>NC_139258.1:16002977-17202977 GCF_977018435.1 Lepisma saccharinum
AGGAAACAGTGAAACGCTGTTTCCAACTCCTATGCCAAGTTACATCCCCTACATCTTCACCTCCGGAATAGGAAGCAACCTTCAAAAAAATAGTTATTCATGTTAGTTAATAGATATTTCACTCAAATGAGTATTTTCTTTTGTTTTCAAAGTATGTGTCAAATTAAGTACTTACAGCCAAGATTCAGAAACTTAATCTTTAGAAAACTTGGTAATTGTTCTTTCAAAACTAAATTAATTTATACTTTCCTGATATTTAAAACTTGAATTGAAAATACCATATGCTGCATGACAAATTTCATGCATGTCTCCATGCTTCATATTCTTTGATTTTCCAACTGCACGGGACTTAATGAAATATATGTGTTTTGCAAATATAAAGTTCAATAATGCACAGACACAGAGACGTAAATAACAACAAGAATACAATGTATTTGCAGTACATAATGGACCAATGTTAATGAAATATATTATTATTATTATTATTATTATTATCATCATCATCATCTCTTGTGAGTGTTTGTTTACATCTGATATGGAACAAAATGGATCAAACATGTTAGCAAAACTGTCAAAGATAAGGTTTGCATGCTGTTCATCCAAATCCAAACAGCAACAGGCAGTGGCATGCCCAAGTGGGGGTTGGTGGGGGTTATAACAACCCCCTTTTGGTCCAGTATTTCTAAAAAAAAAATGTCAAAGGCACGAAAATATGTCAAAATGAGGACTGACTGCTTAAAAAATGTACACATAACCCCTCCCTTTCGAAAATCGTGGGCATGCCACTGGCAACAGGATGTGTGCATAATTTTTATTAATTCAATACACAACTGTATTTATGCCCATTTGTAGTTATGATAAATATACAAGAAAGACATTATTACTGCAATAAATATTTGTAATTTTCCACTTACGATTTTACTACATTATAAGATCAAGAACCACTAAAAATAATAATATTAGCTTTGAATTCTCTTCCTAAGTGCTTTTAATTCTCTTTGGCCAATTTCTGTACAATTTGCAATAAATGGAGTAATATGCAGTGCTCGAAAAATTTTCTTCAAAGCTAGGCGCCAGTTCTGAAAATCAGTACTGTAAAAGTAACTTAACTATTGATAAACTTACTTATATTGCCAAAAGTAACTGTTACAGATACAGCTACTTACTTTTAAAAATAGGCACCAGGAAACCACCTACTAGCAATTGTGCATACTACAGTCACGGACCCAAACTTTGAAAATGCATATCATGAAAACCGTAAGAGATATTTACACCTGGTTTTCTGCACTAAACGGATCATTCCTAAATATGCTTTTAAAAACAAAAATTTCTGGACAAGCTCAGTTACAAGGCAATCAAAACATTTGTGTATGTATTGTATTTTTATGATGTGTAAATTAGAATCAAAATGTTGTAAACAGACGAGATCAGTAATTTGGCACTATGCAAGTAAACACCAACATCATTTCTGCATCAAAAATTTGCACATACCTTGTACGTTACATCCTCAAATATCTTGCAACAGGTTCCAGTTGGTTTCAAAGCAAATACTGGGCTCCCATCAGGGTAGGTTATGACATATGACCTCTCACAGCACTTCACTTCAGGTGTTATTATAGATATTGGATACCCTGGAGGACATTCCACATTAATAAACTGAAATGCAAAGAATACATCAACAAATAGTTGAAGCAGAAATATTAGAACTACAGAACAGAGAAAATATACAAAATCTGATTAAAAATATGCAAAGATTTATGGTGATTCTGAACTTTCAAGGTTTAACATCACAAGAGACTGAAGTCAGGAAGTTCTCTGGATTAATGACCAGGTGAGTTATGGGGAAGATCCTGAACTCTGGAGAGTTAATGTCTTTCATCTTCAGAGCCTGAAATGAAAAGCTTTTCTCAGTTCATTGGTAGGTGAATTATGGGGAAGATCCTGATCTCTGGAGAGTTATTGTCTTTCATCTTCAGAGTCTGAAGTGGAAAGCTTTTCTCGGTTCATGACCACATCGAGTTATGGGAAACATCTTGATCTCTGGAGATTTAATGTCGTTCATCTTCTGGGACTGAAAGAAAGAGGTTTTCCAAGTTAATGACCATGTGAGTTAGGGGGAAAGAAGCTGATCTCTGGAGAGTTAATGTCTTTCATCTTCAGAGATTGAAATGAAAAGCTTTCCTCGTTCATAACCAGCAGAGTTATGGGGAAAATCCAGGTCTCTGGAGAGTTAATGTCTTTCATCTTCAGAGATTGAAATGAAAAGCTTTCCTCGTTCATGACCAGTTGAGTTATGGGGAAGATCCAGGTCTCTGGAGAGTTAATGTCTTTCATCTTCAGAGATTGAAATGAAAAGCTTTCCTCGTTCATAACCAGCTGAGTTATGGGGAAGATCCAGGTCTCTGAAGAGTTAATGTCTTTCATCTTCAGAGATTGAAATGAAAAGCTTTCCTCGTTCATGACCAGTTGAGTTATGGGGAAGATCCAGGTCTCTGGAGAGTTAATGTGTTTCATCTTCAGAGACTGAAATGAAAAGCTTTCCTCGTTCATAACCAGCAGAGTTATGGGGAAGATCCAGGTCTCTGGAGAGTTAATGTCTTCCATCTTCAGAGATTGAAATGAAAAGCTTTCCTCGTTCATAACCAGCTGAGTTATGGGAAAGATCCAGGTCTCTGGAGAGTTAATGTCTTTCATCTTCAGAGATTGAAATGAAAAGCTTTCCTCGTTCATGACCAGTTGAGTTATGGGGAAGATCCAGGTCTCTGGAGAGTTAATGTGTTTCATCTTCAGAGACTGAAATGAAAAGCTTTCCTCGTTCATAACCAGCAGAGTTATGGGGAAGATCCAGGTCTCTGGAGAGTTAATGTCTTTCATCTTCAGAGATTGAAATGAAAAGCTTTCCTCATTCATAACCAGCTGAGTTATGGGGAAGATCCAGGTCTCTGGAGAGTTAATGTCTTTCATCTTCAGAGACTAAAGTGAAAAGCTTTTCTTGGTTCATGACCAGTTGAGTTATGGTGAATTGTAATTTGGAAGAGCAACTGGAATTCAACAACTTGAAGTATAAACATGATGAGGACAGGGAAAGTAAGCAATATGACAACAGCAATGTCCATTTGCACGAATTGAAGGTAGAAGAAAGAGGACCGGACATATTTCTTGACTTAACACCTGAAGGTCTACCAGAAGAAATACAAACAGATGAATTAACCATAGAAAACAGTGGAGCCAAAAGAAGTGGACGGAAGAAAGGAGAAACAAACGAAGTGTTAAAAACAAGACACAAAGAAAATTTGAAAAGAAATGAAGATCAACTTAAAAGTCTAGGCGTGAAGAGATCTGAAAGGATAAAAGCAAGAGAGCAAACAAATTTTGCACAAGATATTGTACCACAAACTTTCGATGAAGCTATGAGTTCACCATACAGTGAAAATTGGAATATTGCAATGAATGAAGAGATGCAAGCACTGGAATCACATAATGTTTGGACCCAGTTCCCAGAGAGGAGAACATGAAGGTCGTAAGAAGCAAATGGGTATTTAGTACAAAGGAGAACATGGATGGGACAATATACATACAAAAGAAAAGCAAGATTGGTGGCAGTTGGTTGCAGACAGAGAGAAGGGCTTGATTAAGAGAGTTCGTTTTCACCAGTAATAAGTATGGAATCAGTATGTGTATTGTTAAATGTGGGAGCACATTACAAAATTAAACTAAAACTCTATGATGTAAAAACTGCATATTTATATGGTTATTTAAGAGAAGTAGTATACATGGAAAAACCAGAAGGTTTCATGGAAGATAGGTATAAAAAGAAAGTGTGTAAATTACAAAGAAGTTTGTATGGTTGATTGATTGATTGATTTGGTGTTTTAAGTCCACTTTATGCACAGTAAGGCTAATCGGGACTGGACCTACAGTTTTAAAGTGGGATCCGAACCACTATGTGCCTCCACCGGGTATCGAACCCGGGACCCCTTGATTACAAAGCGACGACGCTACCACTGCGCCATCGGGGAGGCTGAAGTTTGTATGGGTTACCACAATCAGGTCTTTGTTGGAATGAGAAACTGAATGAAGTTCTCACCAAAATAGGTTTCAAACTACTGGAAAGTGATCCATGTATCTAAAAACTGAAAGGACAAAAACTTTTGTACATAGAAGTGAGTATATGTTCATGATTTTTTGGTAGTAGGTCCAAATAATGAAAGCATAGATAAGATAATGCAAATCATTCAGAAATACAGTATTTTGTAATTCAAGAAAATAATAGCTTAAGTTCATTTTTGGGTATGGACTAATTGTAACTGAAGAAGGTTATCAGTTGTCACAAAAGGGTTATACAGTATTTTAAAAATATTAAAGAAGTATGAACTTCATGATTGTAATCCAGTAAAAACACCAGGTGATTTGAACCAAGATTTGCATAATTTTGAAGAGTCGAAACCAGTTGATAAAACAAAGTACTTACAAATGTTAGGCTCACTTATGTATTTATCTGTAGGGTCAAGACCAGATATAGCTTTTTGTGTGAGTCAATTGTCAAGGTATAGTAAAGATCCAAGAGAAATACATCTAACAGCATTAAAAAGAGTATATAGATATTTGAAAGGAACGTGCAATTATGCATTTAATTTTTCAAGTGAAGTGATAAGCTTGAATTATGCATGGATGCAAGTTGGAGTACAGCAGTAGAAGCGAAATCTCATACTAGCTATCTTGTCAAGGTTGGAAACTCAGTCATCAGCTGGAAAAGCAAATTACAGAATTTGGTTGATTGACTACTTGTGAGGCAGAATTGATTGCACTATGTGAAGGTTTGTGTGATATAAAATGGGTCATAAGTTTAATATCAGTATTAGATGTTGGAAATTTTGTAAATAGACCAGTGATTGTTAAAACTGATAGTAAATCAGCAATTGATTGGATCTCAAGTAACACTGTGAAGGCAAGAACTAAACATATAAATAGAAAATATAATTTTGAAAAACTGGATGTAGCGAATGGAAATGTGTATCTTCAACATGTAAATTCAGAAAGTCTAGAAGCTGATATACTAACTAAAAATGTGACTAAATCAAAAATTGAGAAAATATGTAAGGGGATATTCATGCAAGATAATGTAGTATTAGCTAGTGATGTGTAAAATAAGAAATACTATTGTTAGTGCGTAATGTTTGCAAAGGGGGGGGGGGGGAATGTTGCAGACTGGCAACTATGCTCACATTACAAGGGAATGAATAGTCTGGGTCGGTAGTATGGCAGTCTCGGAGTGAAGACGTTATAGAAATTGTACATCTTTGTAACTTACCGTTTGGCAGTAATAAATTGTTGTTATTGTTAATTTATGCGTCATCGTATCTGTTAAAGATCCTAGAAACAGAACTACAGCTAGTGTAATTCAACCTCAATTTGCATCATTAATTCACGTAAATAACGTTTGTTTTGATGAGGCAGCACTGAGTGCCGCAAGTGGGACATTTGTGCTGCTATGAAGACGCGGATGACGGAGGGTTAACACTCTAAAAAGATAAAAGTCAATTTTACTCATTCACACACATCAAAGTAATTATGAATTATAATGAATGAATTATAATTATGAATTCAGTAATTAACACTCTAAAAAAAAAAGACTATTTTGCTCATTCACATACATCAAAACGTTCGTCTTGGGTTCCAATCTGCTCATTTTTTTGTTTTGATTTCAATGTAAGCATGCTGAATCTAGTCATGTGTACTGTGTAATAATATTTGCTGTAACTTACGTTCTGTAAGAATCGGAAAACATTTTTTTGTTGTTGTTGTAAAACAACACTACAATTTCACCATTCAAATTACAGTAACCCTTTCCATAAATCTCATGGGGGGGGGGCTAGTTTCCAACCCCCTGCAGGTGCCCTTGATTCTTGTTCTTTGGGAGGAGATACATTTTAAAAAGGGGTGGCACATCCCCCAGTGAGAAATCTGTCAATCTACCAATGTTGCAGACACTTACCGGCTGAGTGCAGCAACCTGGTTCTAATACCATACACATAATTTCTTCCTGATCGGCATTCTTGATTTTGACCCTTCTCTGACTCCAACATTGGAAGTCATCCTTTGCTTCATACAGACACACGTCTGAAGGATCCAAGATCTTCAACACGCGACCTAGAGAGGAGAAGAAAATATATTGTTGGCAAAGCATGGATTTCTAAGCACTAGAAAGTTCACAAATAAGGAAGCAAAAATGCACTGGAATGCTGGTAGAGGCATGCATATTTCGTTTCTGACAAAAACATGAAATACAAAATAACATGCTATAATGATCATCTTCCATGTTTCTGAAAGGTGTGAAGTGCATTTTCCTAACCTGTCTTGTCAATAAATGATGCAAAATGTGAAATAGACTCTTAAACATGAAATTTAGAGTTTATTTACAAACACGACACTTCCTGAAGTTTGAATTATCCTGCAAGTTACGCAATTCATGGAAAATTGATTAATTCTGCTGTAAATATTTGAGAGGCAAAAATGGACCCCTTTATACAGGAATAAACTTAATACTCTCGTAACTACATAAATGTGCTATTAGAGGGGACATGTTTATTTTCTGTAATAAGTGCAGTTAAATAAATCAAATTTAGAATTTTATTCACAATTTAAAGCCAAAATGTCATTCAATACACCACTTTTGATCTGATTTTTCACTGCTGTAAGAACGATTTTTTTTTTTTTACGGCTTTTGAACCCGAAATTGACTGTTTTTGTATCAAAATTGGACTTTTATATTTACCAAAAATATGTGCCTCTAAATATTGAGGATAATGAAAAAGGCATAATTCAAATCTCTCATCAAAAAATTAATATGATTAGACAGCAGAAGATTGACAAATCCAAAAGCTGAAGGGGAAGTAGATAGAAACATGGATTGTTATTTTGTTTGTCCACTTCCTGTTGTTGTTGTCTTAGTGAATTGTGAAATCTGTTGCAACTCATAACAAACCCTTTTGAAGTGGAACGTAATTTGCTTCCTTGTCTCCATGCCACTTTTCTGCCACTGTATTCTCCCAGTTAGCTTGTGTTCAGCAGCAAAGGATATTCACAAAACCTGCTTCCCCATCTGCATTCCACCTGCAGCCAGCCATCACCCCTATTTTGCTAATGGACTCCCCCACTTAGTGCATGCAAACTTGTACAAATGCTTGTGACTATAAGCTACATGAACAATACTTCCACATCATTAATGAACCATATATTACTGCAAATGTATAATTATTGTACTAACAGAAAAAGACAGAATAATATACAGGATGGCACATATTGTATCTACCAATATGAGTTGGAAACCTTACCAAAATACACATGTACACATGGGCATCGGCAGAAATTTTCCTAGGGGGGTCGAATCGAAGATGTCAAGGACACCCCCCTCCCCTCAAAAATATTGTGATACAGACCAGTGGCATATGCAGAAGTTTGTCAATTATTGAATTATCGGTATTTTAAATTGTTATTATTATATTTTTATTATTATTATATATTAGTAGTAGTAACAGCAGCAGCAGCAAGTGCAGTAGTATAAGCATCATTTCTAGTCTGTGCTTCAGAATGTGTGAAAGTTACAAATTAACAAATTTTCAGTGTTGCAAATTATGAAAGTTTCGTACCAAATTCGATATCTCAAGACCATTTTTAAACAATGATGCAAAATGAGGTGAAATAAAGTACTTTGTTTATAAATTGCCATAAATCGAAAAAAAGACGATGGAAATTTCCCTGCCGACGGCCATGAATGTGCAGCATACCTACATCTGTGGAGAGTTGGGAGTCAGGCAATTAGTATACCATGGAGCGTTGGCTGGTGCAGTTATGGATTGCGGTGGTGGAATCCTTTGTTGAAACACGCACCAGGCACTGTGGTGGAACAATGAAGATCGCCATGCACCTGTTCCAGAGGCACACAGCATTCTGAGGTTGGTTAGACAGTGGAGAGCCACAGGTAATGTTGTGATGCACACTATGAAAGCCTTCCCACATCTCAATCAGTGCGTCCAAGAAAAGGAGGACATTTATATTAGAGGGTGTTATTTTCAAGGTGTACTGATGTCTGTATTGTCCACATTAAACATTGGATTAAATGCATATGTGTATATTTTTAATTCAGAACCATATACAGTTAGTACAAGTACATCGTCCCGTTGTCATTTGAAGTTGGTAGATACAATATGCACCACCCTGCATATGGACATTACTTATTAATTTTCAAATAAAAAACGTAAAAAGTTGTTCTGTATAACCTGAAGTAATGGAACAATTGTAATATATATCAATAACTGCTTCAAACTACTATTGTGCAGTCATAGAATCTTTTACTTTTTGACAAAGCTGAACCTACACCACATACCATCATTTCACTAAATAGCTAAGTCCAGTTTTGGCATGTACTTACTTTTCCAGTTACCCAAGTTTCACAACATCCTGTGGCTTCTTCAGGAGTTGAGGAAAGATTAATAAAAGTTTAAAACATGTAAAAGATAAGTTGGGTTGAAAGATGTTCAAATTACAAGGTAAAATTAGTCAAGAGTGCCCTGTCATGTATCAGTTATGCCTCATCTAAATTAAAGTCCCAGTTATTAGGAGAAAGGAACAAATTTGAAAGGACATGAACCAAAGTAGTGAAAGAAAGGTATAATATCAAATTTCTACAAACATACAAGAACAACAAACTTTTACCCAAATTTCTGATGTGGTAGGATCCAATCTGGAAGGCATTAATGTAAGAGTTGCCAACCTGTAATGCTACTTACGTTTTAAAAATGGACGTTCCTCCTTTACAATGACTTGGTCCAATCCAAGAAGAGGTTCCAAGCCTCTTGGGCAGTCTGTGGCAGCGAAGGTGGTTCCAGCAGACAACCAACCAGCTGGGGCTAAAATGAAGTGGTTACCATGAGGAAATTTTGATACTTTATAAGAATTAAGTAAAAATATAGGAAATTCAAAGTAAGACTAAGAGGCATTAGGCTACTCAGCTCTAAAGTTCAAGGAGATGATATTTCGATAGATTCTTTCAGCGACTTAAAGTGAGCGCCCATGACAATACATTCTCTCTGCTCTGCAAAGTACCTTGTAAGCAAAGCTGTTCCTGATGTACGAACCGAAACTTCTTATAGCTCATATTTTCCTGGTGTATGATATACCAAAAGGCCTACCTATATCTTGATAGAATGAGTGCTAAACATTCTTCAGGAGATGTCTAAGATATTATGTGTTAATCTGAAATTTGTTGCTATTCATTTTACAGTACCTCCAAAGGGCAATTTCCAACGGAGACTTCAACGAGTGTATATTTTGAACCCACAGTGATTTAAAACAAACAAAAATACTTAGTGATTATTATTTATTGAATTGTTCTAGTGTTATGTTCTGCTATTCATTACTACTCTGTAATGTGTAATGAACCTTGCTATGGTGTCCCCACATACCAAGGTTCCTCCAGGCAGGGGAGTATAGATGGCTAGGAATGTGGGTGCAAAATGTTTGCTTCCTGGTTTACGGAGATGAGGATGAGTGAAGAGATTGATAAAGGGACGCTTACAAAAGAACATACAGGGTGGGATTCGAACCAGGTATCTCTGACATCATAGCACACCATGCTGACCACTCCAGCACAGAGGCCAGCAATCTGGATGTACAAATACAAATGTTTATTTACATAAGAATCAAATTGTACGAAACCCTAATTGTGTGTGTGACAATAATATGCCATATTATATACAGGGTGTATCATAATAGGGTAACAACTTTAAGTATTTATTTAGATTAAACTATATGGAATATAGCAATGATATTTTAATGTATTAATCAGTAGCACTTCAAGCTTCTATGAATATCTATGAATGTTCAATGTGGCTTCCACCAGTTATGAGACACACATTGAAATTTGAGTGCTTGCCACACTTTTCCCAAGAACTCCTCGTCCATCAAGGCAAGCTTGTTTCTTATTATCTCCTTTAGCTGTTACACATAGGTGGCACATAGCTTTGTCTTTCACAAAGCCCCAAATACAGAAGTCTAGGGGTAAAAGGTCTGTGGACCTGTGAAAGTCGCCATTTTCTTTAACACTACACGAGCGCCACAATTGACCGTGTTTACAAAAGTCTTGTGCATGAAAACAAAACTTGAAGATTTTCTCATTGTTATACAATAAACAAATTTTTAAAAAGAACATGAAAGATTATGTACAGTAAATTAAATGTGGCAGCAATCCCAAATAAATAAATACTTCACCAGCTAAAACACTGCATTGTTGTGCTCAGTCATAACTTATATGTACATAGCTATATATTTTTAGTGCAGAACTTCGCCAGTGAGCATTTCATTTACATATATGTGTGTTTACTAATTTTTACATATAGCGTACATAATAAATGTTAAGGTCAGCCTTTGTTGTAAAGGTACAAAATTTCCACGAACTGCATGGAATGAAACTGGAGTTTAAAGTGGAATCCGAACCACTGTGCCTCCACCGAGTATCAATCCTAGGACCCCTTGATTACAAGGTGACGATGTTTCCACTATGCCTTTGGGGATGACCGAAACTGGAGTTTCAGTTCTTGTTTTAATAACGTTTTATGAACAGAAAGACTATTCGGGACTTGACCAAAAGCTCACAATGGAATCTGAACCATGTGCCTGGGACCCCTTGAGGAATGAAACTGGATTCTGCAGGGTAGCACCAATATGGTTTCTCACAAGTCAAGTGACAATGGACAGAGGGTCACACAATATGTTATTCTGCATTTATTATTAGATAGTAGGGCCTCCCTGATGGTGCAGTGGTAATGTCATAGCCTTGTAATCAAGGGGTCCAGGGTTTGATTCCCGGTAGAGGCACATTAAACTGTAGGTTTAGTCCCGATTAGCCTTAATGTGCATGAAGTGGACTTAAAACACCAACTCAATCAATAGTAATCTGGAAAAGAGTACATCAATTTATCACATACTCTATGTGATTAAAAATATGCGGACACCAGGCAAAATGTGTGTTGCGCATAGTAGGCCACTCTGTGGTGCCATCTACAGCGAGGTGAGGCAAGCAAGGGACCACTACAGGCAGCATAGTGCACGAGACAGCAGAATGGGTCGGTCGAAGGAACTTACAGCCTTCGAACGTGGTGAAGTGATTGGGTGCCACAGAAGAAACAAGTCAGTGGGCGAGATATCCACCCTCATAAACATCCCGAAGTCCACTGTCGCCAATGTGATAGTAAACTGGAAATGTAATGGGATGTGTACAACCGCAAAACGTTCTGGCCGAGCGCCCATGTTGACAGACAGAGACCGCCGAGTGTTGAATAGGGTAGTACGAGAGAACCGGCAATCAGCGATCGCCACCATCACACAGGGATTCCAAACCAGGGCAGGATGTAATCCTAGCAGCATGACTGTGCGACGTGAGGTACGACGACTCGGTTACCATGGACGAGCGGCTGCCCATAAACCCCACATCACCCAACGAAATTCGAAGCGCCGCCTCGCATGGTGTAAGGAGAGGCGCAACTGGTCGTTAGAACAGTGGAAATCCGTGATGTGGAGTGACAAATCGTGTTATACCATGTGGCGATCCGATGATCGTGTGTGAGTGGGACGAATGCCTCATGAACAACATTTAGCATCCTGTGTTGTGCCGACAGTGAAATTCGGTGGAGGTGGGGTGACAGTGTGGGCATGTTTTTCCTGGAAGGGGCTTGGTCCCCTCGTTGCTTTGCACGGTACTGTCATGGCACATCATTACGTTGACATTTTACAAACATTCATGCTGCCTACCATCGAAGAAGAGTTAGCGGATGATGATTGCGTGTTTCAACACGACAATGCACCCGTCCACACAGAGGGTCATGTGGGACAGTGGTTTCAAGAGAACAACGTCCCACTTATGGCCTGGCCTGCTCAAAGCCCCGATTTGAAACCCATTGAACATCTGTGGGATGTTTTGGAAAGCCGACTTCGTGCCAGACCATGCCGACCAACATCCACTGCTCTTCTCATCTCAGCACTCAGCGAAGACTGGGCCGCCATTCCCCAAGATACAAGATACCTTTCGCCACCTGATTGCCAGTATGCCTGCGAGAGTGGAGGATGCTTCGAACTTCACGCCCTAATTCCAGTGAGTGTCCGGATATTTTTGATCACATAGAGTAGTTTTCTATTCCTACTGTTACGATTGATTTAAAGGTATAAATCTGTTAATTATCTAGAGAAAGAAGAAGACTTGCCTGGAGGGATTCCTGGTTGAATAACAACAGGGAAATCACCTGCTCCTTTAAGTTCCATGAGAATGATTGGGACTTGTGAGTTATCCTGGGTTCCTAGATATAAAAGTAACATAAGTAGCTATATATACAACAAACGCTGTAGCATTTTATACAGTTCTATAGAAACAGAAAGTGCATGCAGTGCTTCAAGGTCTGTGGCCAAGCGCCCCATCCAGTTTTTCCTTTTTTTTTACCTTAGAATGAATATTCCTTTCTATTGTTGTGCTACAGTCTGATAATATATCACTTACCACTACCTGTAGACCTCGGATTTTAGTTTTTTTTACCTATTTTTCCTTTACAGGTATGCAAGAAATAATAAGTTACGTCAGCGTTTCGTTAAACAATGCAACAACTGATGAAGTTATATAGTGCCTGAAAAAACCTATTCGCTTGTTAGAACCTATTTTAGGTTTGTGTGCCTAAATCGAACATTTTTTTAGGTTTTTATATATTTTAAAGGTTTTACAGACTGTTTATGCATTTTGCTTTGGTCACGAGAAAATTCAATGACGAACATGTTTGAAACGTACCCTCTGTCGATTTCCCTTCCTCCAAGTCCATGGTGATTTTGCAAAGCTCTAAACAAAGCAAAATGTCTGGTGCCACTGTTACCTGTACAATCCAAAGTGGTCTGATCTGTGGGATCTTGCTCACTTTCGCATCACTTCCGTGCTTTGTGGCATTCACGCCTTGCAAACTAACATTTCAGCATTGAAGTTTGCACCACTGACTATGTTTTAGTTGAAAGATTATTTTCAGCATATAAGATGATCCTCACAGACACAATTGCGGAGTTTGACTGTGGATAACATGAAAAAAGATTTTTGCCTAACTGTACAGCGAAGAGTGGATTTTAATAGCAATTTTCCAATGGTAAGTTCTGCCATCGCCGTAAGGTTAGGCAACACACATAACATTATACAAGATAGTGCGTATTTCAGGATATAGGCACCTTTGTCTGTGATATAGGTATCCCATTTTCATTGCTGGTGACTACCTAATCAGCAGTATTCAGAAATTTTGAACTATTTAAATTTTTTTGAACCTACTTCAGGATTTTTCGAGCCTAACTTAAGATTTAGGACCTATTTTAGAATTTTTAGGACCTATTTTAGGATTTTAGAGCCTATTTTAGGAACCTAAAAGCACACTTTTTAGGACCTATTTTAGGATTTTAGAGCCTATTTTAGGAACCTAAAAGCACACTTTTTAGGACCTATTTTAGGATTTTTAGAGCCTATTTTAGGAACCTAAAAGCACACTTTTTAGGACCTATTTTAGGATTTTCAGAGCCTATTTTAGGAACCTAAAAGCACACTTTTTAGAACCTATTTTAGGATTTTTAGAGCCTATTTTAGGAACCTAAAAGCACACTTTTTAGGACCTATTTTAGGATTTTTAGAGCCTATTTTAGGAACCTAAAAGCACACTTTTTAGGACCTATTTTAGGATTTTTAGAGCCTATTTTAGGAACCTAAAAGCACACTTTTTAGAACCTATTTTAGGATTTTTAGAGCCTATTTTAGGAACCTAAAAGCACACTTTTTAGGACCTAAAAATCCGAGGTCTACTTATTACTTATATGCTTTGCGGGCTTTTAACAAAATCGTTTCTTTTTTGCTTTGGTGCCCCTTGATTTATCAGAAGACAAACTTCGAAAGTGTACTAGTGACGTTATAGTTATAATCTCGTATGGGGGAAAGGAGGGGGGGAGCAAATCATGACACTCACCTGATCCTCCAACGTACTAGTTACAACATTGATTTTATGACATACGTGATAGGACCGTAGTTTGGGTGGGACGGAAGTATGCTAGGCACCGAAAGTTCGGGGAGAGAGGGGGTGTCCGCCCCCTCCGAGAGAACGTCTTTAATCCGCCACTGAGATTTCCATAGTGTCTGGAATCTTTTAACATTTCTCGTCCCTACTTTATCCCGATCCCGTAACGCATACCCCTAGTCATGGACGTCCGCAGGATTTTTTCCAGGGAGGGGCAAGGAAGGTATTTTTTCCAGGGGGGGGCAAACAAGGCACATTTTCCCCAATAATAGTGTTGTTCCCTCAACTAACATTGCTTAAATTTGAATTTATCAAATTGATGCAATAATTGACACATATTATTGTGACTGAAATGAAATTATATGTGAAAAATATATAATTTTTGATTGACTTTCATTTTCCAGGGTGGGACCACGGTCTCCCATCTCCCCCCTTCCGAACGCCCATGCCCCTAGTTGCACGTAACGCAGCCGGAACGTGTCCCTAAACTTTTATCCTGAAGCAAAGAAAATATAGCCTTCGTTCACATCTTTTTAATTTTCATTTTTTTATTGTTATTTAGCGTCGCATTTGTTCCACTTTTGACTAATCGCGGCAATGATAATGACCGATGATGAAAAATTTGATCAAGGGGTACTCACGAAGACATTCATGCCCAGTGTTTTATCCACGCACATCCAAAACGCCCCCAAATTTCATCAACAACCCCCTCCCCCTTAAATTTTTCACAAAAGTCTAATTTATGGTAATTTTAGTTCACCCAACGCCCTTCTTTCGTTTTAGTCTCGTATTCCAAATTATTTTTTCTCGTTTTTATCAATTGTGTGATTAAATTCAAAAGTTCAAAATTAAGATTATATTAATCAATGCAAAATATTACAAATTACATGCATTAAAACAATTAACATTCGTACTTAGTTCTGTTATGGCAGAAATAGCTCTTCTTACCGTCTTTTCTTTCTCATTTTTTCAACTTTATCTTTGCGTAATGATATAAAAATGTTCAAACTTAATGAAATAAGGTTATTCATTGAAGATATTATTATTTACATGCTTTGAAACAATTAAAACTCGGACTTAAGAAGCAATTTTCTTCGGGGTATTTTTTTTACCGATAACTCGTCCTGCCGGGTTAACAATGGCAAGAAAACAACTTACAAACAGAACAAATATGACAATCAAAATGTCATCAAAATATCCCGGGAATGTGTGAAAGCAGTTGGCCACCACGTTGAACAACTCTCATAACACAAATTAGTACTCGTTATGCAATATAAATACAGTGACGTGCGGTGACGTCGAGACTTGGGGTAGCAATCTTCGGATTGATGGAGATCAACCCCCCCCCCCTTTTAGAGACCAGTATTCCTAAAAGAAATGAACGTCAAAGGTGTACTAAAGAAAGTACACAACTTCCCCTCCCCCTTTTAAAAATCAAAAAGATTTGATTTGACTATTAAGCCAGATACCCCAGGTTCGAATTCCGGCCTGGCCATGGATGTCCTTTGTGTGTGTCCCTTCATCAATTTTATCGTATCATCTTCGCAATTAGCCAAACGTGACAGAAAAGCGAAGTAAAATAAATCAAACAAAGAGTATTTCGACTTTTGTTACTTAACGTCGCTTTTCTTGCCACATTAGTTTAATCGCGAAGGTGATACGATAATTGGTGAAGGGACATGCATGCCCACGTCGGGGTTCGAACTCGAAACCCGTGGTGTCGTAGTGCGCTGTGATAACCACTCCCCCACGGAGGCCGGCCGACACAAAGTAGACAGGAAAGCTGTAACTATTCGGATACGTGGGTATCGGTAAAGTAAACTGCATTTTTCCTCTGTGGTATCTTTCAATTGGATTTTTGAAACACCATCTTTATATATGGTCCTCCTCCGTGACCGTGCGATATAAGGCACCTTGCTTTGGACTGCGACTGTCGGACGGCATGGGTTCAGCCTCGGGAAATTTCGACCTGTGTATAGGGCCGGTGGCAACCCACCATCGTGAGGAAATTGGGGAGCTCCGAGTGAGTGAGCGTAATCCGGTCACGGAGACCTACTATAACGGCTGGGGATACGTCGGGCTGACCCCCTGACTATTCCAATACTGGTTGCAGATCTCCACGCTTAGAGGTGACGAAGGAAAGCGTGGGAGGGAGACCGGCAGTCGGTAGGTAAGCCAATGCCCTTCATGGGCTGTAGCGCAAAGGATTATTATCTTTATATATGATTTTTTGTTAATAAACAAATGCATAACTTGTTTTCTCTAATTCCTACATCACACGATCTTGTTACTGAAGGATCCAGGCTCGAGCCCTGGCCTGTGCATTTTTTTTTTGTATTCACTCGTTTAATTGAATCAACGTTCATCGTCATGGCACAAATAAGGTAAATTGATGGAAGAGTAACGCTAAAAAAAAAAAATCCCAATGCATGTGCAGGGCACTATAAAATCAGGAGTCCAGATTTTTCTGTTTATGTTTGTCCTTCGTGACTTCCCTCATTAGCTACTTATTGCGGCGATGAAATCTACAAGGTAACCAAAAAAGTTCTTGCCGTTCTAGAGCAGTGATAAACAAAGAGCAATACAGTGGACTGTACGTACCTTTTAGGTTTCGAAGTAATCTCCATCAGCATCCAACACTTTTGCCAACGTTCCTGCAGCTGCACAATACCCTGGTGATAAAACTCGGCGGGCTTGGATGCAAAGAAGTCCGTGAGTGCGTTCCTCAGGTCTCCCTCATTTGCGAAGGATCTCCCATGGAGGTGGTTGTCGAGGGAATGAAACAGGTGGTAATCTGTTGGTGCAAGGTCCGGTGAATATGGTGGATGGCGTAGTGTCTCCCATCCAAGTTGCTGAAGGGTGTCCCGGGTCCTCTTTGCCACAAGTGGCTTGGCATTGTCATGCAGGAACAGCACACCCTTGCGATTCACCAATGCCGGCTCCTTCTGCTGCAATGAACGGTGCACCCTTTGCAACTGCTGAGAGTAGAGGTCAGCAGTGATGGTCTGACCAGGTGGAAGGAGCTCGTAATGCACCACTTGCCGACAATTCCACCATACAGAGATCATAACCTTTCGTGGGTGCAGAGGTGGTCTTGAGGAGTGAGGAACAGGGTCACGTGGCGACAACCAATGTCTGGTACGCTTGGGAGTGTCATAGAGGGGCCCACTTTTCGTCACCAGTGAGCAAGTGATCAAATATGGGTGTGTTCAGGTGGCGAGTGAGCAAGGACAAACAAGCTGTCACTCGTTGTTCCTTGTTGGCTGCCGACAATGTGTGGGGTACCCACTTGCTTAACTTGTATGACTTCCCTATCCCATGTAGGTGCAGTCTGACTGTTTCAGCGGAAGCATGGAACCTTACTGCAAGTTCATCACATGTTAGACCACTGTGCTCCTCGATGGCTGCTTTCAGGGCCTCGTCATCCAACACATGTGGTCGTCCACTGCGAGGTTCATCCGAAAGGCTCATATCTCCCGAACGGAATGCCTGGCAAATGCGGCGACTTGATGCGGCAGCTGTCGGGCCCAGTTTAAAGTCATACAACAAACACACGCGGACAAGCTGCTTCGATACCTCCATTTCTCTTCGACACTGGACGAGCTATAACTGCTGTGTGTGTGCAACGTGCCCGTATTACTGACAGTCGATGGTCAGACTAACTCCCGATCGCTTGGCAGGCACGTGCGTCATTTCGTTTCTTCTCTGTGAGCGCATGATTAATTGGACGTCAAGAACGGGAAGAACTTTTTTGGTTACCTTGTATATAGCTAAGGCCCGCGACAGTTTAAGTTTGCAGCAGGTTTTATGTACTAATACACGCGAGAACAGGGCTCAGCATCTCCCGTGCCAGCTGTTCACTTTATACACAGTGAGCAAATCGGCAATATTGCAGCGGTAATACATTCTGCATGCATGTTTGGGTCTATATATGCTAAACGTTGCTGCAAACTTTACCTGTCGCGGAGCTTAGAAAAAAAAGTAATGGGAGGTGGCAAGAATTTAATATATTAAAGGGGGATAAACTGGTAACAAAATTATTTTTTTTTGTAATTTTTCAATAATATTCTTTTGGCTTCTTAAGTTCTGGGATACGTTTTTCATTCCAAATTGTTTCATTATTCACTGCAGAACAGAACAGAGACGAGCAAGAATTCGCGCTCGTCATGGGTTCGAATCCCGGCCCGAATTATTCTTTGTGAGGTTCCTTCATCAATTTCATCATATCATCACTCACTCTCATTTCCGCGATAACCAAATGTGGCAGAAAAGCGAAGTAAAATAACATAAATCAAACCAACAACAATTGGAACGCGCATTCTCTTGTCCAAATAAATACATACGTATTTATGGCTGTTTAGCTTAACCATTTATTTTATTGGAGGCCAAGAGATTAGTGTATTTAAATAAATCACTAATAAAACGAGAGCAAGGGAGAGCGTGAGCAAATATTTGTTATTTAATCATTATGTACTCCATATTTTTTTAAAAAAGAAAGATAACATTTTCATATGTACGTAATACGTTCCCATTTCGTATAAATAATAAAACTACATTCCGTACTATACATACATATTGTATAACGTGTAAAAAGTTGTGGTGTAAATACAGAGAACATAAGTACTGCAGAAAAAATTCCCACGAGTTCTTTAGAGGATTTACAAAGGAATAGAAGGGAAACCAATCCCCTATCTGTCCTATATGAGATAGACTGAGAGACATAAAAGCACGGGCTTTCAACCATTGCAGCGGGGCGAGGGGGCAAGGGAGGTAGAGGCCGAAAACTTCTCTTTCCCTTCGGGCGGCCGTTTCTACCTGAAACTGGTGAGGAGGAGGAAAAGCCAGCTACAGTAGATCCTTCCAGCCGATCGCACGGAGGGACGAGTAGCGCGTGAAAAAAAGATATTGCAAATGACCTGTGGCTTCCAAGACAATAAAAATTGTGATTTGAAAATAATTAGAGATGTGAGATTGATTGGTCTATCTCTGCTAGACTAGCTACTCCTCAGTGCACGTCACTGAATAAAAGTAATTGTCTTGTAAGAATAAGAATTGTGCGTAAGAATAAGTGGGACGTTTGATTGTTGTTTTAAGTTCACTTTACGCACATTAAGGCTAATCGGGACTCGATCTACAGTTTAGAGTGGGATCCGAACCACTATGTGCCTCCACCGGGAATCCAACCCAAGACCCCTTGATTACAAGGCGACGACGCTACCATTGCGCCATCGGGGAGGCCCTAATAAGCGGGACGTCACGGGTCGAAAGTGCCGGCATCCCCGCCGTTTGCAGGCACGTGCTATCTCGGCCCAGAGCGAAAATGAGCACAGAGGTATGACGTATATTATTAAGCCCGGGAGTGGGGGTGGAAACGTGCCAGAACTGGGGTGGAAGGATAATTTACTTCCCTTTCTAGATAACATTGAGCATATTGCAAGGGCAAAAAGTTGGGGTCAACTGCCCCCTCCCCCCATCGCCGCCACTGATTATGCCTAATTTGTAAGTCAATGTACACCAAAAATCGCCATTATTTTACCTGCATCAATACAAAGCTTGTAAAACAATTAGGTGGACTGTAATTTTTCTTTCGGCGATTGAACTTTCATAAATAACTTGCATAAACACGAAGTAATTGATTTTGGTTTGAATCGAGATAATTCGATTTCATCTTTTTAAGATTAAGTTTTCCAAGTACGTATACTATACAAGGGCGCCGACTTTCCAAAATTTCTGTGGGTGCATATGCATGGCGGTTAGATCTGTAATTATCAAGTATTGTCTACTTTAAACAACTTACATGCACAATTATTGCAAGAGGCAATGATATTATCAACACGTTACTAAAAGAAAATACCACATTCATACAAATTAAAATGAAAAATCTTCATAAATGCAAATAATTTTAATTGTATTGCAGAAAGAACTATGCAAGGATTTTGTTGTGAACAGAAACTACGAAATGACTAACTTCATGTACCAAATAATAATAATAATCATCATGACATGTTAACTTTCAATACAAAACACATTCCTTCTTACGTCATTTGCACTTATGAATTTGTTTGCAATTTTGGTAATGTCAATATACTTCCATTGTTATTGTGGAGACTGCCTTTGACTTGGCCAGAGACAGGCAAGGAAGGGGGGATGTGTTGCTTGATTACTTTTACACAAACACATTTGAAACAATTATGTTTTAGACGTTAGAAATTTTAACTTCCATATCAATGTTTTAATTGCTTATTATTTTTTGATAATGGCAAGTGAGAAATATTTATTTTATTTTGTTTTTATCAAACTAAAAATCTTGTGGGTGCGGCGCACCCACAAGATTATTTATGTGGGTGCTCGAGCCCCGGAGCACCCACGTAGTCGGCGCGCATGATACTATAGACAACGAAAACTTACAATATTTTACGGCCTCCTCCCGATTAGCCTTACTGTGCATAAAGTGGACTTATAAAGCCAAGTCAATCAATAACTTGTAACATTTTACAATCATACAGTCAGTCGTAGCTCAGGAACACATACAAGTGAAACAAATCGTGTCTGAAATCATCGAACACTAAAACAAATGTCCTGAACTGTATTCCTAGCAGTTTGTCTGCTTCACTAACCTTGTATTAATGCAAACAACACGCCCCCTCCCTTTCCAAACCAATTCTAACGGTGTAAGGTGTGGAGTTTCACTTCAACCCCATCGACGCGGTCACTCACTGGTAGGTAGAAAAACTACATAATATTAATAACCATAACTAAAAGTCAATCAAACGAAACGACCCCCCTTCCCCATTTCAGTGTGAATATACATAGCAAATTGTTGCCCCCCCCCCCAAAAAAAAATCCCATGACACAGGCGCGTCGTGAAGCTCCATGTGGGCATCCCTGTGCGTCCGTCCTATGTACCTTTACAAATTTCTCTGTAATCAAACGTACAATCGTTACGTGGTGCGACAGGTATGATTCCATTCAATCACTATCCGTCCTTCTGGGTCCTTTACTGCCCTGCCATCTAGGAGCAATATGCTGAATTACGACACCAGCAGAATACGCTGAGCACAGGGGGTGCTCGTTCGGCGGCGTAGATCGTATGCGCAGTTGTCCGTGGATGCATTACGTCATCGTCCAGAAGCTCGGCACTGAAAAGGCTGGTTCCTTATGCAAATATTGAGATATTTGACAACGAATATCTTCTAAAATATAGTAGCAGGGGAAAAGTTACAACTTTTATTGTTAAGATTCATCATTTCTAATCAATTTATCACAAAATTGATTCAAATGTGTAATAATAATCCGTTGCGCAACAGCCCATGAAGGGCCTAGGCATACCTACCGACTGCCGATCTCCCTCCCACGCTTTCCTTCGTCACCTCTAAGCGTGGAGATCTTCAACCAGTATTGGAATAGTCGGGGGGTCAGCCCGACGTATCCCCAGCCGTTATAGTAGGTCTTCTCGACCGGATGTTCTCTCCAGGCTTCCAATGTAAGGGAGTTTAAAATTAAGCGCGTTGGATTTATTTTTGCTCTATGTTTTAAAATAAGATTATTTTGTTCTTGTCAACTGAATTCATACCTAAATGCTATGGAAAGCTGTGAAAACTATTATCAGAAAACTAACGGAAGATATCTAAAATATCACAGCCTTTCCAGTCGGTAATTGCGTAAGTAAACGAAAAGACAAGATTGTTATAAATTTTTTTGTGAAAAAGGCATTGTGCGAGATCTAAAAGCAGAACATTTTAATATTGTATGTAAATGAAAGGGTGTAATAAACGTGACTGCTTCCCGTAAAATATTACTGCACTCTCCACGTTTCTCTTCTGTCTTTTCTTTGGCGCCGTCAATGGCTTCAACAAGTTGTTTATATATATATATATATATATATATATATATATATATATATATATATATCAGATATTTGTTTTAATTAGTATTTTGTTTGTTCCGCCACCTGAACGCAGCAACTAGGGCTCAAAGGGCAGTGCAGTTACACCGGAAGAAGGCTCGGAAATGGCAGGCTTCAGAAGTTAACTCATCCAAATTAAATTAAACAGGTATATGCTCTCTTTAAATTTAAATCATAGTTCACAAATAATTTGATTAAAAGTTTTAAAAGTATCTGTTTTATTTAATAACGTATTAATTGGTGCATTCTTCTCCAGCATAGCTATAGGCAGTGACCACACTACAGGAGGGGGGGGAGGACAATTTCTCTCTCTCTCTCTTATCTGCCCCCAGTATAACGACAAAAATGAATGAATGCTCTTTTAGCCAAAATGTGCATTTTTGTGTCGTATGTGACGGAACAATAAACATGATTGCCCCGGGAAAATATGATTTACCCCTCCATCCTTTCTATTGCGCCGTCTCTAGCTACAACATATTTTAATTCCTATTGTTCCCACATATTTATTTTAATTTTAGTATTGTGAATCATATTCCACTGTGTTACCTCACGTAGCCACGCCACCCCCCCCCCCCCCACACACACATGTACGATTTCAGTTGTAAGTTTTAGACTAAGCTTGTCAAATGTCCACTTATATCTTTGTATTCTTGAGCCATTTAAAAAGAATCATTTCGCCCCTTCTTCTGGACGATGTTTTCCCACTGGAAGCCCCTTTGCAGATCGAGATCCGGGGCTATAGCCTTTCCAAGCCACCGTCCCTTCCAAACAGTGACGTGCACTGAGGAGTAGCTAGTCTAGCAGAGATAGATCAATCAATCTCACGTCTCTAATTATTTTCAAATCACAATATTTATTGCCTTGAAGCCTCAGTTCATATGCAACACTTCTTTCCACGCGCTTCTCATCCCTCGATGTGATCAGCTGGCAAGGCTGAATACCCTAGCTGGCTCTTCTTCCGCCTTACCAGTTCCAGGTATAGACAACCGCCCGAAGCGAAAGGGAAGATTTCTGCCTGTACTTCCCTTGCCCCCTCACCCCCCGCTCCCATGGTTGAAAGCCCGTGGTTTCAGGTCCTCCAGTCTATCTCCAATAGGACAGATAGGGGATTGGTTTCCATTCGATTCCATTGTAAATCCTCTAAAGAACTCGGGGGAAATTTTTCTGCAGTACTTATGTTCTCTGTATTTACACAACCTTTTAAACGTTGTACAATATGTATGTATAATATGGGATGTATTTTTATTTGTATATGAATGGGAACGTACTTGTATTATGTGCAGACAAAAATGTTATGGTTTATTTTCTCTTTTTTTCAAATACGGAATATATAATGATTAAATAACAAATATCTAGCTCTCGTTTTAGTAGTGTTTTATTTAAATATACTAATAATTTGGCCTCCAATAAAAAATTGATAAGCTGAACAGTCATAAATACGGATGTATTAATTTGGGCAAGAAAACGCGCGTTCTAATTGGTTTGGTTTATTTTACTTCACCTTTCTGCCACATTTGGTTATCGCGAAAATGAGGATGAGTGATGGATGATATGATGAAATTGATGAAGAGACATCACAAAGAACAATTCAGGCTTGGATTCGAACCCGTGACGACCGCACATTCTTGTTCCTGTGTGTTGTACTCTGCAGTGAATAATGAAATAATTTGGAATGAAAAATGTATCCCAGAACTCAAAAAGCCAAATGAATACCAGTGAAAAAGGTAGAAAAAAGTATGTTTTGTTACCTGTTTATCTCCTCTAATATATTGAATTTTTGCCACCTCCCATCGCTTTTTCTAGCTGTATAGATTTAATCGCGATAAGTAGCTAATGAGCTTATGGAAGTCACGAGGGACAATCATAAACAGAGAACTCTGGACTCCTGATTTCAGAGTGCCCTGCAGATGCACTGGGAGGTAATTATTTGTATTTTCCCCACTTTCTTTAGCGTTGCTTTTCCATCACTTTACCTAAATTCTGCCATGACGATGAACGTTGATTAAATTAAACGGACGAAGAATGGTTACAGAGGAACACTCATGCACAGGCCAGGGCTCGAGCCCGGATCCTTCAGTAACGAGATCGTGAGATGGAGAAATTAGGGAAATCAAGCAATGCAATTTTTTTACAAAAACGTTAATCACATACAAATATGTTGTTTCAAAAATCCAATTGAAATTTACATCCCACTGAGTAAATACGCAGTTTGCTTTACCGATACCCACGTATCCGAATAGTTAGAGCTTTCCACTCATCTTTGTTGTCGGCCGACCTCCGTAGAGGAGTCCAAGTGGCCCCAGATCGGTACCCGGTGGAGGCACATAGTGGTTCGGATCTCACTTTAAACTGTAGGTCCAGTCTCGATTAGCTTTTATGAACATAAAGTGGACTTTTAAACACCAAATCAACCAGCCGCGGGGGAGTGGTTATCACTGCATGCTATGACACCAGGAGTTCCGGATTCGAACCCCGACCTCGGCATGGGTGTTATTTGTGTTTGCCTCTTCATTAATTGTATTGTATCATCTTCGCGATTAACCAAATGTGTCAGCGACGCTAAGTAGCATAAATCAAATCATTGATTGATTGTTTCATTTGGTTTGTTTTACTTCGCTTTTCCTACACTTTTGGCTAATCGTGCAGATGGTACGATAAAATTGATGAAGGGACAAACACAAATAACACCCATGCCCAGGTCGGGGTTCGAACCCGGGATCTCTGGCTTAATAGTCAAATCAACATGTTTTGGATTTTCGAAAGTGGGTGGGATTAACACGGGGTTCTTTTCAGTAGTCCTTCCTCATTTTGCAACCCTTTCCTTTCTTTGACGTTCTATTTTTAGGAATACTAGGCCCTAAAGGGGGGAGGGGGATTATGACCCACACCAACCTCTCTTGGGTACGCCACTGATTGCTACCCTAAGTGTCGACATCACCGCACGTCACTGCTTCCAAATACTGTCCTGGCCTCATGAAAGAAAAATATATGTATTTATACGAAATATTAATTTGACTTGGCAGGGTTTTTTTTTCGAACAGGAATAAGTTTCAAATTTTAATAGCTTAAAAATTTACACTAGCAATTTTGAGTAAAGTTTTTGCGTAACCCTAAAAGTACATTTAAAGACTTCAAGGTCAACTCTCGATATTTCAGATATATTAATAATTTTCATCACAACGTCTAGTAATAATTATTTGTTACTTGTATAACCTCCTCGCATATTAAAACATAGATGCCATATGATTGTCATTTTCTGTTTCTTTCCTTGTAATGCTGACCTCCGTGGCGAAGTGGTTAGCACAACGCTTTACGATGCCAAGGCCCGCAGGTTCGAATCCCCGCCCGGGCATGGGTCTACTTTCCTTTCATCAATTTCATCTTATCATCACGCATCCTCGTCTTTGCGATTAGTCATATGTGATAGATAAGCGAAGTAAAATAAACTATGTCTATTAATCAATTATTTTTTAAAACTCTTTAATTCTTCTTTAGCATGCCACGTTTTTGTTAAAATTATATTAAGATTTGTAAAATGACGAAATTCTAAAGGAGAACACGCAACTTTCTTTGTAGCGCATCGGTCAGAAAGTTTTAGGAATATGGATACATTTTTTCACATGTACTTTGCCCCCTTTTAAAAGTAGCGCGTTTTCAATTATGTTACTAATCATTAAAAGGATGCCTCAATACCATCTTGGACGATGACAATTAATATTTTCCCCCTCCTAAAAGTAATAATATACTTTCGCTCTCTGAATCTCCCATATAAATCCTATGGACCGTCCGCTTCAGCCGAGCTCACTCCCTCTCTGGTGACGTCACGCGTTCGTGCAAGATTGGCAATCTTCGGATGGCTTTACCTAATCTCTATGTACCTTGAGCTGACCACTCATATGTTTTTTCACAAACAGTCGTCGAAATCAAACACACATGCAGAAAAATATAAACATCACATGAAAACAAGAAATAAATGAACACACATGCAGAAAACTATAAAGAAAGCACATTAGAACAAGAAAAGTTCTTCCTACCTCCGAAAACCGTGGAGTTTTACAAGACGAAACCGAAGCAGAACCTCAATGTCAGTTATTACTCATCCGGGCATCCCTGCAACATACCACGACATCCTGTGGCACGATTTCCTCTTGTTGCGCGGGGAAACCCGAAAAATAGGCTGCACACAACAACGCGTTTCAGTTGCACGCACGGTCAACGGAGGACAAGTGCAAATGTAACATGTATAATAATGCTTATGAAGTAAATGTATATTTGGCTAGTGGTAGCTTAGCAACGAAAAACAACAAGCATGAAAAATTTCAAGGTCAAATCAAGTATGACAATTTTCCTTTCCTTTGCGCAACAGCACGGCAGTAGGAATTTGAAACAATTTTGTAAGCAACAGCAGGCACGTATCTAG
Source organism: Lepisma saccharinum (assembly GCF_977018435.1). Classification (NCBI taxonomy): domain Eukaryota; kingdom Metazoa; phylum Arthropoda; class Insecta; order Zygentoma; family Lepismatidae; genus Lepisma; species Lepisma saccharinum. Next base: position 16,029,382 of record NC_139258.1, read on the forward strand.
AAATATGTTTCGGGGGATCCGAACCAATAATAATAATGTTTTAATTAAAATAATTATATTAAATCAAATTAATACTAATTACAATACGGTACATAAATTAATATTATATTATTATTACACGAATAGGTAAAAAGACTGTATAAGAATAGAGATATAAGAGTGCATATTCATTACGTAGCTTACCTGTAGTTAAAATCGGAATAACTTACAAAAAAACAAATGCCCTGGCAATGAAAATATTGTCAAATAGATAAATAATAATTGAATATTTATCGAATAACACAAATGATGTTACATGCAGTTGGAGAAAAAAGTTTCTGATTAAAAATGTTTGCATATTATTTTGAGTAGTAATGTACAGTGGGATCCATGAGTATTACCGTGCAAATTGTCCATCACCATGTTCGTGCACTTTATTCGACCCAATAAGAGCTTCAAGAATTAAAAGAAAACTCAAAACAAGCCGTTGTTAACTTCTGTACCAATATACGTAAAAATCCATCGTTTAAAAACGCATAGGATGTAAGAGAAAAATTAATGAAAATAGTCATGGACAATTTGCACGGTAATACTCATGGATCCCACTGTACATAAATCTTCTCTGTAATGTCATTCAAAGGCGTACGATCCCAATATAAACCCTTGTCTTGCAATAAGTTCAGAGGAAATTATACAGCAAATGCTAAACGAGTATATTTTCATTATTTAATTTTCATACTTAATAAGTCTTTCGGGTGGGGGGGAGGTCCGGACCCCCGAAATACGTCCTTCGTGTCTTATAAAGCCGTATGATCCCCAATATAATCCTTGTCTTACAATAAGTTCAGAGGAAATTATATAACAACGGCTAAACGAATATTTTTCATTATTTAATTTTAATACTTGATAAATCTTTCGGGGGGGTTCGGACCCACTGGATCCCCTCTAAATACGTCCTTAGGCAACAGGGACGGATCCAAGGGGAGGTCATTGCGAGTGAAATATTCTCCAAATCAGCCAGACAAACCAAGGCTTTTGTGACATATAATATATTTAGCTAATTTTTATTGAGGGCACAAATATTTTGCGCCCCTTCGGTTTGAAGTTCGAGTTCCGGCCTGGACAAGAATATTTCCTTGTGGGTTTCTCTTCCCCAATTTCATCTAATTACTATTCATCCTCATCGTCGCGATTGCCAAAATTGGAAGAAAAGCGACGTAAAATAACAATTTCACAAACAGCTATAAAAATCAAGTTATGAAATGTAAAGTATAGAGATAGTTAAGCGGAAGAAAAGGCTTGTGCCTTAACTTCGCCATCCAAAACAAGGAATAAATAAATAAATTTTCAGTGAATTACTCAAAGTTCAAAGGAATGGTTGCATTAAATTGACTTCCAATCTATGCACCTTAAGGTTAAACAGCTATACTCTAACGTCTCAAATGTGCATTTATATGCACTATAAAACTTCGCAGAGGAATCCAAATAAAGTGAGAAAAAATAATCTGTTGAAAACTTTTGCAATTTCCTCAAAAATAATAATGCGTGACTCGACAGCGCTTGGCCTATCTCCCGACTACCAGTCTTCCTCAAACAATTCTACCTTTCTGCTATGACATTCATGGACAAAATTACCAGAACTAACTAGGGATGCCCATCCCCCCCCAAATTATATTATTCGCGCACTCAAGCCATCCCCACAAAGTAAAGCTCAGGAAGATAATATAATACGGTTCCTCTTTGAAAGAACCCCCTCCCCGTTTTCTTTTGGTAAATGTAATTATTTTAGTAACCCACAACAAAAATTACGTGGATTTTATCTTCAGTGCAAATTTAACTTGTTAAAGTAAAATTTTTCTGTGACGAAGTTAGAAATGCGGATTCGATATATTTTGGTTCCAAATTATGCACCTGCTTTAAATTAAGCAGTATCGCTTATGTCTTGTAATGCCATGGCCGTAGGCAAGAAAACATTTCGGGGGGGGGGGGGTCACTCATAATAGTTACCATGGGCGTCGCAAGAAATTTTAATAATAGAAATAATAACAGTAATAATTGTTAATATAATAATAATAATTTTTAAATTTCATAAACTAATTAATTCAAAGCGTATTATTGTTAGGGGTGTGCGGATTTTTTTTGGTCGGGACGGGAAAAAAAATCGCCATTTCCCGAAGTTCCGAAAATCTCGAATTCTACACGTCATTTTCAACTTGAATGATTGTTTTTACATTTCTGGAATAAAAACAAACAATTCCCGATAAGTTCCAGACACTTGCAATGCAGAAAACGCCGAGAATTAACAACTTTTTAAAATGACCATTCGGTATTTCCCGACTGCTCGGGATCCCGAAAAGTCGGAAAGTAATTTCCCGAAGTCTGGATCGGGACGGGAATTTTCCCGGTACCGACTTTTCGGGATTCCGCACACCCCCAATTATTATTATTATTATTTTATTATTATTATATATATCCTTGACGAGACTTTTATACTCTATCCATCAGAAGTGTGGATATCCAGCACAACAGTTTTTATTTATTTATTTTACGTTTCATGCAGTGTATATTGAAATGAACAGTTAATATATTTTGTTATTAAGATTTACGTACCTCAAGGAAAAAAAAATAAAAGTAGGAGAGAAATTTTAGTCATAAATGTATGTTGTTTGACCATTCACATAAAACTTAATTTTTGGAAGTTTGAAAACTGTGGAACCAGTTACTCTTTGGATTAAATTGTAAAGCATAACCTGGTGCCTGTTTCGTAACCTTAATTTTTCGATCTAACGCCGTTTTTCTTTGGTTATTCTGTTCGAATATTAACTAACTGGACTTTATTTCCGTTATTAACAATAAAAAACTAACAAATGTTATGCTATTTTGTAACTTGCAATAAACGATGTCAATTCGGGGGGAGGGGGGTTCTATAGACCAGTTCGATCCCACTCTCCGACGCTCATATTGTTCATATACTTACCAAATAGCATTATATACAACCACTATGCACTATACAAGTAGTGTTGCCCACGAGACGAGACGAGACTTTGGTCTGCTTCGTCTCGAAAATATTCGTTTGTCCCGTCTCGTGTCTCATCTCGAAGGATTCTGTCTCTTCTCGTAAAAGTAATGCAGGATATTATACCAACAAAAGTTATAACTGGGAGACATCACAAAATATTTCGCTCCATAACTTATCTGAAATTGTTAGTTTTTGTACCAGAAATGCAAAAACAATCACTTAAGGTGAAAATGACGTGAATTCGAGATTTCAAGAGCTTCGGGAAATTTTGAACATGAGAATTTTTCCCGTCCCGATCCCGTACCGACACAAAAAATTCTGACACGCAAACACACCCTCGTCTGACGTCAGCACGAAAGTTTGCTGTGCTTGGCGATAAGGGAGACCCCCCATGATTCTTGCCATTCTTCTTGACTGTCAGTGTCAGATTCAGAAGGAAGTTCACCAGGAAGTTTCGATTGCAATTATTGCGCAACATAAAGTGAACAACAGACTGACATATGTGATACACGCTTACTTGTTGGTAAAATCAAAAAAGGTAAGATAACATTTATTAAGGGAGCACGTATATATTTATTTTCGAAAGTTTTATTTTTCATTAGCAATGTAACCTATGAACACATGTATTGTAGATTGTAAACAAATCCATGAGTACTAAGCATGTGGTGATCGCCAATGTTTACGGCTTCAATGATACTCTACACACTGTACTTTATTCACGAGTTCAGCAAGTATTGAAATCTTAAGTAATCGCTAAAACTCCGCAGTATGTGTTAACAGAAGTAAATCGAAATCGAACCATGTTAAAATTGCGTTCGTAGCATGATGAAATCGCAATAAAACAAAAGGAACTTGGTCCATTATTATTAAGTAATAGTTTCTGTGGCTAACAGCTTTACACTCGTAATTGTGGAGAGTCGGTAAGCAAGAATACTTCACTAAAAGTCATGATTTTTGTAAAGTTTTCTTAATGGTCATGCTTTGCTATAGACTTTCTGATATAATTACAGAATACCGGGAGTATCCCCGATTGCTTTCAAATTTGGTAAACTCACTAATTTTGACCTCAAAATCACGAATCTGCAGTTGCAAAGGTAACAGTGTGGTATAGTGAAAACACATTTCACTCGTTTATTTCCTAATTATTTACATTTGTACTTGCCTGTTATGCATAGCGGAACATTTTTGAACGTGGGATTTTGCTTTTTTCCCTGAAAAAAAGCGTAATTTTTCACATTACAAGTATTTATTGTTCGTTGCTAACTCGCTTTCGTTACACACAATATGACTGGCAAATCTTGACTCACGTCTATCGTCAGCTGATATGCAGTGTTTCCAAACTTATTAACCGAAAAATGCCGCACAAACTATTCACAGACGGTTTTTAAGCGAAAATTGATCCACAAACCATTCACGGAAAGTTAGGTTAGGCAAACAGGAAATTAAATTGAAAAAAAAAATCACAATGCAACCTTCACTTATTAACCGAAAAATGCCGCACACACTATTCACAGAAGGCTTGTAAGTGAAAATTGATCCACAAACCATTCATGGAAGGTTAGGTTAGGCAAACAGAAAATTAAATTGGAAAAAAAAATTCACATTGCAACCTTCACATGTCATCTTGTAAAACTACCGCGTTGTTGCTACACGTAACAGGGGGTTACATAATCGAACACACGGAACATTTGATTCACATATTCAACGGTAATGGTTGCAAGAGCTATCGTGCATCGGAGATATATTTATCTCGAAAAATACATGATTTACCTGCCGAATAAGTTGAACGAAGAAAGAAAACACTTCCACGAGCTTCCAAAAGTCTACAGAAACTCAGTTCCGTAAGTAGTTTCTCCTGTAAATTTGAAGAAATGTGTTTTCACTATACCATGCTGTTACCGTTAGAGGAATTGGCGGTCATGTCTAGAAAATGCGAAATGCCATGCATACATTACCGCTATGATTGTCGATACTAATGGTCGCCATATTTGATGATGGAACAAGTGAACTTCGCTATCCGTTCCATGGAGCGTTGCTTGGTAAAACTATCAAAGCCAGGAATCCGATTTCTTGAAATTTACAGGAGAAAGTACTTACGGAATTGAGTTTGTGTGTAATTTCGGAAGTTCGTGGAAGTGTTTTCTCACATTTTTCAATGTATTTGGCCGCTAATTCATGTTTTTTCCTATAATAATGTCCGGTAAAAATCTGATATTACCCGGACACCTATAACTTCCTCGTTTTGTCAATTTTTGACATTTGTACTTACCTATCTGCTTCGCAGAACTTTCTTTAAGGTGTATTCACGTTTTTTTGATTAAAGTTATTGCAGTTTTTCACATTACGAGTACTTCTTTCTCGTAGTCTTTTCGCTTGCCTGAAACACAATATGGTGCGTACACCTTCCTACAAAATTGCACGTCGTGCTTGTGTTTTGTCGATTTTCATTTGTTAGGCAGTGTTTCAACCTTCGGAACCCAGGAAATACATGTGAACAAAGCTCATCTGATCTATTTTTTTTTTAAACTTCTTCGCATTGTTTTACGAAGACAATTGTAATGTTTCATGGCGCTATCCGTGAATGGTTTTTGGGGCTATCCATCCCGGAATCGGTGGGAAATTTATTTTCGTTTGAAATTTGCGAGTCCAAATTTCCCACAGATTCGGGCTCCGCCTCTGGAGTAATTGACCTACCACGACCCTGTCTCTGCTCCGGCTTTCTCTATAGAGTCCCTGTTAAAGGCATGTTAGAAATTGGCCGGAGTCACCTGCCCCCAAATGAGCCCCAAACATTTAAATTTGAATAAATCCGTTTCCAGGATACGGAAAACTTACCTGAATTTCACCACGCATCCACGACATGTCATGTTTCTAACTTTCGTTGCAAAACACAGACAGTTCGAAACACTGGATACCCAATGAACATGAACAAAACACAATCACGACGCGTGATGATGTACGAAGGTGTACGTGCCAAATGCTATTGTCCGTCGGAGAATTAATTTTCAACAAAGAACATGAATTTCTGTTGTGAAACATTCCCACATCACACAAAACACCTTCCAGATGTTAGACAATGCTACTGGAACTTATTACCGTAAGTAGTTTCTTCTGTAACAATGAAGAAATCTGTCTGGGGAATATCAAATTAGTACCACCCCTGGTAAGTGTTTCCAAACACACCTAAAACAACCTAACCTTACCATGATGGTGCGTGGGGCTATCGTGAATGGTTTTTGGGGCTATTCGTGCATGGTTATATAATCGAGAATGGTTTTTGGGGCTATTTGTGGATGGTCATACTATCAATTTTTCTGTTAAGATGGTTGAAACACCGCTTTGCCGTTTGAAACACAACGGTAGTCAAGATTTGCCCGCCATTTGCGTGTTCAGGAAGCGAGGAAAGAACAAATGATAATTACTCGATATGTCGACAATAGATACTAATTTCGTAAAAAAAGTGATATCCCTTGTTAAACAATCTTTCCCAATGCAGAATAAGTAAGTTCAAATGTAAACAATTACAGAATAAACGAGGGCCCAAGTTCCTTTTGTTTTATTGCAATTTCATCATGCTACGAATGCAATTTTTACATGGATTGATTTCGATGTACGTCTGTTAACACATACTGCGGAGTTTTAGCGATTATTTAAGGTTTTGTTCAATACATGCTTTCGTGGTTAAGTTAGGCAGGTTAGGTTTCCTTAGCATTAAAATAAAGTCCCTAAATGCATTCTACTAAGGTTCCGATTTCCTTCTACATTCATTCCCACGCATCTACGATATTTACTGTTGCTTGTCGACTGAGAATATCTTGTCCATGAGAAGTGCGTAAGGTAATTTTCAAGTTGTCCAAACAATGCTCATTACTTTAAGGAAGGTTGAAATTTCGTGTGACAAAAAAAGGTAAAGTGTTCCCCTATGCTTAGCACCATGCCATGAAGGTGTATAGGGGGTGCGGGGGTAACACCCCACACTTTCTTGATCCGGTCGTGACTGGGGGTGATGTGATCAGCAACATGCCCCTGACTGCCGTTTTCCCCCAGGGTTTCCCCCATTTACCCATGTTATTCCTAGCTGGGTGGGCACCGTGGCCGCTTCCAATGTTAGAAAAGTTCCCGGATTTGAACCTGCCGGGGATCGAACCTGGGACCTTTAGCATGGTAGTCAGACATGTTACCGACTGAGCCACCGCAATGATTTCCAAAATTATACGATAATTAGTCTTTGTGCTAGGAGAAATCATAAAACAATGTGAACCGTTACCGTAAATTTGGAACACATACTTGCTGCACGAACCATTGACGTAAGGTTAGGTTAGGCAAGCATAGTTATAATTCAGGGTATTCATAAACATAGTTTTTGAATGTTAATCATTGCAAAAAATTGTTGTTTCCTTCATAATTCACCGGTGTTTACTTTGTTCACGGACCCCCTTATTTCTACTTATTTCGCATTTTCTAGACGTGACCGCCAATTTTTAACTGCAGATTCTTGATTAGGACACCAAAATTAGTGAGTATGCCGAATTTGAAAGCAATCTGAGATACTTCCGGTGTTCTGTAATTGCTCCAACTATTAGATATTACAGTTTTAACTAAGTTTTTCAAGAGCGTGAGTCTGTAGGCTAGTAAAATACGTCTACATAATTCTGTACTTGCCAACAGCCAATCTTTTACTATTATCTTATTTACTGACCCTCCTACCTACAGTAGGTCACATTTGTGAGGTACAACAGGGTTTCCGGTATCGTTCACAGAATATGTTCCTTTATTGTGTAGTGTTTGTGAAATTTCTTCTTGTTGCCAAGATGTTTGAAGATTTTGTTCAATAAATGCTGTCATAGTTAGTTTAGGTGGGCCAGGTTTGGTTCCCTTTGCATTTCAATAACAACCCTAAACAGTAGGGAAGCGTGGACTCACAAAGGCGGTAAGCGATTATAGACACATATTATATATATATAATTGTTGATTCAAATTTTGCCCCCCCCCTTCCCCCCAATTCATATTAAGGTGGCACTTCCGACACAGGGGACATAAACATTAAAATCTTCATCCAAGAGAAACATGCATGGACGATGTACTCACCACAATAAATTCCAAACTCCTGTAAGTGCCGCACAATGCCTCCCTGAGATAATTGTTTAGTTTAAAGTCAGGTAAATCAGATGTTGGTCGCCTCGCTTCCAGGATTTTTATTGCTACACTTTTCTCCCTCAAGCTAAACGAAGCAGATATAAATTGCTAAGGGTTCCAAAACGGCGTAGTGGTAATGTAGCCTTGTAGTCAAGGGGTCCCATGTTCAATACCCAGTTGAGGCACATTCAATGGTAGTTCAGATCCCACATTAAACTGTAGGCCCAGTACTGATTAACCTATCTGTGCAAAATCTCAAACAGTAAAGCACCCGCACTTTGCCTTATCAATCGCTCCATAATCCATGTTCGTTTCGATTAATTCAGAACACAAACACCAGCAAAAAACACTCACTTCCTCACAAATTCTTTGCCCAATACAAAGCATTCAAACAAGATCACTTTGAAAAGCTCTGAAACAATAGAAAGTGATACCAACCTATTTCCTTAATTTTATCACTAATGGGAGAGGGGATATACTAGTTTGAAGATAGAAATTACACTGTGGAATCAGAATCATTACAACAGAAAGAGTATGTATTCAATGTTTATGTAATAAAGTGTCATAATAATACAAAATGTTCTTAATGTGTACAATGTATATGATTTAGATTGTGATGTTTACAAATATCAGAAGATAGTCCCTTTTTCAGATACTTTTTTCCACCCCAATTTCTATAGAAAAGTAATTTATTTATTGAATTTACTTGTAAAATTTGTTAAACATTTCACTTGAATTACCATGTAAATAATTTGACACATAAGCATGTATTTTACATTTCTTTTGTAAAGGCGCAAGTACTTATTGTTTAATGCCGAACTAATATTGGTACACATGCCTTCTTTACATGGTTTTATTTTTATTTATGTTGAATTTTTTTTAATCAACAGATTTCTATGTTTTAAGTCTCATAAAAATTACTTAACTGTCTTAAGAATTACTTAATTGTAAACTGTCCTTGTTCCCACCACCAGTTTTGGAACCGCCACTGCCTGAACCGTAACAAGTGAACGCAAATGACTCTTGAGATATTTCATGTTTTGTGATAGCCATGGATGTCAGCAGGTTTTCAAAAAACACTGTTTCAGTCTGAAATTATCATGCTTCTTCAAGGGTCTTATAATAATTAATATAAATTACTGTGACTCAAATGAAATATAGACTTAGGTAGATATTAATTTTCCAGATAGGCATGGTCCATGCTTGCCCCCTTCCCCCCCTTTCCGTACATCCATGGTGAGATTATTCAAGTTGTAACCTTCTTTACTCCTGTTGTGAGCGTACGAACATGCTTTACCTAGTTGCATTGGCCAGTTGGCGCATGTGTTTTGGTGTCGCTGTGCTTCTCCATGAATGCATTGTAGACTGTGGTAGGCGCAGCATACTATAGTGGAACCACGAGCAAAACAACCTGCGCAGACCCGCGAGTCCTGTGCACCGTACCCCCGCGAGTAGGGGAGGGGGAGAGTTGACCATGCTTCCTTATGGCCCGAGGTGGAGGGAAGAAGGGAAAGCTGCACGGCGACTTGTCCTCCCAAGGTTTTTTTTCCCTTGTGGTCGATCTATACCCGTAGTGTGACGGGATACCACGCTCTTAGTTTGTGTATAAGTACTTGCGCCTTTACAAAAGAAATGTGAAATGCATGCTTGTGTGTCAAATTATTTACACGGTAATTCAAGTGAAATGTTTAATAAATTTTACAAGTTCTAACGGTGAAAACGGCCCCGGCGCCCACCCAGCGTCGAATAACATGGGTACCTGGGGGAAACCCTGGGGGGTAAAGGCGGTCAGGGGCGTGATGCTGATCACATCACCCCCACTCACGACCGGATCAAGAAAGTGTGGGGTGTTACCCCCGCACCCCCTATACACCTTCATGGCATGGTGCTAAGCATAGGGGAACACTTTACCTTTTTTTGTCACATGAAATTTCAACCTTCCTTAAAGTAATGAGGATTGTTTGGACAACTTGAAAATTACCTTACGCACTTCTCATGGACAAGATATTCTCAGTCGACAAGCAACAGTAAATATCGTAGATGCGTGGGAATGAATGTAGAAGGAAATCGGAACCTTAGTAGAATGCATTTAGGGACTTTATTTTAATGTAAATTCCATAAATTGATGGCTTTTGAATAGAAATTGGGGTGGAAAAAAAAGTATCTGAAAAAGGGACTATCTTCTGATATTTGTAAACATCACAATCTAAATCATATACATTGTACACATTAAGAACAAAGGAACATTTAGTATTATTATGGCATACTATTACATAAACATTGTATACATACTCTTTCTGTTGTAATGATTCATGCTGGCACATGTGTCTATATTTATAATATCATGTTTCTCAGTAAAGCGTGACATCAATTACAAACGCACTTTCTGCCATTGCAATTCAATATCTTTCATTGTAAATACACAGAGAGATAGAGAGCAATACACAAAATAAGAGCATGCTATCCCGTCACACTATGACTAGTATGCTGCGCCTACTGCCATCTGCAATGCATTCAATGGAGAAGCACAGCGACACCACAACGCATGCGCAAACTGGCCAATGCAACTAGATAAAGCATGTTTGTACGCTCACTAAAGGGCCAGTAGGTGCTGCATTCAATGAACCTATACTCAAGGTAGGGCCCCAGTTCCGATACAGACTGCACTTCCGAGGCTTGTGAGCCGACGGAACACGAAGCGACAAGGATTGAATTGTTTTATTTCCATCACTTGTGCATGTTACAATTTTACATATACTTATTGTTATTTTACCTGGGTAGGCGGAGCTTACCTAGCCTACCCAGAATGCACGCCACTGAATGTTACGTATTCTGGAGTGTTTGGATGATGATGAATATAATTTTGGATTGTAATCAAAATGCATCATAAAGTACTTCAACACTTTTATTTTAATACATAAAGCACAGAACATGATGTAAATTAAAAATATGTTCCATTCTAAAATAATTAGAATTTTAAATGCATTTCTTATGAGGGGAGTAAGTGACCCCTTTCCGCTGTTCTAGCAGGTATCAGATCCTTCGCCATTCTAGTGTTAAAGTATTTTCTTTTATTTCCTTTCAGGTTGAGGTAGCTAGTTACACAGATGTCGGAACAGCCAAAACATCCACCTGGGTACAATGGTAAGTTAGTACAGCCCTGTGAGTGGCTGTGGTATTGCACTGTTTTCAGGGTACTATTTGACAGTGGTGAAGCTCCTATGAGGCTTTCGAGGCTTAGCCTACCCTGAAATTAAAACGTTCTTGTGCCCTGTAACGATCAAAGTTCGTTAAAATGAATTGAACTATGTAATCCGAACGTTTGGTTCTGCCGATTCTTCCAGATGTCTCGGCAGTCAGGCCAGAAAGAGGAGAGCGCGTTCGGTCCAAACTGTTAGGCTTTTGACGAAAGGCAGTTACAGCGTGAGCTCTGGTAGGTGGGAGGAAGGAGACGGCCGATTCACTGGGTGATAACTGCTAGCCTCGGAACCAACCTGTTGTGCTTTTAGTCGTCTTGTGCAAAGTGCATCGTTCATGTGCTGCATTGTTGAATGTTAATTTACTGCAAGTGCATGCACGTGTGTGTTTGTGTGTGTCACATAGTGTATTTATGTTATAAAAATGGCTGATACTGAGAGAACATTGACATCAGTGTTTGAGGAATTAAAAGAGAAACCATTTTCAAATTGGACTTATGAAACCAAATGTGCTTACAAAGATAGGCGATGGACACCACATTTAGATATTAAAATAGCAGATGGAGGAAGACAAAATAGAAAGTTTCAGTTTTCATGGTATAAGAAATATTCTTGGCTAACAGGGTGCTCTAATACAAGTAAGCTATATTGTTATACCTGTATTCTGTATGGGGGTGAAAAAACATTGTCATCATCTTCAAGGAAAGAGTAATTGATACTTTTGCGACCAACAAAAATCAACGCATGGACCTGCTGTATAAAAAAAAAATATAAGGTAAGCAGATTTTTCAGCCTGCCCAGTATTTACGCCTTAGCTTCGTCACTGGTATTTGAAGGGAGTATGAGGGGGAATCCCTTCCGGTTGCTAATTTTTAACACTTCAGAACAATGTGGATTGATGTATAGAATAATGTGCATAAGGATTTTGTAGATATCAGAATCACTTTCGGTGAAAGTACATTAATCACTTTATCATTTAATTGTGTTTATTAGGCTCCAAGAAAGGAAACAAAATATATGTATTGATGGGGTCAAGCTCGTTCGCCAGGAAATATAAGCTGTAAACACACTTAAATTTATTTTGATTTAAAATTCAATAATTTTCGTAGGCAAAGTAGCAAACATTTTGTGTAGAATAATATAAGAGATACTAATTATGTTAAACTCTAATGTCATTATCATTAAAGTGTAAATAAACATGGTAGCTGATATTAAAATATTTTAAGATACAATTATATAGTACATCCATAATATTTTACTTTTACTGGAAGAAAAGTTACTGAAATTATTATAGTTTTATTAACACTCAACAAACATTTCCATAGTACGTTCATGTGTACAGTATCAGAAATAGAAAAAAAAATGTATTTTTACATATTTTTTTTATTTGCTTTAATCAAACTGTTCAAATATTGTACAGGGCCTTTCACCAGAAAAGCCTTTCTATATAAAAAAAAACATATATCTGTATGTTTGGTTCAAAAAATCATACAAGCAAGCATGGTTTTTTTAAATAAAAAATGCTTTAAGTGGAAAAAAAATTATCCACCTTGCTTCAGAAAGAAACTATATATGCAATTTATATAATGTTACAATACTTCAAGTGAAGTCACTGAATTTTTTTCAAATATCACACTGAATATTTTCTCACTATAACACTGAGTAAAAAAAAGTAATGCTTTACTATACTTTGCTTACAAAAGTAACACATTACACTTGTCGATGTTTACCTCATTACACCAATATGAAATCGCTTCTCTGTAGTACACATTTCCAAGTTGCAATAGGCATAAACAGTTTAGTAGTTTCTGTGGTAGTTTATTGCATTGCCTACTTTTTATAAATTATGAATGCAATTTTAATTTCAGATGATGCTTATGCCCCTCCTGCAACCGAAGCTCCACCGGGATACCCTCAAGCGGCGTGGGCAGATGGGAAGCCTCCGCACCTTGTATCGGGGCAGCCTATAGTTGCACAACCAACCTCTGTACCAGGTATTCTGTCAGTATTTGGCTCAAAAGTTTCAAAGTGGTCAATGAGTGTAAAAGAACAGAATGAATATAATTATTGAAGCTTTCCTGGTGTTCTCGGGCAATGCGCCAAGTGATTTCTGGATAGTCTTCCGAGAGCTGCGTCACCTCAATCCCTGAAAATGAGAGTGACGTAAGCTCGGAAGCTTACCCAGAAATCACCTGGCTGATTGCTTTCCCCCAAAAAACTCTTCAGATGAAGATAGCTTCTTGTGTTCTGGCTGTTAACATGAGAACCGAGGAGCTCGGAATGGCGATGTTAGAGATGGCACCTGCCTGTCATGCTCATGGACCCTGAACTTTTTTTCGCCTTCCTGCTGTTACTGAGGCACCTACATTTTTTGCGCTTACTTGATTGACAATCTCTGAACATCTTGCCAAAGAGAAGAATATGATACAAATGCTTATTCGAGATTTAGAATGTGCACTATTTTTTAGGGGACACAGAAAAAGCTTTGAGGAGAAATCTAATCTCATTCTGCACTCTGCCAATAAAAAACACATGTTTTCAAACAAATATTACACTTGTGCTATGTTAGTATAATAGCCACGTGACAACTCCTGAAACAGTCAGAATGAAAATCAGTTGGTGCTCCAGTGCAGATGCATAAGGGTGGAATGAACCCGACAAGAAGTGACGTTCAGTTCTTGTATCCATGGTTCCAGGAGGTCACAATTAGGTGGTAAGAGCCATGCTGAAAGCTACTGAAGGGTGTCTTCTACTTAGGTGATCATACGTCCTGTTTCAGAGGCGTGTCCTGGTCATTTCATTGATATTGCATAAAAAACACAATTTATTCACTTTTATAAAAGTGTAGGATTTGGCTTGAAGACCTAGTCTAATTATTTTCCTGTAGTTTACTGTTATTACAAGCATAAGAAAACAGTTTTTCTTTGTGACGTTTCAGGAGAACAGACTTTTATTTTCATTTTGACTAAAGATACAGTTATAACAATGGTTAGTATTTTTTTTAAAAAAAAGAATCCATTATATAATGGATGTTGTCAATGTTACATTGTTGTAATATAGCAACTTAACTGTGAAAAGAAGCAGTCTGTTTTATTTTTATTTCAGATTTTTTAAATTATGAATCACAAATATCATCAGGTAATTCAAATTCATGATTGTTTTCACAAAGCCTTTTGATGCTTTCTGTTACATTAAATTTTAAAGATGGTGGCTTACTCCATTTGTGAAAAAGAAAACTCCATACTGGATCTATGTTACCATTTTCATTATTTAATTTATTCCAGTGTTCTTCTGCAATGAACGAAGCTTCCCAGACATTCAACTCCGTGTTTCCCGTTAATCTTTTTAAAACCCTTCTCTTTTTAATCAACCAAGTCTAACTTTAAGAGAAATTTCTTCATAAAAATTCTTAAATTAAATTATGTAAGATTTTCTTTTAGCATGAAAAGTCTTAAATAGAATACATTTCTGTGTCTTGACAGAAACTCAATACACAATTCCTGCATTTTGTGTTAGATATGTGATGTAAGTTTTTCGGAAGAATCAAGTTGTTCCCAAGAAGATTGATAAATACTTCTGGCATTACTCGTCAGTGTAGGACTAACATCATAGGTTGATCAGAAGGAACCAGAAACACTATGTATGTCGTACCGAGATTATAACAATTATTAGCTCTTGACAACGGTAGATAATATTTTATATATTGTTTATGATGTATCATTTATGTTATTCATACTTTAATAAATAATAATACGTTAGTAACAACAATAATTTTATAATTAGGCCTAACAGATTTTTCCGGTGGGAGTAAACTGACCTCCTTGGGGTGTCCCGTTTTTGTCAAAATATCATGGTCACTCTGTATGATGATTTATTTCGCACCTTTTTTGGTATTTGGGTCTAATCCACCATGCGCTGACCATTGAGAGTTAAAGAAATTGACCACAATGCATTCTAGATTTATGAAAATAACAAAAAAATTGTGTCCATTTCCTTTTAAGGCTGCAATGCAGTGTGGGGCGAGTTTCAAGCTGTCGAAGTTCAGAGTAGGTTAGACTGCGTCAAGTACGTTGCGGTGGTTAACGTAGTAAAGTAGCTTTTTCATAAAAGGTTACATGAAAAGATGTCTTTACATGCTTGTAGCAACTGTGAATCAGAAGAAAAATTCTACAATGCAAACATCTACAAGAAAACTGTAAAAGTAATCTAATGAATGATGGTGACTGAAACAGGGAGGAACTGAATATAAATTCAGAATGAATCATCATTTCTTGTCGTCCGAACCTCTCATCCTCTTCATGACAGTTGATCTGGTGGTGGCAGTACACCGTGCAAAAGTCGTAACACCCCTTTTGCTCAGGGGTGGAAAATGGCCAGTAAAAGTCAGTTTTTTCATCTAGGTCTGTAATTTGTCAGCTTTAAAAATAAATATTGTTGGTAAAGTCTGAATATTTTGTTTTGGTGATTGCAATTTGTGATGCCGATTTGTGAAGTCAGTAATTTTGACCTTGCTTCTAGTTTCCACCCATGTTTATTGCACATTTGGAGGTGGTGGATTTATATCATTATTTTAGGCAAATTTTCGTTATGTACTTAAAAAAGAAAATTCCTTTGACAATGACAGAATAAAGACTCTGAACATGGCTTTTTATGTATATAGTTAACATTATACATATGAAGATAATAATGTAAATATTAAAATAAACTGGTTGTGTGACCAAGGCATGTTTTACCACCACAAGCAGATGTCCACATCAGAAAAGGAAATATTAGCTACGTGAAGTTTTGTGTTTTCACGCACAATTTGATAGTTTTTTCTGATTAATTTTGAAGTCTGCCACCGCCGGGGAAGTAACGAAACAGACACACACTATCATCTCCACCGTACCCGTAGTGAAAGAAGGCAGTGATCCATCGGGCCTCCCCGATGGCACAGTGGTAGCGTCGTCTCCTTTTAATCATGGGGTTCCGGGTTTGATACCAGGTGGAGGCACATTGTGGTTCGGATTACACTTTAAACTGTAGGTCCAGTCTCGATTAGCCTTACTGTGCATAAAGTGGACTTAAATCATCAAATTTCCCCAACTGCTCGGGATCCCGAAAAGTCTGGACCGGGATCTGGAAAAAAATTTCCCGGCACGATCCCAACTTCGAGAAGTGACTTTTCGGGATCCCGAGCAGTTGGGGAAATACCAGATGGTCATTTTCAAAAGTTGTTAATTCTCGTCGTTTTCTGCATTGCAAGTATCTGGAACTTATCGGACATTGTCTGTTTTTATTCCAGAAATTCATAAATAATCACTTAAGTTGCAAATGATGTGTAGAATTCGAGATTTTCAGAGCTTCGGGAAATTTTGAACATTTCCCATCCCGAAATTTCCCAACTTTGTCAGGAAATGTCAAATTTTTCCCATCCCAGTGTCGGGATTAAGAAAATTTTCTGTCCTGACCAAAAAAATTCTGTCCCCCACACCCCTACAACCAACCTTCGAAATTAATCTGAAAAAAAATATTGTCCAATACAAAAACATGAAACTTCACGTAGGTAATACTTAAACCTCGTTTACTGCATTCTCAGGACAATTTGTTATATTCATGGTTTCAATTATTTAAAATAGAAACAAATTTGGGGTATTTTGATAATTAATTGCTAGGTGTAGGTAGTGGAGACCACTGTAAAAAATTTATAAGTGTTTATTCATCTGTTCCAGGTGTGAATTGGATGCCCGTTCCACAGGGAATTGGCAACGCCCCTCCTGGGTTGGAGTACCTGGCAATGATAGATCAGCTGCTGGTTCATCAAAAAGTTGAACTTTTAGAAGGTAATTATGTCTACGTCTAATTAGAAGGAAATTGAAAGTATTCACTAGACAATGGGAATCTTCTAAATTTTTGGTTAGAGATGTGCCCTGCTGACATGAACATTTAAATGATTCCTAATGTCTGGCGTTTCCAATTTCCTTCTCGGTTTATTGTATTAGTCCTTCTGGCCCTCCACAACTCACCATTTTAATGTACAATAAAAATACAAATGAACATTTGTTGGTAAAAAATATTCTCTCAGGCTGTTGACCAGGTGAGTTTTGGAAAGGTTGGTAGTTCTAAAGTTTTGCATTTTCACGATTAGCCAAAAGCGGCAGAAAAGAGAATTAAAATGTATCAATCGCAAACAACAGCAACTTAATTTTTGGATCAGTCTCGATCATTTTTCAGGAATGAGAGATTGAACACAATATGAGGTATAAAGGTGAAAACATTGTTAAAAATAATTTAAACTAGATTAAAAGGCATAAGCATGTGATCCCATGATCACCAGTGGTTTTCTGCAGCTGCTACGAAATGACCACTGTCTCACCCATCTCGCACATGCATAGATATCCAGTTTAAGGGCAGGAGGAACAGTTTGTGTCCAGCCGGATGCGAAAACCCTAAACTACTCTTCTCCCACTGACCTTTCCCAACGGTGAGCTGGATTGTTGAAGTATTACGCTTGTGGAGTATTATTTGACTTGTTCTCTTAGGAATACCAAACTTCCCATGGTGTAGAAAAACACATGAACAATAAGAGGGCAGGTTGAAGATTTAATTTGTTGAAAGTAAGTTGAAAACTCCAATTTGATTAGCTGTAACTTGAAGTTGTTTTCTCCATAAGGAATGCATTAGAATATGAAAATTCTTATTTATCCATATGAGGAGAAGCTATGTATATTTGAATGCATTTTGATAATTGAAATTAATGCATGCGTCAAGGAGATTTCATACCAAAGTAATAAGTGCCAGCACACGTTTGATTGGTGAATTCCTCAAATTACACAAGCTGTGTGTTGCTTCCCTTATGCAAACCGTAGCCCTTATCTTTAAGTAGTGTGAGCAGAGCATGGAAACTAGTTGAGTAAATTAAGATACATATAATGGCTGAATTGGTTTAAATTCCTTTCATTTCTTTTCAGCTTTCACTGGCTTCGAAACAAAAAATAAGTACATGATAAAAAACACCATTGGCCAGCAAGTATACATGGCCAAGGAAGAATCGGACTGCCTCACAAGACAATGCTGTGGTCCAATTCGTCCCTTTGAAATGAAGATTACCGATAATTTTGGGGCTGAAGTTATCCATCTCTATAGACCCCTGAATTGTCAGGGATGCTGCTGCCCCTGCTGTCTACAGGTACAGTAATTTGACAAGTGTGTTGCTGTAGCTCATAACTGTCGACGTTTAGAATTCTTCAAGTTTGTATGCAAGAAGACTTATGTAATTCTTATTACGTGGGTTGGAGATTTAATAGTGGCAGCACTGCTCTACATATACGCCATGAAACTGAAATATCACACGTTAGTTTGATACCTAATTTACCCATTCATTAAATTAGGCACACACAGGAGATGTACTATGTAGAAATTTCAGCAAAAAATGCAAGCTCGACCAGGACTCGAACCTGGGTCTCTGGCATACCGTGCCATTGCTCCACCACTGAGCCAGCCCGGTCTTGCCTGATTTTTTGCTGGCACTGTTTTGCCTGTGTGGAATCATCTCTGCAAGTGCTACCGCAATGGGATCTGTTGCCTTTGAAACACTGTAGACGAATTAAATTGACATCTCTACGCTGGCAGGAACCACTTCGTGGCATTTGCTTCCAAACTGTTCCAGATATTCTTCAGGCAATAGACCGCTCCATTCGAACCTTCAACAGATCAGCCACTACTACTGGTATACTAAGACTTTCACATCACTGGCAATGGTTGTACACAATTCTGGTGAAGGGCTGCAAAAGTTGCACAGATATATCTCTTTTGTATCTGTAAATAAATAGTTGCCACTATTAAATCTCCAACCCACATATATGTTGTTTACAATAATTCGTAAGCCAGAGTGAGCCAGTTGGTAGGGTGTGTGACAGCAGTGCTGGGTATGCAGGTTAGATTTATGGAAGAGATGTTCTAGCAGTTTCTAACAATTATTCAGCATCTGAAGCTCACTCAACCTTTAACCCTTATCCGGGCAAGCTATTTTTGTAACGTGTCCGGTCAAGCAGTGTCTGTCGGACACTGCATTGTTTGAAATGGATCTTGCCCTTCTAGTGTGAGATTTTTATGTTTCATCGCTGTGGAAACAAGCAAGTAACATGATATTTAACCTAATCAACATTGTTGTCCATAATTCTTGTATTCATCATCATCGTCATGGTAATTGCATGTTGTTATTTTTGCAGAATAGTATATGAAACATGTTAGGCCGGAAGGTAGTGTGACGAAATTGTTTTATTTGCTCATATATTTTCCATTTTTTCTATTTTAATGTTGATTATATTTTTGTGAGTCTTATTAAATACTTTATTTTTTATTAAACATTCGTTAATACATATTCAAGTAGGCTTCTTCACATATCAATTGTACACCGTGTCCGACAGACACTGCTTGCCCGTTTACGTAAGTGAAATGGAAAATATTTTTTATGCCTAACCTTCTTTATCAAACAAAGTCAAATATTGTAAATGAGAAAGAAGAGTGAAACAAAGAAAGTCAAAAAATATCATGTTCGCAGGAAGTATCGTTTGGAGTATGTCACAAAAAATATAAGCAGCAGTGTCCGATAGTCACTGGTTGCCCGGTAAGGGTTAATCAAAGTGTATCTGGAGGGTAAAGATGGTAGGAGTATGGTGCTGATCACATCACTGGATGAGGTTGAGAATGTTTAGGGCCCGACCTTCACATGCTGTATGTATCAATATCTCCATGCCAGGGGTCCAGGTTCAAATTGCAGCCTGGGTGTTCTATGTGAGTGCACCTTCATCATATCATCACTCGTCAAGCAATGCACAAGGAAGCTTTACCTGTTTTTACTTTTATAATAATTCAATGTATTTTAGTGTTTCTTGTATGTACACATTGTAGAATTATTTTCCTGTAGTTTACAGTTATTACAAGCAAAAGAAAACAGTTTTTGTTCTGACGTTTCAGGAGAACACATGCTCCCTTCATCAGACATTTATTTTCATTTATTTCATCAGACATTTATTTTCATGACTAAAGATACAGTTATAACAATGGTTAGCAATTTTTTTAAACAAAAAGAATCCATTATATAATTGATGTTGTCAATGTTACATTGTTGTAATATAGCAACTTAACTCCTGAAAAGAAGCAGTCTGTTTCACTTTTATTTCACAGTTAGGTTGCTATATTACAACAATGTAACACTGACTACATCCATTATATAATGGTTTCTTTTTGTTTAAAAAAATTGCTAACCATTGTTATAACTGTATCTTTACTGAAAATGAAAATAAATGTCTGATGAAGGGAGCGTGTGTTCTCCTGAAACATCACAACGAAAAACTGTTTTCTTTTGCTTGTAATAACCGTAAACTACAGGAAAATAATTCAATGCATTGTCACTGGAAATGTGTGTACGGAATATATAACTTCAAACTGACATACCCCTTGTTGCAGGGGGCATGATCCTTGTTCCCTCCCCTTTTTTTTGTTCATGACTATGGTGATTAAATTGGTGTGTGGGTATTGGTGACTAATTTCGATTAGTGCTTTGTAATACTGATAACTGCAGCCCTAATAATTAAAAACAGTAAAATGTGTACATATATGTATATTAAAAATTATGTACTGAAATAATTCAATAAGTAACCTTACCACCATTTCCATCCTGTTTTATTTTTTTTAACGAATTCCCAAATCAGACAAACCAACACAAATACAATAATTAACATAATATTTTACACATTTCTGTTCTTTTTCAATAAAGTATTGCCATAACATAAGGAACAACAAATGTATTTCCAATTTTCAACTTCTCATGTTGTTACAGAACAGGGCTTTCTATTGACTAAACAATCTTTCCACTTCGCATGAAGTAACTGTGCATAATTAACTTTCACAAATCTTGCGGTAGGTTTTCAGATTCCAAGGCATAGGAACTATCGCCTCCACTTACCACCCTGTTAACAGCAAGGCCATCTGTTCTGGGCCATTCATTCTATTGTGTATTTATGTGTATTAAATATGAACATGTCGGGAAATGTGTTTACTTTAACCCGTAATGGGCATGGTGTGGTCCCTGGGACTTGCAGCCTAGAACAACGCTCTTGTTCTCAGAAGCAATAACACACACTTCCTTCTCCTTTTCGGTAGCTTCATATTTTGTAATATCAAGTAACCACTTCACTTCCTACATTTTAGTTTCAGAGCACTAGACAATCGTGAACCCCACGGACCACGTGCCACCCTTTGCATAAGTCTTTCGGTATAGATCCTTGTGCAAGAACCCGAGTTGACAATCAGTCTTTTAGTGGAAATATCCTCGTCACACTTGAAGTTTTAAGCACAAGTGAATTATCAGAGCTGTAGTCTGATAAAACTGATAGTGAAGTACTTATTTCCATTTACTATCATTGAGCTTTTTCATTCATTGTGACATTGTGTAGAATTTTTTTTAAAACATTCAAATGCTGACCAAGATTCACAATCTCCATCTGAAGAAGACCCTGTTAGAGGGTGGAAACATTATGTTTTAGTGTATATTTTTTATGCAATAAATTTTGTGTTGGTCAGCATTTGAATGTTTTATTAACATGGAAACAAGGCTTAACAGTGTTACCATTAGAAACATTTTGTGTGATATTTTCAGTGATATTGTTTGGTTTGGGTAACTGCATGTATGTTCTGTGATAACTGAACCACTAAAGCATCTTTTGTATGTTACAGTGATATGACAATGTATTTATGAAACCGTTTACGAATATGTGACAAATTTTTGTAGCATTAGATCAATTGGGTAATATAAATGGCAATAACTGAAATTGTAAATTCAATTTGTTGGTCCACTGGACCATGCCACGTCCTTTGTGTTACAATCAAATGAAGACCCAGGGGGGAAAACGATGAATGTCGATTTTTCGCCCTTTTTGAGATTGCAGCGCCATCTGTAGCTCAGAAGCTGTACTATAAGAATGTGAACGGACTTGGGGGGGAAAAGTGTGAGAAGTGCCGGAAAAACGATGAAAGCCCGAAGGGTGAAGAACAATGAGTGTTTTCTGTTAAATAATGTGTGCCTCACTGAAATGGGTTAGCGCTACGGGAAGATTATTCCAGTCGTTCGTTGTGCGTGTGTTGAATCTCCAGGATTTGAATCGATTTCTCACCAACCCAGAGGCTCAACAGTTTTACGATACCACGCTAACCACCAACACTACAGTAGAAAATGATGAGGATCTCTATGTGGACTACTTAGTTGATGATGAGGAATAGTTTGTGAGTTACCCCCCAAGACTGATCCAACTTTTTTCATTTTCATGATAGTTTGATAAATAACAAACATCACTCTTTTTAATGTTGTAGTGTTACTCTCATTTTGTCTTTGTTCATTAGTGCACACCTGCAATGTAGAATAAAAACAACATTTTTCAGCATAATTTTGCTTATTACTCTTTTTTGGTTTCCTCTGATTCTCCAGAAACATTTTCCTATGGTTATCCACATCTGTGGGTGTAAAATGATTCTTAAAAATAATTTATTTTGGCATATAATGGCATATTTATGAATAGAAATACTTGTTTTTCATTTCCTGGCAAATCGTCTTGAATGAACATTCATCGTTTTTCCCCCTGCCCCTTCAAATGTACTTACATAATTATCCGAACCCTACTGACTTTAATGCTGCAGTGGACTTATCTTCATAGTTATTGCAAAACTTTAATTAATAAACCTCAGTGGAGGCACATAGTGGTTTGGATCTCAATGTAAACTGTAGGTCCAGTTCTGATTAACCTATCTGTGCATGAAGTGGACTTAAAACTAAAAACACTATAATTATTATTTTGTGTAATTCATATATGCACTTCTTTTTAGGTACTTGAAGTTTCTTCACCTCCAGGACATGTGATAGGAAGGGTCGAAGAAGAGTGGAGCTGCTGGTATCAAAAATTCAGAGTACTAAATGAAGCAGGGGATGAAGTGCTTAAAATTCAAGGTCCTTGCCTTACCGTTGGGTGCTGTAGAGATGTGAATTTCAAGGTATGTCCACATGAATTCAAATAAAAATGCTATGAATATTAGTGCTGAACCGATGGCGATGTATGCTAATGAGTAGTGATGGGACAAATTAATCGTTACTCTGTCGGTAAAATTCCCAATTATTTTACTGATCCGATTTACAGGGGATGGACAAAAATATGGAAACACCACGACATCGGAACGGGTGATATCGACTCAATTTTTCCACTTGAAATCGGATGAGGTGCGACATTCTTTTGTTTTGCGCCGTGAGAGAGGACCGTGTCGGACTGGTAGTAGTCGACAGTTGCGCTGTAGAGAGTGTGCAGTGCAGTTGATACTGAATCATGTCCGAGCTGACAGTGTTTCAAAGAGGGCAAATTGTTGGTGCCCGCCTTACAGGCGCCTCTGTTACCAAAGTAGCCATGTTATTTGGATATATCGAGAGCGGGACTATCCAAGATCATGATGACATAATAATGTGTCCAGAAAAGACATCATCAGATAAATAGCTTCATTTGTGTTGTTTATGTTGCCTTGGAGATTGCGCGACAACAATAAAATGGAATTAACTCGTGAACATTTTCGTGCGATGATTTTTTTACGATTTTCGACGTGGATTATCAAGACAAGAGTGCATCGATCAACTTACTTCCACATTTGGCGATGAAGCCCCATCCTTTCCCACTGTGAAACGCTGGTATAACGAATTTAATCTGGCCGCCATTTGCTCACTGACGAGTTCGCGAAGGTCGTCCAAAATTAGTTGTTGTTCAAGAAAACATTGATGCTGTGCAAAACCTAATACTGCAAGATCGTCATGTGACATACTGTGAGATTGAGGCAACCATAGGCATTAGTTCCACCAGCATATATAAAATATTACATGATCATTTAGCTGTGAGAAAGGTATGTTCTCGTTGGATCCCACACAATTTGACAAAAACTCAAAAAAGACGCTTGCGTCAATTGGTGCAAACAAATGCTCAATAAATACAATCGTGGTGCTTCAAAAGACTATATAAGATTGTAACAGGTGACGAATCATGGATATATGCATATGAGCCGGAACGTAAACAGCAGTCGACTGTATGGGTGTTTCAAGATGAACCCAATCCAACAAAAGTTGTTCGTGCTCGAAGCACATCGAAACAAATGGTCGCCTGTTTTTTTTGGGAAAACTGGTCATGTGGCAACTGTGCCTTTAGAGGAACGTAGAACGGTCAACTCTGAATGGTACACAACAATTTGTTTGCCAGAGGTCTTCGGTCAAATACGGAAAACAAACAAACACCGTCGGATCATTCTTCATCAAGACAATGCCAGCTGTCACACATCTCGTCTAACAACCGACTTTATGAACAGTCAAAAAATCGAATTGATGGGTCATCCACCGTACAGTCCTGATTTGGCACCCAATTACTTCTTCTTGTTCCCGAATGTCAAGAATAAATTGCGTGGACAACGATTTTTGTCGGTGGAAGATGCCGTTGATGCGTTGAAAAACCATATTATGGAGGTGTCTCAAAAAGATTGGAAAAACTGCTTTGACAAATGGTTCGAACGAATGCAAAAGTGTATTGACCATAAAGGAGAATACTTCGAAAAACAATAAAGCAGTTTTCAATGCCAAATTCCTGTTTTTTCATTGTTAGGCTCAAAATATAAATAGTGACCCTCGTATGTACTCAGTTGCTTACATAAATTAGTTACAAAATTTCACGTTTTTATTCTGATTTTGCTTCTATCTTTTTCATTATCTATGATTTTTTGCACAGTATTAGCATATAACATATTAGATAAATATTAACATTAATGTGTGAAGGGTAAGAATGTGTTCCATAGTGTTGGAAAATCAATAATGCAAGCATAATTGCAACTGTACTGCAAACCAGTGCTCGAAGTGGAGATTTTAGGTGTGGAGATGTTTGCGTGAGCCTTGGGAGTACTGCTGCAAATAAGAAATAATAATAAGGCAAGTGACTATGTATAAGACTAAGGTATATATTAATCATGTTTCCTTATTTAATATTATGAATGATATCCACAAAATAAATCCCATTTTTAATTTCAGAATACTACCTAGAAATTTAAGTGAAAAATGCAGTCTGAACTAGTGTTTTACCTGTGCGGAATTGTGTGTCAGTCTCCCGCACTGTGGCTGTCCAGTCTGCAGCTTCGGCAATGGGACACGTGTTAGTTCGAGTCTCCTGGGGAGAAGCATAGCAACCTTTGTCTTGAGATTTCGGCCAGTGTATGGGACTGGTGACCACCCACCATTGTGAGGAAAGTAGGGAGTTATGAATGAATAGCATAAGCTGGTCATAAGAAATCTATACCAGTGTCTGGGGTTTGTCGTGCTGACCACACGTCACACCGCAACTGGTTACATGTTTTCCCACCTCTGCTGGGGCATGTGGGAGTGAGTCTGACAGTCAGTAGGTAGGGTGTGCCCTTGCACATGCAACATGGATTACTGTATTTACACGTGTATAGTGCGCGTGCGTGTATAATGCGCACCCTGGTTTTTGATGGGTAAAAGTTGCAAAAAATTATATTTCGTATATAATGCGCAGTACAATCCAGTTTCAAGAAATAGCTTTCTTAGTTGTAGGTTGTAAAGCTGTTGCTTTGCTGATCAAGAGTGAATAACATCACGTATTCAATGAGTCACCTGTTGCTATGTGGACCAAGAGGAGAATATCCTCTTGTGTAAACAATGTCTCCAACTCATGCCACCTCCCCCTCTCCCTCCACTGTGTTTAGCATACCAAAGCTTTCACTCTTTAACCACCTTATTTATTCTGTAATAATAGAAAGCGAGATGAAAATTACATTATGGATTTGCAGTGCTCAGGAAGTTATTTTCTACTATTTCTCGCCCTACAAATACTGCTGATATGCATCCCATGTGAGAGAAGGTGCATGCTCAAATTCTGCCCGAGTTGCACTGCTTTTCTTGGTGTCACAGAACATGACATTACAAAGTGAAATATCGTGTGAAATGGCCTTCAAACTTTTATATGTGATTTTGCTCATTACTTTTCCTTAAAAAAAAACCTTCAAGATGTATACTTTTTCCATGACTAATGTAACATTTATATGAGGCACATTCAGGACCTTCAAACTAGCAGTTAGCAGCACAAAATTTCTTCCATTCAAAATTTACACACTCCAGATATATATTATTATTTGGCCAGTAATACATTTTAATTATTGTTTTCTTTTTCTTATGTTTTCTTTCATCCAAAGCACCATAGAAATCAGAACGTTCCTTCATTTTGTGATGAACTTATTTCAACCGCATTTCACATTAGTGTTGTTATCTTGAATGGAATACTGTTACCATGTTCAGAAACTCCAGGATTTAAGCTTTCCAACGATATATAACATGATAGGGTTCCATAAACATGAAAAATCAATGCAAGTGTCCCAAAATCATGGAATGACCCTGTACGGTTTCATGTTGGCTGTTCGAATTATCCCGTGCATAATACGCACCACAGTTTTTGGGAGCAAAAATTTTGGAAAAAAGTGCACACTATACATGAGTAAATACGGTATGTTATAGTTTTCTGTCAGTGTTACTAACATGGGATGTGTTGCCTGTATAACACTGACGACGATGCCTGATATCTCCCAGCGGAAGCAAAAATCAGGTGAAAAAAGCCAGTCTGGCTAGCTCAGTTTGTAGAGCAATTTCTCAAGTCCTACATTTTTCTATTAAATTTCTGGGTAATGTTTGATTAACTTCAAATTTGTGCAGTACTGAACTCTTTGAGTACTATTGAGTCTCTTGTTTTCTGGTGGAATTCTCAGGTATTGCTACCGGATGGATTGACTGAGGTTGGGAAAATATCCAAGCAGTGGACTGGGTTGATCAGAGAAGCCTTCACGGATGCAGATAACTTCGGAATAACCTTTCCAATGGACCTTGATGTAAAAATGAAGGCCGTTATGCTAGGAGCTTGTTTCTTAATCGTAAGTTCAATCTATTTTTTTTAATCATCAAACTCAATTTCTCTACTGCAGATTTATTAAATCCGCCTTAAATTTGCATTTTGTTACTTCTAAACCACTGGTTGTGGTACTATGTGGTTGATTGATTGAGTTGGTGTTTTAAGTCCACTTTATGCACAGTAAGGCTAATCGGGACTGGACCTACAGTTTAAAGTGGGATCCGAACCACTATGTGCCTCCACCGAGTTCGAGGTACTATGTGGTAATTTTATATTAGATAGCTATAGATAGAGGCACATATTTTTGGTAAATGAAAAAGTAAAATTTTGGGTTCAAAAGCCGTAAATAAAATAAAATTTCATTGTTAAAAGTGGTGAAAAATCGGATCAAAAGCATTACATAAAATGAAATTTTGATTTTAAAATTGTGAATATAATCCTAAATTTGATTTAAAAAACTGCACTTATTACACAAAATAAACATACCTCTTTTAGTAGCACATTTATGTAGTTATCAGAATACTAGGTTTATTCTTGTGTCAAAGAGTCCATTTTTGCTTCTCAAATATTTACAGCAGAATTAATCAATTTTCCTTGAATTGCATAACTCACAGGATAATTCAAACTTCCGAAAGTGTCACATCGGTAAATAAAAACTTGAATTTGGTTTTTAAGAGTCTATTTTGCATTTTGCAGTTTATTTCACATAAATGCACCTCACACCTTTCAGAAACATCAAAATTAACATTACAATGTGTTATTTCTAATTTCATGTTTTCATCACAAATGAAATGTGCATGCCTCTATCTGTAGACAACAGGGAATTAGACTATCCAAATGCTGGGGGGTTCTAAGTATGTCTAATTTCTGAATTTATTACATTAGAATATCTGTATTTTTTTTTTTAATGAGACTGGCATTGGGCATTTTCGAGTCACAAGCCACCGAAAGTTCCTGGTGGGACGAAACTAATGAGCGTCGTATACACAGCATGTTGCCAAACGTACTAAAACGTGGGGGAGTTGATCAGCGCCGTTGCTGGATATAAGTTGTACAATAGTACACAAAGCACAAAAAATTAGTACACAAAATACCAAACACTGTACAAAGAAGCTAATAAAAACAACCGACAAAAACAGTTGTACGCTTGGCAATCTTGTAATGAGAGAGCGATGTTACCCCTACATCTTTTAGTTTGTACAGACTGCCAGTTGGGCCTGCGATCAGTATAAAATGTTGCTGGTTGGACTTTCTGTTTGGATCAGAAAAAATAATGATTACTGTGTATTAGCTCAGATTTTTTAATGAAGAAATATTTTGCATGTTATGTATTTATGTATTGTGAAAAATATTTCATTTTGTTACATTACTATTTTCGTTTTCTTTCATCTATAGGATTATATGTATTTTGAACACCAAAACAATAACTAAGGACAAGTTTGCGTTGGCTCAATAAACATTACAGACGGAAGGTAAATATGAACATTTTCTTACTTATAAAAAATATCTTTGTTAGACTTATTCCTGTTGCAATTCTATTCACTTGGAATTGAAAGTGATGAAGACTTTTACCATTGGTAAACGTAACCTCCAGATATCAACAATCAATTTTAACTAATAATAATTACTAGTATATCATTTGAATTTAGGCGAGAAACCGTTAAAATTACATAATATATCGCTCAGTACTCTGACATTACTGAGTGACCATAAATAGTTCATTATACTAAGAGAGTTCGCAAGATGAAAACATGTTGTTACTCGTTTCCTTATTTTTTTTTGTTTTCAGGAATGGAGTAATTATTGTTAAATATACCCAGCTATGGAAAAAGTGGGACTTGAATATGTAACTTTTTCCCATGCATGTTTATATTCTTTGTATGTTTATGTAAAGTGAGAGTTATGTACTTATGGATTCCAACATGTTTATGTAGTATGAAATTCAATGTTCATATTCCTTTGTATAAAATGGATATTTTTTCTCTTTCGAGACATTATTATGTGAAAAAAAAGAGGAATGCCTAATTACCATTCTATTAAACAAACTAGGCATAAAGAAAAGGGTTATTTAGTGGTGTGTAATCTTTGGCAAGAGAAGTTCTAAAGTGTGAATGACCTCGTGGTAATGTCATTATGAATGAATAATATAAGTGGCTAGAGTTTGTTACTTTTTAACAGGCAGCCGGAAGACATGCCCTCCTCCTTCCAACCCCTAAGAATTAGCAAATAGTAACCCTTGCAAGCTTCTCTCTCCCAGTGCACGACTACTCAGTTTTTGTACCAGTGGGCTGGGGGAAATTGTAAGACAGATCTGTAACTACGTACATTGTTCAAAAAAGTTTAATTCAACTACATATATTTTTTAATTGAGCGACTGCATTCAGAATGGCTTTAGAAAAGAGGCATTTGTTTTACAGTAATGTTTAGTTGTTACAATGTAAAATAAACATTCATAATTAAACACCAAAGTGCTAATCAAGGCATTTTTATTGTAAAAAGTACATTATAAATGTAACGTTTCCACCCTCAAACAGGGTCTTCTTCAGACAAAGATTCACAATAAATTCTTTGTCCGAAGGCCCTGTTCGAGGGTGGAAATGTTACATTTATACAGGGTGACCACGAATTAAGGAGGCACCTTTTGTTTAACAATGAGAACATATTTATAATATTGGCAACCTCTTTATTTTCTGAAGATAGTAACTTAGACATCACAATGATAATTTTAGCTGTTTCCACATATTTATAAATTTGGGTTCCATTTAAATCCATGTTAGCTTGGAGACGTAATTTTCTTTCCTTCTATCTGTTCGTGGCTTATGAGATTTTTAAGCCAGTTGCATCACATAACTTGTTGATTCTTCAGATAGGGTCACTTTTAAGTGTTGGAGGTCAGCAGCATTTGTCGCTGAACTTCAACTACACGTTATTGATAATGGAAAATCTATGTACACATTTGACATGCTGCTCAATACTTAGGTGACTTGCTGTCATTCTAAACAAAATCCACTGATTTTACATATGTGTAAAGAAAGATAAAGAGGAAAGAAAAATAATAGCTCAATTAATACAAAAGTTAGTGACAAAAGGTGCCCTTAATTCGTAGCCACCCTGTAGTGTATTTTTTACAATAAATTTTGCCTTGGTCAGCATTGTAGTGCTATATTAAACATGGAAACAAGGCTTAACAGTTAAAAGTTGTAATTGTGAATATCGAATTTAGACAGCATATGAACTTATGGTTCTATGAGAATTACCATTATGCTACTGGCAACACTGCAACCAGGCCACTGTGTTTGAGGGAGAGGTAGAGAGAAGGGTGAGATATTGGTTCACGGCAGGGAATAGTCACTTGTCCTCAAGCCTCTATTCATGGAACAGTGTAAATATGTCCATTCAAATGCATGAGCTTCAGTATTGAAATTTAACACTAAGCTAATAATATTTATTCCTAAGTTTTGTTATTACTATGAGAAATTGAAGTTTACACCCAATATAATTAACCATACCCAATATGAAAAAAGAAATGACAATAAGAATAACAGAAAAAAAACAGGAAGAAGAAAAACCCAGCTCACATGGTTTGTAAAGAGTAATTTTTGTGGTTTTGCAAATGTCACATTTATTTAGCAAATAATCCTGGGTCCTATTTTTATGAGATGGAAAATTTTTTAGGCCCCAAATTAAGTCCCCACATGATGATCAAAACAAATAATTTATATTTAAAACTAAATATGTGCCATAAATACCAATAAAAGAGGTGTCAGTCACTTATATTATTTATTCAAAAGACAAATTTTTCCTTAATTATAATATAAGGCTGAAAATTAAAAGTGTTATATTCTGCCAGTATGTTTTCCTTTGCCATTTATGTGAAATGTGTTGAAAGGAATTCATACACATATTTAAGCAATTTGTACAGCATGACTCAAATATAAGGTGCCCAATAAAGTTATGTCAGATTTTGACCCCAGCAGAGAGAATGGCGTACATGGAAAATCAGAAATAATTCCCATCAGCAGCGGCAACGTGATTCCAATGTTCGCCCTGTGCGTGGTTCACCTCGTCGAAGGTTTGGAACCATCGTCCCCTCGGATGGCTATCTAACAAATGGAAGAAGTGGTATCCGACCTTTCAATGTCTGGAGAATATGCAGGCTGCTTTAGAGTTTCCCAAAAAAGTTGGATAGCCTTAGCAACATGAGGCCTGGCATTGTCTTGAAGCACAATGACACCCCTGCAATTCATTAGCCCTGGTATAAAATGATGTAGCTATAATATTGGAACCGTTTTCCAATATTATAACACAAACCGTATAGTTTTACAATGATTTTTTTTTTAAAAAAAGACCGCATCATGCATTTAATATAACTGCCTTTTTGTACTTTTTGTAGAATTCTGAAGTACCTCTATTTGTGGTAATGTAAGTTTCCTCAATTTGTTATATATTTTTGTACATATAAAAGGCTGCATTAATACATCAGAATTATTTTTTCAGTCAAGTTGTATTAGCTTCAGAGTAAAATGTATGAGAAGAGTTTATTCTAGCAGGATGAATTTCACTCATAGTTGTTTGCTTATTGTTTAAGATTAATGTTATTTGTGAAAGGTATTGCAACATTTTATTTGTTTTACAGTAACACTGTGTTGTAGTGTTTATGGAATGCCATTCCTCAATTTTTTTGCATTTTGTCAGAAATTTCTTCGAAACGACAGTTCGTTCCGGAAATATGAAAACTTCATACTCTTCAGAGCAAAATAGCTTGTAAAATTTGATATTTTTCAATGAATATTTTCTGTTACAAACAGGATTTTTTTTATTTCCTGTGCTACACAACCCTACTGTTTTGTGGTAGCGAACATACACTTGTAGTTATTCTCACTACTGACAGAAAGCATAGTGAATTTACGAATAAATTTCGAGCTAAAATAAGAACATACTTTATGTATAAAGTAGTGTTGCCAAACAGTATTATATAAATAATGGAAATGTGTGGATGTAGAACACATTTTACTACGGTTTATCGTATCGTCGAGTATTGTACTAGAAAATCTTCAAGAAAAAACACCCCAGCACATTTTGAGGTTTTGTCTCCGCTATGAACTCATTATTCTTGCATGGACATATCCATGGAGTGAACAATAACATAATGAGAAAAGACTTAATTGTTTAGTGTATTTTGAGTTCAGTGTAGTCTGTGATGTAATTTGTAATATGTTTTTGGAGTTTCTCTTTTGCAACTTTTAAAAAAAATACTTTTTCTTCTGGAATCTTTTGTTGCTTAACTGGTGGTGGTGTGGAATCACAGTAATGGAGTAAGCCGTAAACATCTGGGCATACTTTTGTATACTGTATAAATGGTGATACTTTAATATGTATTAACAAAAGTTTATTGTGCATTTTGTGTTATTACAGTAAATGTGCCTAAATATTATTACTCACAGATTTGTGTTTAATTTTTATTTTTGTACTTGTGGGCATTTAAAAAATAGATATTTGATAGGGGTGAAGGGATATCAGGTCCTAAACACACGGCCATGAAAATAGGTGGCTCTACGAGATTTTTCATTCTCTTAAACCTCTGAACACACGGGGTTGTGCTCAGACATGGCAACAGCACGAACTTCTGCCACCCGCCTAATTTCATGGCGGTGCATTTAGTACAAGATTCAGTTGCAATTTGATTTAATTTTTCCCACATTAAAAACATAAGATTCATACAGCAATTATATGAGATTGCATTTTATTATTATTCTTGTCTCATGGGCATAATATATTATATATATAGTCATTTCATATAATTATAAAAATTCAGTATTAGTCAAAAAAAAATGCAAGAAGGATTTGACGAAGCAGGAAGTTTAGATTCCAATGTCCTCACAGATGGGCAAAATTGTAAAAAAATCTATTTTTCAGGGCCTTGGAGACTGTGATAAATGTAATGTTTTTTCAGGGAATTAAGCTGAGAAAACTTTAAATGGGGAAAATGTAAAATCCAAGGCTACTATACCAGTCCAATTTCCTTCAGGTAGGATCAGAATTTTTTTATTTTTTTTTTCCAATTCAGTCATTTTCAGGTAAATTTTACTTTTTGCAGGCTTTCGTTACATTGTTAAAATCATTTTGTAGGTCTTAAAGTTACATTTCGCTCCTGCTGTCGTGTTTACTTCTTTCAAAAGTCTACAATGGAAAATGTAGAAAAATGTCAGTTCATGTACAAAGAACAGAGAGTAAGCATCTTCTTGGTGCCTTGTTGTAAATAATAAGAGTAGAAGTTGTTGTCAGCTGCAGATGAAACGTACAGTTGCATTTTTTTCTTAATTGTACAATTTTTTTTTATCCTGTATGGTTCAGCAAGTTCAACCACCAAAAATCAGGTTGTGTTGAATTAATCAAGTGATAATATGACATGCTTGTCATTTATGAAAAATTCAATCTTGCTTATTAATGCTTAATTTGATAAGTCGGATTTAAGCTTATTTTTTTATACTTTTGGTTCAACTCCGGAGCCCTGTAATTTTTTTGAAACAGTTTTGACTCTGGTGGTTTTCAATACGTGCACATTGGAATATGTTATAAAGATTTGTTTTCGTGTATTTATGAACACAAGCATGGTACAGAGGCAGTTAATGAAATCGGGGATGACACGGTATGCGGGAACCTGTAATTGTTGTTTTATCTTACAGGAGAGCAATAAAACATAAATGCGAGTGGTACGATTTCATTTTAAAAATTTGTTGCAGATAGGAAATCAAGAGTTGGAATTGATTTAAATACAGAGTATGTGCCAATTCCAATATGCCAATGTGATCATTATTCATGTATTTTTAGTGGATCATGAAGTGAATACTATGTTCCTTGCATTTTTGTGTGATAATGCATTTGTATATTTCTATCATGTTTCACTTGCAATGTTAAGAGTTAAATTTACATTCTGTGATTATATGTTTGCTAGATATGAATAAAATGTTTACAGATTAATTTTTCTTTTTCTTTTAAACATAAATATGATAACAGGGTGGCCAACCTAATTCCATGATAAAATTCAAGTATAATTCCCGATTTTCAAGGAAAACTTTCAAAATATCTAAGGGTATAAGCAGGTGTTTTCTCTGTCTCAGCCTTATGTATTACCGCCTCTCACCACCCACACACAAATATATTTACAATATAAAGTGTCTTTGTGATTCCAAATTATTCCAATATTCTAATTCAATTCAATTAAACACTTTTTTTTAAATAATTATTTTAAGATGTGGAGTTTATTTGCCATTTTACATACTCCGACTCTAAATACATCTACAAATACAAGTTACAAATCTGTCAGATAGATTGTTCTGTAAATGACACTAACAAATTAAACTGATTGAGAGACGTTCTAACATACTTTCCATGCAGTTTTCTTTTCCTTTCTCGAAAAAAATGAAAGCTGTGAAAAACGTGCCTCAGGGCATTGATAAATTACCTTTGAATAAATTCAATAAATTTGAAAGTTGCAATTTTCAACATCCACGGAGAGAAAATCACGCATAGTTCCCAGGGAGTAGCCATCCTGGATGAAGGGTAACATGCAGTGCAGCCCTATAATAATAGATAGACAAGTACTAATAGAAATTAGGATTGTACGTTTCATGAAGGAAAAATAAATTACCACTTACTACACCCTATACTGTAGGTGCTCACATGAATCAGTTGAGGACATAAAACTTTTTTGGGGCCTCCCCGATGGCACAGCATCATCACCTTTTAATCAAGGGGTCCCAGGTTCGATACCCGGAGGAGGCACATAGTGATTCAGATCCCACTTTAAACTGTAGGTCCAGTCCTGATTAGCCTTACTACAGTGCCTTGAATAACGTAGTGTGGAAAACTGCACGGTTCTGCACTCTCTGGCTGGTTCCACTCGAAAATGATACCGCTAGAGGCGCTGCTGTTGAACCCGGTGCTTGGTACTCGTCTGCTTATAATGGAAGTAAATGGAGTTTTCGCTGCAACGTCTGATTCTTTTACATGAAGCATTTCTATGAATGTGATAATTGCTATGATATTTGGTACAGTGGTCGCGAAGATATTAACGAACATTCTAGACAGTCGACCACGTCCTGTTATCGTCATACTTTCATTAATAATACGGGAGAAAAAATACGTGTGGAATGCCCTTGGCAACTAAATTTTTGTGTATGAAATAGGTTCATTATTATTATCATCGTCATTTCTTTTAAAGATATACACACTGAGGCATTTGTATTTTTGATATTTACTGTCTCTTTTCTTCCGCTTTAAACTAATCGTGTCGATGATGATAATGATGATTGCATGAAACGACAAGGGGAACCCCACAAAACTTTCTTAGTGCCATCGACATGAGTGTAAGGCAACTTTCAAAACAATGGGACAAGCGACACGGGATGTTCATACTGTCACACTAGTGACACAAACTTCCAGACTGTAAAATAGCATTCATATGCACATGAGGGTCCAAACAGCAAATGACACGTTCATATGGCGTATTCGCGTGCTACTTGTTACTTCGGTCGGAAAGCTCCTTAAAGGAAGGGTGCTGAGACCGAAGCGACGCGCTACAGGGGGAGTTCCCAACTAAGTGACAAGCGACATGGTGCCTTCAGTCTATTGGCAAGCGTTGCTTGCGAACAACAGATAGGCGACATGATAAACCACACATTACAACAACAGATCTAGGCGACACAATAAGCCACACGTTTCGCTTCTGCGTTGCGTAAACTGGGCCATTTCCTCAATAGCTTGCAACATGTTGCTGTGGTTTGTTGTTCGTGCATACGCGATGCAATGAGTGTCTTGCTTTAGTGAGATTGCACACCAAAGCGGCACACGACACTTATCGCTTGAGGATTTCACCAACCGAACGCTGGCCTGTGCTTCCAGTCATGCCGCTACAATATGAAATATTGCTCCTGATTGGCTCGTTTCCAAGCAACATGTGTCGCTTCGGTATGAAAGTTGCCTTGGACCGAAGGACCCGTGTCGCTTTGGTTTGAAATCCTCGTATTGTTTGTCGCATGTTGCTTTGGTCTAAAATCTCCTTGAGGAAACGGTGCAGTCAGGGCTTGTGTCCCTATGGTTCGAAAGGCTGCACTGATAAGCGACACTTGTGGTTTGTCGCCTCGGTATGAAATATGTCTCAGGATACTATTTATATGCTAATAACATAGAAAAATAAAGTCTAATACACAGTCCAAGACGTGACGTCACATTGCGATGTTTCTTCTTGTGTTACGCACGCATGCTATTTATTTATTCATTTTATTTTACTTTTCTTTCCAAATTAATGCCATTTTGTGACTGCAAATCACTCCAGAAATATAACTGTTTCCATCAATTCACGTACTGCCTTTGAAGACAAACAAATCTACACAATATATTCCAAAAACTAACAAAGCCGCATTACTTTCATAAGAAAATTAGCACCGATTCTGATCGCACTGCCATCTATGTTCTCATCAGTCGCAGGAACCAGTTTCTTGGGTCGTTTTCCACACTACGTTATTCAAGGTGCTGTAGCCTTACTGTGCATAAAGTGGACTTAAAACACCAAATCATCATCCCAAAACTTTATGTAAATGTATAATGAAATAATGTAATATAAATGAATTTGTTAATAATTATCTTCCCTTGAATTCTTGGCTTTTTGCCTTAAAAACCTGGAATTATAAGGGGGGTGTCAGAAATATTTTAGTTTTTAAAACTATTAAAATAAATACTTAAATTTTTTGTATAGAGATAAATTTTGGTATTATTATTTACTAGGGGCTTTGTTAGCTCAATATGTTAACCACCAATTTTCAGCAGTTGAAATGGTAGACCTGATTTTAGAATCAGTAGTCATTCACAACCGAACATATCGCAGATAAGTTTGCAGGGAGAATAGTGCAGTAATATAAAGTAATATAAAGCAGCATTAAAATTCTGCGTCTAAATGTCTACAGTATATTATGAAGAGTGAACACCGTAATTTCAATATTTAGTACATACTAGGGGGTTCAGACGGAAACAGAAAACTGAGCAGTAGACTGTACTTACGTACATAATTTAATATAAATGATATTATTTGCAATTAAGAGTAAATATGTCACTACATATGCACGGTCCATCTACTGGACAATTGTGGAAATTGTAGTAACTACACTTTCTTCAAGAAAATTCCCAAAGGCTTAACACTTAAGGGTGGCGCAAAAGTCATCATCCTATTTGAACTGACCTTTATTTTGACATCTTTATATTTATATCAGTAGTGTTTTGTCAGTTAAATAGAAGATACTCACGAAATTTATTGTGTGCGAATATGAATAAGTATACCCCACAAGAACGTGGAAAAATTGTGATACTTTTCCGGCAGAGTAATATCCCGTTTTGGTGATTTGCCATGGCCGGCCAGGTCCCCCGATTTGACCGCTCCAGATATTTTCCTTTGGGGATATTTGAGGTTATTGGTTTATGTGAATAAGCCAGAGACGTTACAGCAACTAAAGGACAATATTCAGCATGAAATTGAAAACATTTCCCCGCAGATTTCCAACACCATGGAAAACGCAATAAAAAGAGCACAAATTTTCATCAATTCGAATGGTGGTCATTTATTGGATGTTATCTTTAAAAATTGAGGACAAAACTTACAAGTATAATTGTATCAATGAAAGTTTAACACAAAAAAACTACTTTGTTTAATTTAAAACCCAAGCCATAGGCTAAGAAAATCAGGTGATAACTTTTGCGCCACCTTGTAGTAGACACACTTTTCTTGCCTTTTTCGCCGAAAATTCATCTACCATATCATCGAAGTCCAATTCACGAAGAAGTTCATGTTCAATGCTTAATAAACAAAGGTTGGATTAGCGATCCTGTCCCATGGCAGCACGAAGCCCTGTTTTTCACTAATTACATTTTTTGAGAAAGATCTTTCTCCGCTGCAGTTTGTTACCATTAAGACCAACGTACATTCTAAAGAATATTTCAACATTGGGAAATGTGCTGCGGAACGGGTCCTTACATACAATATTATACATAGACAGTTTCATTGGGATGTCATCCTGATGTTTGACATTGCTACTGCTTACTAGGTGTGCAAACTGTATCAGCTCATTCTCTAGCGAGGGTTCCAGATCATCGCAGATCCTCCTCGTAGATGCTCACAAGCCCGCGAGCTGCAGATGTAATTTGCGATGGAGTTGCAAGTTCATTTAGAATACTGAACCTCTTTGCGACAGTTTCATAGGGAAAATCCTGTCTGAGACTGATGAGGTGATTTGATCAATCACTGGTAGAAAACTTTCCACTCTGAAATGTTCACTAGGCGAGAGGTGGATTTGAGGTTTATTTTCATAGTCAAGAGGATTCAGTCGGACGTTTTTCACCCGCTGACGTGAGTGTTCCTTATTGTACTCTTCTGGATCAGAAGAGTGTAGACATACGACAATATTGAATTTTTTTTTTATTTTTAAAATACAACTTCTTATATAATTTTTCACAACCATAGCCAACTGGTTAGAAGATTTTTTGATGGAGGCCCTTTACAGCTTCCTTTTGGTGGGGGCCCCGGGGCAATTGCCCCAGTTGCCCATAGGTTAATCCGGCCCTGGTACTCTCACACAATCACAAACATCTTAGGGGCGAGACACCTTCTACCCCCTTTCTAAAGCACGTCAAAGGAAGCACGAAACAGGCAACACCAACTAAAGGAATAAGTTAAAAGCATTTTTTTAAAGCAGTTTTTCTTGCCGTTATGAAAAATATTTTTCAGTTCACAGTAATATCTAAGAACTGAAAAATTTTCGAGAGCGAATTTCGTTATTAAATTTGTCAGTTTCAATGTACAAATCTTTCCTCGCTGTTTTACCGAAATACCGATTGATAAAATCAGCCTTACCGAAATTGTTTACCTCTAAATTTAATGTGTTACAATACAACAATAAACATTTCATGTGCTCTTTGCCTACACAAGAGTTGGTCATGAGCTTTTGTAAAGTGTAAACTGACATTAACAAAGCATCACTCATATGATACAGCATTTAAAAGTAAAGTTATTTTGTGTGCTGAGGAATTTGGACGATTTAGTGTTAAGTGTCCATTCGTCGTTGGAGAAATCAACCATAGCAGTTATTTACTATGGTATTGTTCTAATAAATTACCGGTACATACAAGGTCCGCCCATAAAGAAACCGAACTGTCAAAAAAAAGAACCAAACCAAATAAAAAGGTACCGTATTCTGGCAACAGTGCAAAGAGCTATATCTAAACTTCCCATCAGTGCATGTTCCAACCTGTTACAGGCAGTCGGTATCGGGGCAAGCGTGCGTCAGATGCAGGTCGTGTGCAGACGGCGTAGAAAATACGCGCACCAAGATGGAACAACGTTACAGCATAAAGTTTTGTTACAAATTGGGTAAATCGTTTACCGAAACGTTACAGATGATACGGGCAGTGTATGGTGATGCAGCATTATCAAGAATCCAGGTGTATGACTGGTACAATCGTTTCAAAGGAGGACGTGAAAGTGTCGAGGACAAAGGCGTCTCCTCAACGCATGCGTCAATTGTGGGGAAAAGGACAGCTTGCTCTGCGACATTAATGAGCATTTCTACATTCTAATTTCTTCATATATGAGAAGTATTTATTTTACACCATGCGCTCAACTAAGCTTATATTACATTACTTGGATCTGAAGTGAAAGAAAGTAATAATTCTTTTCCCACAATTTACGCATGCGTCACTTCAGATCCAAGAAATGTAATATAAGTTTAGTTGAGCGCTCTCGTGTAAAATAAATATTTCTCCTATATGAAGAAATTAGCTTTTTCCAACAATTGACGCATGCGCAGCATGCACCGCATGCGTTCAGGAGACGCCTCTGGTCGAGGATGAACCAAGATCAGGACGCCCTTCAACCTCAAGGAATGATGACAATGTGGAGAAAGTTCGTGCACTGGTGAGAGGTTATAGACGTTTAACCACGCAGCAACTGTCAGACATGCTTCATTTGTACTCGTGCAAGGAAGTGCTTGGTCGACTCAGGAACAGGATGAAGCGGTTTAGGTAAGGACCTCTGTGATTCTGGCCAATGGTTTTGTGTTACACGATACTGCTCGTCCTCATACCGCATTGTCTGTACAACAATACCTTGATAAGCATTCAGTGACAGTGATCAATCACCCTCCATATTCTCCGGACTTATCACTTGCTGATTTTGGCCTTTTTCCCAAGCTTAACATGGCTATGAAAGGGCGAAGATTTGACGACGTCGCGGACATTAAATTAAATATCACGCGCATTTTGCGAACACTTACTGTCAATGTTAATGTCAGTGTTTCCAAGACCTGTACAAACGCTGGTCAAAGTGTATTGCCTCCTCTGGTGATTATTTTGAAGGTGATAGTCATTTGAAGGTAATTTACGTGTAATACCTTGTATGTTCATCTGTGAGCCTTAAATTGGAGGTATGACAATATGACAATTTCTCTTTAAAGCAGCAAATCACTGTACTGGTGTGATGAAGCCACTGAAATAAATGAGACCAAAATCTCTCCCTTCACCGGAAATCGACTTGTGCTTTTCCTGTTGGCCTTGATTATGAGAAAGATATATATTTTTTCTCCCTAACATTCACCTTGAATGTCCTGCTGATACAAAGGAGCACGTTCCTTTAGGCAACGGGTTATAGAGGCAGTAAGGCACAAATGCCAGAGGCGAGGTACCTGTTTGATGACCCGATATTCCTTTGGATGAACCATGTTGAGTGGTAACATGCGACCCACTCCCTTCGAAGTATCCTGGCTGTGGATCAAGGCGCCAGAGCCTCGTTTGAGTTTTTGTTTGAAGCAAACTTTATGCATGCAAAGGCTAATCGGACTGGACCTACAGTTTAAAGTGGGATCTGAACCACTGTGCCTCCACCGGGTATCGAACCCGGGACCGTTTGATTACAAGGCGACAACGCTACCAATGCGCCATCGGGGAGGCCATGAATGCTTTAGCACCGACTTCTCCTCTTTTATTATTGGCACGTTTATCGTGGTACTCTCCCCCCCCCCCAGGGACGGCGCCAGGGGTGGGCAAGCGCCCACCCAAAAATTCCTGTGCCCACCCGATTGCCCACCCAATCAAATTCAATAAGTACATATACTTGGAGATATATGAATGATTCGATAAATAAGTGTATCCTGGTGTTCATAACATGTATATTTTACTTGTGAATATTATCTATGTTAGAAATGTTCACATATTATCAACCCATAAAATGTCAATTTTGTCATTAGAAAGTGAAAGTAATTACTAGAGCTATTGAAACA
This sequence comes from Lepisma saccharinum, assembly GCF_977018435.1. Classification (NCBI taxonomy): domain Eukaryota; kingdom Metazoa; phylum Arthropoda; class Insecta; order Zygentoma; family Lepismatidae; genus Lepisma; species Lepisma saccharinum. Next base: position 16,070,999 of record NC_139258.1, read on the forward strand.
AAAACTGTGATCAAATGAATACTTCCATGATTAAAAACAGTTAGTAGGCTTAGGAGGCTCAAAATTATGCAGGGTATGATCAAGATTAGATCAGAATTTACGGTGAACTTGAGGACTGCAGTTCCAGTTCTCCACATACGGATATAAATCCCGGCCTGGGTATGGTTAAAATAATCTCTAAATAAACAAAAAAAATAATCATCTTAGCGTTACTTCCTCCGGCAACACAATACATTATTTTGACTTTTTAATTATTATTATGAGAATAATTTAATCAAGAAGACTTAGATGTTAAGGCCATGTGACACGAATGGCAGAGGAAAAAAAATAGTTTACAGGATTCTTGTTGGGAAACCTGATGGTAAGAGACCAGTAGGAAGGCCAAGACGAGGATGGAGGGATAACGTTAAGATGGACCTAAAAGAAATCGGCAAGGATCAAAAAGATTGGATTGATCTTGCCCCGAATAGGGACAGATGAAAGGCTTCTGTTGCTGAAGCCATAAACCTAAAGAGTATAATATAGTTTTAATTAGCTCTGCATTAAAATTCCAGAAGTGTCCCTTTTTTTATTTCATTACAATTTTTATATACTTGTTATCTTCAAATATCAATATGGTATGCGAAATATCAACTTTATATTCATTCTACTAATAAGAAGAAATCACAATAATCACTACAATACCGAAGTGAATAAATTTTAATAAACCAGTTATGTATGGAAAAAGCTACAGAATTATTCAATTGCTAATGAGTGGCTTATCTTATTTAGAAATCCTCGTTCCATACATAAATTTTGCCACATGAATCAGCCGAAAATGTCAACAGAATCTGTAGATGCAGCTGAAGTAAAGAAAAAAGTTATGTCACGATGTATCCAGAAGACGATTTTGTTAGTTTGTTTTTACATCCACTTTTATGCTCAGATAGGCTAATCGGGACTAAACCTACAGTTTAACGTGGAACCAGTGTGCATTGTGCTTCCACCAAAGGAGGGGGAAGTCGAACACAGGACGTCTTCATTATAATGCGACAGCGTTATGCCTTTTGGGGAAAAATATACAGAAAGAACTCGCACCAAACGTGGCATTTTATCACCACAGAAGATGCGTCCATTTTAGGAGGGTGATTGCCTGAGACAAATTTTTGAGACTTTCGGAAAACAACATCATTGTTCACTGAATTAGCTGGCTTGACTTGATCCACTAATGAAACGCTGTGCAATTGAAACTACCATCTCAACTTTCTAAGAGGTATGAACTAATGCAACTCCATTTTTGGAACAGTAAGTTGTGGTTGATTTGTTATATTTAACCTTTAAACAGCCGAGCCGGTTTTCGGAAGTAACCCCTCTCTCGCCGTGGCCTTCGCGCGCGATTTTTAAATTTTTACACTTATTTCAGAAAAACTTTATATCTCGGAGACTATTTGAGCAATCTACTTCGGATAACTTTTGTTTGAAAACAAAAACATCGGAGCACGCGACCGTGTACAATTTAGAAAGCCCAAGTGAGAAAAACGAGGTTGGGAGGGGCCAAGTCCCCAAATTTCAATGAAAAAAATCGCGTTCGCCGTTATTAACTTAGCTAATAATCTCTTCAATTCTGAAAAGATTTTTCGATCTTACTTGTTTGTGAGTGATATTCTGTCAAAATAGCCTTTGATTAGCCTAGGAATAATTCATGGACAATGAACAAAGAATTTGATTTCCGCGTGTGTTTTAAATCATTCCTAATAAGACGTTCATTTTAATCCAAACATTAGGATTAGGAAAAACTAAGTATGCTGACCAAGGCAGTAATTTATTTTATTAAAAACATAAACTAAACGTAACGTTTCAACCTTCTAGCAAGGTCTTCATCAGACACCGTAGCAAATACAAAAGTAACAAGATACACAAAAAGGGCATTATATATACACAAACATTACTCCCTCCAGACTATTATGGGGGACTTAAAGTTAAACAAAGAATGGAAGAAGGTGTTAGAAAGAGTGGAAAGGACAAGAGAGAAAGAGGAGAGGAGAAGGGAGAAAATGAAGGAAAAAGAGCGTGAGATAAAAAGTCCAACACATTCTATATGAAAGTTTTTATGGTTAGCCTTTTAGGTGAACATACAGTTGGCAAGTGAAAGCCACCTGCTAGAAAGTTCCAAACAACTTTCTAATAGTCTGGAGGGAGTAATGTTTGTGTGTATATATAATGCCCTTTTTGTGTATCTCATTACTTTTGTACTTGATACAGAGTGTGATGAAGACCTTGCTAGAAGGTTGAAACGTTACGTTTAGTTTATGTTTTTAATAAAATAAATTACTGGCTTGGTCAGCATACTTAGTTTTTCAAAATCATGGAACCAAGGCTTAATGGTGTTATAATTAGGATTAGGAGAACCGGGAAGTGGGGGATGCAGTTCTCTCGCCAAATGTTGCCACTTTTTGCCCCTGCTCTATGGCCTTTTTATGCCAAGCCTTTTCTACCAAGAAAAAATATATTGTCCTTGCCCCTCAAATGTTGGCATCCAATCACTGCTACTACAAACATTCAGATAGATTTGTCAGTTGTGCAAGCCTTGTAAGCTAAGAAAAGTGATCCCCAAAGGAGTAAGAAAAGTCTTTCAGTCAAAAACTCATACGATGAAAATACTATGCTCAGGAACATGCATTTAAATTACGAGTAACTTCACGATTATCTACCATCGTACTTTCTATCATTGTCGCCGAATACATAAAATGAAGTATGTGCCTTGTATTTGCAACAGAAGCTTAAACCTAATTCACATTTATTTCACTATATTAACATGAAAGAATATGATTTAGAATGTATGGCTGGGGTATGGCTGCGCATGTGTAAACACTTCCTTGAAATAATTTTGTCCATCAGAGACAAAGCGAAAGGAAATGGAACAAGATGTGACAATAGATTAGAAAAGAATAAAGAGGAAAACAAGAAAAGGGAAAAAGAAGTAAGAGGAAAATCAGGAGTGTAAGAGAGAGGGGGATACATACGTCTTACGTACTGTACACATACATGGTCTTACATTTATACTGCCCACCCTAATCTATCAATAAGGAGCTTTTGCCCACCCGGTCGAAAATTTCTGGCGCCGTCCCTGCCCCCCCCCCCCCCGGGCCGAAAAAATTGTGCCTCTGCTAAAACATGCATGCATATTTCATGCTTTCTTTATTTTCAACATCGCACCCCCTAAATTTTATTCCGCACCCCCTCAGTACCCCCAGATGATTAATCCAGTTGTGCGCCCCTACTAGAACATTCTGAAATATTAATTCACGCCTACATTTATATTACGTATATACAAATATGAAAATACATACATGTAATTTGAATCAATGTAAAAACTGATACCAAAGGTTAAGACAACAGATAAACTATAAAAAAATATATGTATTGTAATTATGAATCAAAATGCACTGTTACTACAAAAATTACGATATTGTTAAATGCCCATTAACAGTCCTCCATATCTTTTAAGGGAATTAAATTCTTACGCTAGTTTGGTCAAGTCCAGTTTTCGAGCTCGATTGCTTTCGATTCTTAACAGAACCAATCTTACTCTTGTCATTGTGTTTCTCAAGTAATTTTCGATGAATTTTAGTTTGGAAAACAACCTCTCGGCTGGTGAAGACGTCACAGGTATATACTGTAAGCAGTGCATACGTCAGGAATGCTAATAGCCAGAATTTTGTTTTGTACCAATATGAATTCTGCAACTTCGCTGATGTTCGACATGTCTCTTGTTTTGATTTCAGTTGAAACTACATTCCGAAAACAAACAATTTCTGTAGCTGTAGTGCAAGATACATCATCTGCATTTCTCAGAAATTAATATCTCATTCCACTATCTGTCGGTGTGTTCCGTTACGACAGTGCGGCATAAAAAGTGAAGCTTTCTTTGATTTGTTTCATACTCTGAAATCTATTGTTTGCTTGATTTACTTGAATATCTAAAACACGGTAGAAAATCTTTACTTTAAAATAATCCAATGGGTCGAGAAAGCCAAGATCTTCTGTCAGTTCGTTTAAAGGTAAACTTTTGTCAAGTATCGGTCTTTCTGAATTTTTCATTGTTATGCGACCCCCGGAGGTGTTATTTACGTCCCTGCTCGAACCTACTCAATAATATGCCTGCTGTTATATTTTCTTTGTAACCAGGATCGATAGGCATTAAAAACTCTCAAAATAGGGCAAAAAAAGCACGGAAAATGCAAAATAAGCACTAAAAGTGGTGAACATTGACAGATTTTTCATCGTTTCCCCGGAGCAGGCACTCAGAAAGCTGTTATTTCCGAATTGGGCAATTATTACTAAAATAGGAAAAAAGGCATTTTTGAGGCAAATCTTCATCCTACTTATTACATATATTGCAGTATTGCACAAGTCTCCGAGTTCAGTCATACAATGTTTCTCAAAAGTTGGCGCTGTTTCCAGCACAGATAAACATATTACCACAGATAAACGTATATTATATTTTTGGTTTGACAGTTTGATCCAGAAGTGAAAGCAGGCGCCTCCAAGCGGACGATATGAGAACTTCAAGCGCAGGTTTGCTGCCCGAGTTCAACATCTGCCTATAATATGTTTATCTATGGTATTGCGTTAATTTGTGCTTCCAGGACGTACTGAGTGGAATAGAAGTTGACATTTTTTTGGCTTCAGGGTCACGGAATTTAAAATGTGAGCCGGGGGTTGACAACCGCTTGCCCAAGTCGCATATATGGGCGATCTACTTTTGTGACATTCCACAGGGATCGCCTATGGAGCCGATCTTGCGTTGCGCAAACTCTTCTTCTCCCTCTGTCCTCTTCTTCTTCTGGTGTCCCTGCTTTCGCTTTCTTGCTTCTGGTATTAGCTGCGTCGCAGACATATTGCGTGACATGAGAAATTAGCCTGTACCGGGAACTTTATCGTTCATCGAGTGGGTTCGATTGGAAGTATGTCGCCGTTGACAACCCTGGAGGGGAGTCTGTGACTTGGAAGAATTAAAAAGGAAGGAAATGTTCTACTTTCTGCGTCTGTTCTTTTTCGATCGCGCTTGGTTCAGTGAACTCTTCATCGTCGAATTGACACACCCGTTACTGGGATAGGCATCTGTCGCTGGACTCCTAATATCTAGAGCACAAGAATGGAATTTCCCATCGCACTGCTAAGGATTCGTAATAGGATGCACTTTGGAGAGACTGAACGAGCATTATGAATATTTTAAATCCAAGTAAACCAATCCAGATTCTAGCTCCGATTGAATAATATGGTTTCAGATCAGATGATAACTACACTCTGGACTTAGTATACGGGTAAATCAATGCAGGATTTGAGCTCACACTGCCTCGGAATCCACTGAAGAACTCTGGATTCGGTATCTACGTAAATCAATGTGATTTGAGATCCGGCTGCCTAAACTGATCGCATTTCCAGCTTGTAGTGGGGAATCGGCGATCAGTTGAATTGTCTTCGAGTGACATTCGACATTCTCGAGTCACAATGCACTGAACGCTCTTAGCGGAAGGAAACAAATGAGTGTCGAATACACTACATGTTGCCAAACGTAGAAAAGAGATAAGAGTTCTCCGATAACGATATCTTCAGCACCAGACATTAACGAGTATTAATAGTACAATTGCACACGTGGTCATGGACAATGAAGTTTCCGGAACGACCACCCACAGATCAGTATGAAATTGACAAAAACAGTAGCACGCCTGGCAACGTTGCTTCATGAGAATGATGTTACCCCTGCTGCGTTTACTTCGCAACTTAGTTTCTTGCCACACACACCAGAAGACGACTGGAGGACAGAAAGTGCCAGAAATTTAGAAGGTTAGCCGACATGCGACCAGTATAACAAGATTTAGCAATCTGATGAAACACTCTGGATTCACAATATCCAGATAGACCTATCTGTGATTTCAGAAACGTTAGCCGAATCTGATAAATAATTCTGGATTTGATATTCAAGTAAATCAGCACATGCTTTGAGATCTGATTACTCAACACAGATTTAGATCCTGTTAGGAAGCTTTCAGACCGACCAGTGGCTCGCGACACATGTCGCTTGGGAACTAGCTAATCAACAGCAAACGTTTCACCCCGTAGGGGCATGGCAGACCGCACAAGACCGATTGGTGCAATCTTCAAGCAACACATGTAGCATGTCGCTTCGGTGTGAAATCTCCCGTAAGGGACACACGTCACATCTTTCCTCCTCTCACGGCGGCTATAAACATGCCCGTAAACACGCTATTCTGATTTCAAAACCAAAATAAGGAACGAATGCTTTATCCAACTTCATTTGGTTTTTAGTCTGAGCTCACTTTATGCACAGATAGGTAAATTGGTTTGATTGATTTTGTTTATTTTACTTCGCTTTTCTTCCACTTTTGGCTAATCGCGAAGATGAGGATGAGTGATATGAAATTGATGAATGGACATACACGAAGAACATCCACGCCCAGGCTGGGGTTCGAACCCAGGAATGTGCTAACCACTCCAATACGTAAATTGGAACTGAACATATAGTTTTAAAAGTAGAATGGGAGCCCCTCTGTGCCTCCACAGGGTATCAAACTCGGGACCCTTAACAACAAGGCGACGATGTCACCACTGCGCCATTGGGAAGGCCCAACATGTGCGTTGTGTAAGCTCAACATTACGGTGAACGTATATACAGAAAGATTATGAATACTAAAACATATAAAGAAACGTTTGATGTTTGCAGAGGCGGCCCCTACCATGTTATTATTCGCCACACGTTTCAGTTAGTGAAGATACCTCCCTCTCGAAGATACCTCCCTCTCTCTCTAACACACACACACATATACATAGTTATCTTATGCTACTGCGAGAAAAAAAAGCGAGCACGTTACGTCTGGCGGGGAAACGGAACAGTTGTTACCTAATACCTGCATCTCGATCGCTAGTAGTTCTCCACGATACACACACACACACGTACACACATGGGCCGTCACATATGAGTAAAAGTGCCGCGGGAGTGCGTCACATATGTAGTCGCGGAGTGGCTACCAAAACACATTCTTTACCCACCCACTTTCGGCACAGTGTGTCGCCGTCAGGGTTGCCAGGAGCCACGGTCGGAAATCATACAGTGGAATCGCGGTTGTACGTTTTCGGATCAGCTGCAGTAACAAAATCAAGACATCTTAGACTATTTCTTTCCCGAGTTTCAGCCGGTCTTATCAACAAACGCAGGTACTTAATTTTTAAGTTGAAACAAGCATAGTGATTAGGAGACTTGGAGCGTGGACATGTGGCTCCGTCTACATTGACCCTCATCTCATCGGAAAGCCAGAACGGCGAAAACAAGTGATGAACGATGAATGCTAGGGAGCTAATAGCAAATTCGGACTGGACGAGCCCGTGAGAAAATCTAACCGCGTAGCTTACGTTGAGATCACAGGAGAAAATATCATTGGTTATTTTAGCGTAAACGGATGGGTCCAAAGTTAGTACAATGGAAATAGTCTTTGACGTGAACATTTAGATTAAATAAACTGATACTTGATGAATTAGTCACCCAAAAATTCCTCGTTAACGACAAGAAAATGTTGAAGTTTATGCCACCACAACTTTCACACCAAATATGAAATATAGAATATTAGTGTTCTTAATTTCTTTCTTACGTTACATTCAGAATAAAATTAAACAAGTTAGAATAATTGTTATTCTATTCTGTTATTCTGGATTCTGTGAACAGCCAATCAGAGCAAAGTTTGGCCATGTGAAGATAATCTGTGCAAAGTAGGGTTTTTGTCTGTGGTTTCCGAGTGCTGGCTTGTTTTGTTAGTTTCTCAGTTTCTCGATCGATTGGAAAAAAAGTAAATAGATGACATGCAGTGCGTTCGTGTTGAGTTCATTAATATTTAGGTATTTATGCAAAGCGATGAGATGTGTACGTGACAAATATGATTCGCTGAAAATGAAAATCCTTATTATTACAAGTGTATTAAAAACTATTAATAAATGTTTGACTTTTTTTGTGATTTGGATTTGATTTGCTTTATTTTATTTCTCCTTTTGTGCCACTTTTGGCTAATTTGCGAAGATGGGGATGAGTGATGAATTTAATGAATGGACACTTACAAACGTCCATGCTCAGGCCGCGATGTGCTAACCACTCCGCCACGGGGGCCGGCTTTTCTTGCTTTAATCCTGCGAATCTCATGTATGAATATGCATACCAGAGTTCATCAAAAGCTTGTTCGGTGCGCATTGATTATTATATTATTTTCGAACCAATCTCTAGTCCATACTTTTCCTTTTTAATTTTTAATAAAAGCACAAATCAGTAATTCTCCTACAACATTCTTCAAATTGCTCGTCCATCTTTACGGATTGTCTTATGGAAACAAAAGTATATCGACAAATTCGGTAACAAGTACCGTGTGAGGCGAAAACTAGCAAATGGGTAGCCAGTCCAGTGCTAACTAGGGCATACCTACTGGTAATCCAGTTCCGTGTGATTCTGGCTTTACTCGTTGATCAAGAAGCCACGGTGGCTAAATGATAGATTTAAGATCTTGTCACAGACGGTTCGATTGGTTTTATTTTATTTCTATTTTGTCTAATCACGAAGATGAGGATGAAGGGTGACGGATGAAACAGATGAAAGGACAATCAGAAACACGTGCACAGGAGACAACACAAGCCTCACAGAACTATAGGCTACTGGTTGTTACAAGTGCCAGAACCTCGTTAATTCCATGGTTCGAGTCCTGAAGTATACTTGTGTGTTCATTTGTGAGTGCTCCTTCATCAATATAATTATAATCATTCACATTCATCGTCGCGATTGACCTTAAATGCAGAAATGCGACATAAAGATTGTTAATGTTCTATCAATTTGATCTTCGACGTTGCGATTTGACTAAACGGTTAATAAAAAGGTCGCAAAAAGGAAAATACATGTTTTGGGGACCCTCAGTAGCCCGAATGCTGCAAAAGATACCTACTTGAGGCCGAAAAGAAGCCATAACATAATGGCTCTTTACAAAATCCATAGATACGCCACTGGATTGTCTTAACTCATAAATAACTTATCATATCTGTTCCTGATATTAACAAATGGCATTTCCTTCCAGTCGGCACTCCTGGCTTGAGGATTAATCACGTGTCGCGACCCGGCCATGTGATAATCGACATGCACGCACAGGGCCTGGCTACAGTGAGAGAAGGCAACATGGCAGCGGTCTAATTTATCGCCTGTTTGCCACAGCTTTCTAAGTAATTTATGTGTCGAGTTACCGCGTCGCACAAGGTGTCCGGAATTCGTTCAAGTAAGCCACTGGAAGAGTCCCCCCTCCCCCTCCCCTTTCCAGTACAGGTGGAGCAGGTGCTTAGAGATGATTCAGCGCGCTAAGGGCGCCATCTTGTTTTTGCTGGTCCACTTATAGCAGGGAGCGGCACTAGATCACAAGGCAACGGGTCGTTTATGTCTGTTTATCGCGACGTGAAATATGAGACGTTATATAAACTCTAATAGGCTTGCAGATGATGTGTAGAGCTTGTGAGATTATGTCAATAATGCCGAATCACTTTATGCTCAAATAGGCGCATAGGCGTGCGCAGACCCTCTTATTAAGGGGGCAAAAGCCTTGATGAATTCCACTTGAAGAAAGAAAAACCTCATTCCAGCTCGCTGTTTTATTGTTGATAGATATTAAACAGGGGCGTATATAGTGTGTGTTCACACCCACCGAAAATCACTCTATTAGAAGAATTCCAACTTCCGTGGCACAAAAGTTCTCTGTTCCTCTTCCCTTTAATTTTCCTTAATCAGACTAATTTACATGTAAACATGATTTCGTACAGCAGATTCAAAACAACTACACATAATATATTCATTTCCAGTGTATGACCAATTTATTCTGCGACCACATACTAGATGTAACAGAACTAGGATATCGAATAAAATGGCTGAGTCTTAATAACAAGTAATTTGCTGGAGAACGAAGTGAGTCCAATTGCATAGGAAATAAACCCGCCGTAGTTGCTGCGAACTTACATCAGATTGAAAATACTTTTTTTTTGATAATAATAATATTGTTTAATAACGCTAATAAGATTTCTCTACAATAATTTCTAAGTGAGATTATTAGGAAGGTCAACTGTCCCCCTTGCCCCCCCGTGCGCACAAATAGGCTACTCAAGACTGGACCTACAGCTTAAAGTGCACTGTAAGGAGAAGTGTGGTGCAAAGTGAAGGATGAATCTCAGCAGTAGCGGCTTCTGTCTATTCGCACGTGCACACCTAAATAAATCTGTAATGCAAATCATTATTAGTATACTTATTTATTGAACTCTATTTCCTTCGAAACATCAAGTGTTCCCACGCCGCTCCACCAAGAGAGATGGTGGAGAAGCCTGCGATCAGTGATATCAACCCGCGTAGACCAGGCCGCGATCGGGGCTGGAACACAATGGTAGTTTCGCTCGCTATGACGCTGTTGCAGCAGTCGCGTAGAGGACGCTGATTGGATGTTTTGGCTTGAGCGCCGTGTGAGGGGAGGTTGCATCATTTAGGAAAGCCGGAAACACAGCGATCTATGTGCGACCAAATGTAGTGTTGCAAACCCATTCCATTGGAGATCGTGTGACGGAGTCGATGCAACCCATACATCATCGCAAATTGAGGGATTTTTATTTTATGAAAGGGAAATTTTGATGGTATATTGTCCCGAGCATAACAGGGGAAGAAAAGGAGGAGAGGGGGGAGGGCAACTGAAACCAAAACGGGTGTTTTAAGCATGCCTTTGCTTCGTGCATCTTGGTCTCTGTGGCGCAGTAGCCGAATTATCAACCCGCGGGGAGGGAGCGTGCATCAAATAGTCAGCTGTTTTGCATTGTGTGGCTGTTACTGCGTTACAAAATTATTTAGGGAAAATGTACATAGCGAAAGCAGACTTAACGTTATTGAATTTTTGGAGGGAAGTTGGCTACAAAGCCTGTAGCAACTGCAGTAATATATGGATACGGCGGAAGAGAAGGAAAATTCTGAAGTACGATTACGAAGCAGGGCAGTGTGAACTTAGTTAGTGCTGTTATTTGCTTTAACATTTATTATCTTCATTTCGCTTGATTTGCTTATTTTGATCAGTATGTCATTAGAAATAAACAACAGCTAGATAGATTACAACTGATTTCCTCCATGTGGTAGTTGGATCGGCTTCTTTGGTGTACGCCAATGTTGTTATTCTCCTTGTTCATTAATATCAGCAGAGCGGGGGAGGAAGTTCTTACGAAATATTTTGCAAATCGACAATAGTATTGATATTGTAGATCGGCATTTCTACGTTTTGAGCGATTTTGTCAGTTTATAGAATGCTGAATTACATACTGCACAATAACATCACTCTTCTCGTGATTAGCTGGATAATTTCCGAAATATTTGAAATTTGTAAAAAAATAATGAAATACGTATAACTATGTCATGGCCCCATTTTCAGTGAAAGGTGATCAAAACTTGGGTTGCCAATATATTAAGCTTCATTATGTACGCAAAAACGGGGTGGTATAACACTTCTGGACGATAGACTGAAGTGCACACCCATAGAGCCAGACCACGAGCCGCCACTGAGTCTCAGGAGGATAGATTTCCTGCTGGAGTTGCGAGTTGTGCTAGTGGCGTGATACCTTCTCATCAGCTACTAAAGCCCGCATCACACGGAACTGGATTTCCAGTAGGTATGCCCTAGTTGGCGTTGGACTAGCTACCAATTTCCTAGTTTTCGCCTCACACGAAACTTATCAGCGTACTTGTCGATAGACTTTTGTTCTCATACGAGGGAAGTTGTAATGGCGGCCGCGTGAGAAGAAAACAATGTATCACTTCACATTTTTAAAAGTCGATAACTATTCAACCGAGAGGAATAACGTTTCGTATAAAACGTTATTAGGTACAAAACAATGGCGCTGCTTAAATACATACTTTACAACGTTTACTGTACACGTATGGAAGAATATTTTAGTTGTTTCAAATGTAAATACAGTGCACTCAGCATAGATGGTGTAACTCAACGCGCCTTTCATGCTATATACGTTATACATTGCTGGAGTAACACTCAGAAACCACAGACAAAAGCGCTTCTCTGCACACGCACATATTACCTTCACATGGCGAAACTTTGCTATGATTGGCTGTTCCACAGAATCCAGTCGAGGAAAGCAAGTAGCAATTAGAACATGTGCTATTCCTCCAAACCAGTCAAGCAGTCAGCCAAGCGGCCATGATTGCTACCTAGAAAGTTAGTTCAACGCCAACTAGGGCATTCCTACTAGAAATCCAGTTCAGTGTGATAGGGGCTTTATCGCCTCCTAGTATACTCGTTACCGTACTTGTTGGTAGACTTGTTCCCAAAAGGCATTGCGGAGAGCAGACGAGCTAAAAAGATGACCGAGCGAGGAAGAACGTTGTAGAATAGCTATTTTCCTTACAATTGCCAAAATTAAAGGCTTAAGAAGAAAAATCAGTATCTTCGATGAGACTTGGTGTTGTATGCTGATGTCCATATGTATTTGTGATTGTCCCTTCATCTTTTTCATCTTATTATCATGCATCCTCATCTTCGTAATTAGCCAAAAGTGGCAGAAACGCAAAGTAAAATACATAATTCATTCATCGCCATTTAGAATCCTAATGTTAAACGTCCAGGAACTCATAAACTCTAATAGGTTCTATTGGGTTCTGTAACAGGACCGGAATCTTTTTTCTCGCACAATTTAAATTCGGTCCAAGTTGAGAAGTGTTTCATTTCAATACGGAACTTGGACCCTATTGAAATTGATCCGGAAAAAGGTTCCTGGTTGGACCGTATTTAAATTCATCCGGAATTAAATTCAAATTATCCGGAAAAATGTTCCTGGACCGAATTGAAATACTTTACAGATAAAAAGGTTCTTCACGCTTCAGAATCCATTTACGCTTGCTGATTTTATCTCCTGGACCGGAAATGAATTTATTTAAAATTCCTGTACCTTTAACCACCCTGATCCTAATGGATAATTCACACCGAAGCGACACGTATCGCTTGAGGACCGTATTTAAAACAAACTCGAGTATCTACAGAGCATTCCCTGACATTCGCTACGAGACTCGGCGACAAGCGGCCTCGCGTCAGCGCTTGTCTTTCCCGGTGAACGGGGTCCGCGACAGTCGCACGCTACAGTCTGTTTCTTTCGCTCTCTCTCCCCTTCTGTTGACGTTGCAGACTGACGCCAGTATAATCCTCCCTCGGAAGTTGTATTGTGTCGTGTTCGTGTGTTGAAGATTGTGGCTTAATATGGCATCACAAAAGTTTACATTACAACAAAGAAATTATCTTGTCGAGTGTTACTTCGGAAAGAGGAATTGTGGAGAAGTGCTACGACGTTTTGCAACGAAATTTCCTGGTATTCCCGTTCCACATAGGACCACTATATTAAACCTCGTAAAAAGTTTAGAGTAACAGGGTAAGTTCTGAATAAAAGTGGAAAGAAAAACCCACGTGTACTTACTGAGGAAAAACTTACTGAGATAGGACAAATATTAGAACAGTCTCCTCGGAAATCTATCCGCCGCCTCTCACAAGAAACGGGTGTTCAAAAAACAACAGCATTTAGATCCGCTAAAATTCTTAAATCTAAAAAATAAAGTATACAAAGACAATCCGCACACCATCCGTGAGTTAAAAGAGAGTATTGTACGAGAAATCGGGAGAATTACAGTAGACGAACTTGCACGTGTAAATGCCAATTTCCTTCGGAGATGCCAGGAATGTGTTGCAGCAGAGGGACATCATTTTCAACACCTTCTGTAGTCAAGGTTAGTACACAATATGAAAACTGTAATTTTTCTAGCCGACTCTAGCGACTGTCGCGGACCCCGTTCGCCGGGAAAGACAAGCGCTGACGCCGGGCCGCTTGCCGCCAAGTCTCGTAGCGAATGTCTGGGAATGCTCTGTATAATTTTTCCGATGGTAGGGTGTTCGAGACACGACACTTAATTGATTGATTGATTTAGTTTATTTTACTTCGCGTTTTGTGCCTCTTGGCTAATTTGCGAAGATGGGGATGAGTGATGAAATGATGAAATTGATGAATGGACACTCACAAACAACCAAGCCCGAGCGGGATTCGAACCCGGGACCCTTGGCGTCGCAGCGCGATGTGCTAACCCCAAGGCACTTAAGTCGCAAACTGCTATTTGCTGTTATTTTCATCCAAGTCTAACTGAATCAATTAAAGAAAATATTATATGTATAATTTTATATTGGGCATGTGTAAGGGAGATTTCACGCCGCTTGGAAACGAGCCAATCAGCTGCAACGTTTCACGTCGTGGCGGCACACAGCGATGTCCGTTGAATAGCGGAAACTGCCGGCGAGCTATACATTACAGCTTTACTCCGCTGAATAAAAATCTATATAAAATCGGTTTCCCAATGTGAATTGACAATAATAATGCATTTAAAAAACAGATGCAAAGAGCTTCAAACCAAGACCAATATTGTATTTGTAGGACTACCCAATACCAAGAAAAAGTGGTTTGGCAAAATTAAAAATAACAGTTTTTTTGAGAAATTTTGAAAATTAATAATTGTGTTTAAAACCTTTCTGCCTGCACCCTACTAAAATGTCATAACGATCGGACAACCCGTTTATGATTTACAGAATTTCAAAGATGGCGATCGTTTGCAAAACTAATAAACAACGACACTTGCTTTGTTCTCACGACGATAAAAAATATAAGGCATACTCGAAAAAATATTGGCAAGGATAGATTAACGCAGAATTGAATAAGTTAAATTTTGATGTAAATCGTTTTTATGTAGGTATACTGGTTAGTTTTTAATTGGAGTCAAAACTCGAGTATCTATAATTTTTAATCCGATAGGATTAATCTAAGTAAAGACGCGGGTGTTTTTAGAATCCTAGTTTGTGCTAAGCAAATCCAGTTTCCCATGGCTGAATAGCGGGTTGTTTCGCCCGAGCACTGTACGAAAGACAGAAAAAACTAATCTTGATTTACGACAAGCCTGTCCTGTTCGTCTTTATAATGAGCAGATTTCTGATTCGGGAGAAAGAAAGGAGAGCACTTATCATGTAATACGTCTGGATCACTCCTCGACCAGAGTTTGCGAAGCGTGTGACTTCATCTGGAAACAGGGCATTCCTCGTTTCAAAATATCTGCTCGGTGTTGTCGCGGGGGAACTGGTTTCTTCACCTGAGGCCTGCTTGTATCTGCTGAGTAATGGCACTGCCACGGGTACAAGACAAAGAAGAAGATGATGTTAGGTTGATACGGCAAAAGCTATCCAAATCCTTATTACATGCTTATCATCATCCCGTTTCATTTTCTGGAGGGAATGCAGTGAAGAAATTGAGGAAGCAGAACACGAAATACCTGAAAGCGAACTGTGTAGATTTGGTTTCTTTGGTTTGGTAGTGGAGTGCAATTGTGATTTGAGGTGCAAAATATAAAGATAGCAAACCAGGCAATGAGGCTCAATGTTGTGATATTTCGAATAAATATGCTGAAATTGGAATATCAAAACAAAAGTTGAATAATACCACAAGTTACGAGACTGGAAATAACATTAAACTAATATAGTTTTAGCGCATTACCACACGGAACAGTAGGGGCATGCAGTGACCTCGACACTTGGGATATCAAATGATATTGGGTAGACAATTATTTCAAATTGTCTATCTGCATATACACATCACAAATCGACACCAAATTGCTTCAAAGCACTGTGCACATTCTTCCCCTTCGCACAGATACAGTATATCGATTGCAGTTTTTTTTAAAGAAGAAAGTATTTCAGCCATTTCATTAAAAGAGTTAGTTTACGCAAGGTAGTGGTTCTATACGAAGTTCTCTCAATAACCCAAAAGGAACGATGCTTATGTTTATGATTGTCTTCCCATTATCGCTTCCATAAGTTCATTATAGTGCACGAGGCCTTAGAAAGATCGCTTCGCGGGCTTGCAGCAGACGACAATATGGGGGTGTGTCTGCGAGAACCAATCAGGTCCGCGGATGAGCGAGCCCGGTTGCCACAGCTAGCTCGGTCCACCCTTCTGGAAGGGTGAGTGACCTCAGGCTCTTGCTACCTCGGCCTGTTGTTCGGCAGACGACGCGAGAATATCGGCAATAGTGTGCGAGCGACGTCTGCTGTTAGCCCGCGAAACGCTCTTTCTAAGGCCTCCTGCACTATAGTCATTTCTATCTTCGCTTTTACATTTAAAAGGATAGAAAAGTGTTCTGCAATGAGAGTAAGATTTGCAAAACTGATAACAATATGTTTTGTAGGAATTGTAGCTTTCCTGGCGACGTGATTCGAACAAATGTTTTCGGGTTATCAGCCGCAGCCAGGTTACGATGTTGGCTTCCAACGTTTCGAGCGCATACATTACTCTCATCATAAAGGATGAGATGCCTGTGATTGTGCCTCATGATGAGAGCAATGTATGCGCTCGAAACGTTGGAAGCCAACATCGACTTAACCTGACTGGTAACACGAGAACACTTGTTCGAAGATGTTTTGTGTAATTTCTAATCTTAATTTGATTTTTATTGATTGATTGATTTGGTTTATTTTACTTTGCTTTTCTGCCACTTTGGGCTAATTATATGAGGATGAGCAATGGCGTACGCAGAGGGAGGGCTATTGGGGTTATAACTCCCTCCGAAATTTTGAGAAAAATGAATATTTTCGAATAAAAGGCAGTGAACTCTGGGAAAACCAGAGTCGTAAATGCATATCTACCTTAAAATGACCCCTCATAGCCAATTTTCAGAGTGGAAAGTTCTAAAAATACGAAATATCATGTGTACGCTCCCCCAGAAAGCAACTATGTAACTACTATGCAGCCCATCCCGAACAAAATTCTGCGTACGCCAGTGAGGATGAGTGATTATATTGAAATTAATGACGGAACACTTACAAAGAGTAAGGCAGGGCCTATTTCATTGAAATTATTACGACGCACACACACACTCATTTCATTTCTGATCATGTTCTCTTCCAGTTGCATTTACTGGCAAGAGATTGGCACACTTGAAGAAAATACAACAAAGCAAAAGAAGAGAGATGTTCTGGTTTGTTTTTTATTTGAAAGGACACCATTCCCCTATCAGTTCATATAGATTAGACTACCTGATGCTATGGCCTTTGAAGCGAGCAACAGTCTGGAGGCGAGGGGGCGGAGAATCGGGAAGATAAAAAAATCTTCATCCCACCTTCCTTTTACTGGCAAACCCTACCTACCCAACCGGTCGAGAGTTGGATAAAGCCGTACAGGAGTTCTTTCCAGTTTGCGTAAGCGCACCAAGAGTGGAAAAAGCACGCAAATACAAGGTAGAGGGAGATTATTTCCATAACATCTTTGGTTGGTATGCATTAGAAGCTTCGGAACGAGTCACAACTCTCGAAGCAGCCAATCAACGAAGCGAGCCGCTGACGTCATCTCAACACAGAACCTATCGCTAAGCCCCCTGCTCAGGCTCCACACACCCACTAGGCTCGCTAGACAGACTCGCGTAGCCCGCTGGAGATGTTCCGAAAGTAACTCGACTCTAATCACGTTTTAACTCTCAGTCCGACAACACAACAACAAATATTGCGATTTAAAACTTGCAAAAGCTGTAAGATTGAGTGATATTATTATTATTTATTACAGGGTTATCCAGAGAGTCCTTCCCACATTTAAATTCACTATAACTTTGTAACGAATTTCAGTGAAATAAAGTTTGTACTGCACAACATGAGAATATTAAATTACGTCTTATGTTATCATCTTCACACAAAACTGTTGCAGAATGATAAGAAATTTCAAATTTTGCATAACTTCGAGGATAATTAGACACTCAGAAAGTGTTACGTGGTATTATTGATGAGCCCGTGAAATACCCAAAATCTCCCAACATGGATGATAAATCACTAGAAAGGTTAAAAACTGTGCCTGAGGAAATTAACACTTTCGAGAAGGACCAAGTGCTCGTTGGATCTCGAGGATATAGGATGAAGAGTAAGAGTGAAGAAAGGATTACACGAGAGTGGAGTGGGTGTCGCTAGCAAGTACGCGTGTGATTTATGGCCCCACGTGTTGTTGAACGTGAGGTAGGTCATGTGATCCACATGGAGACTCGCTCTCGAAACCTTTGCCTGACGCAACATGGCTGACGCCTACCACGCTTGGAAATTCGACACGGTGGCAGGCGATTCTTAACCCCTCCGCCTACTCGATTGGAACTATCAATCACGTAAGCACACGTCATCGCCCAAAATCGCGATTGGTTCCTGCCTTTCAACATATGTCATCACTATAGAAACGTCGCATCCAGTCTCCGCGGCGGAGGGGTTAGCGTAACGTGCCATGAAGCCAGAGGTTGTTGTACAATTAACAAACCTTGACGTGTTTGCAGCGTAGGTCATGCTATAATCCCCATAAAGTATTTAATTACGACAGCATGTCTACCATTATTACAGAAAGTCATTTTTTTAAGCTTTAATGAACATTTAACTTCATACATACTCCACAAATTCTTCATTTTCTTCGTGTAATGGATTAAATATGGTACATCTAGTAGCAAAGTAACTTGGAGACCAAAAATGTAAATTAATAACCAAGGAAATACTTTCTTTACTTACATATTTTAGAAACATGTTTAATTTGATATCATTTGAAGGGGAAAATACCCAAGGATTTGGTGTTTGGGTTTTGTTTCCAAGTCCGTTTTATGCACAAAAAGACTAATTGGGACCTGGCCTACAGTTTAAAGTGGGATCCGAACCACTATGTGCCTCCACTGGGTATTGACCCCGGGACTCCTTGATTACAAGGCGACAGCATTGCCATTACGGTATCGGAAAGTCCTACATGTTCTAAGTAAACGATATCTATAAACAAATTTGTTGATATGCACAGAATACTGCACTTGGCCATACTTGCCAATTCATTATGCACAAATGTGCAATATGTTTTGAAATATCATTTATGATATGTAACAGTTTTCACAATAACCGTATGCAACAACTAATTGGTTGAGGTCGAATCGGTAGATACATAGATTATATATGCTAGATAAGAGTTTCGGGTTTATTCTTAGCTCTGACTGTGTGGTTTTAATTGCCACATAACGCGTGCAGAACGCTTGATACAGGCTACACACTCCCTTGAAGGCAACAGTTTGACTGCACGTCATAATCGACGATCGAGATCAACTTTCGTCCGAAGCGCTCCGCGCGCCTCCACGCGGCCGGAGTGAAGCACCAAACAGAGCTGTCGACGGGAACTGACTGGCTGGGAAATTGCAGGTTCGTATCTGCGCATCTCCTCTCGGGGGAAGCGGGTTTTATGATTGCTCGATCTAACCGAAACGCTTCGAGGTGTTTCGATTGCGTGCGATTGGAAAGCGATATATCGAGCAAGAGGTGATACTTCAGAGCGGAATTTTTGGCCCTTTGATTGAGCGTGGTATATCACATATCCCTTTTGGAATAGATCTGGAGGCCTGTTTTATTCGTACTTCGGAATGTAGAACACTCCAAAACACACAACAGCTTCACAATGTTGCTACACGGTCCGAATAAGATGCTATCTTGCAGAAAACCAACTTGATAAGATGACTTAACGTACTGGTTTTGATAATGTTGGTAAGGAAATGTTAATTTTTCTGCAAATATGTAACGCAGTGTTGCAACTTAGTGGTTAGCATTTGAAGATCAGTGCCGTAACTAAAATGTTAAGAGTTCAGATACATGTCATGATCCTCCCCATGCCATTATCCCAGCCATAGTATTTTAAGCTATGAGAACGACATGACAATTATGCATTCAATACGAAACAGTGCTTATAATGTTTTTCAAATTCCTGTTTAGGTCAAGGAACAGACCAAAACGGGGAAAATCCACGTTGCGTGACATGTTTATTGAAAAAAGTTTGTACTTTTACTTTAAAGGAACTAATGAATGTACATTTAACACCTATAGAACGATCAAAAAATCACGTAGTAAATTCAGCACAAAGTAATTACTTATATAATGATTGTAATATAAGTAGTTCGAAAATATACGTTCTGCAGAAGCCAGTCAGGATAAAGTGAGGAATATAAACAAATATTTATGACATTCGATTTTGTGTATTTCGCAATTTATTTTAAAATTAATTTGATAAACACATGTATATACACATGTGAGTATATACTACATGCGCGCGCTCACACACACACACAAAATACTCTGCGTCGCAACGATGAAGGATTTTGATTGGACATCCGGGTCACATTACCGATATCCGTTTCGATTGTAACGGATAATCCGGATATCTCAAATCAGGATAAAATTTTTCCGATATCCCTAATCTAGCCATCCCTAATTTCGAGAGAATCGCCTTTCAAGTAGAAACCCACCCAGGGTATCTAATGAGTTGCTCCATTCATCACACTGAGATGTCTTACTTCGTATCTTCTGCAGTTCAACATATCAGCAACAGATGCCACGTGCCTAACTTACCTTACACCCTTCTTTACCATTGCATTTTTTTTTTCAGTCAACTTGTGAATGCGGTTTCATTTCTTGCTCTCTGATTGGCTGTTGGAAAGTTACGGTGTTGTGATTGTGAGAATATCTTGTTTGCGCTGTACGTTAGGTTTGGTTAGATTAGAAAGCAGCAAATTTGCGCTAAAAAAATAGGAAATAAGACATTCTCACAATCACAACAGCCAATCAGAGATCAAGAAATGAAACCGCATTCACAAGTTGAGTGGAAAAAAAATTCGACTCCCGACAGGAGCCACCACTTATCGACCTAAGCATCAATAATGGACCTTCTCGACGGTATAGTGATAACGCTGTTGTTTTGTAATAGAGGGGTCCCGGGTTCGCTCCCCGGCGGAAGCCCAGTGTTTCGGATCCTATTTGATATTGCAGATCCAGTCCCGATTAGAGCACCTGAGCATAAGTGGACCGGTTACGCGTACCTCCCGTGTCGCCGGATATTCTGAGTCGAGGGAATTTTCCCTTTGCCTGGAAATTTTAGGTACTGAAAGGAAAAAAATAACCTCCGTCGATTCTGTCCGTTAGCAGCATCCAACATGGTAATTAACCCTTCATTCCGCTTTGCAGCTCGAGAGATGAATTCGTAAACGTTCGGATGGTGTGTCTGTAGCATGTTACCTCCAGTTTGCCCCAGACACACCACACTCCATATACAAAAATTTTACTTACGTGTGAAATCTGATATAATGCGCCTGCGGGCGAAATGGGAAGACACGAGTGGACATAACGAACAAGGCTAAGCATCAAAAGGTTCTTCTTCATCAACACGCCACTCACTTCATCTGCCGCCTCAAGGAACAAGATTGATTGATTGATTTGCTTTATTTTACTTCGCTTTTTGTGCCACGTTTGGCTAATTTGCGAAGATGGGGATGAGTGATGATATGATGAAATTGATGCCACGATTCGAACCCGGGACCCCTGGCGTCGTAGCGCGATGTGCTAACCACTCCGCCACAGAGGCCGGTACAGGGAACAAGAATACAAGTGGATGTGAGAGTTAACAATTACATAAAATTAACAAAAATACAGGGTGTACATAAAATATTCACCCGATAACAGATCCAGATATCTTTACTGCATAAAGTTTCTCGGAAACAGCAGAAATAGCATTATGTGAGTATACCTCACATTAATATTAAACCTCTAAATGGACACTGAATGGTTTCACAATAAAGTGTATTGATGAATTCACTCCACGTGTTGCGGATCATATTCACGGTGATTGATACCACGGCCTCCTAGAACCTGGACTTCAATTCCACCAATACCATAACCCCATTTTCTGTAGTTGTGTCTATTAACCTCACCTGACACAAAGTCACCTCATCCTACACACAAGACGTTCAGTAAAATGTTCATGTCCAGCGATTCTAGCAAGAATATTTTGCTTAAATAATAATGTTTTGTCGCAATGCATTATGGTAACGAGAATTGCCAAGTACATGGAATATTTTTTTTAGATGTTCTTCATGCTAATAATAACGACCTCCACTCCACATGCTTATAAACTTTTTTTTATGGACAACATTTATGAAGTGAATAATATCTGAACACGCTGTACATGCTGTAGAAGTTTATATACATTAGTGGCTTGTCTGCACTGTTCGAACTCCTTTCTACTGTATATCTGTATTGAACCAATTGTCCTTGAAATAAGCTTGGTGTTGAAATGGAGGGGGAGAATGAAGGTTGCTGAAACTAACTGGACCCTCTGAATCTGGTGCACCTGAGGCATTGTCGTTCTTCTGGAGCCAAAACCAATTGCAGCCTGTGAGGCTGAATTCAATAAAGATTCATTAGGTAAATGAGGGGTCTTGTTCCCAATTGCTCGAACAAAGGAGGCCATCATGTTTGGCCGGCGTGATGGATAGCTTCTGTTGATAACCAAACGTAGCAGCCCGCATGGAGCAATACGGTGAGATTGGCGTTGCACAACTTGCTGCTAAAGTGTTATGGCCACGTGTCGATTAGCACGCCAATTTTTCTCTTCCCCTCCCTGCCTCCCCCTCCCCGCAAGAAAAGAATTATCGACCATGTTCGGGTCGAGCAATATGTTCACGATCGCCCTGGAGGGAAACGTTTGCGACCTTTCGACCTAGGCCGTGAGGATATTTCGCTGCTTCGTGACAAGTAGCGAAGTTTCATGCGCCGTACAGAATCACCAACTCCATCTGTCGGACGGAGTGTTGTGGAACGTTACGCATGTTCTCCCCGCACCGTGGAAAACCAGAAACAAATTTTACAGACAGGTGAATGTTCAAGGGTTGGCCGAGGTCTGCATTGAATGCAAATCCGCTGAGAATATATCACACTTCCCTTTCGCCTGTGGCACTATGTGGGCTGATTCTGATGTGGACACAGCCGTAGCTAGATAACAATAACTAATGTACTAATGCCTAATGTACTAATGCTACTACAATGCCTAATATAACAATAACTTTTTGTGAGGAGCGTATAATACAGGGTTATTAAAAAAAGAAAGAGCAGATTTGAAATGTATGTTTCTCACGAACTATAAAAGATAGAAACACGTGCCATACATCAATGGATAGAGGAAGGTTCAAAGTTTTATAATACTGCCTATTACGGTAATCCCATTCAATACACATCGAATTGTTGTAGCTATCAATTCAATGACTAGGGACCAGTTAATTCGCGTGTGGCAAGAAATGGAGTACCGCTTTGATGTTTTTCGGGCAACACAATAAAACTTTAAACCTTCCTTTAGCCATTGATGTATGGCACGTATTTCTTTCTTTTATAGTTCGTGAAAAATGAACATTTGAAATCTGCTCTTTCTTTTTGAATAACCCTGTATATAATTTTCTCTCAAGTGTGAGTACTACCCTACAACACAAATCGTTAGTTTATTAACTATAGAAAAGCTCACTTAGACACAATTATCCTTCGACAAAAAGTTCGAAAGGTGCATTTGACATTATGCATTTTGTTCTGTTCAATTGCGTATTGCAAAACGAGTTCAGCAGGTGGGAGTGAGACAGTAGGTCCTCACGGGTTGTTGCGCCATGGTTGTTGTTGTTATTATTATTATTATTATTATTATTATATTTGGATTCAGCAGCTCAAGGTTTATAAAGTAAACCGACTTTCGTCTTTATAAAAAAAAAAATATGCATTAGTGCAATTACAAGTAAGATTGGCGTCATTGCCTTGTAATCGAGGGGTCCCGGGTTCGATACCCGGTGGAGGCACAAGTGGTTCGGATCCCACTTTAAACTGTAGGTCCAGTCCCGATTAGCCTTACTGTGCATAAAGTGGACTTAAAACACCAACTCAAAGCAAACCAAACAAGTAAGATTGGTATAGATCTTTGCAGGATTGCGATAGCTTCAAACTGTAGCAGTGTTTCGGTGCACAATTCCTTGCTCCACCCGCCCCTGAAAAAAATCCCATGGGTTGATAGGGGAGGGGGAGGTGGTGCTACTTCTAAACCAGAAAAAAGCAACTGTTCCATCATGTATTTCTGCACCCCAATTAACAACAGAACGAGAACCTTTAGCAGTCAGGAGTTCTTTGCCTCGGATATTACTTGTGGCCAAGACAGTTGAGAAAAAACATGCAGCTACTAAAATCAGCTGCTTATAGAAGGCGTAATAAGCGCCAATTATAGAAGTTAACCGCCTGCTCTGACCGCAGTGTGAAACGAGTAATTTGGACAGATTAGAGCTTCGTGGTACCGCGTAGGGTTGGAGACGATAAAAAAAGATCTCGGCCTCGTCAATCGAACAGCGCCACCTAGCTGCCAATTAGGGTTCACCCCAAAAGCACCCTGAAAAACGACTCGCGTGATTCTATTAGAACTTCTGAGGAAACATGATTTCATAATCCTAGGGTTCTTTAAATGCATTATTAAGACGATGTTCTATCCTTTGGCACGTACGCTGTAATTGAATGCTAGTGGATGAGCAGTCCTTTTGATTGGGTGGCTTATTCGGGCAACATGGTGGAAAGCCACCGATTCCGGTGGATGGATTACAAATGTTCTCTCAATTCATTTTTTCTATCCTTCCTTCTCTCTCTCTCTCTCTCTATCTATAGTTTTGTTTTGTTTGTTTTCTCTTCTTCATTCTCTTTTTCCGTTTTTCTATTGATCTCTTTCTCTTTTTCAGTTTTCCTTTTTCTCTTTTTCATTTTTCCGTTTTCCTTTTTCTATCGTTCTCTTTTTCATTTTTTCTTGTTTTCCTTTTCCTTTCTTTCTCTTTATCATTATTTTTCCGTTTTCCTTTTTCTATCGTTCTCTTTTTCATTTTTTCTTGTTTTCCTTTTCCTTTCTTTCTCTTTATCATTATTTTTCCGTTTTCCTTTTTCTTTCTCTTTTTTCATTCTATCTTCACTTTTCCTTTTCCTTTCTATCTCTTTTTCATTATTTTTTAGTTTTCCTTTTTCTTTCTTTCTCTTTTTCATTCTTTCTTCTGTTTTCCTTTTTCTTTCTTTCTCTTTTCCGCGTTTTCCTTTTTCTTTCTTTCTCTTTTTCCCGCTTTCCTCTCTTTTTCATTTTCTTTTCCCGTTTTTCTTTATTTCTTCCTAATTTTTCTTTCTATCTTTCCCTCTCTTTTTCATTATTTTTCCTTTTTCTCTTTTTCATTCTTTCCGTTTTCCTTTTTCAATGTCTTTTTCATTATTTTTCCTTTTTCTTCCATTTTCTATTTCACTCTTTTTCCGTTTTTCTTTTTCTCTCTTTCTCTTTTTCGCGTTTTCCTTCTTCTTTCTCTATCTTTTCCCGTTTTCCTCTTTCTCTTTTTCCCGTTATTCCTTTTCTTTCCTTCTCTCTTTCCCATTTTTCTTTCTCTCTTTTTCTATTTCTTCCTATTTCTATTTCTTTCTATCTTTCCCTCTCTTTTTCATTCTTTCCATATCTTTTTTAATTTTTTTCTGTCTCTCTTTCTCATTCTTTCTTTCTCTTTCATACTGCTTCCATCTCTTGATTCCATCCCTGTTCTGCACAGAAGTTACCATGAAATTTACAATATTCTCTACAGCTGAAAACTGACAGCTCGCCTATTACTGTACGAAAACTAGACACAACCAGGTTATTAAAGGTCCAGCAATTTTAAATAAATTCAATTCCGGTCCAGGAGAGAAAATCAGGAAGCGTAAATGGGTTCTGGACCGTAAAGAACCTTTTTATCTGTAAAGTGTTTCAATTCGGTCCAGGAAACTTTTTTCCAGCTAAATTTAACTACGGTCCAGGAACCTTTTTCCAGTTCAATTAAAATTCGGTCCAGGAACTTTTTTAATGATACAATACGCAACTTGGACCGAATTTATATTGTGCGAGAAAAAAAGTTCCGGTCCTACAGCGGAATCCAATAGAACCCATTGGAATTTATGGTTTCCTGACCGTAACAACCTGGACACAACCTCTATTTATGCTTTTCTGTGCTGCAGGCTCGAACGATTTGATTTCATATAGTTTATTTTACTTCGCTTTTATGCCACTTTTTGCTATTCGCGTAGATGAGGATGAGTGATGATGTGATGAAACTGATGAAGGGACCTTCACAAAAACATGTCTAGGCCGTGATACGAACCCGGAACCCCTGGCATCGTAACGCGCAACACACACACACACTAGTATATATGTAGATAAATACAGGCATAACAGTCACTTTGTAAGCGAGATTTGCTGGAACGGCACTGCAAGCAGGCAGTGAAAGTGCAAAGTTCCTACCGATGTGCAAGCGTTTGCTAATCTCCCCATTTCATCTGCTATTTTTCCACCTGGTAATCACGCGGTGCAACTCTTGACCTCAGCAGACAGGCCTCGTTCGTGAAACACAACGCGATGCCAGTGCTTGGTACTGGATCGCTCTTGGAAGCTGCTCGTTTCTACCTATCAGTGCTTCGCGCTACTTTGATAACATTAAGCAACAATACAGGGCAATTCAAAATGAATGGTACAAAAACAAAAAACACACCTGTGACTGCTGTAATGAATGTAATTCACAATTATTGATGTAATATTTGTATTACAAAAAGTATAATGTACCATCATATTATAATAACTTATCATACAATGACTTACTTAATGAGTTTAATTATGAAAGTCTTATTAATAGGAGGGAAATAACACAACAAATATTTCTGTACAAAACAATGACTGGCATCATAGATAACCCTACTTTTCTCCAAAACATGTTTCAAAGCAAGGAAATGTGGCTTAAGGCTGCGGCAATTGATGTCTTATGATATTCCTAAAACAGAAAGATTCAAGAATTCGCCATTATTTAGAATGTCCTTTGCGTACAACAAAATATCTATATTGCAATCTAATCTTGATTTTAGTATATCAATCAATGAGTACATAAAAATATTAAGACAAGTGTTTACAACATAAATTATCAGATTTAGTGTTATATACTTAGTAATATATCACTGCATATGAATAAAAATGACATCTTTTTTTTTTGTCTTGTTGTGTATTGTTTTGGGCGCTTCTAAATTGCTAATTGGGTGTTATATTATTCTATAGTATAGTTTAGTAATTTATATTACATTATATTTGTGTGTGTTCTACCTGTGTTATGTCTCACTGTATTATATTATGCGTTTTTTTTTTATTGGCAAATCTTCTGTAAAAGGAGATAATTTCTCAGTTGAAGGAAATAAATAAATAAATAAAAAGTAACATGAAAGATCAACTCATCAAGTTACTTGGTACACAGGAATTCGAAAGAAACGCCCTCCCTGATGGTTATGCAACCCGGAATTTTATATCATCTAGTTTCGCCTGGTAGAGTAGTTCCCGAGAGGAGCAGTGTTTCCAAACCTATAACTGTAGTGTTTCCAACCCTGTATTGGTTGGTTGGTTGTTGATTTGGTGTTTTAAGTCCAAAATGCACGGTATGACTAATCGGGACTGGACCTACAGTTAAAAGTGGGATCCGAACCCCTTTGTGCGTCCACCGGAACCCCTTGATTACAAGGCGACGACGCTACCACTGCGCCATCCAAGCCTGTACTGCTTCGTAGAAGATGAAACCTTCACGTAAACTTCTTCATTCGTGAGTTACATTTGGTTTACAGACTCACATTACAGGACAATCTTTTCCTGCATTGCATGTTTTCTGGAGTATTTATTTTTCCTTCTGCGGAGAAAATTCTGTTATTATTTTACATCTTATTTTTCGCAGCTTCTCTAAGATTTATCGGCTAATCGCAACAATGAGGATGAATGATGACTCGATGAAATTGATAAAAGGACAGTCATAAAGAAACCATGGGGGGCTAGATCCATATTATTATTATTACAATTATTATCATCTTTCTTTTTTTACTTTACTTTTGGCTAATCGCAACGATGAGGATTAGTGTATGATAAAATTCATGAAGGAACACTAATAAACAATCATACCCAGGCCGGGACTCGAACCCGGGAATTTCGGCAGCGAGATCAAAAGCCGACGGCTTACCACGCTCGGGCACAGCGGCGGCCAATTATTATTAGTGATATTGTCTCAAGTTGTGTATTTTCCCACCATATTCTTTCATACAAACATGAACCGGATGAAAATTAAAATGTTAAAATACCCAAAAATTGTGGGAATACGAAACAGAACCAAGTTAACATATTGGATTGATTTGGTGTTTTAAGTCCACTTTATGCACAATAAGGCTAATCGGGACTGGGCCTACAGTTTAAAGTGGGATCCGAACCACTGTGCCTCCACCGGGTATCGAACCCGGGACCCCTTGATCACAAGGCATCGACGCTACCACTGCGTCATCGGGGAGGCCCAAGTTAACATATCTTGACCATGGAAAGTGTTAATACAAAATCTAGAAAAGAGCCATTTAACAGTTGCCTGATTGCTTTTCCATTTGCTGTATGGGAAGAATTGTCTGAAATGTGTGTGTAGTGGCAGGCAAAAGAGAATACAAAGATCGAATAGAGAGGCAACACTGTCACTGTTCTACACTGCACAGACAACGCGCCTCGTCGAGTGGGCGGGGCACCGTGGGTGCGAGCGAGCTGCTGTTGCTTCTGCAAAAAGATAACTCACAGACAACTGAATGACGCTCCGCTTAAAATCTAGTCAATCGAGAAAGGATTTGTTGAGGAAGTGAATTGAAATATAAACGCCAGAATTTGGTCTAAGCCTATAATGGTTACTCGCAATAAGAGCTGATCAATTTTTACCTGTGGAATTCCGTAATGAAAGAGGCAACAGGCCGCACTCCCCACCTTTAGCCTGGTAACACTAATAAATCATCTGATTATATGCGTTCGGTTATGCTGATAGTCATGTTTAATATATTACCTTCAAACATAAACAATATCATGGACTCACTCAGAGGCAGAATTCAATTTTATTTTCCTGAAGATATTGTATCAATATAATACAGGACCTACATTTTAAAGTGGAATCCGAACCACTATGTGCCTCCACCAGGAATCGAACCCGGGACCCCCTTGATTACAAGGCGACGACGCTACCACTGCGCCATCGGGGAGGCACTTAAAGAGTCAACAATCAAAGCTAATACGCATCTATTGATCAGAAATTACTAGAGTGTTAAAGTTGTTTTTGTATCTTTTGTTATTATAAGTCGCTCTTCTGCCACTTTCGGCTAATGAGGATGAGTAACGATTAGATTAAATTGATACCATGATACCAATACTGAAGCCGTGGCTCAAACGCGGAAATTTCGTGGGATCGGAAGTGGTCCACTTAACGCGCTTGGCCACCAAAGAGAACCGGCTCTGTGGCCAAGCGCTGTTAGTGGTGGACTAACGATCCAGACACCGAATTTTCCGGGTTCGAGTCCCGCCCGGATCTTTGTCAATTTCTTAATCGTCAGAAATCCCTTCACAATCTAAGACGTAACACTTTATCAAAACTTCATTCCCCTCCCCTCCACCTCAAATTTAATACTCAAACTTCCCAACAAAATTTCCATGCCAATTTTAAACTTCTTGTTGATATTGCTCTCTCCAAATAAGCAATCTAAGACGTAATAGTAATACACAAGACTTGGGATTCCCTGCCCCCCAAAATAATTATCAATCCCGCTACCTGAAAATCCCACTAACTTCATTAATCGCCCACCATAATTTCCCTATCAATCTAAGCCCCCCCCACTCCAAAATTACTTATTACCCGTAACAATTCCCCTTACAATCTACAAATTACTATTTGTATAACAGTAATGGCTAATTGATGACGTAATTCAACTTGGGCCCTGTTTACTCAGTCAAATTTCCATCACAGTCTGCGCCATAATGCCCCACCCCTGATTTAGAACTGTGGCAAGGTGACAGGTGTAATGTAACTAACAGTTAAGTGTTAGGA
This sequence comes from Lepisma saccharinum, assembly GCF_977018435.1. NCBI lineage: Eukaryota > Metazoa > Arthropoda > Insecta > Zygentoma > Lepismatidae > Lepisma > Lepisma saccharinum. The sequence goes on from NC_139258.1 coordinate 16,100,883, forward strand.
ATGGATACATGTGTGCTGTGCATTTGAATTTCATGTGAATCAAATCTGTTCACTAATGTGAATATTAATATTATAGAATATAATATAATGGTTCAGGTGTGCGAAAAAGTAACCATGAGCACCCCCAAGGTTTTAATAAGAAAGAATTGGAAAGTTAAGTTGCATACGGAGATGTGTGTCATTAGTTTTGTTCTGGAATGTAGAAAAGGACCGGATAAACCGTGCTGGGTTTCAATACTGTGTCCACCCGCCGTTGGATTGAAGCACTGCATCTAGTCGACGAGGCAAGGATTCCACGAGCAGATGTTTGTTCTTCTCCTTAAACTTTTCCAGACATCAAACACGTGAGCCAGTAGAGCTTTCTTTGTTCTCAGCTGTCTAGGTTCCCACTCTCGCCATCAACGCCCAAATGTTTTCGATTGAAATACTTCGCTGGCCAATCTACTCTTGAAATTCCTGGCTGCTGATTAAACCAGGTGGTGGTCGCTTTCGATGTATGGACGCTGCTGTTGTCTTGATCGAAAGTCACGTGAGGAATCTCATCTTTAGGGTGTCTCTCTCGCACGCTGGGAAGCATGTGGTTTTCCAGCACTGCGACGTATTCCTGCGAATTTATTCTCGAACACACTAGCACCAATCCATCCCCACACCGCCACGGATATCCTGCCGCTCCTAGGATGGGTAGAAATGTTCTCATAGCCGTAGCGAGTGTTCTTGCGCCTACAAACATAAACCTGACCATTTTCATCAGACGAAAATACTTTCTCGTCGCTCAAAATTACGTTCTGCCAAATTTCTTGAGGAGCTGGTAAATATTGTAAAGCAAAACTGATCCGTGCTTCGTGATGGAAATGCGTCATTGCTTCATTCTTTGCCGCTCGACGGTGTCGAACTGTTGCAGCATGGCACTCCAGTTTCAACTCTTGGCGAATCTTCGTTGCAGCCATGAAGGGATTGCCCTCGCTCATCGCAATGATGCCTGCATCTTCTTCCCTGGTTGTCTTCCTCGGCCGGCCTTTGTTGGGTCTTGACTTCATTCCTTGGTCACCTTCTTCCTCGTAACACCGAATCCAACGCCTGACGCATGAATCGTCCACACCTTATCATTGGTGCATGTAGAGTTTCACGCCCATTCCGATGCAGAAAGTTTCATTTTATAGGTTCCGTTGCAAGTGACATGCTCAAGGCATAGATACGAGTAAAACTGCTGCAGGATCTCGAACGAAGCACCCACCGGGGCTCGAATTAAAGCCAAAGCGTGGTGCCAAAGGCAACCGTGACGTTACTGCATGGGAAATTTACATCAAGCAGGGCCTGCGTGGCGTGTGCAAAGAAACTCACGCTTGCTTTAGGAAATAAGGATACTATTGAATCAATGCAATATAATAGAGTATAAACCGTAAAATATACATTATTATTGACTCATCATTCCCTGAAAAAAATGCATCTTTTTCTCTCACATTTCTGCCCGCAATGAATATAAATGTATAATCTATTAAATTAAGCAGGTGCATGCAGATTTAAAAATATTGATAAGATGATTGAATTGAATTGAATTGTTTTTTTTTAAGTTCACTTTGTGCACAGAAAGGCTAATTGGACTGGATCTACAGTTTATAGTGGGTTCAGAACCACTATGTGCCTCTACCAGGTATCTAACCCGTGAACCCTTGATTAAAAGGTGACGACTCTACGACTGCGCCATCGGGGAGCCCCTAGTCCTCTCACGGAGATAATTCGTTCAGAGCAATAGAAATGTCCTATCAAAACAATTGGGGAATATTATTTTCAATGTGGATATTCTTCGGAAAATATGTTTCTAACAACAGTTTACCTAAATAGTGGGGACGTGGGGTGAGAGAGAGATAGGGACGGAGTTGGAAGAGAGAGAGGAAAAACACACAATTTTCTGTTCAGTGAGAACCTTTGGGATTGCTTTTTCCTAGCACACCAACAACACAATACGTATAACCCAAATACAACCCAAACCTTCAATGGCGAAATTGTGAGTCAATCACTCAACTGGAATAAAAAGTTCGGATTTAAATCTAGGAGGCCAGAAGATAGTTATTGCGCTACCACGTGCTAATACAAAAAAATCACTTTGCCCGCGAGAATTGTCATGCCTGAGTGACATGTAGTTTACGTTAGTTGTGAGAGTTGCTTCAATTCCATTGCCTGCCAAGAATAATGATAGCGCTGAAAGCATAAAATGCGGAAATGTGCATGCTTGGCGAGCTATGAAAAAAGCAAATCCTTGTGTTTTCTTTTCGACTTTTACTCATTTTATGTCAACCTTTACATATAGCCAATGGCGACAGAGGATGAATGATGCTCCAGGGAAATTGATGAAGATTGAAGAAACAACGAAAAAGAAAAACTCATAATTATCACAGGCTAGGGCCCAAGAACCCTGGCTACGCAGCATTTTATGATATTTAAGTATATCACGGATTGCTGCTAAATCCTTTCCTAGATATTTGAAATGAATGAACCCCCGCCCCCGCTACGAGAAAAAGAAAGACTATAGGATGTGAAACATTCACAATGTAATTGCATTGCTTTACATTGCTCTTGGCTGTATTCCAAATGTAGTTAGAGATCAGCAATGAGTTGGATTTTTTTTTCAAGTTATAAGTGTATTTGAGCGCAAGGGCTACATATTTCATCATTTATAAAGAGTTAACTTCGTCGTTACACTAGCACCAGTCACGAATGTATGAATTTCTATTTCGGTTATTTTACATCACTCTTCTTCCTCTTGAGTTAATCGCGATAATACGGATGAATTATCAATTTATAAAATTGTGACGGGACAAACTCAGTGATACATTCATGCCTGACCAGAGTTCGAATCTGGAACATATGACCTCGCTTCGCTAAAAAGGCTGGCAGAAATGTATCGGAAAAATATAGGAGCACCAAGAACCGGTTTCATCTAGCACAGACGATGAAATCATTTACAGCGACTCGCTGTGGCAGTGTTGCTCGCCACACCCTCCCCTCGCTCGCAGATAGCCTTTTCAGCACCCCTCCTGCTGATGGAAGAGTACGGTCAAATGCTGCACCTACTTTTCGTTTCAAGCATATTCCGTCTGGAAGGTTTCTGGCACCCCTTCGCCCCCCCTTCACACCATGGTTAATGAATGATACCCTTGCACTTTCACCCTTATCGCAAGAAAAAGCTGGCATCAAATATACACCACCATACAATAAGATCTACACGGGAAACATCTCCTAACATATTTTCTTGATTCGGACTAAGGGCAAATTAAAAATAGTCAAAGGAATTATACACAGGAGAATTACATTACTGAAAATATGGAAAGGCGCGACACCGAATCTGTAATGAGTGCGAAAGGAAAAGAAAAGGAAAAAAAAGTATAAAAAGTATTTGAATAACCAGATTAAGAGAGATAGTTATCACGGCTCGAACAATGCAAATGAAAAAAAAAAACGGGAAAAAGAACTAATACGAATTGAAATATACGACAATCGGAAGTAGGCTGAAGGAAGCAAATTTTAATAAACGTGGAAAGAAAACATAATCAAAGGAGCGCTGGTTCGATTCGCGACGGAAGCTCATATTTGTTGTTTGAATCTCACTCCACACTGTATGTCCAGATGCATTTACACTTAAAACAAACTTCGTGGAACTTTTTCCAAAACAGATGTCGCCAAGCATTTAAAAGCAAAAAGAATAACTCTGAAGAAAAAATGCCGAAAGAGTTATTGCAAAAAAAAAAAAAAAAAAAAAAAAATGTGTAGGTGGTTATGGGGGTCAGAATCTTCTCTTTGGACTTACCTATGGTGGCAGGACCAACGAGAAAAAGATCTCGAAAAGAATAACTGCAGCAATGGAGTTCGGGGTAACCATTAGTGAGTGATGTAAAAACCAATCACAACTTCCACGTCATTTTACTTTTGCCTTTCAAGGGTTGTTCCGAGCACACGTAAATTTTTAAGAAAATTTTTTATTTCAATTTATGCACAGATACATTAATGGAAACGGAACTTATGATCTAGAGTGTTGGGCCACCAGTGGGAATTGTATCTAGGACCGCTTGATTACAAGGCGACTTTAGGCTATCGTAAGGGGCTTTTTTTTTTTTTTTTTTTTAAATAGATAACAGAATTAGTCATAACGCTATATTTTCGTCTGCAGGACTCTCATGGGAGGTGTCAAGTATCCGAGCGATAACGTAACCCGTGATACCTTCTTCCTTCACATATTCGTTTGGAAGTGGTAAAAGAATAATAAAAAACTCAAGCATAAATGTTAATAACACTTGTTATTATTACCAGAGACATTCTCAAAATAAGCTTGTTGTCCGTTGAAATCAAATCAAGAGGAAAGCAAGATCTCCACCCGGTCGCGTGAATCTGTGGCTAGATTCAAGAGTTGGAAACACTACGTTTCTCGCGAGCTGCTCTTCCTGGCGAAACTAGATGATATAAAATTCAGGGTTGCATAACCGTAAGGGGGGGGGGTTCCTTAGATTCCCAGTGTACACAAACTACACGTTTCTACGGACATTCACAGATGTTCCTTGATACGTTGAGGGATGCACATCCCCCCAAAAAGATAGAACATTCGCCCCGCCCCCTTTATGCGGAATTATTTACTTAAATTATTTTGGTCAGTCAAAATTTGCGGAACAATATAATACAGACATATTTAAGCAATATATGTTTACTTTAGGCTCACTTTCACGTTTGCTAACATAAAACGTACAAAACTGCACAGGCTCACTGCCATTGTTAGTGTAATAAACCTTATTCTTAGCAGTTTGTCTGCTCGACTAACCTTGTATTAATGAGAACATCCAAACCGATTCTAAAGGCATAAGAGGTGGTGTTTCATTTCAACCCTATCGCCGCGATCACTCACAGGTAGGTAGAAAAACTGTACGTAATAACCAAAACTAAAAATCAATAACAAGTCAATCAAACGAAACGACCCCCCCCCATTTTTGTGTGAAGATATATAGAATTGGTATACAATTTTGTTCCCCCCCCAAAAATTCCTATTCACCTCCTGTGGGCAATCCTTGACTTGATGGGGTTTCGTATGTAAGTAGTACGAATGTTTTCACCCACTTCGTTCTTGACATATGTCGTCCTCTCCTTTTCCCTTGAATACCCGGACAGTCCTGGTTTCTTAGTGCTGTCCGGGATTGCAAAATGTCCGGGTTTTTGAGAATCTGAACATGAAAATAGCTACCGGTATTGAATACTCACGACCAGAATTTATGACCGGCAAGGATCGATCGATTATAAGGATCGATTATATCTTTTCTTTCTTCGAGATATCGACTTCCGAGCGCTTCCGTTTCCGTATTCCCGTGAGCGTCTTGGTGGTCTTGCAAGCGTGTGAAGTAACTCGTCTACAAGTTTTTGATACAAGGAACATCTCTGCTCCAGTTGAGAGAGTACTTTCAATTATGGGGAATATTTAGTCTGCAGAAAGAGGTAGACTTCAATGTTAAAATTAATGCAGAACTTTCATGTTGTGAATTTTATGATGTTATTAAAACAAACAAGCCATTTCTGAAAAAAGTCATGTCTAGTGAAAAGTACAACTGAATCACCTAACAGATAAATCTAACTAGAACAGAGAGGTTTCCTAAACATCAGAAAATGTATTATTCAATTAAAGATTTGAAAAATAATTGATTGATTTTAGAAAATAATGTTAATATTTTTTCTTGTACAATTTATAGTTTAATATTCCAATAAAATGTTAAGACTTTTAAGTAATTTCAATATATTTTTGTAAAAAAAAATGCATCAGTAACGAGTTGATCGCGAATATGTCCTGGGTTGGACCCAAAAGAATATGGTAAGCCTAACCTTGCTTTAGGGATAGGAATAGTCAGAATCTTACATTATTTAGCCGGGGAAAGTCCATATCTGGAGCTCTGAATGCCACCTATGAAAGAGATACTAACGCAGTGACTTAGATTATAATTCGTTCAACCTCAACACTCCCCGTTTTCAGCGCAATCATGATTGACTGGGAGCCATTTTCTGTCTTTTAAGAACGCACCCTCTCGCCCCTCCCACCAACCGCCGTGATTGATGCGAGCGCCTCGTGCCTCGGGGGGCGAAGCTTTAAAAGACAAACAAACGGTTTACTGTTTGCATAAAATTAGCTCCCGACATCTTCGGAGACTTTGTACTCGAAACAATGCTTCACAGCAAATCAATTAACTGGTGTGGACATGCTTAATGGATTGCTTTGTGTACACAGGGCAGTTTCGTAGCCGAGAATGTTTTTTTCCGGTGCACAAAATATGTTAAAATTCTCTCTTTTTCCTAGGCGCCTTTCTTTCTATCCATTCTTCGTTTGCTTATCTCTCGATTTTTCACCCGCTTCTTCCACATCTTTCTCACCAGTGTTTTCTATCTCTTACTTCCAGTCTGCTGATTCGTACCCGGCTCTTCACCGTGATAACCAGATGCTCTACCAACTCAGCCACCTCGGCTCTAAAGTAGGGCAAGAATAAGAAAAATGTAGTGTACCGGGTGTTTCAATAAATTTTATATCATTTCATAATCAGAGCCCGGATGTTCAGGCACTGAAAAGTATTAAAAATGGCATGCAAAAGGCAACGAAAAATGGAAAAAAGGCAGTGTATGTCGAAGAAAAAGGCAGTCAAGTTTCAGAAAGAGGCAGTGAAAATTGAAGAAGAGGCATTAAAACTTGAAGAGAAGGACTTAAATTCTTCTTAAATCTTTAAAAATGTATTTACAAATAACAAGGGTTATTGAAAAACGAAATCAAATAGAAGAAGAGAAATATAATTTTAAAAAATGCCTTGTCGTAATGACAAAAGAGGCAAAAAAAGGCAAAAATGTTTGTAAAAGGCAGCGTAAGGTGAAATAGGCAAAACAATAGGCAACATAAAGTATTGTTCAGAATGTTAAGAACTGAAAATTTGACAGTATGTGTAGAAACACCTCAAAAGTCATCGTGTAACGTGGTATGGTCTTTACAGGTATAGACATGCCATTCACTGGAAAAGAAAGTGCATTTTGTGTTAGAGTATGTTCGAACACAGTCGAACAAGGCTGTGCAGCGTGCATTTGTGAGAGAATTTGCCAAAAATGTACCAACTGCAATGTAGATATGGACACGGCACAGAAAGTTCGAAGAGGATGGTTCTCTGCCAGCGGCGGCGCCAGGATTACTCATCTAGACTAGGAGTGCTGAGGGGTGCGGAAAGAAATTTAGGGGGTGCGATGCTGAAAATAAGGAAAACATGAAACACGTATGCAACCATTCAAAACTGGGGAGGGGGGAGGACAGTTTACTTTCCCTTGGTAGATAAGGTTTAGCATAGTGCGGGGGCAATAATAGCACTCCTAATCGCCGCCACTGATTAACATAAATTACTGACTGAAATTAAATTATAGTATGTGTGAAATATATAACTTTAGATTGGCATTCATTTTCCAGGGAGGCTGTGCTCCCCTTGCCCTCCCCCTGGACGTCCATGATGATACTCTTAAGAAAGTGGTCGTACAGTGTAAACATTCAGATACACGTTACAGTTTTATTGAACTATGTAGTGAAATACAAAATGAAATTATCCTTGCCTTTAAAACACAATTTTTGAACCTTTTCAATGTAACCAATGGGATTACAAAATACATAGTACATTGTTCCTTCCGTCTGCCACTTCAGGACAAAACGCGAAGTTCACAGCAACTTCGTCTTCGTTAAAATCCCTTCTGCTGCATTATCCCCAACAACGAAAATTTATTCATGAACATTGGGCCTTTTCCTAACAGTTTTTGAAAAAAGCCTGAAATGGTACGTTTCAGTGACGTATACTGAGTCCAATATCTGGGCTATCTCACTATGACACGTGGTCCTAGATTATGAATAGAAATAAATTTACCAACTCCTAAGAAATCATGTTGCCAACTCATAAGAAATCAGGTTGCCAACTCATAAGAAATCAGGTTGCCAACTCATAAGAAATCAGGTTGCCAACTCATAAGAAATCAGGTTGCAAACTCATAAGAAATCAGGTTGCCAACTCATAAGAAATCAGGTTGCCAACTCATAAGAAATCAGGTTGCCAACTCATAAGAAATCAGGTTGCAAACTCATAAGAAATAAGGTTGCCAGCTCCAGAATCAGCATCAGCATCTCACTGATATGAATAATAATATTTACAATTTCTGATCGATTTTTCTCCTGAATTTTATTCTCTAGACTTCAGGTTTCGCAGATAGCCTTGCTTGCCTAGAATATACGCCCCTGGTATTTTTACTAGACATGTTACGTGGAACAAATACATAGAACGTATTAAGAAGAAAACTACCCTTCACGTTGCAACTCGCATTTAATAATTTCTCTAGCGCGACTTGGTGTTACCTTGAAAGCAACTGAAATCTTTGCTCCAGTGCGAGGAAGAACAAGTAGACGGAAAATAAACCATTTATCGACAATGCAAAAAAGAAAAAGGAAAAAAAAAATCATTACTCACATTAAGCTATGGGCAATTATCGAAAACCACAAACGGCCTCTTGAAGAAACAAGAGAAGAAAAAATGCATAACAACAATAAGGACGAAAGGAAAAAAAACGACCGCTGAACTTTATAGAGGCTGACGCCAGGTTTGTATATCGGCATCTCTTTCAGAGTAGTATCAATGCTTGCATGTTTCATACAGTAATAACGGTCTTACTTCAGTACCTAACATTCGGCGCTCAATATGACGACATGACATTGTAATTGTCAGTGTTTTCAGTTGAACGTAGGGGTGTTGAAGGGGGTGCGGAAGAAAATTAAGGGGTGTGCAAGCACCCCCTGGCGCCGCCTCTTTTCTCTGTGCAGAGCAAAAGGATCTATACGTCCATCAGTATCGGGAGATAATCGAGCAGTTTCGGGATATTTTCGTGTGCCACGTTACAGGCGTTGGAGATCCGTATATTGAACACTTGTGTATAATCATTTGTGACATCCACATGCCTTTTAATCTCTTATTCAAATGTTTATGCATAAATCTTCTTAAGTTGAACATTACACCTGTGTACTTGCATTTACCTTGACTATGTAGTTACCGAGATATTTACATCTGTAATGATGTCACATTTTTTGGAACACCCTGTACAGTGGGATCCATGAGAAGCTGCTGACAACTTCTGCACCAGCATACATAAGAATCCATCGCTTAAAAACACATACTGTAGGATGTAAGAGAAAAATTAATGAAAATAGCCAAGGATCCCACTGTACAGTGTACGGCTCGCACAGAAAAGCACAAACACATTACAAATTGCACCCAATACCCGATCAGACATCGCAAGAACAATTTGTACTCTCTCCGTAGTAACATAATTTGCACACTAATGAGAACAACATATACAGCACGTCCAAGATTTATGAATTGCATCTGATGTCCAATCGCCATTTAGGTGATACGTGTAAAAATTCACTGTTTAAATTAAAACGTCAACGCGACAGGCAGTAAGTTTTCGCTCATAAATGACAACGTGGTTGCAAAACATCCCTGAGAAAAAAGTCGTCCAGTAAATTGCAATTTTGCTATCTGTTGCCTATCTTATACTTCTTCCCGAGATGTATTTATTAAAATTAGAGCAGGCGGGGCCAGGCTGGGTTGCAAGACGACGTTGAATTATTCAATTCTGTCCCTCCGCTCAGAATCATCGTAAATCTTCGACGGAAGGAATAAAACAAATTACCCTAAATAAATAAAGAAACGTGACCAGCCGGGGCCAGAGACCCCCAGGGCTAATTAAGCAAGCTGGGAGGAAAACTTGTTAATTGGTCGCAGCCATCGTCCAAATACGGGTAGGGTTACGTGAGCACCGAGAAATGTTCCGAGCTGAAGCTTAATGGCATATTCATGTTTGGCGGGGAACTGCTTTGAAGAGGAGGGGGGAGGGGTGTAAATAGGAATGCACGTTGCTGTGTTGTGGAAAGTGTCACCTGGATTCGAGTCGAACACGGCTATTAATTACTCGTGTTTTGATAGGCTGGAGGAAACTTGCTTGAGAAATAAAGCGGTACGCTTCTCTGTCGCAAAATTGGTGAGCAAACTCACCCTTCTATCAGCTCTGGTGCAACGTTTTACTTTGTAGGTTTGAGTTTGCTGTTAAGCTAATCGGGACTGGACCTACTATTGACTAAAAAGCCTCAATAACGACTAAAACGCCTAAATAACGCCTAAAAACACCTAATTAACGCCTAAAAACACCTGAGTAACGTCTAAAACACCTAAATACGCCAAAACAACGCCTAAAGACGTTTGAATAACGACTAAAACGCCTAAGTAACGACTAAAACTACTAAATAACACCTAAAACGCCTACGTAACTACTAACACGACTAAATAACACCTAAAACGCTTAAGTAACGAACAAAACGCCTAAGTAACGACTAAAACGCCTAAATAACTCCTAAAATGCCTAAATAACGCCTAAAACGCCTAAGTAACGACTAAAACCACATAAAAACACCAAAACAACGCCTAAAAACGTTTGAATAACTCCTAAAACGCCTAAGTAACGACTAAAACACCTAAGTAACGCCTAAAACACATAAAAAGCCAAAACAACGCCTAAAAACGTTTGAGACGCCTAAGTAACTACTAAACCACCTAACTAACGCCTAAAACGCCTCAATAACGCCTAAAAACGCGTAAACAACGCCTTAGACGCCTAAGTAAGAACTGAAAAACCTAAGTAACGACTAAAACGGCCAAGTAACGAATAAAACGCCTAAGTAACGACGAAAACGCCTAATTAGTGACTAAAATGTCTAAGTAACGCCTAAAACACCTAAAACGCCAAAACAACGCCTAAAAAAGTTTCAATAACGACTAAAATGCCTAAGTAACGACTAAAACGCCTAAATAACACCTAAAACGCTTAAGTAACGAAGAAAACGCCTAAGTAACGACTAAAACGCCTAAATAACGCTCCAATAACGCCTAAAACGCCTAAGTACTAATTACTAAACCACCTAACTAACGCCTAAAACGCCTCAATAACGCCTAGAAACGCGTAAACAACGCCTTAGACGCCTAAGTAAGAACTAAAAAGCCTAAGTAACAACTAAAACGCCAAAACAACGCCTAAAAACACTACAGTTTAAAGTGTTTGATTAATTGATTGATTGATTTGGAGTTTTAAGTCCACTTTATGCACAGTAATGCTAATCGGGACTGGACCTACAGTTTAAAGTGGGATCCGAACCACTATGTGCCTCCACCGGGTATCGAACCCGGGACCCCTTGACAAGGGCCTCCCCGATGGCGCGTCTTCGCCTTGTAATCAAAGGGTCCCGGGTTCGATACCCGGTGGAGGCACAAGTGGTTCGGATCCCACTTTAAACTGTAGGTTTAGTCCCATCAAATCACCCTTGATTACAAGGCAATGACTTTACCACTACTCCACAGGTGAGGCCCTACTGGTTCAACCAGGCACGTCGCCAGGCGAAGGGCTAAGGGGGCTTAACCCCCCGAAATCTTACAAATATCTAATTTTGAATGTTATTTTTATTGTTAATAACAGAAATAAAATTATAACCACAGTAAAAACTGCATTACATCGAAAAAACGTTTAGCGTATAATAGAGGAACCATGGTTTATATTTTTACATTCTACCATTTAATCCAAAGAATACATGGATCCACAGTTTCCAAGGTTAGTTTTGTGAGAGGTCACAGAATATGAACCTTATGTAAGTTTTACCACTACCTGTTAAAGCCTTTTTTGAACGATTGTGTAAAAGTTAATAGCAAAATACAAGAACTAAGATTTTCAGTACACTAACTGCACAAAATATAAGAAAAATAATGGACAGCTATTGTGTTAGATATTGACTGATACGGTGGGTCTAGTAGCAAAGTCTCTACATTTATCTAATAATAACAATTAGATTAAAATTGGTATATTTTTAATAACTTATAATAGTTGTTATTGTTAAATAACAATAATTTTTATTGTCATTATTATTTGTACTAATCAAGTTTCATCTATGGCCTAACCCCCTCTACAAATATTTCTGGCGAAGCCCGTGCTGATAGGGGTGAGCCCCCCCCGAAATAAAATTCTGGCTACGAGCCTGGGTGCAACTAAAAGTAAGTTTTTCCACCCTGTGAAGGAGTGAACGAATTAATGTGTGAGCACATATGGGAATTTTGAAGCCTTCAATCTATTCTGGGAAATATTCTCTAGTATAAAATTCATACCAGGTGCTCCTTTTTATACACTGTCATCGTCTCCAACATGCATGATAAATTATTGGGAACGTTAAAATTATGTCTGACGAAATTGAAATTAACACATCCGAGAAGGATATGCTGAACATCTAAAACGACATTACAGACACGGCACGGCGGAGGATCCAGCCCTTTACTTGCAGCAAATGGCCAAACGTGAGATGACTGTCCAATTAGAAAACGAGTTAAAATGGACGGGATGGAATGGAATCCATGTCTATTTTCATTAATTTTTCTCTTACGTCCTGTGTGTTTTTAAGCGATGGATTTTTATGTATGCTGGTGCAGAAGTTGTCAACAGCTTGTTTTCAGTTTTCTTTTAATTCTTGAAGCTCTTATTGGGTCAAAGTGCACGAACATGGTGTGGACTATTTGCACGATAATACTCATGGATCCCACTGCACGAAGAGCGCCTTAATTATAAAATAATATTTCATAGCGACGTCTAATATATTTAAAGCACGTGCATCATTATTAATGATTTTCTGTTAAACATGTATTAACATTGTTGTACTCAATATACTACATAGTAAGGTATTGCAAATAACCCAATAAACACGTAAGTAAATAATAATAATAATTCCTTTATTTAGCGGGCGATGTTCAGACGTAGGCTGCTCTACCACCTAACCCTTGTTAATGGCTGTTAATAATGACAAGTATGTATTTCGAATTTCTTGTAGCAGGATTTTCTCAATACAGGTAATAGGCCTACTAGAGCAGGCGCGTGAGAGAAAAATTAACATTATTTTGGTACGAATTTCTATTACAATCAACGATTTCTTTTCGCATTGTTCATAAAATTGCAAACCGGCTGTGTTTTACCCAGTGCCCCCGCACTATGACCTCCCAATGCTAAGCCTTGTGGCTTAGGCCGTGTCCGAAAGGTGCAAGACCGTACTTGAAGCGAGCATCCTCCGAGTATGGTCTTGGAGTGCGGTCTTCAAGTCGTGGACTGGAAGGAAAGTCTTTGGAATTGCACTTCGAGTGCAGCGCCAAATACGATCAGTAGATAAAACTTAGTACTCGTTGTTTTCCCCAAGTTTTAAACACTTGTTTTTCATCATAGAAATCACATAGTATTTTCAAATGTTCGTACACATACATTTCTACACATTATAAGAACTTTAAAACAACTTGCTGGCGCATAACGTATATTTAACCATATTTAACCTGTGTTGCTACGAGTGTGGAAATCACGTGACCTAGTCAGCTCTCGTCTGTACTGCAAGCTGTGCACTTGCGTACTTCTGTCCTTGGCGCTTTCGAACTGTACTAGGTCACGTCACTTCCGCTAAGACCATACTTCAAGTACTTTGTACCTTTCGGACAGAGCCTTAGTTTACTTTTATACCAAGAGAAAGTAAACTGTCCTGCCCCTCCCCCCTCTTAGTTTCGGCACCAAGTCGCCACTACTGGTTGTACCAAAGAGTGTACGAGTATGCTTGCTCACTCAAACGTATGAAGTTTTTACGGTACACGTTCATTACTGCCCTTGGGGAGTTTTCGAGAAATGCACTCTAATCCAAAAAACGGTAAGGGAATGAAAGAAACGACGGAAGAAGAAAAATATTGACATTAATGTGCGATGGAAACACAGACATTGCACAGCTAACTGCATTTCCTTTAGGTAAATTACAAACAAACAGCTTTGCATATTATGAATCCATCTCTCAGTTCCGTTTGCACAGACTATTGAACAGCAAGAGTTAGTTTGCGTCTTCTTCCTCTAGGAGGCAGCACTACTTACATATTTCAGTAATGTATTCTACATATTTCGCATGTTTTCACCTCAATGTGTCGCGCTTGTAACGTTGTTTTGAGAATTCAGCACATTATTGTTGAAACTGAATATGCTTTCCTCAGGCAGACTTTTAATCTTCTCAACTGTTTGTCATCCCTGTTGGGAGAAAATTTCCAACACCAGTGGTACCAACTCATATAGTCTTCTGGGGCTCGAGACCACCCAATAATTTACCCGTTACTATATTTCATTTCATAAATAAAATCCCCGTACTTAGGAAACAAAATGCTCCATCATTATACATTTAAAGAATTATAACTACTTAATTACTGACCGAGTGTTATAGAGCGACCACAAACAAAATAACTTTCCGCCAAAATCATTCGCGCATCTTCCCCTCCATACGTTCAACTCGGCCTATAAGGAAACATGTTCCAATCTGCCCCTCTCCTCTCGTGGGAGAACGATCACAGGAGTCGCGGGTCTGCGATGGACTACATCATATTATTTCATAATAATTTCTTACATTCCAATATGATTCCTTCTAGTGTTTTATATTACTTATATTACTTACACTATTCGTGGTCACATCGTTATAAAGAAAGTAAGGGAAGATAAAGGCTTGTAACCAAGCACTTAAAACCCTTCAAACAGGCAGGCAAAAAAGCACCCAAAATACAAAATAGACTAAAAATTATGATCATAGATAGATTTTTCATCATTTTCCTATTTTAGACACTCAAAAAGCAGTTATATTCGAAATAGGCACTTATGACTAGAATGGGCAAAATCAGCCACTATTAATTTCATGTATTCCTTTCTGTCAACAATGGTCAGAAACTGCTTTTAAACCTAAAAGCCTAAATTTCCTGTCTAAGGAACTAGAGAAGACATTTTAGGGCATATCTCATCTTACGAATGACATATATTATTCAGGCACGTATTTAGAAAAATATGTTTGGGGGGCGGGGTCCAAGTCAAGTATCTCAAATTAAAAAAAATAATAACAAAAATATGATGATGATAATAGGAATATAAATCTTGATACGTTAATATAATTTATAGTTCTATTCATAATATGTAAATTAATTAATACTATAATGTTAAACATTAATATGTAAAAAAGATGGTGTAAGAACAGAACAGTTCATATTCATTATCTAGTACGATAGGTAACATTGTCAAAATTTACATAAAAAACAACTGTCTTTGTAAGTTAATGTTATAATGATTGACTGAGTTGGTGTTTTAAGTCCACTTTATGCACAGTAAGGCTAATTTGGACTGGACCTACAGCTTAAAGTGGGATCCGAACCACTCTGTGCCTTCATCGGGTATCGAACCCGGAACCCTTTGATTACAAGGCGACAACGCTCCCACTGCACCATCACGGAGGCCGATGATATAAAGATAAAGAATTGAATATTTACTGAATAACAAAAAATATGTTAGATCCAGTTGCAATTATGCATTATACTGAATATCCCTATCTATATTACGCGAAGGATGAGCAGACTATAAAGCAATTTTAAAATTAAATTACAAGTCCTCATCGCTCAACTGGTTTCCATAATGTTGCAAGAATTAAACAACACAACTCAACTTCATAAATATTATTTCACTTTAAATCATTCGATACAAACACATTTGCAATCTTTTAACACAAGACATTTTAAATTAATCTCCTTACATAACAAAAACGAATCGAAATCAACAACATAAAAAAAAATATCGACATTGATACAGCGTTCTGAATCCCAATAGTTCCCTGTTAATTTTGTAAACAGGTGTACAATAGAAATAAAGTAAATATTGGTTATTTGTGAATGTAGAAGACAGTCACACAGTGGACTCAAAGTAAAGTTCCTTGATTCATATTTTATGTAGTACTGTACATAAAACTGCTTTGGTAGTGTCATTCACAGCCGTATGATTCCAATATCATTGGTTTGCAGTACGTTCGGTGGAAATGCATAACTTTCGACTGTACAACAAATGCTAAACAAGTATATTTTCATTGTTTTAATTATTTTACTTGATGTTTTTGGGGAGGTCCGGACCACCTTGACCCCCCTGCCACACCCACCCACCCACCCACCCACACACACACACACACACACACACACACACACACACGTCCTTGATAGTATACAATTATAAACAAATCTCCGAGTTCAGTTCACCCAATATTTTGTCAAAAGTTGGCGCTACTGCCTCAGTCAGATGCAAATTATTCATCGCTATTTTTATTATTTTTCCATGTGCTTTAGAGAATGGGGCTGTGTGGGACCAAAGGTTGGTCTCTGTTTATTCGTGCTTTTTTGTTTCAATTCCTGAACCCCCGTTACGGAAAACAGAATGAGTAAACGTGAGGATGGACAATTTGCCACTACATTGGCTTGCTATATCTCTGGCCAGAAGCGCATTTCGCTTCCAGGGCAGGCCTAGATCTTAAATCTCACTTACCGGCATCAAGCATAATATTGAGCTAATAACGGATGATTACACAGTTTTCTATATTCTTTAACGTACGCTTCTGTGATATATATCTCAACTATAATAATTACAGCATGTTTTACATAATAAATGGAAAGCGTTCGTGACCTCTTTTGGATTGGTGCAAGTTAAAAACAACTCGTTGAACCACTCGCGTCAGGTACAGAGATTCTCGACGAGACAGGTGGTCTCACTCCATCTGATATTAATTGCTAAGTACACCAATTACAAGAATCCTCCATTATGCGCACGACGACGTGGGCTGAAGCCTTTGTTGCTTCTCACAATGGACTAGGATCGCGCTTCAAGATGAATCAATATTGTGACATGGATACACCCAGTAATAACACACCGCTGGCAGTCTGCAAATTGTTTTTGGTTGAAAGTTTACATAATGGCTATGCGTAAAATGCAGGTGTCGGTTGCAATGCAGCTCCCCCTACCCCTTTTTTGTCAAACGTTTAAGGTTCTTTACTTGCCTTTGCACGTAAGTGGAATACGCCTTTGAATGGGATGGTAATTGATTATAGTGTTGAAAGAGAAAAAGATGTAAACAGAAAGTGAGGGAAAATACGAAAGGGAAGAGAAACTAGAAAGAAAAAGATAAAATACAAAAGGGGAAGTTATGAGAGAAAGAAAAGAAAAATACAATCGTAGGAAGATAAAAAGATAGAAGGGGAAAGAAGAAAATACATATTCGAAAAAGGAGAGAGGAGGAAATAGAAAGAAGAAAGAAAGAGAGAAGGGAAAAGAAAGAAATAGAGAATCAAAAGAAGAAAAGAGAAAACAGAAGAGTAAATAAAAAGTAAGGGAGAGAGAAGAAAGTGGAACGGAAAAAGAGAGAGAAAATAGAGATTCAAAAAGGAGAAAAGAGACAGAAAAGAAAGAGGTGAGAAGAGAGAAAAATGAAGAAGAGGAAGTAGAAAGGTAGAAAAGAGAAAGAGAAACAGAATCTTAAAGGAGAAAAAAGACAAAAGAGAAGATAGAAAGTAAAAGTAAAGGAGAGAAAGAGTAAAGTACAAAGGTAAAAAGAGAGGGGGGAAGAGGGAGAGGGAATAGAGAATCAAAAAGAATAAAAAGGAAAGTTATGAGGGAGAAAAGAGCGAAAGAAATAGAGAAATAGAGGGTAAGAGAGTGACAATGGAAAGGAATATAAAAAGAAGGCAGGAATGCAAGAAAAATCAAGATAATTTAATGTCGTTCGTTGAAGGAGACAAGAAATTGGAATGAAGCTTCTGTGGTCTTCGTTACAGATAGCATGGCGTATTAAACCGTGATAAAGATGTTGTTGACCATGAAGTTTGACTCGGAAACTTTTAAATGTACTCGACCTTTAGGTTAAACGATTACCGAATGTAAAAGGCAAAAGAAGGAATTTAATTGAACTTGCGTACCATGGAAGGAACTTAAAACTAGAACTTGATAGTTGAAGAGCCTGTGCTCACAATTGCGTTTTGTCATAAAAGTGTGAAACGTTGCACATTAGAAGAGCATGCGAAGCCACCAAAAATTTACAAATGAATCCACGATTGATCATGTTTCTCAAAATGGCGATTAATTCTAACATCAGCTTATCAGAACACACGCGTCAGACCAGTCATAAGAAAGAACCAAATGTTTTGCACGAGATAGAAAATGAGTCAGACAAAAATAATATCGCCAAGAAATAGAATAAAAGCATCAAGAAATAGATTTTGACTAAATATAGAAAATGTTAAGAAGCAGAAAGCATGAAGATAGAAGTGTGTGTCGCGATGAACTGTTCTTTTAATCAATTTGTTACCCCGGCTCTAACCTGTTTCAATTACCCACGACCGCCACTGTTTACGTAGATACATTGCCCAGCACTTTACATTAGTTACTCGCCTATAAGCTCTGACGACTGTACATGTTCTGTTATTCTTCTTTTTCTTCTGCATAATTTTTTGATCCTGTCTTTCCGGCCCCTCAGCATTCCTTCCAGGCACCCCTCTTGTCCAGTCACGACTCAGACATGTCGACAACTGGAGGGCAAGTATAACATCTCCCCCTTCACTTCTAGGTTGCTCATTTGTTACGTGTGTTTCCTTTCACGTCTGTTCTGCTCATTCACGGCACTTGCATTGTGTCCCTTGCAAACAGTTTCCGTTCAGATGCGAATGAGAGAACTTGTTTTTATGTTATTTCGTATGGAACAGTTGCATTTTAGAGAACGTTCGCTAGCGCCGCCACCGTCAAGACACAGAATTAAAAAAGGTCTAAGAAATCAACAGATAGGTCTCAATAATTTATACTGCCGAGAAAGGAGGAAAGCGAAAAAGAGTGAGAATAGCTTTTAGCTACAGGTCGTACTATTAAAAGCAATTAGTGTCTTTTGTTACACTTGTTTGTATTTTGGAGGCCTTAAAAATACACCGCAGGAAGTGTTCAGCTGCTGAAAGAATCCTGTCCATCTTTACTGGAGTGTGTACAGACTTACACATTCACATCACGATATCATTCTTTTTTATCAATGACGCTAGTACAGTGGGATGCACAAGTATTGCTTGGCAAATTGTCCATGACAATTTTCATTAAGTTTTCCTTACAACCTGGGTGTTCTTTAAGGAATAGAGTTTTACGTATTGTTTTCCTTACAACCTGGGTGTTCTTTAAGGAATAGAGTTTTACGTATTCTGGTGCAGAGTTTGTCAGAAGCTTGTTTGTCGTTTTTTTTCAATTCTTGAAACTATGATTACGTAAAATGTTTCAAAACAATTTCTCTTTTGAATTTTCACATGCGAATATGAAATACTTACAATTGGACTGCATTAAAGAATTGTTTAATCATAATTTAACGAGCATCCATTACATACATTAGTTGTTAACTATATATTACACGTATGTTGTTGATGTGTATTGGTTTGTTATTGTCCGTGTCTAATTAGCCAACAGTGGTAGGAAAGTGACGCCAAATAACAAAAAACGCCTGCAAATACATTGAATATTTTTTATTTTCTTTGAAGTAAGAAATATTAATCATAGGCGTAACGGGGGAAATGGGACCACTTGCTCCCCATCCTAAATTTTCAAATTACTAGTTTTTATTAGCCTCTTGCGACTTAAGGAACAAAGATATAAAGAGTAATTTTTACGATTTCTCAATTTAGAAAATTAGACCTGAACACTGTTTTTATGTGATGGAAACTTTTCGATTTAAATCCCAAATTTTAATAGTTACTGAAAGTAGGCCAATAATAGTTGAATGGAATTACAGGCTATGTCGTAACTCAGTCATTAAAAATAAAGAATAAATATATAAACAAGATCTGACACGGCTTCTCTTGACACGCAGCGCCTAGGGGGACTGCCTCCTCTTGTCCCTCCTCGGGGTTGGCTCGCCATAACGAGAAACTCGATTGAAAACATAGAATAAATTTCAACCGTGGGGCAGCTGGAAAAATTATATCCAGTCGGTTTTACTTTGAAAGCCATCATTAAAAATCATTCGATGCGGACCCGGTAAGTGGAAAATATCCTTTTGCATAATCGGATCTGATCTCATGGTCCCTCGTAATAGGCTGATCTCATTTTCTGAGCAACGAAAGAGCAAACCGGCCTCTCGGGAAGAAGAGGGGATGTGATTTTCACGTTCCATCCCAACATGAGCGCTCTGTTGTAAGTGTTGCCAACTGGCAATACTTGTGGCAAAATCCAGTTGTATTTTTTAGGATTACAGAAACTGTTCGAAGTACAAGTTATTTTCTCCTTCAGCCTATTCTTAATTTCTATGTATGCTGCCTTTTTACAGGCCGTAATTTAGGAGAGATAGGGACTTCAGCTCTAGACACATAAGATGAAACGTATTATTTCACGCAAAAAAAAGTGCGTGAAAATTGAGCATCAAGCAAACCTGCAAATGCATATTGAATATGCATTAAATGCATCAGTTTTTATAAAAAAGTTGGGTCAATTTACTTGATCCGCTGAAATATCTGTAAAATTTTATGAAATAATTTTCAATCAAATTATGCTATATTGAATTCTTAAAGCTGAATTCGTCAGTGCTGATGTTTACCTAGGTAGAATACTTTTACCGTGTTTAATGCAGGATTGCATAACGTATTCAACATTTCAATCATTTCAAACTTGCTGAGTGATTGAGTTTACTTCGCACATTTTCCTCTTTTCGCTAATCGCGACGACGAGCCTCAGTGATGATATGACGAAATTGATGAAGGTACAATCCCAAAGAACATCCATGCACTGGCCGAGATTCGAACTTGGGACCCCCGTCGTTGGTGCGCGCTGTGCTAACCACTTCTCCACCGAGGTCAGCAAACGGATAGAAATACAGATGGCTTATTTCATTATTATAACAATTAGTGAATACCGGATATAACTTTTAAAATATAATTAGTAAACAACCGTGTAGAAATTATGGTGAGACCCATCCCGTGACTTATTCTAGTTCTTTTTCTAATTTGATGGTTTGCAACACTTGCTTACCAATCTGATAACGCACACATAAGCTACCCGGTCAGTCTCAATTTAATTACCCCCTCCCCTTTCGCCTGGTTTCATCAGAAGTGATATTAATTATCAGAACCCACTGGCTCACCCTTTGGCTCCCGATGATATCTGCTACTTTTTAATTAAATGATAAAAAATTAATGTTGAGTGGGGGATAAATCTCGATCCGGATAATGAAGACCAATCCCAAGCCGTTGTGCTTGGATATTTATTACCGCGCATGCGCATTCGAGTCGAATCGAAGTGTTGGGAAGCTGGAAAAAATATGTTGTGATGACGCTTCAAACTTGTTTCGGCTTAGCTTTTAGGATTTATTTATTCTCAAATATTGAAGAAATTTGTTCCTATGTTCTAAATGAAACAACAAATTTCAAAAACTCTTTAAAGATAAAAAAGAATATCACCTATCCATGTCCACGAACGAGTATCAATATACAAACTAGGACTTAAATGTGTGGAGGTCAGATTAACCACATCGTCAGCGCCCTCCCCCCGCACGTACTGACAACTGATATGTACAAAATTTTAGTTTCAGGACTAATTGTTGGACCAAATTATGCCAGATTGTTAGTTATTTCCTGATACTTTTACTATGTTATGTGAGAGAGACACCGACCAAGCCATCTCCATTATGAAATGTGACGAGCGGCTAGGGACAGCATTAACACCTTGGGAAATACATGCTAACAGCCAGTGGCGGCCGGCGGCAAGTATGATGGGTAGTGCCAACGTGATCAAGACATCGAAAAAAAAAACTCCGCAATGCCCCCGCCCCCTCCTTGAGGTTGCCCCACTGGCCAAGATGTTTGTTTATCCTCGTTTGGTAACGTGGAAAACAGTGTGGGTTTAAGTAATAACACACTAATACGATTCATCTTCACTCACTAACCTATCTTTATACACTACAGGACATTTCACTAAAAACACAATTACAAGAGGAAGGGAAAACAAATCTTCTCACCTTCTCCCCCCTTCCCATGCACACGTATTCCAACTGGATGTTGAAAATATTCTAGACATTTGATCTAAAAAGAAATTGTCGAAATGCCAAAGAAAACTCGCACCACCATAGGATTTTTTTACTTTTATATTTTTAAAAAGTATGGATGGCCCTCTAGGCGCATCTATCTATTATCAAAATGTTCATTTAACTTTGGAAAAATACTAGGTTCGTTTCTCCAAAAGTTGGCAGAAAAGTAGATAGTACCTTTTTCACGAATTACTTCCCCAACGGGTCTTACAAATCCGTCGTATTTAGCGACTTATCTCTGAAGATGGCAACTGTGTCAACACTGAGAAAGTTCCCTCGCTGTGCCAAGCGAAAACGGGCACGGGTGGTGTCTTATGGTCTAACCCCATTGGCTAACACCACCCCCTGCCACCTTCTTCCCGGCTCATGGTGGAAATGTTACTCGCCGAGACTTCTCCGACCCTCTGCACGTGTTTCAACTTGGTTAGGCCAGCTCTTGTGTGGCGCGGACCGCTGCCTCGCCGAGGGTACGAATCAGCTGGCGATGCAGTGAGGAGGCTGGGGCGGTCGTCACGTCAGCTTGACCGATTGCAAGATTCGAATCTCCTTGTCTGTAAACTATCAATGTATTAATTTAACAATTCTTGGGCTAGGTATGCATTTCTTCTGAGGGTAGTGTCATGGCACGGCGGCTCTCCCCCTTGAGCCGGCGCTGCTAACAGCACCAAATTTGACCTGCCTAATCTATCCACGTAGGCATATAAAAGCAGATATAAGCATGTAAATAGGTTACACAGGTTAAGTTTCATCTATTCGAGCTCTTATACGTGGATAGGTTAGGCAGGTCAGGTTTGGTGCTGTTAGCATGCATTTCCAAGTTGCGAAGGCTGGCGCTAGACACTCGTTGAAATGTGGAGCGTAATTCAATATGCTGCCGCTAGGGGGCTAAAGTAGACAACTTGGCGTACAAAGGAATACAGTATAAGTTGACCGGTTTAACGAAAGTCCGGATTAACTGAAATAACCTAAAAGAACAGTAGAAAGTGAGTAGTGGGATTTACAATAGGATGAGCACCACTTACAAGTGTATAAAGGGAGAGGCTATTTGATTGAACAATCCGATTTGCCTACACTTAAAACAATGGCAAGAGGGGCTTATACCCCAATTCTTCAGGTGTGTTATGCCCTGATTTTTTAAGAATTTTGAATTCTAGTGTAGAAAAGGTGAAGCCTCTCAGACAGATTTGCCTACACTTAAGACTATGCCAAGTTCCATATGATCTTATTGTTTTAAGTGTGTTTTTTCTGTCAAAATCCCAGGAGACCCAGTAGAGTGTGGTGCATAGCCCCATGGTTTTTATTGCCTTGCAATCAGGAGGCCTCTGGGTTTGAGTCCTCATAAAATATGAAGCCTCCCCTGATGGCAAAGTGTTAATATTGTTGCCTTGTAAACAAGGGGCTCGGGTTTGAGTCCTGATAAAATGTGTAAGATTGAAATACATGTTGCAAAATAATATCTCCACACGTGAGATTTTGAGAATAATTATTGTTAGTTGATATACAATTGATAGCTCCCAGATCTGAAAACCTGGTACAAAATGTTATACAACAGCATAAAAAGAGCAAAATTATTTTATATTGGGGATCACCAGCCTAGTTACTGCTGTTGGGTATAAAAACACTAGCTCAGCCAAATACTATATATTCTCATTGCAAAACATCCCCGATCAATACAATAAGACATGTGCAGGTGCCTGCATGTTCTTCTAATCTTTTGATCAGTCACATGCCCCGGCCAGGGCAATTAATTGCACGCCTGGGAGATTATATCTGCTGACATATAATTTTCCCTGAAAGGACACAGTGTAGATTATATCTCTTGCATGCCTTCCATCAGTGTCATTAACTCCAAGGTGAATTCTTAGTTGCCCGCTTGCATGTTTGCCTGAAAGAATTCAGTTGTATTTATATGTACCTGAGAGGGACTCTGAATATTTACTGCACATTTCAAAATCCCATTTTGAATTGTATTTTAGCTTTTCTGCAGAATAGGCAGAAGTACTGTGTTATTTGAGCTTCTCTGCAATATGCAGATGTGGTGTAGACATAATTCCTTGGCCTATATGTTCTATAATCAAAAGGCCACAGGTTCGAAACCTGGCAGAGTGTCTGAGCCTCCCTGACAGCAAAATGTTGGTATTATTGCTTTGTAATCAAGGGGATTCTGTGTTTGAATCGGCCCTCTAGAATTGTTCTGTGACTCTCTCATTTCTTACATCATAAACATATGATTTTTCCCCTATGAGAATAACACTACATATGGTGTCATCAGGTAATGCCTCATGGAATTCACAGATAATTTTAATGTTTGTCCTGTCATTCACCACAACTTGTTTCCTTTTTGAAGCATTGATGACAAACATGGGTCTCTGTGTTTTGAATTCATCTGGTGTGTAATACATGTCAGTATTGCCAGTAGTGACCCTTTTGTATGATGTAAATGCCTCATATAATTTGAGGAAATCATCCTTGGAAATGTCTAAATTATAATTTTCTCTAGGAAATACCTCATTTCTGCCATTTTTAAGATATATGTTCTTGATGTTGCAGTTATCAAATCTACTTGAATTTTTTTCCTGATTATTGTGTCTTCCATTCTGAAACAATACCACTACAAAATCAGGCATGTCATATTGTATGCTGGAGAATGAATTTGTAGCATCAAACTCATAATAGGTACCAGATGCGGGCTTCTGTACACATTGATATGTATAAAATTGTAAAAGAACCTGTGGATTTTTTATTATATCTGCTTTGTATTTAAGAGCATAACTGGCCTCATATTCAACAACTGGGATTCTTAGCTCCATAGTCTGAATAATGCATTTGCCTTCATCAGGTAGGGTATTGGGCAGAGCTTCCCCTGTAGAGTTTAATGTGCTGTACCTCATCAAAGCATTATTATCATTTGCAGCTCTTCTAAATGTGATTCTTAAACCACCCTTCCACATAATATCTTTGTAATCTGAGAAGAATCCTGGCAACAGGCGCATAGGGAACAGCACTGTGTGGCTCTTAGATATAATTTTATCACCAGCCTCAAATCCACCTATTTTGTAGTAAGAAGCCTCGGTTTTGGATAATTTTAGTGTGGCCAAAGCTGTGGAGGTAATGCCGGGATAATCCACTCTGTTTATAACAACACCATGCTTTCTGATCTCAATTTCAGAGAACAGATGCGGCACAAAATTATCTACCAATCTTATATTTGAATTTGCCGGATAATCTGTTCCATCGAGCTTTACAACATCAAATTTGATGTATAGATCTGCTCTGTGGGGGTGTATAAAGCCATCCCCTACATCAAGATCAACCTCAATTTCTGTGTTGGGTTGATTTAAATTTGCAAATGTCCTCCTGTTTGGGGGGAATGATTGTAGCTCATAACTCTCAATATTTTCCATTTTTTTTGTATGTATTTTTATTTAAATATTAATCTCTATGATTGCAGTTGTTGTGGCTCCAGCAAAATCAACTAATTCTTCTTTTTCATTAGTGACCATCAATTCAATATTATCTATTCTATTATGGCACACAGGAAAATATAATGTTGGGGATGGAGTGTAGATGATGGGCTCCATAAATTCAGAATTAGGTTTAAATGTTGCAATGATGCCAGTTTGTTTGTGAGTGCCTATGCCATTTGATTTGGTGATCATACCCTCAGCCACATTACAGTGAATATTCAGAGTCTCTATGGCTAAGAATTTAGGTATATTAATAGCAGTGTGTTTGATGGCCGCTTCAAGTTTTGTGTTGTTCTCAAATCCTAACAGCTCTCCTATAGTACCCAGATCCACTGTTTCTGTAGCAGATACAATCTCTACTCTGTGAGTGACAGAATTTTGACTTAATACTATACCTCTGGGTAATTGAGCATTTAGAGTGGATAGATTATATTGCCCTGGAGTGATGACAATTTTTTGATCCCCTACTGCAATTTTGTTGTTGTGGTGTGTAATATTAGGGATCAAGTACATGCCATAAAATGCTCTGAGAGCTATTGTTTTGGGATACACTATGTCATCATGTAATTTGAGTTTCAATATTGAATTTTGGCTGGTGAGATGGAATACCCCCATGATGTTTCAGATACCACAAGGCCTTTTGAAAATTTTCAATTGATGGTTTATTTATTTGAGACATATATCTAAGAACAGATAAACACAAATGTCCGCAATTAACATCTTTGAAATTTTGAACATGGGCATTATTGTAATAAAGATTAGCTGATTTTAGATATTTTATTAAATTTTCAGGAGGAACACCTCCAAATGAATCAAACACAAATGCCTCATCTTTTAAATATTTAAGATAACAAATCCAGTGAGTGCCCTCATTTTTGTACTTATCCAAATTAACAATGCCACACTCTTTGTTGAGTGGTTGTTCTGGCAAAGAATCAGACATGTACACACCTCTAAAATTTTTGATGCCCAGTGGCTTGATTAAAGCTTCAATATCTTGGTTTGTAAGCGGCTCTTGTTTTTTTAAACTTATTCATGGCTTTCTTAACACCTTTGCCTTGTTTCTCTATGGCCAGGTTATGGCGCTTCAATTCATCTAATTCTGCCCTATTTTTCTTGGCATCTATTACTGTTTTTGCTATGGCAGCTGATCCCCCAGCCAAGCTCCCAACAGCCCCGAGAGCAGCTAAGATGGCCGGGATAGTAAATATGAAACCCCCTACATGTGATTTTTTCCTGGATTGCTGTAATTTTTTTAATTGGGGGGTACTAAGCAACAATTTCATACCATGTCCCTTTGCAATACATGAATTTTTTTTCTTGCGCTGCTTTTTGGTCAAAAGGCTATCAATAGGCCCAAGAGATTTGAGACCTGCATAAGGTATTTGATACATAACACCCTTGGCCTTCATTGTAGGTTTATTATATACATATTCACAGCCCCCACCCCAGTTTTTGTTTGGTGTTCATAGCTATGGTGGTTCCCAATGCTGCTATTTTTTCACTTAAAGAAGCATCTTTGCTTACAAATCTACCAAATGCATCCTCTTCTAATTTCTTGTCTGCAACATGTCTCTTGTCAAGATCAGTATGTGTGTTGTATGCTATGTCATGGTCTCTACAAGCAGCATCTAGGGGATTTACACCAGGATCCCCTCTGTTTAATCTATGGTCCAATTTTGTGCCTGGACCACAATACTGATAGCCTGGAATGTGTAGTTCAAATGGCAGCTTGTTTATAATGTCATTAACCAGGCCCCGACCCTCAGAAATATTCCAAAATTTAGGTGGTAGAGTATTAATAATTTTTATAAGATATCCAATCCCCTTAGTGTCATTCACTATAAAATTAGACAATTTTGTGCTTATCATGTCCATAATTCCAACCTTTTCATTGTAAAAATTGTTGTTGCCAGCATTTTCCTCCCCAGCTATCACCAATAACCTATCTACAAGTTTCCTGACATCATCAACCCATACAAATTCTTTAGGCAGGGTGTTGTATTGTTTGATTCCACTGCCAGTCTTGATCTGTGACCATATGGGCTTGATTAAATTATTGTATTTTGCCCCACTGCTAGACTTGACTCTTTTTTGTGTGGGATCATTGTTCTGGTATAGAGCATCTGATTTTATTAATATTTCTTTGTAATATTCATAATCTTGATCTGTATAGCTGCCAGGCCTTTTCCTAGTCATCAGTTCCCACAACCCAGGTGTTCCGGGGTACTTAACAAAAGCACCTTTTTCTCCGAGACGAGATTCTGAATAAACAATCAGATCATCTCCCATAAATGTTACTCTGAAGTTGCCAATTCTATGTATGATGCTACCATCAAGCTCTGTGTCAGCATATAAGCCAAACACCTCATCTTTATTGTCTTTAGGTGTGGTTAAATATTTTTGAGCAAGAAGACCCAATTCAATAGGATCCTGAGTAGCTTCAATTCTTCTAGGAGCAATAGGACTAGGTGTATGAATACTGGAAAGTGGGGTGAATGGATAATCTAAAATGTTCCTAGCAGCTACAGGCATAAGCTCTGTGATCAAATTTTGATTTTGCTCTGTAACAGTTTTGATATTTTTACCTAAATCACTAATAGCATCAATTATGGGCTGTTCTGTTTGTTTGTGTTTTTCATAAATTCCCCGGTTCTCTGATTTCCATCCCTTAAATCTTTTTACAAGATAATCTCTTAATTTAAGATCATCAATAATTGGCCTTTTCATGTTTATTTATATATGTTTCAATGTCTAGAAAATTGTTGATTTTATTTCTGTATTTGCCACTATTGGGTGTTCTTGTCATATCAATTGTGACAAACCCATAACTGTTTTGGTTCCAGCACCTGCTGCAAAACTTGGAAAAGTCATTGTAGCTCAAGTCCCCACCTACATATTCATCATGTATGTGTTTGAGGTTGGTATGATCTTGATGAAACACACATATAAAATTGCTGTTGTCTCGGATCAGCTGCTTCGGAATTTTAGAAAAAGTCTGTGCCAGGTAGAAACAATCAATGTTTTTGTGTCGGCCCTGTGTAAAAAAAATTCTAACCTTGTTTTGATTATCCAATATAATGTCATCAAACACAACAACAGAATTATCGAGACATTCATGGAGTGGCTTAACATCTGATTCAAAAGTGGCAATATCCAATCCATCATATAGCTTCATCAGCTGCTGATATTTTAATTGTTCCAAGCTCTTAGAAAAAACATACAAGTGCCTGTTTTTCCAGTCTAACCAGTTGGGTGCCAATAAAAAATTATCAACCATTAGTGTAGTTTTACGACAAGCAGATGGCCCAACAATAAGACATCTAATATTTTCAGGCAGCAACTTGCCATTTCTCTTAATCTGCTGTTCAGGTTCTGGCAGCCTTTTTATAACATCCCAGGTGCTCATATTATTATTTTGTTTGCATCGATCCAGCTGTGTTCTGGAAGTCCTAGCCATTTGACAAATAACTTGTTGCCTTTTCTGCGGATGATTTTTTCTATGAGATATGTGTCAGGCTGTTTAGTTTTGCTGAGCTCTTCTTCATAGAATCTGCCTTTGAGAATTTCTCCTCGATGATCCTTTATTATATATGTGTTAAGGGTCCCGGGTTTAACTTGAACCACTGTAAATAATTCAGTGCTCCAGTTTCTTGTAAAGCCTCTTTTGAATAAGTGCTTATATTTGCTGATTCTTACTTGATCACCCACCCTGTATTTGGCCTTTCTTGTTGTTGGCTGGTATCTAGGATAATAAACAGTCCTGATCAATTTTTGCTCATCAGATGAAGTTACTTCAGAGGGTTTCATGTTGATTGTGGAATGGACCGAGTTGTTATATTTATGTAGAAGTTCTGGAAGAATATTAAGCCATTTATAATTACCTTGAAGTGTAAATTGTTTATACATAAGATTTTTTAGGGTTTTGTTGAATCTCTCTACAATTGAGGCTTTGAGATCACTGTAACTCGAATAATGTTGTATTGCCTGGCTTTTAATAAATTGTTGAAACACTGAATTATAAAATTCTTTGCCATTATCTGTTTGCAAATAGCGCGGTGATCTTCCACTCTGATTGATGATTGTCCTGATGGCTTCTGTAACACATTTTCCAGTCTTGGATTTGAGTGGCACAGCCCAGGCAAATTTTGAAAATGTATCTATTACAGTGAGTAGATACTTGTAGCCCTTGTTGATTTTGTCTAAGTTTTTCAACTGTCCACTTGCCATTTCAATCAAGTCCCCTTGCCATAAATCATCTATGCCCTTTGTGACTACTGGGAGTCTCTTAAAATTATGTCTGGCCTGTCTGTGTAATTCATCAACAATAATTTTTCTAGACATAATATGTAAACAAGAATATTGCAACTATGGGGTGTTCAGCAGCTGATACTGCAGGATTTTCTAAATATAATTTGTCCCATATCTTCAACATATGCTGTTTCTAATGTATTGGGATCTGTAAAATCCTCCAATTCTACACTGGTGATTTTCACTTTGTTATCAGCATTTGTTATTGATAAGGTGGGGTAGTGGTGTGCCTGTGGTTGAAGCCAATATTTGATCTTGATTGGTCTCAATGTGCCCCCAACAAAAAACTGGTAATAAAATTGTGCAGGGGACAGCATATATATTTTGCCACCTGGTGCAAATGGAGAATCATATTCTTTGTTGGGGATGCTGTACAATTCAAGAATTACTGTATGTTTTGGATTCTCGATTATGCCTGTTATTTCTTTTTCTGCTGTAAGCAATCTGCTTGTTACAGATTCAAGGTGCTCATTGATGGTCCTAACAACATCATCATGGCCTGGCTTGATTTTTATGTCCACAATAAGTTTCTTGTATTGTTGCACAATCTCTTGAAGCTGGGTGGCAAAAACAGACAGGGCATTTGCTTGATTGGATTCCATGGTTCCTAGCTGTTGCTTGATATTAGCTACAATTTGTTGCAAATTTTCAACAACTGCCAATTTTGAATTTTGAGCAGTAAGATCATGGACCTGTCTTCTGATATCCTCAAACAGGGCATGCAGTTCATTAATATGTTGATTGGTTGGTAGAGTGGCCACTGTCTGAGTGAGATGTTTGATCTCTGCTTGGATATTCTTGATATCTTCTGATTTCAATATCCTATTCACTGCCCTCTTAATATTTTTAAGTTCCTGTGATGTAGGAAGATTTGATACTGTATTTTGCAAAGATTCAAGTGCCAATTTTACATTGTTTAATTCAGAAGCATCAGCCACATTTTGCATAGCATTTTGGAGCAGGGCTATATCTGCCTGAGTGGGTGTTGATTGTTGTAAAATTTCAAGTTTTGTTTGGATATCATCGATCAAGTGATGAAAATGAGATAGTTCAGATTCAGTGTTGAGGTTTTCAAGCTTTGTGATTTGGTGCTGGACACTAACAAGGGTATCTACAATCCCAGGCAATCGGGATTCTTGTACATTTGCCAAATCACTTTGCACTGCTGCTATTGTACCTTCAAGATGGGTAATGGTACTTTGAATTTTTCCAAAATCTTCATATGTTTCAAGTTGCAGCTTAATATTTGCTACACTCCGAGTTATTGCATTCAAAGCATCAGAAGATGGCAAGTTGTTCATAAAATTTTCAAGTGTCTCAATTTTTTCTTTAACCTCGGCTATGGCATTGTTCAGAGGGTCCAGATTAGGTATTTGGAGTGACTGAATCTGTTCTTTTAGAGTGGAAATCACTAGATCAAAATCTTCTTGTGATTTTATGCTTTTGACAATTGTTTGGAGCTGTGCCTGGACATTATTTATTTGCTCTTCCAATTGTTGTTTCAATTGCTCAGAATTGGTGGCCTGGGTCTTAAATTTGGCTTGAAGAGCTGCTACAGCTTCTTCTAAACTTTGAAAATTATCTAATGTTGCCAGATCAGTATATTTTTGAAGCAGCAATTTGAGTTCAGAATCAATTTTAAGAAGAGGGTCCATGCATTGTGATTGTAAATTTGTAATTTCTAATTGAAGACTGGCATTGAGTGTGGTTTGTAAAGCTTGTAAATCACTTCTTAATTTCTTGACTCTGACATCAAGCATCAGAATCTCATCACTGTGATCTTCATGCCTTGTATGGCCAAATATATCATTAGGCATTTTTGTTTTAGTGGTTATTTATTATAGAGTATCTGATTCTTAATTCTATAAAAAAGGGTATAAGCTTGTCATATGATCCAGGGACCTCAATATATAAGCAGTCACCAGCAGAAACAGTATATACAGTGCCAGAAATCATGTTTGAGTGCTTAATTCTATAAATATTTCTCCCTACTGAAATCTTGACATCACCCTCAGGGGTTGTAATAAATTGCAATTGCCCACCTACAGGTAATTGGTAATGATTTAAATTATTGTTAAATATGTACAATATTTTGCCTGTTTCATCATCAACATCTGTAAGTATGCTGTTCAGATGAATAATTAAGAAACCACTCAGTTTAGATATCATATCAGAAGAGGGTTGTGGTGTCGGCAGGTCCATAATACCTTGTTTTTTGAACCCAAATAAGTTCATAGGCATGTTTATTTATTTCAAATCATGCTCTGTAATTGGGCATTGATTTCCATTTTTCAAATCACAATGCCCCCAAGGTAAAGTATGTATGCCACATGATAAAATGCATCTCTTATCATCATGTGGGTCCAGAGCCACTTTTCTTACAATATTTGTAGTCAATAAGTGATCCACACTCTGAATTCTATTTTCTGATGTTCTGATTGTGCTACATGATTTGAGACAATTTTTATAATCTTCAAATTGGAGCTCATTTTCAACAGTTACTCTGCCAATGCCCTTGGCTTTTTTGGCAACAACACCACTACATGTTTCAAAACTGTACATATTGGCCCTTAACCCAGCAACTGTCACAATAACATCACCAAGTGTCTCATCTTTTAACTTGCCAGGCACCTTTTTGTTGTGGTGTTGAATCTCTGTATGTTCACTGGTATCAAAGTATTGAAACAATTCAGGCTGTGCAATATCTTGATAAACATCTTTTGTTTGAATATCAAGAACAAAACTATCAGTGTCCATGTACATCAATTTTACACAATCACCAAAAAAAGGTTTCAACACATCATAATACAATTTTAACATGTGTAATTTGGCCAATTCCAATATCACAGCCCCTACATAAATAGGTTTATCAAACTTAATTTTTGTTTTTTTCATGTTGAAAAGTGCCATATTTTCATCATAAATTCTTCTATAATTGAAATTAGGCTTTGCAACCAATTTTTTGCTCAGGCTGGGGTCAGTAATTATTTTAACATCGGTATGTTTTCTGACATTTTCAATAGTTTTGCCATATACAGAATTGACCATCAATTTAAACAAGGCCTTATCAAATTGGCTCTTTGCAGATGTTCGAAGCTCTGTATTTGTATCAATATATGGCTTCAACCATTTTAAGTGCCTGAACCTCAAAACTTTGCCAATTTTGGTCACTTGAACACCATGATTCATCAGGAACTGGAGGTTTTTGTAATATATGACATATCCCTGTTTTGGCTCCAGTGTCATCATCAATTTCTTCTTTTTAGAGCCAAGTGAGCACTTAACCTCGGGAATTGGGGGCAGATCAGAAAATGTGTTGTGTAAATCATCAGGAATTGTCAGATCAACCTCTAAGAAGAGGCCATAGTTACTGTCATCAAAATCCTTAAGATCTTCAATATTGAAATCTTCGACCCATTCAAGCCCTGCATATGGCAGTTTTTTCATCATGGCATAACCATACAGGCTGTTTGCATCCACATACAGTATATAATTTGATGGCCGTGCTGGATCATAATCAGGCATATATTTGTTATTTGCTCTGACATATCTCTGAGAACATTGCACCATGCCTCCTCTTATACATTGCTCCATAAACAAGTACATATCTTGATCTTGGATTAGATCCAATTGCATTTTAGTGTTTAAAAACATTGCAGCCCATGCTAGACCTGGGGCACTGTAAAAATACATTGGGTCCAGCTCATAATTTTGCATTGATGATTTTCTGAATGCTTGAAGTATATCAGCTAAGAGGGTCACATCAAGTTTTAAATAAGCCATGTGATAATCACCAAATGTCTGGCATTTTAAATTGTTCCACATCAATTGGGCATGGTGATAATCTTCATCAGTGATTCCAGATCCTCTGATTTTGCTGTAAAACTCTTGTTGTGGTGGCAGAGAACACTCATCAAATTTAGAAAAATCTGTAACATAATCATATGGATATACACCCTTCCGCCTAATTAATTTCAGGTCCTGATTTGGAAACAAGGCACATGTGATTTTGAATTGATCATCAGATAATTGAGTGGCCAGTGTAGCCAGGCTAGCAGATAAAATTCTGTAAGAATCAAGAAATCTTATGTGAATAGGAACACCATTAACTTTAATTATTTTGCTAATAGCAATATATTTCTCATCATTTTCAGCTAAAATATTTAAATTCTGCTTGTCAAACCCCTCGTATCTGATCAAATGATGAAAATCATAATTGGATGCTCCATGGCAAAATATGGGGACAAATTTTGGTCTCTGGATCTGAATATTGCAGCTATTACACAGGGCCATTAAGAATTTACCATCTGTATGAGAATGGTGTTTCACCTTGATATTTATATCTGAAAACTCAGAATCACATACCGGGCATTTTTCTGCATTGTTGAAATCTTCAATCTGTTTCTCTGTTAAAGGCAACATGGGTTTTGATTTTAATAGAACATTAGATGCTATGTCATGGCACTCATTTTCTATTCTAAGTGCAAATTCTTTGATGGCATCTGCTCCCATGTATAAATTTTCTTTACTAACAACACCATCCTGTACAACCACATAATAAAAGCTGGAAGGTTCATGTAGCTGGTATGGTGTAATTGAAGATTCTTCAGGATCTGGATTGCAGAATGCAAGAGGTTTGAGGTTTGATTCAAAATCACAGACAATATATGCTGGGTGTTCCAACAAGGCTTCAAACTTTTTGAATTTTGCTTTTTCACTTGGATTAGGCATCACCATATGAACAGGTTTATAATTGCCACAGTATTTCAGATGCTCAATTAACTTGTTTTTAGCAATTTCTGCATTAACTTCCCGAACCCCCTTCACCATTTTTTGACCATCAAATACACTTAAACATCTTCTGCATAACTTGAATATTGTATTGGATTTGTCTAGTTGTGTTCTGACTAAAGCTTCAAGATTATGTATCAGAGTGTAATGATTTGTGCCATCCTTTTCAATTAAGAGCAGATCAATCGGAACAGCAGATTCATCATCAAGTGTACTGATTCTGAGAGGATCTATCAAGCAATTGTCACGGCCACTAGAACAAGTAAATACATTAATAGATAATTGCTTGCCATTGATGTGCCTGGCCTTTTTTTCAAATTTATCAATATTCTGAACAAGCATTGGATATTCTAAACCCTCCATTGCCTCATCAAAATCGTGCTCATGTTGTTTATAATAAGTTATTCTCTCAGGATGCCTTGAAACTGGATACAAAGCAGCTAAAATACACCACAAAAAGCATTTATCATCATTATTTTTTATATTAACCACGGCTGTTTTGTTTTTAATATTGGCAGGTAATGGCACATAAGTGGAACCTTGTAATGGGTTGAATTCAGAAATATTAACATATAACTTGTGTGGAGATCCGCATAGGCTCCATCCTGACTCTTTTGCAGCAAATTCAGAGTGTTTAATATTCAATTGATCTATCAAACTGCTTATTATTTTGTCTGAATTTGCATTTGAATATACCGGTACAGTTTCTGTTATGTGGGGCTGTGTAAATTTTGTGCCATTTGGCTTCTTATATTGTGTAAACAATTTGAGGGACAGCTTATAAGACCCATTTTGTGCATTTAGAATTGCCTGCACATTAGGATTTACACTGTTCAAAAAATTCTCAATACCACATCTTGGCTCTGATTTAAAACAGTGATCCCTAAGTTGGGCATTAAAACTGCTATGGATGGGTTCATAGCGTGGCTGCTTTGCAGGTCCAGCATTAACAGGTGCTTCATGCTTCCTTTTCAGACCAGATGTGGATGGTTGTGAGGGCAATGTTGATGACTGTACATAAGAATTACACTTATGCCATTTGTAATATGCCTTGCTTAATATTTTGTGGCATCTTGGACACATTTTCATGGCCTTTCTGCATTTCTTACGATCACAATTATGCCGGTGCCTGGCCCAATGAGAACTAGATATATTTTTATTACACTGATTGCAATATTTTTGTTTTGGCATTTTTGTTGTTTATTTATATAAAATTTCTTGGTCCCAAAAAAAACAGAACTATGCCAAAACAATAACTAGGCTCGGGTGATCCCCAATATAAAATAATTTTGCTCTTTTTATGCTGTTGTATAACATTTTGTACCAGGTTTTCAGATCTGGGAGCTATCAATTGTATATCAACTAACAATAATTATTCTCAAAATCTCACGTATGGAGATATTATTTTGCAACATGTATTTCAATCTTACACATTTTATCAGGACTCAAACCCGAGCCCCTTGTTTACAAGGCAACAATATTAACACTTTGCCATCAGGGGAGGCTTCATATTTTATGAGGACTCAAACCCAGAGGCCTCCTGATTGCAAGGCAATAAAAACCATGGGGCTATGCACCACACTCTACTGGGTCTCCTGGGATTTTGACAGAAAAAACACACTTAAAACAATAAGATCATATGGAACTTGGCATAGTCTTAAGTGTAGGCAAATCTGTCTGAGAGGCTTCACCTTTTCTACACTAGAATTCAAAATTCTTAAAACTTCAGAGCATATCACACCTGAAGAATTGGGGTATAAGCCCCTCTTGCCATTGTTTTAAGTATGGGCAAATCTGTCTGAGAGGCTTCACCTTTTCTACACTAGAATTCAAAATTCTTAAAAAATCAGGGCATAACACACCTGAAGAATTGGGGTATAAGCCCCTCTTGCCATTGTTTTAAGTGTAGGCAAATCGGATTGTTCAATCAAATAGCCTCTCCTTTTCTACACTTGTAAGTGGTGCTCATCCTATAGCCAATAAAACTTCGTTTATAGCAACAAAACACGTTTATTATGGTGTATTTAAAGGGCATAGGCCTAAATACACTATACAGTACAGTACAAAGTCTGCAGCAAACAGAATTTCATCAGTGTTTGACTGCCTTTTCTTTGGGAAGTTCTCTTCTTGACTTCTAGCCACATTTAATACCTTGCATTCTGCTTTTTTTTGCGCCATTTGCCTGTCCGGATTAAGCGAAGTCCGGCTTATCGGGGTCCGGATTAACGACGTTATACTGTACTTACGACGTAACAGCGAACAGCAATTGTGCACATTTCCTTACTCGGTGGAGCCCCTCTAGAAAAC
This sequence comes from Lepisma saccharinum, assembly GCF_977018435.1. Taxonomy (NCBI): domain Eukaryota; kingdom Metazoa; phylum Arthropoda; class Insecta; order Zygentoma; family Lepismatidae; genus Lepisma; species Lepisma saccharinum. Next base: position 16,137,783 of record NC_139258.1, read on the forward strand.
GATCCACAAACTGCATGAAAAGTCTCGAATGGAAGGAACAATATTGGATTTGGATTGGATTGAGTTGGTGTTTTAAGTCCACTTTATGCACAGTAAGGGTAATCGGAACTGGACCTACAGTTTAAAGTGGGATCCGAACCACTGTGTGCCTCCACTGGGCATCGAACCCGGGACGCCTTGATTAAAAGGCAACGACGGTACCACTGCGCCATCGGGGAGACCCGGAACAATATTGAAATCGAAGCGTGATCGTTCCAAACCTGTGTGTTCGCCTCAGAATATTGAAGTTCAATATGCAGAGGAGTCCCGGCAAATCGGCTAGAAAGCAGCAATGCAACTAGAGATACCAAGACGCTCTGTTCAACGGACTCTTAAAAATGATCTCCATGTATATCCGTACAAGCACAGATACAAGATTATTTTGGTGCAAAAACTCACAAATGAGTTGGGCTGAAGATAACAACTCCAACAATGAACAACGTTTGGTTTTCTGAGGAGGCACACTTTCATTTGGATGGTGTGGAAAAGGTTTTCCGGAAAAAAAAAGCCGCAAGATTTAATGGAACTGAAAAGACTTATGGTTTTAGCTTGCAGTGAAACTCATGTGCTGGATTGTAATTGGTAACATTGGTGTTCACTTGACTGAGGTTACCAATAATAACGGTGGTCATATTGAGCATGTAGTGCAGTAGTACATTTTCCCAAAGTGCAACCATTTTCGTGTTATATCCTTCATTATAATATAGTTTTTAACCAAGAACAAATGGGGGATCATTTCGTGAGTCACCTTGTATGATAAAGTACATTACTTCAACATCGTGATTGCTAGCCATAGAATAATGAATTGACCAATTTTTATTCCATCAATAACTAATGCCACCACCAGTTAGGAAGGCGGTTGAGTCTTCTGCTTCTGTTAAATTTGTGCAACCACGACTTATTTCTGGATTGGCACATATCATTATTAAACTTGAATCATAGTGAAACATAGTTGCATAGCCTAATGTAATCATGGTCACCAGATTCTCTTTTCACGCGCGTTTGGTGGTTGATTGGTGAAGAAACAAGTATTCCTTATTCGGAATTTAAACATAGAACAAGGGACCAGGAACCTATAAATTCCAATGGGTTCTATTGGGTTCCGCTGCAGGACCGGAAAATTTTTTTCTATCACAAATTAAATTCGGTCCAAGTTGCGTATTTAAATTCATCCCGAGAAAAGGTTCCTGGACCGAATTGAAATATTTTCATTGTTTCAATTATTTTACTTGATGTTTTTTGGGGAGGTCCGGACCACCTTGGCCCCCCTGCCACGCCCACACACACACACACACACACACACACACACACACACAAATACGTCCTTGATAGTATACAATTATAAACAAATCTCCGAGCTCAGTTCACCCAATATTTTGTCAAAAGTTGGCGCTACTGCCTCAGTCAGATGCAAATTATTCATCGCTATTTTTATTATTTTTCCATGTGCTTTAGAGAATGGGACTGTGTGGGACCAAAGGTTGCTCTACGTTTATTCGTGCTTTTGTGTTTCAATTCCTGAACCCCGTTACGGAAAACAGAATGAGTAAACGTGAGGATGGACAATTTGCCATTACATTTGCTTGCTATATCTCTGGTCAGAAGCGCATTTCGCTTCCAGCGCAGGCCTAGATCTTAAATCTCACTTACCGGCATCAAGCATAATATTGAGCTAATAACGGATGATTACACAGTTTTCTATATTCTTTAACGTAATACTTTAAATTTAAAAGGTTCTTTCGGTCCAGAACCCATTTACGCTTGCTGATTTTCTCTCCTGGACCGGAATTGAATATATTTAAAATTCCTGGACCTTTAACAATCCTGCCTAGGACACTTCGCCAAAACTTCCCCATGCTGGTAATACACCAAGTTGGTACTACATTACTGATGCCACACGATATCGATATCAAATTACTTTGTGCCCGTCACAAGGACCTCGCCCAGATAAGTTTCCGTAAAGAGGGCGGAGTCAAACACGGATGGAAACACTTCACGGTGGCACTTCATTTCAACCGCCGTTTATTCTTACGTCAGTCATTCTCGGCTGAAGAGGTCACGAGGTGGGAACCAGACGCACCAAATGCTTACCATTCAATCAGAGCAACCAAGTGTTTCAAAAATGCTGTCACGATTCACTAATAGAGGAGATTTTGAGCTTTGCACTTTTTCACCTTGCCACCAGCGTCTTTTTAAACCACTCGCTAGGGGTAAAAGTTTCACTTTTGAAAGAGACTGCAGAGCAATTGTGATTTTTAAGATTAATCAGTGATGTTTGCAAACTATAATACACAAACAAATATGAATCTGCCAAATCTTCTTCTTTATTTTTGGCTCACATCGCGCTTGCGATTTCTAGATAAAGTTGCTGAATTCAGGTACTGTTGCTAATATATATTGTTGAACTGCCTATTGGCAGCCCGGGGATGTAATAGTAGAGACACTCGCTTTCGTACCTTTTTCAAATATTTATTTAACACCTTGACCAAGCGGACCCGAATGTGGACTAGAAGTAGACCCCTCTCACTTACCTAATATTTTATATCTCCTGTCCTGGCAACTCCTCACTTCCAGCACGCCACTTACTCCTCAACACCACCTTCTCTAGCTTCCCCAAACGCCACGACTTCCTCCCGGCCAATGTCTTTCAGTTTCCATTACTCAGCAATGACATTGCCCGATGCACCTGCATTCCTACTTCAATATATCCCCCTCTGTCCACAATATGTTCCAAACTGTTGTTGAATATCATTCACTTTCTTCGAAACACTAATGACTTATTGAGTGTTGTATTCCATTCTGTTCTTATGGTATAACGAGGTCTTACTGATTTAAATTGTCGTACGGGTCATCATGGCTGTTTAGATTGTAAACCTATGTTTTCTAGCGAAACTATAAAGAATCCAATAATCTGCCAAACCATCACCGCACATCCATTTTGCATTTGTCAATTGTCCAAGATGAATATATCCAGACAAGTCGATCAGAGGCAGTCAACGACCATGACGAGATGACGTCACCTTTGAAATTCATAGAATTTTGAAACATAATAAAAAGAACGACATACTACATTTTCGTGAAATTATATACAGAAGTTCACCGTTGAAAACAATATATATCGACGATGAAAAGTCGACATACGCAACCTTTAGCGAGCAAGCAAGATTTTACAGCTAACCTCTTCGCGCTCTCCGCTTGGCGGCGCTAGTGGTTTCAGCATAAGCTTTATAGACATGAGTGCAGTACCCTGTTAAAAAATCTCTTACCGTCATCTGGTAGGTCATACTTATAATTTTCTGACACTATTACGAACTACACAAAATTCTTTATTAGAAGCTAGAAACTGAAATATCAGTTCAGTATGCCACGTTTACGTCTAGCATCAACCAACATAATAAGATTAAACAGATTGCCAAAGAGAACTGTTTCACAGAGAGGAAGAAGTCAATGCGAAATATTTGCCTCCAGACTTTCTCTTGACGTTTGCAAAAAGAAGGACCGTAGAAGAAGGTGGAAGGGGGAAGTGCAATATTAAGAATCGTGCTTCACAGATGGAGCTGAAAACTCATAGGTTGTTCATTTTGAGGTGCTCGGGGCACGCCCAATGTTGCTGAAAGGCGTAAGGACTCGCAGGGGGTCGTGAAGGCATAAATAAAGTCGGCGATCATGCATGGACATGTTGGATGAATAGGAACACCGATGGAATTAAACGAGCAAAGGAAGTTAAAAACGAATTGAACTTTCCATTTCCACGGCGGATAGAAAGGAAACATTTCCTGCATTTCCTCTTTCACTGATTGAATATCAAGTGACTCGCTTTACTGTACTGGAATTCAATTTTTATTGCATTTGTCACTTCTGGAGATATCCTTAAAGGAAGTCCAAAGAAACTGCAACACAATTTGTGGTTAACTTTACACAGGGATGAAGGTCCCTCTCTCACTATCATTCCCATTTTTCTACTATTCCTAAACAATAAAGTTTAAATATACAACATAATATTGCCGAGAGTTCTTATGTAGGAAAGGAAAAGGAAGCACGAATTGAAAAGTTTTTCTGAATCAGAACGTCATGTGTTCTACAATCTGTTTTTCTACCTTGTAAATGTTACATTTCGTTTTAATGTACATAAGGTGTATTTGATACATCACTGTTTTGCGTTAGTGTATAAAATATGAATTTTACACTCCATTTCAATGCGCCCTATATTGACAAAGGAGAAATACGGTAACTTTATTTGCTCAGGCAGGTTTCAGAAAATTTCATAAACTGACAAATATCCTTTATAAAACGCATGACAAACCGGGTATAAAGTGATAAAAAGTTTTTTGTAGTGCTGTCAGCAGTGGGGAAATAATTTTAAGACACGCGTACAGAATGTAGTCTGTGAACTTGCCTGAGCGATAGTACCCTGAATGAACACAGTATAGTGTCACGGGCTGCTAATTTAATAACTAACTAATTAACTCAATTAACTCAACTGAACTGAGCTTAGCAACGCAACAACGAAGAATCGCTCGCCTCACCTGCTGGGCGAATTTAAACATTACATGAATTATAATACGGTCAGGATAAGTGCCTAACAGTCGGAGTTACCAAGAATAAACCTAGGAGGATTTGATTTTAAATACCTGAAATGACGTTACATAATACTACGGTGTTTCTGAATATACATATATATTAAAGCACAGATAAATAGACATTACATCTTGCCCTCTTTCACTCGATCTCACATTCATTCTCTCATTCTATGGCATATTGCGACAATATGACAAATACAAAGGTTAGATTACTTACTACTTTGACCATACTCTTGCTCTGTCTTGGCTACATTGCCTTTTACAATTTATCGTTTAGGATTGTAAGTATAAAGTGAATAATTGTTCCTTGTGCGAACCCCTTCTATCTTTTCTGAAGGTATAAATATATTCAATGAACTATTGTTTGCTGTTAACATAAACTCTCATCTTTAAATTGATTATTCCGCCGGAATACCGATGCCTAGGGATGCCATAGCACTGAATTAAGTTAAGCAATGATTTGATTCACGCAGATTCGCGGTAGATAGTCGTCATCTTTCTCACACACGCACATGGTTGGATCTTACCTTCGCTGCATTCCCTCTGACCTGGGTTGGGTGAAAGTGGTCCTACAGTTCTGGAAGGCCTCCACACTCCCGTGTTGCACTTCACGGTTATCCTGGTTGGCGAAAGTGGATCAGTCGGCATCTCCATCTGGCATCATCGGATCCTGGCTTCACTCGTTCACTTCGCAGGGACGTCCAGGACGGTACACGTACACTGTCGACTCCATACGACAACTTGCACAATAATAGGTCAGTTCTTCGCGGTCACTCGTAAGTACAGATACGCGACTTGGGCGATGAGACGAACATACGCGATGAGCCATTCGCGGTTTCACATGGATATCAAATGTTATTAACTTTTACTACTTAGGACGTTGTTTCGGACGATTGACACGGGTGGACGTGTCTGGCGTTATTCTCACATAACCACACGTATGTGCACGGATGCGTTGACGGCGAGGGGGAGAAGGACCCCCTGGTTCTATTCTGCTCTACTCCATGGCTCTGAAACACTCACTCGAGGAAAAACAAATCCAGACCACGAGTCTGATTGCGGCTCGCAGCTTGGTCGCACGTAGCTCACACTCCGGTGGCGATTGTAGGCAAAACTGTGCAAAACTGTGTCTCGCTATTCCAAATCATCCCTTTTATTCCAGATTTGAACGTAGTGACGCTGTACCCTCTATGATCAGGTGCTTGTTTATTGTTTCTGGTGCTTTGACCGTTGTCCTCCTATCCTGGTCAATGCTCACTCCGGTCCTTAACCTCTGGTATCAGCCCCTCGCGCAGAGATTAGGTTAAATCTTCCTCTATTGTATTCAGTCACGGAAAGCAAGGGCAACTCAGTAGGGTAGCGTCTCCCTTTCAATTCAACGATGAATCTTTAATAATTCATAACTCCCGTATTTCTGTTCTGATTAGGCTCAAATCTTGGAATCAGTACTTTGATGATGTGTTCTTCCGCTGGTTGAAATCTCATCCAATTCGGTCCATTGGTTTAGAAGTTGCATTTTTCTTGTTATTCCCATAAGAATGCATGTAAATCCGAATTCGGGCGAAAAACGGTGGTTGAGCAAGCTAGTGCTGGCTAAGACAGTTCGCTAGACACCTGTATTCGCGACGGATATTAATATTACCAATTGCAATTAATTCCTACTAACGGGCAATTAGATTAATTACTTGTCACTCAATATTTGACCGTTATAATAGTTAGGTTTCGGAGGTTTTGTTATTGTAAACTGAGAATGCATTACTGTTCAGTGGGATGCGTAAGTATTATCAAGGAAATTGTCCGTCACAATGAGAGCTTCAAGAATTGAATCGAAACACACACAAAAATATTCCTTAAAAACACACAGATACAATAGGAAAATTAACGAAACCGGTCATTGACAGGACTTTCAGACCGAAGCGACACGCGCAGGTGATTAGCGACAAGCTACACGTATCGTGCGGAATCGAGTCCTCAGTAATAAATGCAACCTTTCAAACCGAAGCGACACGACAAGCTACACGTATCGCTTGTCGCTTGCGTGTCAGACTGAGCCGTTTTCTATACACGTGCATTGTGTCGGGTTGATCCGCTGTTTGTACATGAATGCTTGCGTATATACTAAATGAGCTAGTGTCACTTGTCACTTCAGTGTGAACCCACCTCCCTGTCGCGTCTCGCTTGTAGCTTCGGTCTGAAAGCCTCTTTGCCGACCTCCGTGGCAGAGTGGTTACCACGGCGCCAAGTGACCAAGGTTCGAATCCCTGCCTGAGCATGGGTGTTCTTTGTGAATGCACCTTCATCAATTTCCTCAAATCATTACTTATCCTCTCATCTTTGCGATTATCGAAAAGTGGAGGAAAAGTGGAGTAAAATAAACCAAATCAATCAATCAAACGACATTGCCTTTCACTCTACTCCACACATCCACTACTCACAAACTTGAGGATGGCATTACAAACCGACAAGACCTTCGATCGTTTCTGAATGTAGCGCCCCCTTTCCCGCCGAAACATATCCGGGCCACGACCACATGTTAACTGGATAGATTAGTGCCTGCGAACAACGTCTTACGTCATTCCAAGAGAGCCCACGAGACAGGGGGGGCGTGGAGCTTTGTTCTCGACTCCGGTTATGAAATATTGGCGGTCCGTTCTCCCGCTTTTTTTCCGAGCGCAGACTTGCACCTGGAGGCAAAACCCTCCCTCCCCTTTCATAAGAATTATTCGTCCCGTGTGCAATATCTTTAAGAGGCGCGTGGCTCGGGAAGCGATTGGGAATGAAATATTGCCTTTTGCTGTTTTCCGAGTTGACCGCTGCACGCTGTTGCGGGAATTCGCAACGTTTGCTGTACGGTACATTACCTTTGCATTATCTCCCGGCTGCAGTTTTGTGTATTGGACGGCAGAGGTCTCTGCTGGGCCTCAAACGTGACTAAGGCTTAGGGGGTGTGCGGGACAGGCGTTTTTTGGTCGGGACGGGATCGGGACGGAAATGTTCAAAATTTCCCGAAGCTCTGGAAATCTCGAATTCTACACGTCATTTTCACTTTGATTGTTTTTGCATTTCTGGAATATAAAATTAACAATTTCCGATAAGTTCCAGAAACTTACAATGCAGAAAACGTCGAGAATTAACGACTTTTTAAAACGACCATTTCGGGATCCCGAAAAGGCGAGAAGTCATTTCCTGAAGTCGGGATCGGGACGGGAATTTTTTTCCCGATCCCGGCCGGTCTCGACTTTTCGGGATCCCGCACACCCCTATAAAGGCCCACTGGAAACGGAAATATTTCCTTTAACAGTGTTGCTAGCTTAATGCTACATAAATGCTTCCAAAAAAATTTATAGCATTTTTTGATAGCGGACAATACACGGAAGCATTTTGATGTAACGTTCCGGATTAGCATTTTCGATTTAGATGTGAAGAGTGCAGAAAACATTAGATAGTATATATATATACAGTACGAAGAGCAACGGACTGTACACGGTTTTCATTTTAATAACTAATATACAGTATTTAAAGAAGTAACATCATTCAGTCTTACCTTAGTCTATACTCCTTTCTTAAAAAAGTTTATGTGCTTGATGCCTCGATTTCAATGTTATAAACATTTAAAATGTAATTTTCTCCTGAACACATAGTCAATCATGCAGCACAAGCTTACAACTGTCACTACAGATTGACAATTATCATAAACAAAATATATGAATTGTTAATTAAATAAATGTAGTAGCATAGTAAAGTGATTTTGGTTTCGGTAGTATTTTCGGACATCATACCAAAGTCTCGAACGAGATCTAGAGCCTCGGACAATAAGTCTCGGTTCGTCTCGTTTTGACAAGTCTTGAAAGTTCTTGTCTTATTCTTGTCTCGACTTTTACAAGTCTATCCAATTCTCGTCTCGAAGTTTGGCTGAACCCTAAAATGAATTCCTCGGGAATACGGATGCTTCTGTTGGCGTGGTATTATGTGAAATAAACACCATGCATTTAAATCAAAAGTCTAAAGGGAGACGAAATGGTGATATGTGATGTAGTTTACTTGAAGTGCAACGCGGGTCAGAATTCAAGGCTGTTACATACGTTTCAATTTTGCACCGCCTTCCGATTTGGAAAGTGAAAGGATATATAGGTCCTGATATCTTTCCGGGTATCTTCCCCTAGCGACCTTAGCCAGTCCACATGTTTCAACCACAAGTCACCCACAGCTGATCCGCAAAAGGAAATCCGTAGCTCAACGCCCCGATCCCCAAGAGTCGAAGGAAACTTTTAATATCATGTTCCTGTGAATGGCATTACTAGGAGCGTCTAGGAATTTTCTTGTTATGAAAATGCTAGTCACGTCGATGATTAGTGTGATTGTGTTCAAGTGTAACCTTTTAATCACATACATCATTCATTTTCACGAGAGGGAATCGTGGTTTAATGATCTTTACATAAAAAGTCCGTTCAGTGGCGCCGCCACCGTCAAAACACATAAATTGGAAAAGTCGAAGATATCAACATTATAGACCTCAATAGTTTATACTGCCGAGGATCAACAACTGTTTTTGTCAATGGTGGTTTAATGTTCTTTAAATGAAAATGGCATCTCAGAACCGTTCAGTGGTGCCGCCACCGTCAAAGCATAGAAATAAAAAGAGGTGAAATAAATCAACCAGATTGGTCTTAATAATTTTTACTGCCTAGGATCAACGACTGTTTCTATCAAAGACGACAGTGCTTCATCGAAATTAATAAAGTTTATCATTCTTGATAAAGTTTTATTTTTTATTTATAATTTCTAAGATAGGTAGGATTCACATCTTGTTTCGTAAACAATTTAACAGGTTAAACATTGTAGCTATTTCATGCTAACAACATCTGGTAAAATACCCTCGACTTCAAACCCAGTTTAAGCGTTCTTGTCATAAAACTAAGGGCTTTGCGAATTTGTCAAATTGCAAGACCAGAAATGTTTATTTTTTTTAACGCATTCACGTTTACTTGTCAGTGATATACATTTAGATGCAGTTACCTGGTTTGGTTTTTAAATGTCTGTCGTTAAAATTGCATAATTATTATTGACCAAATCTTCCTCAGGTGATAGTCGATCGAGAATAAAAGTATTCAACTCACGGAATTCAATGCAGATAAAATCGCGTGGAACCATCCGGTGAAAGTCGTACACAGATCCCAAAGCAAATAAATAGCAAAAAAGAACAGCGCATATCATATCATGCAGTCGGCATGCACCAAGTGGAAGACTACGAGGTAAAAAAGTTCGATGGACAACGCCCTGCGGTCTCTTTTTCTTCGTTTGTTTCTATCTCGGCAATATTTATCACTCTGCGGTGCTCCAGTTCGGTGCTTTGAGTCGGGCTTCGTGCTGCGATCATTGCAAAAGTACCCGTATCTGTATTCTGCGCTTATGCTGTCTTTCCACCACTTCAGGTTGGTGGGAAAGAGTGATGACCAGCTGAATCTGACTAAGAAGGAACACCTAAGTCGGGACTTGAACCTCAGAAGACTATGGTCTCGCAATGTCGTTGAAGCAGATGCATTCACGGATATGAGTAGTTGGTCCAGTGGGATCCTTGAACATTACCGTGCAAATTGTCCATCACCATGTTCGTGCACTTTATTTGACCCAATAAGAGCTTCAAGAATTAAAAGAAAACTCAAAACAAGTTGTTGACAACTTCTGCACCAGCATACATAAAACTCCATCGCTTAAAAACACACAGGAAGTAAGAGAACAATTAATGAAAATAGTCATGACAATTTGCCGAGCAATACTAGTGGATCCCTAAATTTTTTTGTAGGGGGAAGGTATCCATGATATTAAATAGAAATAACGATCAAATAATTATTAATGTAAATTTTCTTTGTATAATTATTCATCTTGTAGTCGGTGTGCAAATTAAGCTGTTTGCTTTGGAGGGAGGGAGGGGATACCCACTCACTGGCGTACTTGTGATATAACATCATATTTGTTTCTATTGACATTCTGAGAAAACCCAAACTCATCCACAAAAAGAACTATTGCACTGAGAAAACCTGACCGAATATCTATTGCCCGTTCAACTCGGTGAGAAAATGCGGCGAGAAATGTGATCTATAATAGCTCTACCGAATAAAGCTGACGAAATCAACTCTACTTACCATGGCGGCGGTTTCTTTTTGTCATTTATATAACAGTGGACAGAGTAAAAGCGTTAATCTGGGTGCTTTTCGTAATATCTCTGCAGATGACAACAATATAAACAAATAAACAATGGTCTATTTCAGAGGTTCCCAAACTTTTTCGTTTCACGGCACCCCTATACCCTGTCCCAGCTAACTGTAGAGCAGGGCCGCGCATATCGGTAGAGGAGGAGGAAAATCGAGTAGTGAAAGCGCAGCGTTGCAAATAGTGTTGCCCACGAGACGAGACGAGAATTTTGTCTGTCTCGTCTCGCCTCGTGTCTCGCCTCGTAAAGTAATGCAGGATATTATACAAACAAAAGTTATAACTGGGAAACAACACAAAATATTATTCTCGAAAATGGGTTAAACCTGTAATCACTTTGCTCACTGTAGCTATAGTGAGAATAAATATCATTCCTTAATCATAAGAACATGAGTATATCAAATAAAGTTTGTTGATTATCAATAGCTAGATAATGTATAAAATCTACCTTCCTTTTCTAGCTCCCATCCACTCTTTATCCATCGTACACGCAGGGAGCTTTCAGACAGAAGAAACAGGCGACAAGCCACACGGGGGTTTACACTAAAGTGACAAGCGACAGGATTCCCTTCCTTTCCGTCTATGATAAAAATATTCACCTCACGGGCAGTACCAACAGATCGAGGCGATTCTACGCTCGATATTAAGAAAACGACCCAATTTGAGCGACACGGAAGCGACAAGAGACACGTGGTACTTCGGTTCGGAAGGTTACGTTTACTGAGGGTTCGTATCCAAGCGAAACATGTTACTCGTCGCTCCTCTCCTGTGGCTTGTTCAACGTGACAAGTGACACGGAAGTATCACACTGAAGCAACGAACGACAGGGACACTTCAGTTTATAAGCAAGCATTCATCGCGCATGCGCGGATAACAACCCTCGCGACTATATACACGGTATCCAGAAAACGGCCTAAGCAGAACAACAATTAAGCGACAAGCGAGACGTGGAGCTTCGGTTCGAAGAGTTTCCTGCGAGGAAGATTTTTTCACACCAAAGTTACAGGCGACAAGCGACACGAGTCGCTTGGAAGCGAACTTTCAGTAGTCAATGCAACCTTTCGAACAAATGTCTTGTCGCCTCGGTCCGTTGTTCACGGATGCGGGGTGAATGTTTTCCTTCAGACTGAAGGGGATGATTGTGTCGCTTGCACAATCCCGTTTCTCTCACTGTTCATTGGTGGAGCCGTCACGCGTCACTACTTGCGCAGAGACTTGTTCTCGTTCGCCTGGTCTACAGTTAGATGGTACGGAGTTTAGTGTTTCACGATTTTTCCGCGGCGCCCTAGTCAGGCTTTCCAACACTTGTAACGCTCAGTTAGTGTGGTTCGGTTGCTTGCCTTAGTTAAAAAAATAAACACAGTTTTCAAATTCAGAAACAATTTACATGTAAAAAATACTAAATAAGCAAACATTTGCAACAATCATATCATTTCAGTGAAAATATTGGAACAGTTCGCGGCGACCTTGTAAGTCAGCCACGACGCACCAGGAACCACTGGTCTATTTAAAAATAGAACTTCATACGCGAACTAAGATGCAAACTATTTTACTGAATGATTCTTCAGTGGTGTTGTTTCATAGTTATGAAATGGCATACTAAATGTTGTCAATTCCATTTTCTTTAAATTTCTGGCAAGGATTTAAAATATATCTTCTGCCGGGGATAAAAATCTTTGTTGGGGGGGAAGGTCTCCGGTACCCCCCTGTTAATTCGCACACTGCTTGTAGTTCACGGTTGTTACATTTGATCTAACATTTCGAGAGAACACATGTTCTCTTCATCAGACATTTTAGTATGATTCCGAATCGTTACATCAAAGAGTGTGTTTAAACGCTTGGAACAACCGTAAAATGAACTAATACCATTCACGGCTGTTTTTTTTAACTTCATACCAATTATATAGTTAATTGCATGGTGTATTGTGTTAGAACTTTTACGAATCTGATTCAAGAAAAATCTTTCCAAGTTAGGTGAAAATGTTGATCATAAAGATTTGAAAGATTGGAATATTGGAAACTAACGGAATTAAATATTATTTAGAATAACACTCTAAAAAATATATAACTAAGTTGCCACCAATAGTGGTGTAACACGGTAATTGGTGTAGAAAACACCTAATCAAGTGTTAAAAGCCCCCAAACTTGATATGGTGTGACACAAAATGTTGTAGCAGGACAGAAAATGGTGTTAAACAATGCATATTTCTTATTTATACATAGTAGACCTGACGTCTCATCAAAGTCTGCCTTATTTTGATACAAAAAAAGTTGGCAACACTATCGTACCTATGAAAATATTAGGGGAGATCACCTTCACTGAAAGCCATACCTTGCGTCTGTTATGAATGAACCCATCTTAATGAAATGTTCATCACGAACTGTTGAATCTGTTATGAAAAGACACACAGTCAGCCACTCCCATTGCTGAAACATGACCTCCATGGTCCCCCAATTCAACCGATGATGGCCGGGGTCGCGTGCCCTCGGCCAGGCAGACGCATCGACTCATTGTTTGATCTGATCCCACCCCTGCCACGCGGGAAACCTTTGTAAGCGCCGATCCAGGGTGTAGACTCGCGGAAACATGATCCTCGATCTGATAACATGGAAGAGTGGCGCTGGGTGTAAGCACCGTGTTTGAGAACATGATATGAGAAAGAAAGGTGGAACAACTTCTGGTAGATTAACACCCTGTGCCCTCTTTGACCCGCTTCTTCTCAAGTGAAGGATTACCTCATACCCTATTTGCTATTGTTCGTTCAGTTGATGATTTACCAGAGCAAAAGAAGAATGAGAAGTCAGGGAATTATCTCCTTTGTAGGTTTACTTCCCCCACACAGAAAACTAAAGGCAACATGTGGATTGATGCACCAGAATGCATTGATTGATGCACTAAAGTGTGTTTTATGGCTTCTTCAAAGAATCAGATTCACATTTGATGCATTTGGGTGAATTTTTGTATGTCGTGAAAGAAACACCAAAGTGCATCATTTGATTCAACTGAGGATTTCTTTCAGTCGAGATGCACTTCAATGCATCAGTTGATGTTCCTTGATGCACCTTCCTGCATCTTTTTGGATGATGCACTTAAACGTTTGGGCTGAGCTACAGAGTTTATGTCACTCAGACGAAACGTTTAAGTTCATCATCAAAAAAGATGCATTTTGGTGCATTAAAACGCATCAAGGTGCATCAAAACGCATCAACTGATGCAATGAAGTGCATCTCTACTGAAAGAAATCCTCACTTGAATCAAATGATGCACTTTGGTGTGTCTTTCACGACATACAAAAATTCACCCAAATGCATCAAATATGAATATGAGTCCTTGAAAAAGCCATGAAACACACTTTAGTGCATCAATCGATGCATTCTGGTGTATCAATCGATATGATGCTTTTAGTTCTCCGAGTGCAGGTAGTGCACCAGATCGTATTACTTTGTTAAAAATTGAAAACATGTACGTATCTCGCACAATTTAAATTGTGCATATTGTTTAATTAAAAAAACTGTTCCTGGACCGTATTTAAATTAAAACAGGAAAACGGTTCCTGGACCGAATTTAAATTGATCCGGAAAAAAGGTGAATTGAAATACTTTACAGATAAAAAGGTTCCTTACGATCCAGAACCCATTTACGATTGCTGATTTTCTGTCCTGGACCGGAATTGGACTTATTCAAAATTCCTGGACCTTTAAGCAACTTGCGATTTTGATGTACACTCACCGGCATTGATAATGGGACACGTAGATCCTGAATTCCCTGTAAGGCGATATGTGTGTTGCCTAATTTTAAGACGGTTACAGAACTTGTCATTGAAAATTTGCCACCTCTTGATCCGTAAAGTCTCCAGAATAACTAAATCAAGCTCAAAGGTTCATATTTCACAACAAAGCAACTTATATATTTGTCATTTGTCGTTGAGGAACAATGCTAATATCTCATTTCCAAGCGCCGGTTCGGTGGCCGAGGCCGTTAACGCCACCGAAGTCCTGGGTTCGAGTCCTCGCCTCGGTGTTCTTTACGAGTGTCCATTCATCAATTTCATCTAATCGCCACTTATCCTAATAGTCGCGGTTACCCAAAAGGAGCATAAAAGATAAGTAGCTAAAATAACAAAATACAAACCTAATGTTCATCCCAGAAACCAAACCTTCAATCCTCTCCAAAAGCGAGGAAGGCTACAAGAGGAGGTTCGGCTACTTCAAAAGGGCTTTTTAATGTCAAGATATGTTGGTACTATTGTGTAACTTTTTAACATGTTTTTGACTTTTTACAAAAAAATGGATATTTTTCGACATAGCCGAGCATTTCCGAATTCTTTCCCAGTTGGAGAGAGATATCTTCCCCCTCCCCAAATGTCAAATTTTGATTCTTTTATTGGCTAATCGGGACTGGACCTACAGACTGAAGTGGAATTCAAACCACCGTCCACCTAGGACCTACAAGTCCACCTTGTTTTACCACTGGGTGTTGGAAGGAGCTACAACCCCTTCATTTCTCTACAAAACTTCAGATGCATGAGAAAATGATAAGAGAGTAAATAACTAGGGAACGGAACTTTATGTGCTAAAAAACTCAGAAATATTTATTTTCTTATGTGTCATAAATGTTGAAAATATGTGATAAAAACAGGAAAATATGTGATAAAAACAGGAAAATATGTGACAAAAACAAAATATTGCATGCATTTTAAACACCTGAAATCAGTTTCTAAATGCTTACCTCTTAGTGAGCTATTTTTTGGAAGAGTTGCAGTGCATAGCTTTTTCCAAATTCTCCATTGCAAATCTGTGACGATTATCTCTAAAAAGCATCTTATATTGTGAGAAAGATCGCTCCACGTCACAAGAAACAATTCTTGCATATTTGAAGCACGAAATGCCACTAACGCTGAAGTTTTCCAAAGCTTCCTCTTCCACTACTTCACCTTCCAAAACACGTGCAATTTGTCACAAAGTTTGAAAACCTTGGTTTTTCCCAAAAATTTATGTTCATTTAGACGTTAGCACTTGTGCGTTAGATTCAGTGGGGGTAATATTTTCCCCCAATAGGATCGTAGACGAGGCGCCAAAAGTCTGCCAGCGAGCGTGTTCAAAGATAAAACAAACCTAACACTCTCGATATGAAACAGGTGCGGAGAATTAACATTTTTCCTTCGAGGATTTCGAGGTAGCTGAAGTCAATGCGCGATTTTATGTATTTAAAATGAAAATTTGCAAAATATGTATTTACATACGGAAAACTGGAAAATATATGTTTTTATGTAAAATAAAATTTGCTGTGTTGACATACGTGGGTCGTTCAATATATAAGTTTCCGTATGCTGTAAAATATTTTATTTTTAAGATACATTAGAAAACTATACATACATGTGTAGGAGGATCCTTCCTCACTTCTCCACATAATCCCCATAGAGATTGAGGCATTTGTCCCACCGTTGCACCAATTTGTCCATACCCTTTGCAAGAAAATCAGGGCTCTGGCTATTGAGCACTATTCTCACATTACGCTTCACTTCTTCATCTGTTTCGAAACGGTAACCTTGCAATTCAGACTTTAACACCGGAAAAAGATGGAAATCACTCTGCGCTAAATCGGAGCTGTATGGAGGGTGGGGCAGCCGTTCCCTCCCCAATTCTTCAATTTTGTGTTGTGTTTGCACTGCTGAGTGGGGGCGAGCGTTATCGTCAAGAAGAATGACACCAGCTGACAGGAGACCTGGTCGCTTATGTCGAATTGCGTTTTTCAGTTTATCCAATGTTTGACAATAACGGTCAGCATAAATTGTTCTTCCTCGCTTCAAAAAGTCCATCAGCAGAATACCCTTAGCATCCATGCTTCTGAACTCCTTATGACGCGAGCCCGCGTTTTCCGAACAAGCATTTACAATTTGCACGGTAATACTCATGGATCCCACTGTACCAGGTAGAAGAACAAACTAGAAGCAGAAAATAAAAGTTTCATGTTACTAAACAACAAAATTTTGTATATGTACTTACATGTAACTCTGCTATTTTCACAGTCAAACTCTCGTTTCCTCTCAACATCCTTCAATATTTATAGGTACGTTTAAGCAGTGGCGCAACTACAGGGAGGAGCAAGGGGTCATTGCCCGCACAATCTTCGACGGAAGTAAATTCTAGGGGGCAAACATTGACGACCAAGGGCACCTGCAGGGGGGGGTGCACAGAGGAGCAATTGCCCCCTTCGATTTCAAATTTTATGCTAATTAAAATATGTTTCGCAAAATCCAGGGGCGGCTGGAGTCGGCCATGGATGCCGAGCGATCTAAATGAAAAAGTTGTAAAAAAGAGAATGCTATGGCGACCGGTCAAATTATTTCTTCCCTATTAAATCAATATTGTTTTAAATTGCAAAAATTGGCTCTAAAAATTTTCTTGCTGGCTTCGCTCGCATTATCACTGTTTTCTGTAATGTAATGTATTTAAATAATATCTGTTGTATATTGAATAAACTTTCAATACGTACACAATTAATGTTAGCTTGGTGCATATGTATATTCATATTTTATGTAAATGAAAGTCATACATGTTATATGTATGCATTTATCATCCATTTTCTGCCATTCAAAAATACAATTTGTGTGCTCGTTTTCCATTATTAGCTAATGTGAAATTGACGTTTGTTCCAAACAAATGCTTTAGCATCGACTTCTACCCCCTCTTTGCGTAATTTATGAGGATAATAACGCTTTTCATACTACTACTACACTACTACCACTAGTAATAGGCTAATAATAATAACAATGCCATTATTATTATTGTTGGTAAGTTTATCCTGGTACTTGCCCCCCCAGACAAAAACTCGTGGTTGCGCCACTGCGTTTAAGCTACGGAAAACCATGCACCCACAACGTCAAATTCTCAGGTATAATAGATCAGTTGTGTTACGCAAGACTAACCTTTTGAAACTGGAATTTCCTTTCTTACCTCGGGTTTTAAGTAAATGTTAGTGAAACGTATGGCTACATTTTGAAACATCCTGCAAACATTGTAATTTTGTTTCTAAAAGTGAATACACCGTGTACTGTTCGTTTGTATTAATAATTAACATTAGTAGCAGGATTTGTCCTAAACTTTTCTGAGGTAAAATTGGTTCTAAAGGTTGACGTCACAGAACAGCATTGTTTTGTTCTTTTTGTTTGTTAAAAGGAAGAACGGTATTTCCTCTTTAAATATGTGGTTATTTTAACTTTAGGGCACAAATCGGCGATTTTTAAACCTAATATGATGTCATACTGAAGGAAAATGAGCGAAATTGGTCGCGGTAGCTGATTATTTTTACTGTCCAACTTATAGAAGCTTAATCTTTTACCAATGTTTACATATCAGAGGCTTCCTTGTCAGTTAATATCACAAAAGTGTGACAGTTATTAAGTGTAAGTGAACAAGGTGAGTTTTCTTAGGTTGTCAGTTACAGTAGCCTATAGGTTCTATCACTGTTTTAAGAATAATTAGAGCCTAAATCCCTAACACACCCACACACAGAGAGAGAGAGAGAGAGAGAGAGAGAGAGAGAGAGAGAGAGAGAGAGAGAGAGAGAGAGAGAGAGAGAGAGAGAGAGAGAGAGAGAGAGAGAGTACACCTCTTAAATTGATAACTCTAAATATCTTACAAACAAAGCATGCTCAAATAATAATAAAAAACAAAACAAATAAATAATAAACATTTCAATGCTTATGAAATTGTATGAATTTCTGTTATCACTTTTTACTTGTCAAATATCTGTGGCACTACGCGCTGAATGGAAGAATGGTTTGTACAGTCAACGGCAAAGATAATGGTAGGCAAATTGTCGACCGCTATTTTAATTACTTTTTTTATTCTACATCCTGTCTTGTTTTAAGGAATGAAACTATGTTGGTTCGAAGCAGGCATTGTTCTCTGCTTATTGACGTCTTTATTTCAATTAATTATCAACACATTGTGTAATTCAGACCGAATGAAAATTGTGGTGGACAATTCGCCTACTGTTTCTTTCCATGTTGGGTATACAAAAGTTGTTTATTTTGGTAAGAGGAATACAAATATTAAGCAAAAATAGGTTTATATTAAATGAAAATTGAGTGATCTTCGAATGACCTTCAATGGCCGCTTACTAAAATATACATAATGGCATTGCATTCTCTTTCCCTTTAAAGTCAATGAAGTTTTATTTGAAACATTTCTATCTAAAACGCTCCGTTTGTTAGATATTTCGAGATATCAACTTAAATGGTCCACCCTGTATACGAATAAGATAAGAGGAAAGGGAGCTGCAGACGGAAGTGGATAAAATAAGAAAGAAAGAAAAAAAGATAAATGAATGGAAAGAAAGAATGAGATAATCTTGTCTGTCATTACCACCGAAACAGAGTTGACCTGATTATTGAACCCCCCAATAATCTGTGATGACGCCACTGCACTGCTACTACGCCAATCATGGTTGTGCAAGTAATCCTTGCACCCCCCAAATCAGAAAGTCCTCAGTCTAGGACATAACTGCAACCCTTCACACTAAAACGAACTTGTTCACGATAGAACGTGCAAAGAAAGATTCGAGACCCAATTTTGAAAGCACACCCTCACGGGGATAAAAATGGTGGTTTTGATAAAGGGCATGATTCAACGCAGCTTGTGTTTGCACAGGACAGTCCAGTGAAAGCCACCAAAGCCAGTAATCAGGGTTTAATAACCTGCTATTACCTCGTTGCACCGATGGGTGGGGTCGGACTGCGGTCCTTGTTGTGGTGTTATCCGGCGATAAACGTTCACCGAAATCGGACACAAAAAGAGTCCTGCATCGCCCCGCCCCCTTCGGTACGGATTTGGCTCGCGTTGCGCTCCACCTGGCGAAGAATTGCGGAACATGTGAATTATGACGTCATTGCGGGCAGTGATCGAGGGAAATGCATACGTTACGCGAAGTTGTGAACGGTTTTTTTTTGCGAGGAGGGGGGGATTTATGGTTGCCCGTTGCTGTGCTAGTCCTTGATCCACAAATACATCAGAACATGCAGCTATTCTCCGTGACAAGATTTGACGTTCCCAGGGGTGCCCATCCTCCCCCCAAGGCCAATGGCGCATCTCTCCAAAAGTCATGCCATGCGTCCCCTCCAAAATCATGTCATGCATCACCCCCCAAATCACATCATTTGCGCCCTCAAACCATATCGTAATCCGCACAAAGCATTAAATTACGACAGCGTGTCTACCCAAATTAACTTTTTTCTTAGCTTTACCGAACACTATACTTGATCTGCCCATCCTCCCTAAACAGGGGGCCCATCATTCAAGACCACCCCTAAAATCGTTGTTGATAATCGAGAATATCGCTTGTCTTGTAATGCAGCTATAGTATAAAAACTTTACATTTAAAGTGCCAAACACGCATCCCAGCAACACAACATTGCGAGCGAAGCGAGCAAGAAATTTTTTTACATCCATTTCTTTGCGGGCTTTCAAGAATATTAATTTAATAGGATGTCAATACTTTCTAGTGTTTTCTAGCTTCTCCTTTGGCACGTTCGGTGTCGAAACGTGTGGATACCATAGCGCTGAATACAGCCTTCAAAATTTAATGTTCGAACTCTCTCTCCTCGACAGAAATCCCTTGACAATCTAAGATTTAACACATCATCAATAGCTTTCTATCTCCTCCTTTAAATGTAATACTAAATTAATTTTAGACTTACTGTTGATATTGAAGAGTGGATATTGCCTCCTCCAAAAAAAAATAATTCTCAGTCTCCACACCAGAATTTTCGCAACAGTCTAAGACAATAGCGATACACAAGAATGAATTGGACACCCCCTCAATTTAATGCTCAATCCGCCCTCTAACTCAAATACCCGCCATAATCTAAGACGTACAGTTGGATACTGTCCCCCCAAATTTAATTCAGAATCCCTCCCCAGAATCCACATGTCAATGTAAAAGTTGGATATCTCCTTCGTCCCCTTCATCTAATGCATTAAATATGGTGCATTTCAGGTGTAAAATCTTTACATATTTTGGAAAAATATATAAATGTCGTATTTTATATTATTTGAAGGGAATAATCCCCCCCAAAATCTTGATGGCGCAACCAGCGCCATAATCCCCCCTTGTGGGGCACCCCTGGACGTTCCCACCCCATCCCTTTCCCGCCGAAACCATAGGTAGCAACTGAAAGTGTTGCCACATCCTGATCATCTTCTCTGCTTGTTTAGACCAGCTTTACATGACATTTCTGCTACGGCCAGAGTGCTACAGCATGATGGAAAGTGGAAAAACCTTAGAGAGATTTCACACCGAAGCGACACGGAACACGTGTTGCTTGAGGAATTCACCAATCGAACGCAGGCTTGTGGAGTCTGTTATATGGCCACGCCATGAAATGTTGCTGTCGATTGGCTCATTCCCAAGCAACATGTGTCGCGTGTCGCTTCGGTCTGAAACAGAGGCGCCAACTTAAGATATTTTGGGGAGGAGAAGATCGGTATAAACAATACTTTATAGACGTAAATATACATAAAATGTGTCCATATGAATGGGGGGGGGGGGGGGCAGAAAGTGCCTGGGCCCACTTCGATAGTATATTCCTGGGTGTCCCGACAGCATGTACCAGCGACAAAACGTACCACTTGGGTTTTCGCGACGAAACGTACGGCTCAGATAAACACCTACCTTCAAGATATTTACTCCGCGACAAAACGTACCACTTCAAAAGAGAATAAAGTGGTTAGTGGGCCGTCGAGTGATCAAATTTGTGGAGTCCCGAATGATGCTCAGTTAGATGTGAAGAAGCGTATGCAAGAGGCGAAGAAAAGGGTTTGAGAGGAAGACATGCCAATTACCAAGATTTAGAACGATACTCTAGGCAACCTACACGACAAAAGTTAGTGTAGGGTAGGTTAGGTTAGGTAAGGTTAGGTTAGAACTGACATAACTAAAACGAAAACCGAAAAAAAGACGAAAAGATAAAACAAAAGAAAAAATGTGGACGACAGCTTAACCACAGCTGATTTTAAACACGCCAAAATAGCTATATATGCATTATATAGTAATTTTGCCAGTCCAAAGCGTGGATAAAGTGTGATGGAAATCAACAAAACCATCAAGTGGTACGTTTTGTCGCATCGCAAATATTTTTAGACTCGTTAGAAGACCCTTCGCAGGTAGCCGGTCAAGTGTACGTTTTGTCGGCGGCGTTCGGTCTCGTATTCATATTCCTGTTATAATACAATGCAAGTTCAAATTTCTATAAGAAGTGCCTTTAATTCTCACACAACAGAATTTAGTGTTTCATCTCTTGACTTTATGTCTTGTTGTTATATACCAACAATTCCATGGCATATTTTCAACATAGAATCATCGGTCTTTATTTTATTACAATCTCGTGCAGCATAACCAATCAGAAGCAAGTTCCACGCCACAAGTGTGTGTGACTGTAAACAATGTATATGACTTAACATTTTAAATAGTAAAAATTCTTCGATCGAGAGGAACATCATTGGATGCGTACAAATCGATCGGCGCTTCCATGGGTGTTCTTCGTGAGTATTCCTTCATTAATTTCATCATTACTCATCCTCATATGTATCGATTGAGTTGGTGTTTTAAGTCAACTTTATGGACACTAAGGCTAATCGGGACTGGACCTACAGTTTAAAGTGGGATTCGAACCTCTCTGTGCTTCCACCCGGTATTGACACCGGGACCCCTTGAATACAAGGCGACGATGCTACTTCTACGCCATCGGGGAGGCCCCATTC
The DNA here is from genome assembly GCF_977018435.1 of Lepisma saccharinum. Taxonomy (NCBI): domain Eukaryota; kingdom Metazoa; phylum Arthropoda; class Insecta; order Zygentoma; family Lepismatidae; genus Lepisma; species Lepisma saccharinum. Next base: position 16,160,375 of record NC_139258.1, read on the forward strand.
TCATAGTGTGTATATTATATATATATATATATATATATATATATATATATATATATATATATATTACAATAATACAGGGTAATTAAAAATGAATGGTTCAACTTTACACAGTAAGTATGACGTTACTATTCATGATAGAAAATCAGACAAGGCTTCAATATAAAGAAAAAACTCTGGAAGTTTTATTCCCACTGAGTGGGCATATTCTGCTTACCCGATGCTCCACCAGTTTCGCCAGTGTCGCAAAATGGCCAATTATCAGTAGAAGGCGTATTGTGTATTGGAGCTATCGAGAACTGATTCAATCACAATGGTGCAAAGATATTTCCGCATGCGTTTCGGTAGTGATGCATATGTTTCACCCTTCAGAAAGATTTGCCAGAGTTACAAAATGCGAATTGTTAGTGCCTTCGAAGCCAGGGGCGCCGACTTGTCAAAATTATTGGGGGGGGGGGCTATGATCACTGAAATAAATTAATGAATGACCCACTCTCTCCCTTTTTTAAGTTTTGGCCTCAATGTTCGGAATCTCGTAAAAGCCAATGAATTCCTCAAAAATATCAAAATTTTCATTTACAGTTCGAATGCAAAATGTCAATTGTTCACGGATGGATATGTCACGAGTTTCGTCAACCATAATAGCAAAATATTCCCAACTTTTAATATCCTGCTACCACGGAGCGCAAAACAGATCTCCCTAATATATCAATGATCTCGTTCTGAATGTCATGTGAGAGCCATTTGTAGCCCGAACGTCCCATCCACTACCCTAGTTCATGCACATAGTCTTTTGAAATTCTTTTAGTAAAACATTTTAACAATATAATTACATACTTAGTATATAGTAATAAGTCATGTGTTTTGCTGTCTCTGGTCATAGCCCCCCCCAAAGTTGATGGTTTAGCGGTCTCAGCCCCCCAAAGGTGACGGTCTAGTCTAGAACATTTCAAATGTGCATTTAAAGTTAAGTTCATGTGACACAATTCAGAGTAAACTTTACAAGAAAAGCAAAATAATATATTAGATCCTCTTAACCAAAATATTTGTGGGGCTCTGTCTCCACATCGTTAACATTTTCTCGAGCCCCTAAGCCTCATGGAGTCGGCGCCTATGTTCGAAGCCGTTGACAAAGACTTGTTGTCTCGTGCATAGCAAGTACTTGATTTAGGACCTTTTCCGCGTTATGCGTGGTTCCCATGTTGAATCTTTATAATGCGAGTCATGTGAGTAAAACTTCCAGAGTTCTTCTTTATAGTGGGCCTCCCGATTGCGCAGTGTAATCATGGGGTACCGGGTTCGATTCCTGGTGGAGGCTCATAGTGGTTCGGATACCACTTTAAACTGTAGATACAGTCCCAATTAGCCTTACTGTGCATAAAGTAGTAACGTCATATAGGTAGACTACGTGGCAATCAATCGAGAAATTGCATTTTAATCATAAATGTACGCAACCACGCACCAAAGGCCTAAAATTTCCAATAGATGAACTTTGCAATTATAAACAAAATACCTTTCCAAAAATAATCAGGTAGATATCCGCTTCGTATGTTTAAAAAAGCCGGATAGTGAAGCGAATTTGGATATGTACATTTATCAATACACCAAAGTCTCGAATGACATCGAGTCTCTTACACAAGTTCTCGTTCTCCTCTCGATTTTAAGAGGTCTGTATATCGTTCTCGGTCTCGTCCCGCCCCAATAAAGGTATCGTTAATTGGCACACATCGAACAGTAATTTTGGAGATATTTAGAAAGGTTTGAGATGACATCATTCCACGACATTTCTCTGTGAAAGAAATCACAGGACAACAGCAGGAACTGACTCTTAAACAGGCGTGTGTGCAGAAGAATTTAGGTAAAATTGAGACATTCAGCGAACAGGTATGACGTCAGCCCGTAACAAGGGAGATTATTACTTCTCCATACCATTAATCACGTGCTGCTTTTTTACACGTGTGTCCGACAGAAAAGGCTTGGTAAAAAAGAGGTAAATATGAAAGTGCCTCAAGTGAGATACATACCGTGGCCAATTCGACATCCTGTAGCCAACGTGGTGTTTTGAAATGCAAGGCAGAAGTGATGAAATACTACAGAGCCATCTTTGGATGGAAAAAGGTATCATTTTTTTTTGCTCCTGCGTAAAGCTTGGATATAATGCCCTTGGCTATCATCCTCTCTTCCTCTTCTAGATACGAACAAATGGCTTGTATCTGTGTACTGGAGCCATTTCTCTCAGTTTCAAAAGGTCTAATTATACGCAATCTAACATCGAAGGTGTTGAATATACTTTCAGGCATGTTCTAACAAGGGGGTGGGGGAAATACCATACACGGTAACTTACAGGTATATATATTCATAGGTGATTTGAACCACATACTTGATGAGGTAAAACGTAATCAGGCGAAACACAGGGGAATAGAAGTAATATCGAACACTTCATACGTTGAAGAAAATGGAAAACGTTCACCTCTGAAAGCTCCATACTGGCCATATTTCTTAAGTTTTCATCCAGTCATCAGTTATAATCATCATCAATCGTAAATGAACAAAATTACAAAGGATATAATTTAGAGACAACGACACACTGGCGATATTTATTCAAACGTTCTTTGTTTCATCGAGAGAAAGGAAAGTAACACATTTTCAACAGCGAATCACTGGTTCATAAAAATATGGGGAAAGAGAAAATGGGTAACAAAAACAAATCTAAAATTATCAATACGCTAAAATGGCATGAAATAGATACTTACAACCAGCATCACTCATCTTGTTTCTTTTAAATAATTATAAGTTATTTTCACCACGTTCTGTACTTGCTTACATGAAACTTGTGATGGCCGAGAGAACTCATTTTGTTGAATATATGATTTATTCTCAATTCAAGACCGTCCTTGTGTAATTTATGTCACCTCTGAGTTCATTTGCACAGAAAGCACTTACCAACGTAAGACGAAAAATATTTTTCGATATATGATACTAGTCCCACGACTTACAAATTTATATGAAATTCAAAACAATATATTATGCAGGCTGGTGATAAAAGCTTAAGGTTTTAACAAGTACATATTTACAATTCAACTACACACAACACTTGAACCAGAATATGGACGACACAGAAAAAGTCACAGATTATGAGATGAGACTGCAATTGCCAGGGCCACATTTTTCAAGACATAACGCGAAATCAAACTGTAGTTCCAGGCTTGGCCACCAGCGGCGCCACGTAAAAACATTGCATCTTCTATAATTCCATCATTAATCAGACCAAAGATACATACTGGTGCTTTTACAATTTCGAAGGGGGATGAAGTTTTCTGTATATTTGTATATGTTTACAATGCACTCTTTTAATAATATGTGAATTTGTAAGCCAACAAATGATAAACATAATATTTGGGGACGTTCAAGGAAAATTTCTTAATTACGCCACTGTTATAATGATATATACATGGCTCTTTTAAGCTATCCAACCATTCTTTCCTCCCAAACGTAAGATTTATTGATGAGGCCGAAAGTAAAATATATTAGCATGTTACGCGAACTACATGCAGCCGCGGACTTGGCCCATTTAATATTACGACTTTGCGAACGCGGAACAGGTTCCTAAAAAGATGTTCCTGCGCCGATTATCATAATATCAGAAGACAGGAAACAAGGCCATTAGGTAGTCCATTATGGCGGATGGCCCGGGGAAGGGAGAGGGGGAATCCTAAGTTGTACTACGAGTCAGAAGAACAAGATCATTTGCTCACTTGAAGAATATATGCCTGACGTTCTGCTACTTCCTGGGAAATCGCAGGAATCAGAGACACTATTGCCATAACCTGATTCTAAAACTTCCCTCACTAGGTGGGATATTTCCCCCTTTGCTTAATCTTTACTTCCACCTAAAATGGCGCCACCTAGTGGTGAATTGGTAGCGAATATATCTGTGATCGTCACCAACGCAAAACTCTGGTTTTTCTATGCAGCATCTTTGTCAATCCAGGTTTGAGTTTTTGTGCACTGTAAAAGGTCGTTAATACAGTTTTCATATTAGTGTGATGTGATCTCTGACTATAAATTATTACGTAGCTATTTACTGCGTTAAAAAGCTGCTTCATTGGATATTTGAGTCAAAAGCTAGAAGAGTTGCAGTTGTTTAGTCTAGTGAAATTAATTTTGAATTATGTGAAAAATATGTTGCAATTCTCTCTAAATTTATTATTTAAAAAAAAAATGGATCCTTACACTCTGCAAATTTTTACATATGTTGTCTCCTAAGTCAGTGGAACGTTTTGTTAAATTGTAGGACCTTTTCAATTTTCTATTGGTAGACCATGCATGTGGCGTCTGCATCTTGCATTGCTGTCCGAGCTAGCGACTCTACAACTATGCTAGCAACTCTACAACCGAAAAGTCGCCATATAAAAACAATTGAATCAGGCAATAACGATGATCGCGAAACGCGTGTAGCAGAGCGAAATTACAATAATTTCCACCTACTCTATCGTGAGTGGCATGAAACAGCTAGGGTATAAGTTTCACCTACAACGTTCTGAAATTACAGAAGATACTGAAAGAACTCCGTGACATCACTTCTCTTAAACCAATGCCCTATCAGTGCTCCAGCTTGTCTCGCCTTTACGTACAACCTCGTACGAGTATTTAGGCACACTTTCTCAGGACATTTCCGTTAAATCTTGTGCTTGTGAACCGAGCTGTAAATCAACCATTACTCTGAAAGTTAACCAGTCATGAAGCTGAAGGCGAACGACTTGAGAGGGAAATATTATTTACTGAAGGTGCAATGCATAACCAATCCCCTTGCAGAAAAAGGCAAGTGGCCACGACTCAAAAATCCACAAAATACGAGGGTCACTATTTATATTTTGAGCCTTGCCAACACTGATTGAAGTTAGGCGCGATTTGACGTTTGCACGGAATCGTCTGGCATTATTGACCATAACGTACTTCAAATGTTTTGTCAATATCTTCATTTGTGTTGTTTATGTTGCCTTGGAGATTGCGCGACAACAATAAAATGGAATTAACTCGTGAACATTTTCGTGCGATGATTTTTTACGATTTTCGACGTGGATTATCAAGACAAGAGTGCATCGATCAACTTACTTCCACATTTGGCGATGAAGCCCCATCCTTTGCCACTGTGAAACGGTGGTATAACGAATTTAATCGTGGCCGCCATTCGCTCACCGACGAGATTCTCGAAGGTCGTCCAAAATCAGTTGTTCAAGAAAACATTGATGCTGTGCAAAACCTAATACTGCAAGATCGTCATGTGACCTACTGCGAGATTGAGGCAACCATAGGCATTAGTTCCACCAGCATACATATAATATTACATGATCATTTAGCTGTGAGAAAGGTATGTTCTCGTTGGATCCCACACAATTTGACAAAAACTCAAAAAGACGCTCGCGTCAATTGCTGCAAACAAATGCTCAATAAATACAATCGTGGTGCTTCAAAAGACATATATGAGATCATGGATATATGCATATGAGCCGGAACGTAAACAGCAGTCGACTGTATGGGTGTTTCAAGATGAACCCAATCCAACAAAAGTTGTTCACGCTCGAAGCACATCGAAACAAATGGTCGCCTGTTTTTTCTGGAAAACTGGTCATGTGGCAACTGTGCCTTTAGAGGAACGTAGAACGGTCAACTCTGAATGGTACACAACAATTTGTTTGCCAGAGGTCTTCGGTCAAATACGGAAAACAAAAAAAACGCCGTCGGATCATTCTTCATCAAGACAATGCCAGCTGTCACACATCTCGTCTAACAATCGACTTTACGAACAGTCAAAAAATCGAATGGATGGGTCATCCGCCGTACAGTCCTGATTTGGCACCAAATGACTTCTTCTTGTTCCCGAATGTCAAGAATAAATTGCGTGGACAACGATTTTCGTCGGCGGAAGACGCCGTTGATGCGTTCAAAAACCATATTATGGAGGTGTCTCAAGAAGATTGGAAAAACTACTTTGACAAATGGTTCGAACGAATGCAAAAGTGTATTGACCATAAAGGAGAATACCTTGAAAAACAATAAAGCAGTTTTCAATGCCAAATTCCTGTTTTTTCATTGTTAGGCTCAAAATATAAATAGTGACCTTCGTTGACTAATTAATTTGCTTGAAAGTAAGAACAACCTATACATGTCTTAAGATGAAGGTGCGAAATCCCGAGGTATTCCCTCCCCCTCCCCATCAACAATCATGGCCTCATAAATTCCCCCTCCCCCACCAACATTTCCTAGGGGAGAGTTTTTGTTGTAACAACAAAAGATACGCAATTAGTTTTGACCTCAAATATACATTAATAAGGATAATATTTAAAAAAATACAAAGTAGTATAACTATGAAATCTGATTGATTTATATTAATAGGAAGCCAAAACTAAACAAAAACTGACACATAATACAACTATTTCGTAATTTATTGACATCTTTAACCAGTTAGGTCCTCCTCCGTGGCCGTGCGATCTAAGGGATCCGGCTGCGGGACGGCATGGGTTCGAGTCCGCCTGGGTTCAGTCTCTGGTTTCTCTGCCTGTGGCAACTCACCTTAGTGAGGAAATTGTGGAGCTACGAGTGAGTATCGTAACCCGGTCTCGGAAATGTTTATACCGGCTGAGGGTTCGACGTGCTGCCACCCAATTAATTACTGGTTGAAGAACTCCACACCTTTAGGTAGGATTGTGGGAGGAAGACTGGAAGTCGGGAGATAGGCTTTCTCTTCTAGGGCTGTTGAGCCACGGATCTCTTTATCTCTTTAATCAGTTAGTAGTTAGTAAAGGAATTAGCATGCTACTTTATAAATATCTGATATAAAAGTAACAAATTATAATTCCTTTATATACACAGTGCGGCAATTTGAAATCAAGACTATTTTTTTCTCGGTAGGTGGCGCCACTGCGCAAGCGTTCTGTGGTGCGAACAAGTAACGGGTATCTCATGAACAATCGACACAGAGCTCGTTGACCTTGAGTGACATTGCCGCTTACGGTGTTGTTGAATGTGTGCACGTGTCGTGAAAGTGCGTCGTGATTTCAAAATGGAACAAAGAGCAAACATCAAAATTTGTTTGCTCTTGGGTAAAACTGCTGCGGAAACGTTTCACATGTTGTAGCAAGTCTATAGAGACAATTGTTTATCCTGTACGCGTGTATTTGAATGGCTCAGGCATTTCAGTGAAGGACGGGAGCCAATTGAACACGACGAGCGTCCAGGTGTAGCAGGGACAGTGAGAACACCAAAATTGGTTGAGTAAGTGAGGACAATCATTACTGAAGACTGAAATTTCAGACAGACTGTTACTGCTGCATTTTATCTTGAGGTACTGAAACGTTTGATGCAAGGAATAACACTGTGAGGCCCGAGTATCGGGATGATGGCATCTGGCGCCTGCTTCATGACAGTGCCCCAAGTCACAAGACTGTGATTGCGAAGAACTTTTTGGGCCTAAATCGACTCTGTGTGTTGTCACATCCTGCCTACTCACCGGATCTGGCTCTGTGGGATTACTTTTTATTTCCTAAACCAAAATCTGCACTGAAAGGTTCCTACTTTTATGATGTACCAACAATCAAGAAGGCTACGATATGGATTTTAAAAAGCGTTACACAAAACGAATTCTACTCGTAGCATCCCTTCCATGCACTGGTAGGCATTGCGCTACGATGTGTGGATGCAGGAGGGTCCTACTTTGAATGATCTAAGGTAAGCGACTTTTTATGAAAACTTGTTTATTTTTAACATCACCAGTCTCGATTTCAAATCGACGCACTGTGTATATTTTTAAATATGGTCAGTATTGCTGCTACAACCATTTCTCGTCTTCTTCTTCTTCTTCTAAGAAAACCAAACCCAACAAGCCTAACCTAACCACCACAGATTCTTACCACACCCCAAAAAGCTACCAGCCAATGGCAATGCCTAAAACAGTTGTAGCAGCAATCTACCTTTCATGGGCGTCCGGAAGTGGGGCAAGGGGGGGGGGGCGTGGCCTCCCCATGGAAAATGAAAGTCAATCAAAAATTATACATTTTTCACATATAATTTCATTTCAGCCACAATAATGTGTGTTAATTATTGCATGAATATGATAAATTCAAATTTAAGCAATGTTTTTTTTGAGGGAACAACACTATTATTCGGGAAAATGTCCCTAATTTGCCCCCCCCTGAAAAAATATCTTCCTTGCCCCTCCATGAAAAAATCCTGCGGATGCACATTATAAATGTGTATTATGTATTTGTATACAGGGTGTTTCCGCGCTGATGATACAAACTTTCAGGGATGATGGAGAAGGGCACATGAATCAATTTGAGATAAGGAACTTTGGTCCGGAAACGACTTAGTTGAAAGTTATAAGCGAAAATCGGTGGATGAAGATGTAATACTTTTATTACCTGCACAAGTTTCACAAGTTGGTACATTCACAACAGTTGTTCAAAGTAGCGTCCCCACTTGATTTCTTATTGTGGGGTCATGTGAAAAGTCTTGTGTACGAGACACCTGTCGAGACTGAAGAGGATCTCCTGGCAAGAATTCTTGCTGCCTGTGACATTGTTCGAAGGACCCCGGGGTTGTTCCAACGGGTACGCCGGAACTTTGTGTGACAATGTCATGCCCGCAGCGAAGCTGGTGGACGCCACTTTGAACAACTGTTGTGAATGTAGCAGCTTGTGAAACTTGTGCAGGTAATAAAAGTATTACATCTTCATACACCGATTTTCGCTTATAACTTTCGACTAAGTCGTTTCCGGACTAAAGTTCCTTATCTCAAATTGATACATGTGCCCTTCTCCATCATCCCTGAAAGTTTGTATCATCATCCCTGAAACACCCTGTATATATAGCTGTGTGTGTAGGATTTTCCTCCTCCTCCCCGCTTAAGATGCTAATAAAATGTAAAACTTAAACCAAGTAAGAAAGACATAACACAATCAACAAGTTTACAATCATGGCATTGTTTCTCTGCTGGCGAGATAACGCGAGTAGACGGTAATAGTCCCTCTTGCTGGATGATATCTTGTTCGGCACTTTCTTTGTTCCCCGAAACCGTCGCATGGTAGCTAACAGCGGGCAGTTTCCTTTCAAATTCTTGCTGTCATCACGAACATAACATTGCGTGATATTTGACAAGCGGTTTTAATTACATGTCCGCAGGTTCTTGTAAGCGGCGTGTGTGTTTTCCTAATTGTTAGTGTACATTGAAATCTATGTAATGCATCGAGACATTAAAGCTTGTTATTGTCCTGTGACGAATTGTGCTGGTACCGAAGCGAGTATAAAAACATAACCTTGTTCTCATTCTTCATTATTATTAGTAACCATTGACTGAAGTAAATTAAATAAAAAAAACATTGAAAATGAATAAACACAATTTATAAGTTCATTAATGTGTCCGCCGAATTTAGTACGATTGATTGATTTGTAGCTTTAAGTCCACTTTGTGCACATTAAGGCTAATCGAAACTGGACCTATAGTTTAAAGTGGGATCCGAACCTGCCTTCACCGGGTATCGAACCCGGGACCCCGAATTTAGTACGAGTATGATAGTCTACTTACCATATCACAATTTACAATTTTACAAATTACATGTCTAACATGACTAAAAAAGTCAGACAAATACACAGTAATCATGTGCAATGAAGAAATTAACCTACTTATAAAGTTTTGACATCATTAGTGTCAAAACTGTGTGCAGCAAAATTATCTTGAAGGGACACAAATTGATCGTTCAGCAAGCCTAATCGAGACTTTGTAAACTGCCCCGCAACAGTGAAACATGTCTCCTCCAGAAATAGAACCAGAAAGAAATACATTGGTGACAAACGGAAGAATTACTAATTAAGTCATAGTCGAGGACTCATTCTTAATTTATGCCATTTTCTTGCCCATAGTTATACCACAGACAACTTTGTCTGTGGTTATACCGAGAATTACTCATTGTTCTAGGTGATAAAAAGAAGCCAAGTTTTCATTACACGCTGTTGTCATTCTGTCTCGAGTGTATTTCAGTATCATAATACTGTAGCAACATCATAGAGCATACAGATTTATTTCTGGAAAAACTTTTTTTCTGCAAAGAAAGAAAAGGTTTCTCTAACCTGTACGGAAACTCCAGACCACTTCAGGCCCATAGTGATTAAAAGTGGTTATTGAATGACAAGTCCCACTGTTCAGTGGCCGTGGCTCCACGAAAAGATAACTCGATGCGTGGGCGAGAAGCCTGTGTGTTGGGTGGGTGGGGCACTCATTACTCAACTGGGATCGTGTCACGTGCTCCAGGAACCAGTCGCTGCCCCCCCCCCCCCCCTCCCGGTGGAGGAGCACTGTCATGTCTTTAACAAGTGTCCATCATATCTCTTTCGGATAAAGAGGCCATGCACTATTCAACACCACCCGTGATAGTTCAACCGATATCAATCTTTCCACTGGGTTTATTCGTTTAGACTTGCTGCTCGGCACATGCAATCTACGTACGTAAGAGACGTTCACTAGAGCCATCTACCGAAACGTTCCAAACTGTTGTTACGAAAGGGAACAAGTTAGTCAATCACGTTTAACCTCTATACTCATAAAGAAAACAAGCATCTTCTCTTTGACACAGCTATTTAGTGTAAAAAGAGCTACAATGAACTACAAATTCGATGTAGAAACTAACCTTACATCAGTGATGTGCCGTAGACTACAAATTTACATCTACATGCGTTGTCTACACGTAATCTACGCGTAGATTACATTGGGTTTACATAGACTACGTAGACAATCTAAAGTGCATTAAAATTAATTTTCAAGGGTTTCATGAAAGGAAAGTGACATTTTCAACTATATTGCTTACTAACGAAATAAAAAGAATCCTTATTTACAACAAATTTCTCTTCTCTTCTATTATCAACTATGGAAGAAGATAAATAGTATGCAAAAAACAACAACAGATGGCAGTCGTGAGGCAAGTGTGGTCTTTTTCCCATAAAACACTAGAATATTTCCTATATTAGGTTTCTTCCTAGGTGAGAAATTGTTCGAATTTGGAAGAAAGAGTATGAAAAGTTCGCTTCACACATCAGCAACTGATAAGCAGTATAATTTTCTCTCAATTCCATGGCACCCTTTGCTAAGTTATCACCTTTCGCCATGTTGTTTACATAGATTACGTCATCTACGCGCATGAAAGAGTCTACGTGTAGAATGTAGACTATCGTTGTTTACGCGTAGACGCACATCACTGCCTTACATATTACATTTAGAGTAAATACCGAATATTAGTTTTAGGTAATAATTATGATTCGTTTGATTGAATGGTCTGCCATCTGGTGGAGTGTCGAAAATGAGAGATTTTGAACGAGAAAAGGCCTCGAGTTATCCATCCATGATAATCGATGGTATTACTTCTACTTTTCTACGTTCATATCCAATTGGGTATGATGTGGGATAAAGACCTTGGTGCTTTCACGTACAGAAGAAACACCGCAGACAAGACCCTTGCACACTTACAACAAAGATGAAAAATCCGGAAACAGAACAAACTTTAACCCCAAAATACATATTGTAGAAAAGAATGCATAAATAATACGAGGCAATTTGTCCATCAGCACGTTCGTTCACTTTGTTTTACGCAATGCAAGGTTCAAGAACTGAAATGTAACCAGCAAAGAAGCTGACAAACTTTTGAACCAGTATCAGCAAAAATTTAATTCATTAAAATCATGTAGAGTACAATGAATGAGAAAGGTCTACGAAATTACTGGTGGACACTTTGCCAGGCAAGTATGCCACCGTACATGCGACAGCAAAGAAAATAGTTACCAAATTGCCCATTGCTATGTTTGTTCTTTATTCTACACCCTGTGTTGTTTTAAGGAATATAATTCTGCTGATGTGAGACATGATCATACATTGTTGAAAACGGACTGAACGGAAATGGTGGACAATACGCCCACTGTTACTTTTGCCGTTTACGATCAGCTGATAAAATAACAGTAGGCAAAGTGCACTCTCATTGGCTATTACCAGCAGATGCAGAATGCGATAGCGAAAAGTGATAAGATAGATGGACATTGGGAAAAGAAAGTTTAAAAATGTTAAACCAGTCGGAATATGTAGATGTTGAACGCATTTTCCATCATTTTCCCGTTACAGGCGTACAAGAAAGCAGTTATCTTTTAAATAGGCACTATAAAACTCATGTACTTCCGTCAGAAGTGGCCTAAAATGGGTTTTAAACTTTAAAAAGTCTACATTTTCCTGCTAGGGAAGGATAATGGAATTTAAGCCCGAATTCGCAGCCAAGTTATTATTTATTCATACAACTGAAGCACTCGTAAACTGCAGTGTACACAAAATATACAAAACGTGGCAATAGATCTTTGCACAGACGTTCTCCCGTGGCGCTCGAACAGCGTGGATTGGCTGAAGATCCCGCCTTAGATAAAGCCGTCCAGGCAAGGAACTTGTATCATGAATAATAACAACGCTCCTTGCAAACTTTACGTCGGATTCACATTCCGGTCTCCGTAGGTCCGCGTGATTTGCAAAGCTCCCCACGAAACAGGCCGCAAGAGAACTCATGGAAAGAAGACCCCACAGAAGTCAAGTTGCAACCGTGGACTGGCCAGGGAAATATGACAGTCGGAACCCCTGCTCGTTCAAGAACGAAGTTTCATGGATAAGTCTCTCATATTTGACCCACATAAATATTTTTTTTATGAACTGAGCTTATTACCCTTAAGATATTCTTCTGAAGTGCTCAACCGTGTTGTTAGCAGACCTCCGTGGCAGAGTGGTCTTCACAGCACACAACGACACCAAGAGTCCAGGGTTCAGGATTCGAATCCCGACCTGGGCAAGGGTGTTCCCTTCATCACATCATCAATCATACACATGGTCGCGACTAGCCTAGTGGCAGAAAAGCGACACTAATAAAAACAATCGTGAGGTTGACTGCTTAAAAAATATGTTGCCACTAGATCTCATTGCTCGATGTGTTTCAGTACCCTTCCCCTTCTTAAATAGTATCACGTCGTCTTCGATGTGAATGAAATGTACAAAGAGGATACAGAATCTCATTTTCTTATTTTTTAAAAGTGTTATCATCTACTTAACAGGAGTAAACTTAAATAATAATAATAGCAACGATGTGTAATATTTGAGGTATACTTTTTAAATGTCAGGGTCAGTGGCGGCGCCATAGGGGGTAGAGGACGGTCGCACCCCCGATTAAAGAAGGAAAACCAGATACATCAATGCTATTTTAGACCAAACATATAATTTTGTTTGATTTAGTGATAGTAAAATATCTGCACGTCACAGAGAATTTATTTATGCTGCCGTCACTGGGTCCCGGTCTATTTTTAAACACCATATTGAATGATTCACAGTTCCAAGATTGCCAATTTTTTTCATGAGAGTTATGGAATATGTGGTACAGAAACCATTACAGAGTTCGGAATAAATAAACCATCACAAAGGCTGTTGAACCTTCCACTGTTCTGGTTTCCGTAAACATGAGCAAGAAAGTGCAATATCCTTGTTTAAAATTCGTAAATGTTTGTAAAATTAAAAATATATTGTTCGGCACTTCCTTATATTCATCCGGTGTTCGTGAAATATATGGTTATTCATTTTTATTAAATATTTAGAATGTGAGTGAGTCGGTATGTGCAATAAGTATCATTTCAGAAAGATTCATATTTTGCACAGTTCTGTTTAGTTAACTAAATATTTCACCATATTTTGCTACATACTTTCCAAGCCGATGGCCCATACAATCGCACAGATGTAGTGATGATATTATTGTATGTATTATTTATAATTTTGTTACTTGTTACTGCTAAAAATGTTCCTCCTGTGAACAATTGTTTGAGCAAGAACTCCGGTGATAGTGTTTTACCGAACACGATCAATATTCCCATATCGCCTGCTCAATCTCTTTTAGGAAGACCGAGGCAAGGTGGGGGGGTTCAGGAGTCCTCCAGTTTCGTCCTGGGCGTGGTCTCCGTCAATTCCAGTTGCTGCGGTGGGCGGGGCCAGTGACGCAACGATCCTGTTCTGCAATGAAGTGTTTAACGTCGAAGATCTTTCTGGCGGGGGGAGCGAAGGGGGAGGGGAGGGAGAATTAGGTAACAGGAGAAAGGCGCTGCCTTTGCTTCATTGAATTTCATCGCTCTCCCTCCCATCAGATATTATTGGGTTTTTTTACCCTTCGAAAATTACCACTGGTGTTGCGATGAACTGGCAACTCTGCTCTTTCGAACTTTGGAGTGTCGATAATAGTGATTTTCCTTCTTTCCAGAGCTACATTCATCAATTTTTAACAAGTCTCTACCGCGGTCATATATTTGCTGCTACAACTGTTTAAAGCATTGCCATTGGCTGTTAGCTTTATGGGGTAGTAATAATCTGTGGTGGTTAGGTTAGGCTTGTTGGGTTTGGTTCTCTTAGAAGAAGAAGAAGAAAATAGTTGTAGCAGCAATACCGACCATATTGTAGCTACGTGACGAATTACTTGGACGGCAAGTATGGTCGCTTCCTACAAATCCATCATTCCATTTTCTCTGCCAAAATGAAGTATGTTTCGTTTTCTTGCTTAACGAATAATTCAGAACTTGTGGCTAGAAATGTTAAGGATGCGAGAAATATTGTCCATTGAAGTAACATTTCTGAAGAAGGGAGGTGCCACACTAAAAGAACAAACATATTTTCAGGATGCACGCGAGGGAGATAAGCTTCGACTTTATTTCTAAGTTTGTCTGAAACTACACTGAGTAATAAGTAATCAGTGGCGTATCCAGAATTTACGATTGGGAGGGACGAACTGAGGGGGTACCTCACCTGGCCGAGCATCAATTCTTACCTACATTAGCATTGCATAAACAAGACATAGCACTGTAAATAGAAATCAAGCTGAATTCCATGTTCTACAGATTAGCCCAGGGGTTCACAAACTTCTTCGTTTCATGGACATTCTAAAGAAAAAATGTGTGCCATCTTGATTTCTTTCCCCACATATGTAGGTTTGTCTTGAGGTTATGTGCAAGCGTGCTAGGCAAGAGCGCCAGCAGGCTTTTATCTCAGAGGGGGCAGCGTCATAGAAACTTTTTTATTATTACTACTACTAATACTACTACCAGTAGTGATATTATTATTGCTATTATTTTTCATTACTACTACTACTTCTTATGTTGCTTTTTAAATTACACACATTTGTAATTTCCATAGCTGTACAATTTGCATAACTGTTACTTAACATATTAATTTATGTCGGACAAAAAGCTGTTTTTATAGTTAGATAATCAGTGTTAAATACTAAGTTTAAACGTACCCTATTTCAAATAGTAATAATAGTGGCGGCGATTGGGCTCCCAAACAAAAAGAGGGCCAAGGACAGTTTACTTTCCATTGGTAGATAAGGTTTAGTATAGTGCGAGGGAAACTGCCCCCACATCCCTCCTAATCGCCGCCAATGAACATTATTAATAATAGTAGTTGCTGTAACTTGCAGCCTGTCACAGAAAACAATACTTTTGTTACGTAACGCAATGTTAAAACTGCGTTGAGATTGAACCAAGAACCTTGAATCTTCGATTGTGTGATGTAGTTATTCATCATTCATCTTTCAGATGGTTATCACTCGCTTGGCCTAAATGTGATATGCGAAAGGTTACATTCAAAGGAATGGCAAAATAATTCACATGTGCAATAATTGGATTTCTGTACTCTCCATGACTGAACCGATATGGATATCGATAAGAAGATGATAATACTTGCCTCACAAATAAATGAAGGTTATTTCCACACTTGTCTGACCTTCCTGTCAGAATTCAATCTGTTCACGCACCATTGTCCAATAATCGCTTCCCACTTCCCTTCTCTCTCTCTCACAATCCGCAGTCCTTACTCTCTCTCGTATTCTCGCCAACTGATCTCGCTCCCTCACGATTCCAACGCTCATTCCATAGTCGTCTCTCAAGTCAATACCCTAACGTTTGCCTAAGTGCTTATTCCGCATTCCTTTTTCTCTTTCCTGCTATGCTATGCTAAGAATAACGCCTTCTTACTCAATACCTTGGGTACGATAGGTTATAAATTACACTTAAAAGAAATCTCAGAGGGGGCAAAGTTATAACTGATCTTGGTAAATTATATGAATAGTACCAAGGTTTAATTTGTGACTGAACTACAAGTCATTTATATGTGTTACCCGTGGTTTGTAATTGTACGGAGCACGATTGCCTCCATTTATTTTGAAGTTAATTTTTAACTCTTGGGAGCAGCCACTCGTTCATTTCCCGTATTAACAAGGTGTGCCTTTATGTAGATGATATTTCTTCCGTAATCAATCAATATTGATTGATTGATTGATTTAGTTTATTTTACTTCGCGTTTTGTGCCTCTTGGCTAATTTGCGAAGATGGGGATGAGTGATAAAATGATGAAATTGATGAATGGACATTTACAAACAACCAAACCCGACCGGGATTCGAACCCGGGACACTTGGCGTCGCAGCGCGAGTAATCAATCAATACTTTAACAGCTTATCCTTCTCTTTCATTCCCTAATTGTTGCGCGACAGTTGGGACATGGACTATGTGCAACAATTACTCAACGATATTGCTGTTTCAATAATGGATAATATTTACAAACAAGCACTTTCAGGTTCCTAAGTGATTGTTAAATGTTTAAATAGTAAACACAATGTAGATATATATTACTCGTACAGCAGATAAGAACATTAGTTCAGACAAGACTGGAAAAGGACTCAACTCATAGCAGCAGCTTCACTGAAGGGAGGGGGATTGGAAAAATTGAGGAATGTATGATGGAAGAATGAAAAATTGAGGTAATTGTAAGCTAATTATTTGAGACATTTGCCTATGAATTTTTTTATAGTTATAACGATACATACAATTTTAAAAAAGGAACACATATAATTATTGATCACATAATAGGAAGCAATGAGGTATAAGAGGAACATTTGTCCAAATATATAGTTTTTTTAATTTTCAGTTCAAGATTAATACTCAAGTCCTGATTTCAAAATGGACACTCAAGTCCTGTAGATATAGGAAGCTTCAGAAATTAAAGTTGGCAAACTTATAATACTGATATCATTGCAAGTTTGGCGGGTGGGTGGGATAATAATGTAGTGAGAGACACCAGAAGCTATCACATTCTTGGCATTCTTTGCAACTGGCCAGTGGCTTGGTAGAGCAGGGTGGGTGGTATGGGGTATAGGCTCGTAGCTTGAACTTGAAATGTGCAATGTCTCGCAAAAGGGGTGCAAGACTGCAGAAAACTAAATGCACCAGATGGAATAGGTGCACCCGAAATGCATCGATGGTGTGTTTCTGGGCTCTTGCCAAGAATCAGGTTGCATCATCATTAGATGCATTTTAGCTTTCAACTGATGCATTTTACTTTTCTGTGCGTGGGGGAGGTGACCACTTAAGTTCGTTGTAGGACCATCAGGTCCTATTAGTACTTAAGTTCTAAGTAGTTTGCACACCTGTTGAGCATGATACATGCAAGATGTGCTTACTTATTGCTGACGCTGCACTGTTTCTCCTTGATGGAATGGCAGTGGTTGGGGGGAGACATGGGTACAGTGATATCGACTGGTGCTCTGCACTTTAATATTGGTGGGCAGTGGTGGGTTTAATCAATCTTCGCTTGAAATTACAGGTTTTCCTTGAATTGCATGATATCTTTGTTTGGTAAATGTTGTTTTCCAAGAACGAGGACGCTCTGAAGAAGTGAGACATGCTGAAACATAACATAATGTACTTTATGAAACTAAAAAGTTTATTGAAATGTATTCCACAAAAAGAGGAAAGAGTGTCACACTAACAATGTACAAGACTATCATTGTTACATGTGCTAATTGTGTAAATATTAATGGAAACACCTAGCTACACAAACTTTTTCACGCTGGAAAAGTCAGGAAAACTGGAATAGTGTTGCAATCCGAGATTTAACAAGATTTTCATCAATGTTATAGGTTACTAAATGACAGTTCGAGGATTATTGTTGGGAGAAACTACAGTACACAGAAATATAAAAGTAAAAGAGTTGAACATATGCTCAACAGTAAAGCATTATCAATGGAAAAGGAAAGAACTTACAGCTCAGCATGGAAGTTGAACAACATGTGAACATAGTCACACAGGATTTTCAAGGTTTGTTTTGCACAACATATGATTAAGTCTCTCGTATTATTATTATTATTATTATTATATAATAGAAGGGTCAATCCATATGAAATCATACCAGCTGGTTGCTTGACCATTTTTAAAAAAGTTTATTTTTTGAGTGGTGTGAGCCTCATATATTGACAGTTCAGAACCACTTTTATTTTATTTTTACTATCACCGATTTGAAGATGGCGGGCATTTTTTTATCATGGGGCGCGTCATTTTCTCCATTCGTAAGCATCAGCGGCAACTTTTTTGTCTCAGCTCTGGTAAGTCCTACGACAATGAGACAAAATCTGTGATGTTAAGCACATTATAGGCTACAATTATATTTCTGTGTAATTTTCTAAATATTATTCCTTCATAATAAATTTTAAGGTTAAAATTGTGTATTTTAATCGCTCAAAATGACATTTTCGGACATTTTTTTGAGTGGGAAGGCAGTTTACTTGACACTTGAATTTTTTTGCGCAAGTACCTGCGTACCAATAGAGTACGTCAAAATTATTTGAAGCTTGAGACTTTAATATTTGTTTTTCTACAGGGTCATAAACATGTACTTTTGGATAAAAAAGTCCAAGTTCAGGGTTAAATATCTCTGGTGGGCAGTTGTTTAAAAATCTGAAATTTGTATACAATACAGTACTTCAGGATAAGTAACTTCAGTAAAAATTTTGAGTTTGAGATTCAATTGGTTTAGGAGATACAAAACTCGTGAAATATTCAACATTTTGCATTAAATATGGCATGCCTAATTTGATTTCTTATTAACATTTTGTGTTGAAATTCTGCAAACTGTAATTTGGAATGTCAATGAACAACATTACAATCCTGAAATGGATCTACAATAAAGTATATATACGAGGGCGTGCTGAAATGTAACGCTTCCTATGTTTTTATTTTCTTTGTTACCTTGTAAACGCATTTTGGATTTTGAGCAACCATACATTGCACTTATAAGACTTTCACGCTTCTCAATTGAAGGTTTCAAACTTCTATCGCCAGGGGGTGCTGAACTATTGCGAGGAAAATGGCAGCATGTAACCATGCAATGTCGGTGTAGTACCTGAAGTAGCGTGCAGTGATAAGAGTTTCTAAACGCAGAAAATGTGCTAGAAATTGACATTCATCTGAGACTGAGGACACTTTATGGGGATGAATGTGTAGACATCAGTACTGTGCAATCGTGGGCTGTTCATGCTCGTAAAGATAACCCCAGCTGAACACGATTCCGATAACCTCCAGCAGTTGCATTTTGCGGCCTTTCATTCCATTCTCTCACATAGCTGAGATTTCGTCAAGTAAACTGCCTTCCCCTCAAAAAAATGTCCGAAAATGTCATTTTGAGCGATTAAAATACACAATTTTAACCTTAAAATTTATTATTAAGGAATAATATTTAGAAAATTACACAGAAATATAATTGTAGCCTATAATGTGCTTAACATCACAGATTTTGTCTCATTGTCGTAGGACTTACCAGAGCTGAGAAAAAAAAGTTGCCGCTGATGCTTACGAATGGAGAAAATGACGCGCGCCATGATAAAAGAATGCCCGCCATCTTCAAATCGGTGATAGTAAAAATAAAATAAAAGTGGTTCTGAACTGTCAATATATGAGGCTCACACCACTCAAAAAATACACTTTTTTAAAAATGGTCAAGCAACCAGCTGGTATGATTTCATATGGATTGACCCAGAAGCATATTTCCCTTACTTAAATTTAATATGTAGTACTTAGTTCTTCTATAGCAAACATCAGGAAAAGCAAATTCCCTGTCTTTTCACATTTTCTGGGTACTTTTGAATATTTTTTGACCACTAATTGCACGTGTAAGTTTATTTGGAAACAACGTGCAAAGAAATAGGAAAATGGTGTTGGGTTTCTACTTTTGACCAATTCACATCCAGAATTTACAGCTCAGCAAAAACCTTGGAAGAATGTACATTATTACTTTATCCTACTTGAACAATTTTTATGATTCAGTTCATAGCTTTTGTTCTCTTTTACTTCATTCATTACTTTCGTGGAAATCAAATAATATATACGAGAACTAAAAACTTCCTAAATAACGGATCTCTTATCACATTCATTTTGATAACATGAAATTATTAACGAAACATACTGAGAGGCACACGATAGATCAAAATAACAATGGTTGCTTTAGAATACATAATTTTGGAGCGCTCATTTTTTCATTTTCTAATTGTTGAACAGTTATAATGTTATTCGATTACATTGTTTCCAACTCAGTTGGCTAATTTGAACTTTGTCTGATAGTTGAAATTTATAGAAACACTATAGGCTATGCTGTGCATATAGGAAACCTAAAAAAATAAACAATAAGTGATAGGAGGCATATTTGCCCAATGAATCATTTTAAAATTTTCAGAGACCATTTTGGTTCCATGCTAAGTTCCTTTTGTCAGATATTCTATTCTAATGGTTCAATGTTTGATTTATAATGGGAAACAAGTCGTGAACCGACACGAAGCTTTTGTGAGGCTGGCTTCAGATGTTAAAGTTGGCAAAAAATTATAATGCTGATAATTCATTGTAAGGTGGGTGGGTGGGTTAATAATGTAGTGACAGGCACCAGAAGATTTCACATTTTTGGCATTCTTTGCAACTGGCCAGTGGCTTGGTAGAGCAGGGTGGGTGGTATGGGGTATAGGCTCGTAGCTTGAACTTGAAATGTGCAATGTCTCGCAAAAGGGGTGCAAGAGTGCAGAAAACTAAATGCACCAGATGGAATAGGTGCACCCGAAATGCATCGATGGTGTGTTTCTGGGCTCTCGCCAAGAATCAGGTTGCATCATCATTAGATGCATTTTAGCTTTCAACTGATGCATTTTACTTTTCTGTGCGTGGGGGAGGTGACCACTTAAGTTCGTTGTAGGGCCATCAGGTCCTATTAGTACTTAAGTTCTAAGTAGTTTGCACACCTGTTGAGCATGATACATGCAAGATGTGCTTACTTATTGCTGACGCTGCACTGTTTCTCCTTGATGGAATGGCAGTGGTTGGGGGGGAGACATGGGTACAGTGATATCGACTGGTGCTCTGCACTTTAATATTGGTGGGCAGTGGTGGGTTTAATCAATCTTCGCTTGAAATTACAGGTTTTCCTTGAATTGCATGATATCTTTGTTTGGTAAATGTTGTTTTCCAAGAACGAGGACGCTCTGAAGAAGTGAGACATGCTGAAACATAACATAATGTACTTTATGAAACTAAAAAGTTTATTGAAATGTATTCCACAAAAAGAGGAAAGAGTGTCACACTAACAATGTACAAGACTACCATTGTTACATGTGCTAATTGTGTAAATATTAATGGGATCACCTAGCTACACAAACTTTTTCACGCTGGAAAAGTCAGGAAAACTGGAATAGTGTTGCAATCCGAGATTTAACAAGATTTTCATCAATGTTATAGGTTACTAAATGACAGTTCGAGAATTATTGTTGGGAGAAACTACAGTACACAGAAATATAAAAGTAAAAGAGTTGAACATATGCTCAAAAGTAAAGCATTATCAATGGAAAAGGAAAGAACTCACAGCTCACCATGGAAGTTGGACAACATGTGAACATAGACACACAGGATTTTCAAGGTTTGTTTTGCACAACATATGATTAAATCTCTCGTATTATTATTATTATATAATAGAAGCATATTTCCCTTACTTAAATTTAATATGTAGTACTTAGGTCTTCTATAGCAAACATCAGGAAAAGCAAATTCCCTGTCTTTTCACATTTTCTGGGTACTTTTGAATATTTTTTGACCACTAATTGCACGTGTAAGTTTATTTGGAAACTACGTGCAAAGAAATAGGAAAAAGGTGTTGGGTTTCTACTTTTGACCAATTCACATCCAGATTTTACAGCTCAGCAAAAACCTTGGAAGAATGTACATTATTACTTTATCCTACTGGAACAATTTTTATGATTCAGTTCATAGCTTTTGTTCTCTTTCACTTCATTCATTACTTTCGTGGAAATCAAATAATATATACGAGAACTAAAAACTTCCTAAATCACGGATCTCTTATCACATGCAATTTGATAACATGAAATTATTAACGAAACGTACTGAGAGGCACACGATAGATCAAAATAACAATGGTTGCTTTAGAATACATAATTTTGGAGCGCTCATTTTTTTCATTTTCTAATTGTTGAACAGTTATAATGTTATTCGATTACATTGTTTCCAACTCAGTTGGCTAATTTGAACTTTGTCCGATAGTTGAAATTTATAGAAACACTATAGGCTATGCTGTGCATATAGGAAACCTAACAAATAAACAATAAGTGATAGGAGGCATATTTGCCCAATGAATCATTTTAAAATTTTCAGAGACCATTTTGGTTCCATGCTAAGTTCCTTTTGTCAGATATTCTATTCTAAAGGTTCAATGTTTGATTTATAATGGGAAACAAGTCGTGAACCGACACGAAGCTTTTGTGAGGCTGGCTTCAGATGTTAAAGTTGGCAAAAAATTATAATGCTGATAATTCATTGTAAGGTGGGTGGGTGGGTTAATAATGTAGTGACAGGCACCACAAGATTTCACATTTTTGGCATTCTTTGCAACTGGCCAGTGGCTTGGTAGAGCAGGGTGGGTGGTATGGGGTATAGGCTCGTAGCTTGAACTTGAAATGTGCAATGTCTCGCAAAAGGGGTGCAAGAGTGCAGAAAACTAAATGCACCAGATGGAGTAGGTGCACCCGAAATGCATCGATGGTGTGTTTCTGGGCTCTCGCCAAGAATCAGGTTGCATCATCATTAGATGCATTTTAGCTTTCAACTGATGCATTTTACTTTTCTGTGCGTGGGGGAGGTGACCACTTAAGTTCGTTGTAGGGCCATCAGGTCCTATTAGTACTTAAGTTCTAAGTAGTTTGCACACCTGTTGAGCATGATACATGCAAGATGTGCTTACTTATTGCTGACGCTGCACTGTTTCTCCTTGATGGAATGGCAGTGGTTGGGGGGGAGACATGGGTACAGTGATATCGACTGGTGCTCTGCAATTTAATCTTCGCTTCAAATTACAGGTTTTACTTGAATTGCATGATATCTTTGTTTGGTAAATGTTGTTTTCCAAGAACGAGGACGCTCTGGAGAAGTGAGACATAACATAATGTACTTTATGAAACTAAAAAGTTTATTGAAATGTATTCCACAAAAAGAGGAAAGAGTGTCACACTAACAATGTACAAGACTACCATTGTTACGTGTGCTAATTGTGTAAATATTAATGGAATCACCTAGCTACACAAACTTTTTCACGCTGGAAAAGTCAGGAAAAGTGGAATAGTGTTGCAATCCGAGATTTAACAAGATTTTCATCAATGTTATAGGTTACTAAATGACAGTTCGAGGATTATTGTTGGGAGAAACTACAGTACACAGAAATATAAAAGTAAAAGAGTTGAACATATGCTCAACAGTAAAGCATTATCAATGGAAAAGGAAAGAACTTACAGCTCAGCATGGAAGTTGAACAACATGTGAACATAGTCACACAGGATTTTCAAGGTTTGTTTTGCACAACATATGATTAAGTCTCTCGTATTATTATTATTATTATTATTATATAATAGAAGGGTCAATCCATATGAAATCATACCAGCTGGTTGCTTGACCATTTTTAAAAAAGTTTATTTTTTGAGTGGTGTGAGCCTCATATATTGACAGTTCAGAACCACTTTTATTTTATTTTTACTATCACCGATTTGAAGATGGCGGGCATTTTTTTATCATGGGGCGCGTCATTTTCTCCATTCGTAAGCATCAGCGGCAACTTTTTTGTCTCAGCTCTGGTAAGTCCTACGACAATGAGACAAAATCTGTGATGTTAAGCACATTATAGGCTACAATTATATTTCTGTGTAATTTTCTAAATATTATTCCTTCATAATAAATTTTAAGGTTAAAATTGTGTATTTTAATCGCTCAAAATGACATTTTCGGACATTTTTTTGAGTGGGAAGGCAGTTTACTTGACACTTGAATTTTTTTGCGCAAGTACCTGCGTACCAATAGAGTACGTCAAAATTATTTGAAGCTTGAGACTTTAATATTTGTTTTTCTACAGGGTCATAAACATGTACTTTTGGATAAAAAAGTCCAAGTTCAGGGTTAAATATCTCTGGTGGGCAGTTGTTTAAAAATCTGAAATTTGTATACAATACAGTACTTCAGGATAAGTAACTTCAGTAAAAATTTTGAGTTTGAGATTCAATTGGTTTAGGAGATACAAAACTCGTGAAATATTCAACATTTTGCATTAAATATGGCATGCCTAATTTGATTTCTTATTAACATTTTGTGTTGAAATTCTGCAAACTGTAATTTGGAATGTCAATGAACAACATTACAATCCTGAAATGGATCTACAATAAAGTATATATACGAGGGCGTGCTGAAATGTAACGCTTCCTATGTTTTTATTTTCTTTGTTACCTTGTAAACGCATTTTGGATTTTGAGCAACCATACATTGCACTTATAAGACTTTCACGCTTCTCAATTGAAGGTTTCAAACTTCTATCGCCAGGGGGTGCTGAACTATTGCGAGGAAAATGGCAGCATGTAACCATGCAATGTCGGTGTAGTACCTGAAGTAGCGTGCAGTGATAAGAGTTTCTAAACGCAGAAAATGTGCTAGAAATTGACATTCATCTGAGACTGAGGACACTTTATGGGGATGAATGTGTAGACATCAGTACTGTGCAATCGTGGGCTGTTCATGCTCGTAAAGATAACCCCAGCTGAACACGATTCCGATAACCTCCAGCAGTTGCATTTTGCGGCCTTTCATTCCATTCTCTCACATAGCTGAGATTTCGTCAAGTAAACTGCCTTCCCCTCAAAAAAATGTCCGAAAATGTCATTTTGAGCGATTAAAATACACAATTTTAACCTTAAAATTTATTATTAAGGAATAATATTTAGAAAATTACACAGAAATATAATTGTAGCCTATAATGTGCTTAACATCACAGATTTTGTCTCATTGTCGTAGGACTTACCAGAGCTGAGAAAAAAAAGTTGCCGCTGATGCTTACGAATGGAGAAAATGACGCGCGCCATGATAAAAGAATGCCCGCCATCTTCAAATCGGTGATAGTAAAAATAAAATAAAAGTGGTTCTGAACTGTCAATATATGAGGCTCACACCACTCAAAAAATACACTTTTTTAAAAATGGTCAAGCAACCAGCTGGTATGATTTCATATGGATTGACCCAGAAGCATATTTCCCTTACTTAAATTTAATATGTAGTACTTAGTTCTTCTATAGCAAACATCAGGAAAAGCAAATTCCCTGTCTTTTCACATTTTCTGGGTACTTTTGAATATTTTTTGACCACTAATTGCACGTGTAAGTTTATTTGGAAACAACGTGCAAAGAAATAGGAAAATGGTGTTGGGTTTCTACTTTTGACCAATTCACATCCAGAATTTACAGCTCAGCAAAAACCTTGGAAGAATGTACATTATTACTTTATCCTACTTGAACAATTTTTATGATTCAGTTCATAGCTTTTGTTCTCTTTTACTTCATTCATTACTTTCGTGGAAATCAAATAATATATACGAGAACTAAAAACTTCCTAAATAACGGATCTCTTATCACATTCATTTTGATAACATGAAATTATTAACGAAACATACTGAGAGGCACACGATAGATCAAAATAACAATGGTTGCTTTAGAATACATAATTTTGGAGCGCTCATTTTTTCATTTTCTAATTGTTGAACAGTTATAATGTTATTCGATTACATTGTTTCCAACTCAGTTGGCTAATTTGAACTTTGTCTGATAGTTGAAATTTATAGAAACACTATAGGCTATGCTGTGCATATAGGAAACCTAAAAAAATAAACAATAAGTGATAGGAGGCATATTTGCCCAATGAATCATTTTAAAATTTTCAGAGACCATTTTGGTTCCATGCTAAGTTCCTTTTGTCAGATATTCTATTCTAATGGTTCAATGTTTGATTTATAATGGGAAACAAGTCGTGAACCGACACGAAGCTTTTGTGAGGCTGGCTTCAGATGTTAAAGTTGGCAAAAAATTATAATGCTGATAATTCATTGTAAGGTGGGTGGGTGGGTTAATAATGTAGTGACAGGCACCAGAAGATTTCACATTTTTGGCATTCTTTGCAACTGGCCAGTGGCTTGGTAGAGCAGGGTGGGTGGTATGGGGTATAGGCTCGTAGCTTGAACTTGAAATGTGCAATGTCTCGCAAAAGGGGTGCAAGACTGCAGAAAACTAAATGCACCAGATGGAATAGGTGCACCCGAAATGCATCGATGGTGTGTTTCTGGGCTCTCGCCAAGAATCAGGTTGCATCATCATTAGATGCATTTTAGCTTTCAACTGATGCATTTTACTTTTCTGTGCGTGGGGGAGGTGACCACTTAAGTTCGTTGTAGGGCCATCAGGTCCTATTAGTACTTAAGTTCTAAGTAGTTTGCACACCTGTTGAGCATGATACATGCAAGATGTGCTTACTTATTGCTGACGCTGCACTGTTTCTCCTTGATGGAATGGCAGTGGTTGGGGGGGAGACATGGGTACAGTGATATCGACTGGTGCTCTGCACTTTAATATTGGTGGGCAGTGGTGGGTTTAATCAATCTTCGCTTGAAATTACAGGTTTTCCTTGAATTGCATGATATCTTTGTTTGGTAAATGTTGTTTTCCAAGAACGAGGACGCTCTGAAGAAGTGAGACATGCTGAAACATAACATAATGTACTTTATGAAACTAAAAAGTTTATTGAAATGTATTCCACAAAAAGAGGAAAGAGTGTCACACTAACAATGTACAAGACTACCATTGTTACATGTGCTAATTGTGTAAATATTAATGGGATCACCTAGCTACACAAACTTTTTCACGCTGGAAAAGTCAGGAAAACTGGAATAGTGTTGCAATCCGAGATTTAACAAGATTTTCATCAATGTTATAGGTTACTAAATGACAGTTCGAGAATTATTGTTGGGAGAAACTACAGTACACAGAAATATAAAAGTAAAAGAGTTGAACATATGCTCAAAAGTAAAGCATTATCAATGGAAAAGGAAAGAACTCACAGCTCACCATGGAAGTTGGACAACATGTGAACATAGCCACACAGGATTTTCAAGGTTTGTTTTGCACAACATATGATTAAATCTCTCGTATTATTATTATTATATAATAGAAGCATATTTCCCTTACTTAAATTTAATATGTAGTACTTAGGTCTTCTATAGCAAACATCAGGAAAAGCAAATTCCCTGTCTTTTCACATTTTCTGGGTACTTTTGAATATTTTTTGACCACTAATTGCACGTGTAAGTTTATTTGGAAACTACGTGCAAAGAAATAGGAAAAAGGTGTTGGGTTTCTACTTTTGACCAATTCACATCCAGATTTTACAGCTCAGCAAAAACCTTGGAAGAATGTACATTATTACTTTATCCTACTGGAACAATTTTTATGATTCAGTTCATAGCCTTTGTTCTCTTTCACTTCATTCATTACTTTCGTGGAAATCAAATAATATATACGAGAACTAAAAACTTCCTAAATCACGGATCTCTTATCACATGCAATTTGATAACATGAAATTATTAACGAAACGTACTGAGAGGCACACGATAGATCAAAATAACAATGGTTGCTTTAGAATACATAATTTTGGAGCGCTCATTTTTTTCATTTTCTAATTGTTGAACAGTTATAATGTTATTCGATTACATTGTTTCCAACTCAGTTGGCTAATTTGAACTTTGTCCGATAGTTGAAATTTATAGAAACACTATAGGCTATGCTGTGCATATAGGAAACCTAACAAATAAACAATAAGTGATAGGAGGCATATTTGCCCAATGAATCATTTTAAAATTTTCAGAGACCATTTTGGTTCCATGCTAAGTTCCTTTTGTCAGATATTCTATTCTAAAGGTTCAATGTTTGATTTATAATGGGAAACAAGTCGTGAACCGACACGAAGCTTTTGTGAGGCTGGCTTCAGATGTTAAAGTTGGCAAAAAATTATAATGCTGATAATTCATTGTAAGGTGGGTGGGTGGGTTAATAATGTAGTGACAGGCACCACAAGATTTCACATTTTTGGCATTCTTTGCAACTGGCCAGTGGCTTGGTAGAGCAGGGTGGGTGGTATGGGGTATAGGCTCGTAGCTTGAACTTGAAATGTGCAATGTCTCGCAAAAGGGGTGCAAGAGTGCAGAAAACTAAATGCACCAGATGGAGTAGGTGCACCCGAAATGCATCGATGGTGTGTTTCTGGGCTCTCGCCAAGAATCAGGTTGCATCATCATTAGATGCATTTTAGCTTGCAACTGATGCATTTTACTTTTCTGTGCGTGGGGGAGGTGACCACTTAAGTTCGTTGTAGGGCCATCAGGTCCTATTAGTACTTAAGTTCTAAGTAGTTTGCACACCTGTTGAGCATGATACATGCAAGATGTGCTTACTTATTGCTGACGCTGCACTGTTTCTCCTTGATGGAATGGCAGTGGTTGGGGGGGAGACATGGGTACAGTGATATCGACTGGTGCTCTGCAATTTAATCTTCGCTTCAAATTACAGGTTTTACTTGAATTGCATGATATCTTTGTTTGGTAAATGTTGTTTTCCAAGAACGAGGACGCTCTGGAGAAGTGAGACATAACATAATGTACTTTATGAAACTAAAAAGTTTATTGAAATGTGTCCACAAAAAGAGGAAAGAGTGTCACACTAACAATGTACAAGACTACCATTGTTACGTGTGCTAATTGTGTAAATATTAATGGAATCACCTAGCTACACAAACTTTTTCACGCTGGAAAAGTCAGGAAAACTGGAATAGTGTTGCAATCCGAGATTTAACAAGATTTTCATCAATGTTATAGGTTACTAAATGACAGTTCGAGGATTATTGTTGGGAGAAACTACAGTACACAGAAATATAAAAGTAAAAGAGTTGAACATATGCTCAACAGTAAAGCATTATCAATGGAAAAGGAAAGAACTCACAGCTCACCATGGAAGTTGGACAACATGTGAACATAGACACACAGGATTTTCAAGGTTTGTTTTGCACAACATATGATTAAATCTCTCGTATTATTATTATTATATAATAGAAGCATATTTCCCTTATTTAAATTTAATATGTAGTACTTAGGTCTTCTATAGCAAACATCAGGAAAAGCAAATTCCCTGTCTTTTCACATTTTCTGGGTACTTTTGAATATTTTTTGACCACTAATTGCACGTGTAAGTTTATTTGGAAACTACGTGCAAAGAAATAGGAAAAAGGTGTTGGGTTTCTACTTTTGACCAATTCACATCCAGAATTTACAGCTCAGCAAAAACCTTGGAAGACTGTACATTATTACTTTATCCTACTGGAACAATTTTTATGATTCAGTTCATAGCTTTTGTTCTCTTTCACTTCATTCATTACTTTCGTGGAAATCAAATAATATATACGAGAACTAAAAACTTTCTAAATCACGGATCTCTTATCACATGCAATTTAATAACATGAAATTATTAACGAAACATACTGAGAGGCACACGATAGATCAAAAAACAATGGTTGCTTTAGAATACATAATTTTGGAGCGCTCATTTTTTAATTTTCTAATTGTTGAACAGTTATAATGTTATTCGATTACATTGTTTCCAACTCAGTTGGCTAATTTGAACTTTGTCCGATAGTTGAAATTTATAGAAACACTATAGGCTATGCTGTGCATATAGGAAACCTAACAAATAAACAATAAGTGATAGGAGGCATATTTGCCCAATGAATCATTTTAAAATTTTCAGAGACCATTTTGGTTCCATGCTAAGTTCCTTTTGTCAGATATTCTATTCTAAAGGTTCAATGTTTGATTTATAATGGGAAACAAGTCGTGAACCGACACGAAGCTTTTGTGAGGCTGGCTTCAGATGTTAAAGTTGGCAAAAAATTATAATGCTGATAATTCATTGTAAGGTGGGTGGGTGGGTTAATAATGTAGTGACAGGCACCAGAAGATTTCACATTTTTGGCATTCTTTGCAACTGGCCAGTGGCTTGGTAGAGCAGGGTGGGTGGTATGGGGTATAGGCTCGTAGCTTGAACTTGAAATGTGCAATGTCTCGCAAAAGGGGTGCAAGAGTGCAGAAAACTAAATGCACCAGATGGAATAGGTGCACCCGAAATGCATCGATGGTGTGTTTCTGGGCTCTCGCCAAGAATCAGGTTGCATCATCATTAGATGCATTTTAGCTTTCAACTGATGCATTTTACTTTTCTGTGCGTGGGGGAGGTGACCACGTAAGTTCGTTGTAGGGCCATCAGGTCCTATTAGTACTTAAGTTCTAAGTAGTTTGCACACCTGTTGAGCATGATACATGCAAGATGTGCTTACTTATTGCTGACGCTGCACTGTTTCTCCTTGATGGAATGGCAGTGGTTGGGGGGGAGACATGGGTACAGTGATATCGACTGGTGCTCTGCACTTTAATATTGGTGGGCAGTGGTGGGTTTAATCAATCTTCGCTTCAAATTACAGGTTTTCCTTGAATTGCATGATATCTTTGTTTGGTAAATGTTGTTTTCCAAGAACGAGGACGCTCTGAAGAAGTGAGACATGCTGAAACATAACATAATGTACTTTATGAAACTAAAAAGTTTATTGAAATGTATTCCACAAAAAGAGGAAAGAGTGTCACACTAACAATGTACAAGACTACCATTGTTACATGTGCTAATTGTGTAAATATTAATGGAATCACCTAGCTACACAAACTTTTTCACGCTGGAAAAGTCAGGAAAACTGGAATAGTGTTGCAATCCGAGATTTAACAAGATTTTCATCAATGCTATAGGTTACTAAATGACAGTTCGAGAATTATTTTTGGGAGAAACTACAGTACACAGAAATATAAAAGTAAAAGAGTTGAACATATGCTCAACAGTAAAGCATTATCAATGGAAAAGGAAAGAACTCACAGCTCACCATGGAAGTTGGACAACATGTGAACATAGCCACACAGGATTTTCAAGGTTTGTTTTGCACAACATATGATTAAATCTCTCGTATTATTATTATTATATAATAGAAGCATATTTCCCTTACTTAAATTTAATATGTAGTACTTAGGTCTTCTATAGCAAACATCAGGAAAAGCAAATTCCCTGTCTTTTCACATTTTCTGGGTACTTTCGAATATTTTTTGACCACTAATTGCACGTGTAAGTTTATTTGGAAACTACTTGCAAAGAAATAGGAAAAAGGTGTTGGGTTTCTACTTTTGACCAATTCACATCCAGAATTTACAGCTCAGCAAAAACCTTGGAAGACTGTACATTATTACTTTATCCTACTGGAACAATTTTTATGATTCAGTTCATAGCTTTTGTTCTCTTTCACTTCATTCATTACTTTCGTGGCAATCAAATAATATATACGAGAACTAAAAACTTTCTAAATCACGGATCTCTTATCACATGCAATTTAATAACATGAAATTATTAACGAAACATACTGAGAGGCACACGATAGATCAAAAAACAATGGTTGCTTTAGAATACATAATTTTGGAGCGCTCATTTTTTAATTTTCTAATTGTTGAACAGTTATAATGTTATTCGATTACATTGTTTCCAACTCAGTTGGCTAATTTGAACTTTGTCCGATAGTTGAAATTTATAGAAACACTATAGGCTATGCTGTGCATATAGGAAACCTAACAAATAAACAATAAGTGATAGGAGGCATATTTGCCCAATGAATCATTTTAAAATTTTCAGAGACCATTTTGGTTCCATGCTAAGTTCCTTTTGTCAGATATTCTATTCTAAAGGTTCAATGTTTGATTTATAATGGGAAACAAGTCGTGAACCGACACGAAGCTTTTGTGAGGCTGGCTTCAGATGTTAAAGTTGGCAAAAAATTATAATGCTGATAATTCATTGTAAGGTGGGTGGGTGGGTTAATAATGTAGTGACAGGCACCAGAAGATTTCACATTTTTGGCATTCTTTGCAACTGGCCAGTGGCTTGGTAGAGCAGGGTGGGTGGTATGGGGTATAGGCTCGTAGCTTGAACTTGAAATGTGCAATGTCTCGCAAAAGGGGTGCAAGAGTGCAGAAAACTAAATGCACCAGATGGAATAGGTGCACCCGAAATGCATCGATGGTGTGTTTCTGGGCTCTCGCCAAGAATCAGGTTGCATCATCATTAGATGCATTTTAGCTTTCAACTGATGCATTTTACTTTTCTGTGCGTGGGGGAGGTGACCACTTAAGTTCGTTGTAGGGCCATCAGGTCCTATTAGTACTTAAGTTCTAAGTAGTTTGCACACCTGTTGAGCATGATACATACAAGATGTGCTTACTTATTGCTGACGCTGCACTGTTTCTCCTTGATGGAATGGCAATGGTTGGGGGGGAGACATGGGTACAGTGATATCGACTGGTGCTCTGCAATTTAATCTTCGCTTCAAATTACAGGTTTTACTTGAATTGCATGATATCTTTGTTTGGTAAATGTTGTTTTCCAAGAACGAGGACGCTCTGGAGAAGTGAGACATAACATAATGTACTTTATGAAACTAAAAAGTTTATTGAAATGTATTCCACAAAAAGAGGAAAGAGTGTCACACTAACAATGTACAAGACTACCATTGTTACGTGTGCTAATTGTGTAAATATTAATGGAATCACCTAGCTACACAAACTTTTTCACGCTGGAAAAGTCAGGAAAACTGGAATAGTGTTGCAATCCGAGATTTAACAAGATTTTCATCAATGCTATAGGTTACTAAATGACAGTTCGAGAATTATTGTTGGGAGAAACTACAGTACACAGAAATATAAAAGTAAAAGAGTTGAACATATGCTCAACAGTAAAGCATTATCAATGGAAAAGGAAAGACCTCACAGCTCACCATGGAAGTTGGACAACATGTGAACATAGACACACAGGATTTTCAAGGTTTGTTTTGCACAACATATGATTAAATCTCTCGTATTATTATTATTATATAATAGAAGCATATTTCCCTTATTTAAATTTAATATGTAGTACTTAGGTCTTCTATAGCAAACATCAGGAAAAGCAAATTCCCTGTCTTTTCACATTTTCTGGGTACTTTTGAATATTTTTTGACCACTAATTGCACGTGTAAGTTTATTTGGAAACTACTTGCAAAGAAATAGGAAAAAGGTTTTGGGTTTCTACTTTTGACCAATTCACATCCAGAATTTACAGCTCAGCAAAAACCTTGGAAGACTGTACATTATTACTTTATCCTACTGGAACAATTTTTATGATTCAGTTCATAGCTTTTGTTCTCTTTCACTTCATTCATTACTTTCGTGGAAATCAAATAATATATACGAGAACTAAAAACTTTCTAAATCACGGATCTCTTATCACATGCAATTTAATAACATGAAATTATTAACGAAACATACTGTGAGACACACGATAGATCAAAAAACAATGGTTGCTTTAGAATACATAATTTTGGAGCGCTCATTTTTTAATTTTCTAATTGTTGAACAGTTATAATGTTATTCGATTACATTGTTTCCAACTCAGTTGGCTAATTTGAACTTTGTCCGATAGTTGAAATTTATAGAAACACTATAGGCTATGCTGTGCATATAGGAAACCTAACAAATAAACAATAAGTGATAGGAGGCATATTTGCCCAATGAATCATTTTAAAATTTTCAGAGACCATTTTGGTTCCATGCTAAGTTCCTTTTGTCAGATATTCTATTCTAAAGGTTCAATGTTTGATTTATAATGGGAAACAAGTCGTGAACCGACACGAAGCTTTTGTGAGGCTGGCTTCAGATGTTAAAGTTGGCAAAAAATTATAATGCTGATAATTCATTGTAAGGTGGGTGGGTGGGTTAATAATGTAGTGACAGGCACCAGAAGATTTCACATTTTTGGCATTCTTTGCAACTGGCCAGTGGCTTGGTAGAGCAGGGTGGGTGGTATGGGGCATAGGCTCGTAGCTTGAACTTGAAATGTGCAATGTCTCGCAAAAGGGGTGCAAGAGTGCAGAAAACTAAATGCACCAGATGGAATAGGTGCACCCGAAATGCATCGATGGTGTGTTTCTGGGCTCTCGCCAAGAATCAGGTTGCATCATCATTAGATGCATTTTAGCTTTCAACTGATGCATTTTACTTTTCTGTGCGTGGGGGAGGTGACCACTTAAGTTCGTTGTAGGGCCATCAGGTCCTATTAGTACTTAAGTTCTAAGTAGTTTGCACACCTGTTGAGCATGATACATACAAGATGTGCTTACTTATTGCTGACGCTGCACTGTTTCTCCTTGATGGAATGGCAATGGTTGGGGGGGAGACATGGGTACAGTGATATCGACTGGTGCTCTGCAATTTAATCTTCGCTTCAAATTACAGGTTTTACTTGAATTGCATGATATCTTTGTTTGGTAAATGTTGTTTTCCAAGA
This sequence comes from Lepisma saccharinum, assembly GCF_977018435.1. Classification (NCBI taxonomy): domain Eukaryota; kingdom Metazoa; phylum Arthropoda; class Insecta; order Zygentoma; family Lepismatidae; genus Lepisma; species Lepisma saccharinum. Next base: position 16,195,100 of record NC_139258.1, read on the forward strand.
ACGAGGACGCTCTGGAGAAGTGAGACATAACATAATGTAATTTATGAAACTAAAAAGTTTATTGAAATGTATTCCACAAAAAGAGGAAAGAGTGTCACACTAACAATGTACAAGACTACCATTGTTACGTGTGCTAATTGTGTAAATATTAATGGAATCACCTAGCTACACAAACGTTTTCACGCTGGAAAAGTCAGGAAAACTGGAATAGTGTTGCAATCCGAGATTTAACAAGATTTTCATCAATGTTATAGGTTACTAAATGACAGTTCGAGAATTATTGTTGGGAGAAACTACAGTACACAGAAATATAAAAGTAAAAGAGTTGAACATATGCTCAACAGTAAAGCATTATCAATGGAAAAGGAAAGAACTCACAGCTCACCATGGAAGTTGGACAACATGTGAACATAGACACACAGGGTTTTCAAGGTTTGTTTTGCACAACATATGATTAAATCTCTCGTATTATTATTATTATATAATAGAAGCATATTTCCCTTATTTAAATTTAATATGTAGTACTTAGGTCTTCTATAGCAAACATCAGGAAAAGCAAATTCCCTGTCTTTTCACATTTTCTGGGTACTTTTGAATATTTTTTGACCACTAATTGCACGTGTAAGTTTATTTGGAAACTACGTGCAAAGAAATAGGAAAAAGGTGTTGGGTTTCTACTTTTGACCAATTCACATCCAGATTTTACAGCTCAGCAAAAACCTTGGAAGAATGTAGATTATTATTTTATCCTATTGGAACAATTTTTATGATTCAGTTCATAGCTTTTGTTCTCTTTCACTTCATTCATTACTTTCGTGGAAATCAAATAATATATACGAGAACTAAAAACTTCCTAAATAACGGATCTCTTATCACATAAAATTTGATAACATGAAATTATTAACGAAACGTACTGAGAGGCACACGATAGATCAAAATAACAATGGTTGCTTTAGAATACATAATTTTGGAGCGCTCATTTTTTTCATTTTCTAATTGTTGAACAGTTATAATGTAATTCGATTACATTGTTTCCAACTCAATTGGCATTTTTGAACTTTGTCTGATAGTTCAAATTTATAGAAACACTATAGGCTATGCTGTGCATATAGGAAACCTAACAAATAAACAATAAGTGATAGGAGGCATATTTGCCCAATGAATCATTTTAAAATTTTCAGAGACCATTTTGGTTCCATGCTAAGTTCCTTTTGTCAGATATTCTATTCTAAAGGTTCAATGTTTGATTTATAATGGGAAACAAGTCGTGAACCGACGCGAAGCTTTTGTGAGGCTGGCTTCAGATGTTAAAGTTGGCAAAAAATTATAATGCTGATAATTCATTGTAAGGTGGGTGGGTGGGTTAATAATGTAGTGACAGGCACCAGAAGATTTCACATTTTTGGCATTCTTTGCAACTGGCCAGTGGCTTGGTAGAGCAGGGTGGGTGGTATGGGGTATAGGCTCGTAGCTTGAACTTGAAATGTGCAATGTCTCGCAAAAGGGGTGCAAGAGTGCAGAAAACTAAATGCACCAGATGGAATAGGTGCACCCGAAATGCATCGATGGTGTGTTTCTGGGCTCTCGCCAAGAATCAGGTTGCATCATCATTAGATGCATTTTAGCTTTCAACTGATGCATTTTACTTTTCTGTGCGTGGGGGAGGTGACCACTTAAGTTCGTTGTAGGGCCATCAGGTCCTATTAGTACTTAAGTTCTAAGTAGTTTGCACACCTGTTGAGCATGATACATGCAAGATGTGCTTACTTATTGCTGACGCTGCACTGTTTCTCCTTGATGGAATGGCAGTGGTTGGGGGGGAGACATGGGTACAGTGATATCGACTGGTGCTCTGCACTTTAATATTGGTGGGCAGTGGTGGGTTTAATCAATCTTCGCTTGAAATTACAGGTTTTCCTTGAATTGCATGATATCTTTGTTTGGTAAATGTTGTTTTCCAAGAACGAGGACGCTCTGAAGAAGTGAGACATGCTGAAACATAACATAATGTACTTTATGAAACTAAAAAGTTTATTGAAATGTATTCCACAAAAAGAGGAAAGAGTGTCACACTAACAATGTACAAGACTACCATTGTTACATGTGCTAATTGTGTAAATATTAATGGAATCACCTAGCTACACAAACTTTTTCACGCTGGAAAAGTCAGGAAAACTGGAATAGTGTTGCAATCCGAGATTTAACAAGATTTTCATCAATGTTATAGGTTACTAAATGACATTTCGAGAATTATTGTTGGGAGAAACTACAGTACACAGAAATATAAAAGTAAAAGAGTTGAACATATGCTCAACAGTAAAGCATTATCAATGGAAAAGGAAAGAACTCACAGCTCACCATGGAAGTTGGACAACATGTGAACATAGCCACACAGGATTTTCAAGGTTTGTTTTGCACAACATATGATTAAATCTCTCGTATTATTATTATTATATAATAGAAGCATATTTCCCTTACTTAAATTTAATATGTAGTACTTAGGTCTTCTATAGCAAACATCAGGAAAAGCAAATTCCCTGTCTTTTCACATTTTCTGGGTACTTTTGAATATTTTTTGACCACTAATTGCACGTGTAAGTTTATTTGGAAACTACTTGCAAAGAAATAGGAAAAAGGTTTTGGGTTTCTACTTTTGACCAATTCACATCCAGAATTTACAGCTCAGCAAAAACCTTGGAAGAATGTACATTATTACTTTATCCTACTGGAACAATTTTTATGATTCAGTTCATTGCTTTTGTTCTCTTTCACTTCATTCATTACTTTCGTGGAAATCAAATAATATATACGAGAACTAAAAACTTCCTAAATAACGGATCTCTTATCACATACAATTTGATAACATGAAATTATTAACGAAACATACTGAGAGGCACACGATAGATAAAAATAACAATGGTTGCTTTAGAATACATAATTTTGGAGCGCTCATTTTTTCATTTTCTAATTGTTGAACAGTTATAATGTTATTCGATTACATTGTTTCCAACTCAGTTGGCTAATTTGAACTTTGTCTGATAGTTCAAATTTATAGAAACACTATAGGCTATGCTGTGCATATAGGAAACCTAACAAATAAACAATAAGTGATAGGAGGCATATTTGCCCAATGAATCATTTTAAAATTTTCAGAGACCATTTTGGTTCCATGCTAAGTTCCTTTTGTCAGATATTCTATTCTAATGGTTCAATGTTTGATTTATAATGGGAAACAAGTCGTGAACCGACACGAAGCTTTTGCGAGGCTGGCTTCAGATGTTAAAGTTGGCAAAAAATTATAATGCTGATAATTCATTGTAAGGTGGGTGGGTGGGTTAATAATGTAGTGACAGGCACCAGAAGATTTCACATTTTTGGCATTCTTTGCAACTGGCCAGTGGCTTGGTAGAGCAGGGTGGGTGGTATGGGGTATAGGCTCGTAGCTTGAACTTGAAATGTGCAATGTCTCGCAAAAGGGGTGCAAGAGTGCAGAAAACTAAATGCACCAGATGGAATAGGTGCACCCGAAATGCATCGATGGTGTGTTTCTGGGCTCTCGCCAAGAATCAGGTTGCATCATCATTAGATGCATTTTAGCTTTCAACTGATGCATTTTACTTTTCTGTGCGTGGGGGAGGTGACCACTTAAGTTCGTTGTAGGGCCATCAGGTCCTATTAGTACTTAAGTTCTAAGTAGTTTGCACACCTGTTGAGCATGATACATGCAAGATGTGCTTACTTATTGCTGACGCTGCACTGTTTCTCCTTGATGGAATGGCAGTGGTTGGGGGGGAGACATGGGTACAGTGATATCGACTGGTGCTCTGCACTTTAATATTGGTGGGCAGTGGTGGGTTTAATCAATCTTCGCTTGAAATTACAGGTTTTCCTTGAATTGCATGATATCTTTGTTTGGTAAATGTTGTTTTCCAAGAACGAGGACGCTCTGAAGAAGTGAGACATGCTGAAACATAACATAATGTACTTTATGAAACTAAAAAGTTTATTGAAATGTATTCCACAAAAAGAGGAAAGAGTGTCACACTAACAATGTACAAGACTACCATTGTTACATGTGCTAATTGTGTAAATATTAATGGAATCACCTAGCTACACAAACTTTTTCACGCTGGAAAAGTCAGGAAAACTGGAATAGTGTTGCAATCCGAGATTTAACAAGATTTTCATCAATGTTATAGGTTACTAAATGACATTTCGAGAATTATTGTTGGGAGAAACTACAGTACACAGAAATATAAAAGTAAAAGAGTTGAACATATGCTCAACAGTAAAGCATTATCAATGGAAAAGGAAAGAACTCACAGCTCACCATGGAAGTTGGACAACATGTGAACATAGCCACACAGGATTTTCAAGGTTTGTTTTGCACAACATATGATTAAATCTCTCGTATTATTATTATTATATAATAGAAGCATATTTCCCTTACTTAAATTTAATATGTAGTACTTAGGTCTTCTATAGCAAACATCAGGAAAAGCAAATTCCCTGTCTTTTCACATTTTCTGGGTACTTTTGAATATTTTTTGACCACTAATTGCACGTGTAAGTTTATTTGGAAACTACTTGCAAAGAAATAGGAAAAAGGTTTTGGGTTTCTACTTTTGACCAATTCACATCCAGAATTTACAGCTCAGCAAAAACCTTGGAAGAATGTACATTATTACTTTATCCTACTGGAACAATTTTTATGATTCAGTTCATTGCTTTTGTTCTCTTTCACTTCATTCATTACTTTCGTGGAAATCAAATAATATATACGAGAACTAAAAACTTCCTAAATAACGGATCTCTTATCACATACAATTTGATAACATGAAATTATTAACGAAACATACTGAGAGGCACACGATAGATCAAAATAACAATGGTTGCTTTAGAATACATAATTTTGGAGCGCTCATTTTTTCATTTTCTAATTGTTGAACAGTTATAATGTTATTCGATTACATTGTTTCCAACTCAGTTGGCTAATTTGAACTTTGTCTGATAGTTCAAATTTATAGAAACACTATAGGCTATGCTGTGCATATAGGAAACCTAACAAATAAACAATAAGTGATAGGAGGCATATTTGCCCAATGAATCATTTTAAAATTTTCAGAGACCATTTTGGTTCCATGCTAAGTTCCTTTTGTCAGATATTCTATTCTAATGGTTCAATGTTTGATTTATAATGGGAAACAAGTCGTGAACCGACACGAAGCTTTTGCGAGGCTGGCTTCAGATGTTAAAGTTGGCAAAAAATTATAATGCTGATAATTCATTGTAAGGTGGGTGGGTGGGTTAATAATGTAGTGACAGGCACCAGAAGATTTCACATTTTTGGCATTCTTTGCAACTGGCCAGTGGCTTGGTAGAGCAGGGTGGGTGGTATGGGGTATAGGCTCGTAGCTTGAACTTGAAATGTGCAATGTCTCGCAAAAGGGGTGCAAGACTGCAGAAAACTAAATGCACCAGATGGAATAGGTGCACCCGAAATGCATCGATGGTGTGTTTCTGGGCTCTCGCCAAGAATCAGGTTGCATCATCATTAGATGCATTTTAGCTTTCAACTGATGCATTTTACTTTTCTGTGCGTGGGGGAGGTGACCACTTAAGTTCGTTGTAGGGCCATCAGGTCCTATTAGTACTTAAGTTCTAAGTAGTTTGCACACCTGTTGAGCATGATACATGCAAGATGTGCTTACTTATTGCTGACGCTGCACTGTTTCTCCTTGATGGAATGGCAGTGGTTGGGGGGGGAGACATGGGTACAGTGATATCGACTGGTGCTCTGCACTTTAATATTGGTGGGCAGTGGTGGGTTTAATCAATCTTCGCTTGAAATTAGTTTGGTAAATGTTGTATTCCAAGAACGAGGACGCTCTGAAGAAGTGAGACATGCTGAAACATAACATAATGTACTTTATGAAACTAAAAAGTTTATTGAAATGTATTCCACAAAAAGAGGAAAGAGTGTCACACTAACAATGTACAAGACTACCATTGTTACATGTGCTAATTGTGTAAATATTAATGGAATCACCTAGCTACACAAACTTTTTCACGCTGGAAAAGTCAGGAAAACTGGAATAGTGTTGCAATCCGAGATTTAACAAGATTTTCATCAATGTTATAGGTTACTAAATGACAGTTCGAGGATTATTGTTGGGAGAAACTACAGTACACAGAAATATAAAAGTAAAAGAGTTGAACATATGCTCAACAGTAAAGCATTATCAATGGAAAAGGAAAGAACTCACAGCTCACCATGGAAGTTGGACAACATGTGAACATAGCCACACAGGATTTTCAAGGTTTGTTTTGCACAACATATGATTAAATCTCTCGTATTATTATTATTATATAATAGAAGCATATTTCCCTTATTTAAATTTAATATGTAGTACTTAGGTCTTCTATAGCAAACATCAGGAAAAGCAAATTCCCTGTCTTTTCACATTTTCTGGGTACTTTTGAATATTTTTTGACCACTAATTGCACGTGTAAGTTTATTTGGAAACTACTTGCAAAGAAATAGGAAAAAGGTTTTGGGTTTCTACTTTTGACCAATTCACATCCAGAATTTACAGCTCAGCAAAAACCTTGGAAGAATGTACATTATTACTTTATCCTACTGGAACAATTTTTATGATTCAGTTCATTGCTTTTGTTCTCTTTCACTTCATTCATTACTTTCGTGGAAATCAAATAATATATACGAGAACTAAAAACTTCCTAAATAACGGATCTCTTATCACATACAATTTGATAACATGAAATTATTAACGAAACATACTGAGAGGCACACGATAGATAAAAATAACAATGGTTGCTTTAGAATACATAATTTTGGAGCGCTCATTTTTTCATTTTCTAATTGTTGAGCAGTTATAATGTTATTCGATTACATTGTTTCCAACTCAGTTGGCTAATTTGAACTTTGTCTGATAGTTCAAATTTATAGAAACACTATAGGCTATGCTGTGCATATAGGAAACCTAACAAATAAACAATAAGTGATAGGAGGCATATTTGCCCAATGAATCATTTTAAAATTTTCAGAGACCATTTTGGTTCCATGCTAAGTTCCTTTTGTCAGATATTCTATTCTAATGGTTCAATGTTTGATTTATAATGGGAAACAAGTCGTGAACCGACACGAAGCTTTTGCGAGGCTGGCTTCAGATGTTAAAGTTGGCAAAAAATTTATAATGCTGATAATTCATTGTAAGGTGGGTGGGTGGGTTAATAATGTAGTGACAGGCACCACAAGATTTCACATTTTTGGCATTCTTTGCAACTGGCCAGTGGCTTGGTAGAGCAGGGTGGGTGGTATGGGGTATAGGCTCGTAGCTTGAACTTGAAATGTGCAATGTCTCGCAAAAGGGGTGCAAGAGTGCAGAAAACTAAATGCACCAGATGGAATAGGTGCACCCGAAATGCATCGATGGTGTGTTTCTGGGCTCTCGCCAAGAATCAGGTTGCATCATCATTAGATGCATTTTAGCTTTCAACTGATGCATTTTACTTTTCTGTGCGTGGGGGAGGTGACCACGTAAGTTCGTTGTAGGGCCATCAGGTCCTATTAGTACTTAAGTTCTAAGTAGTTTGCACACCTGTTGAGCATGATACATGCAAGATGTGCTTACTTATTGCTGACGCTGCACTGTTTCTCCTTGATGGAATGGCAGTGGTTGGGGGGGAGACATGGGTACAGTGATATCGACTGGTGCTCTGCACTTTAATATTGGTGGGCAGTGGTGGGTTTAATCAATCTTCGCTTGAAATTAGTTTGGTAAATGTTGTTTTCCAAGAACGAGGACGCTCTGAAGAAGTGAGACATGCTGAAACATAACATAATGTACTTTATGAAACTAAAAAGTTTATTGAAATGTATTCCACAAAAAGAGGAAAGAGTGTCACACTAACAATGTACAAGACTACCATTGTTACATGTGCTAATTGTGTAAATATTAATGGAATCACCTAGCTACACAAACTTTTTCACGCTGGAAAAGTCAGGAAAACTGGAATAGTGTTGCAATCCGAGATTTAACAAGATTTTCATCAATGTTATAGGTTACTAAATGACAGTTCGAGGATTATTGTTGGGAGAAACTACAGTACACAGAAATATAAAAGTAAAAGAGTTGAACATATGCTCAACAGTAAAGCATTATCAATGGAAAAGGAAAGAACTCACAGCTCACCATGGAAGTTGGACAACATGTGAACATAGCCACACAGGATTTTCAAGGTTTGTTTTGCACAACATATGATTAAATCTCTCGTATTATTATTATTATATAATAGAAGCATATTTCCCTTATTTAAATTTAATATGTAGTACTTAGGTCTTCTATAGCAAACATCAGGAAAAGCAAATTCCCTGTCTTTTCACATTTTCTGGGTACTTTTGAATATTTTTTGACCACTAATTGCACGTGTAAGTTTATTTGGAAACTACTTGCAAAGAAATAGGAAAAAGGTTTTGGGTTTCTACTTTTGACCAATTCACATCCAGAATTTACAGCTCAGCAAAAACCTTGGAAGAATGTACATTATTACTTTATCCTACTGGAACAATTTTTATGATTCAGTTCATAGCTTTTGTTCTCTTTCACTTCATTCATTACTTTCGTGGAAATCAAATAATATATACGAGAACTAAAAACTTTCTAAATCACGGATCTCTTATCACATGCAATTTAATAACATGAAATTATTAACGAAACATACTGAGAGGCACACGATAGATCAAAAAACAATGGTTGCTTTAGAATACATAATTTTGGAGCGCTCATTTTTTCATTTTCTAATTGTTCAACAGTTATAATGTTATTCGATTACATTGTTTCCAACTCAGTTGGCTAATTTGAACTTTGTCCGATAGTTGAAATTTATAGAAACACTATAGGCTATGCTGTGCATATAGGAAACCTAACAAATAAACAATAAGTGATAGGAGGCATATTTGCCCAATGAATCATTTTAAAATTTTCAGAGACCATTTTGGTTCCATGCTAAGTTCCTTTTGTCAGATATTCTATTCTAAAGGTTCAATGTTTGATTTATAATGGGAAACAAGTCGTGAACCGACACGAAGCTTTTGTGAGGCTGGCTTCAGATGTTAAAGTTGGCAAAAAATTATAATGCTGATAATTCATTGTAAGGTGGGTGGGTGGGTTAATAATGTAGTGACAGGCACCAGAAGATTTCACATTTTTGGCATTCTTTGCAACTGGCCAGTGGCTTGGTAGAGCAGGGTGGGTGGTATGGGGTATAGGCTCGTAGCTTGAACTTGAAATGTGCAATGTCTCGCAAAAGGGGTGCAAGAGTGCAGAAAACTAAATGCACCAGATGGAATAGGTGCACCCGAAATGCATCGATGGTGTGTTTCTGGGCTCTCGCCAAGAATCAGGTTGCATCATCATTAGATGCATTTTAGCTTTCAACTGATGCATTTTACTTTTCTGTGCGTGGGGGAGGTGACCACGTAAGTTCGTTGTAGGGCCATCAGGTCCTATTAGTACTTAAGTTCTAAGTAGTTTGCACACCTGTTGAGCATGATACATGCAAGATGTGCTTACTTATTGCTGACGCTGCACTGTTTCTCCTTGATGGAATGGCAGTGGTTGGGGGGGAGACATGGGTACAGTGATATCGACTGGTGCTCTGCACTTTAATATTGGTGGGCAGTGGTGGGTTTAATCAATCTTCGCTTCAAATTACAGGTTTTCCTTGAATTGCATGATATCTTTGTTTGGTAAATGTTGTTTTCCAAGAACGAGGACGCTCTGAAGAAGTGAGACATGCTGAAACATAACATAATGTACTTTATGAAACTAAAAAGTTTATTGAAATGTATTCCACAAAAAGAGGAAAGAGTGTCACACTAACAATGTACAAGACTACCATTGTTACATGTGCTAATTGTGTAAATATTAATGGAATCACCTAGCTACACAAACTTTTTCACGCTGGAAAAGTCAGGAAAACTGGAATAGTGTTGCAATCCGAGATTTAACAAGATTTTCATCAATGTTATAGGTTACTAAATGACAGTTCGAGGATTATTGTTGGGAGAAACTACAGTACACAGAAATATAAAAGTAAAAGAGTTGAACATATGCTCAACAGTAAAGCATTATCAATGGAAAAGGAAAGAACTCACAGCTCACCATGGAAGTTGGACAACATGTGAACATAGCCACACAGGATTTTCAAGGTTTGTTTTGCACAACATATGATTAAATCTCTCGTATTATTATTATTATATAATAGAAGCATATTTCCCTTACTTAAATTTAATATGTAGTACTTAGGTCTTCTATAGCAAACATCAGGAAAAGCAAATTCCCTGTCTTTTCACATTTTCTGGGTACTTTTGAATATTTTTTGACCACTAATTGCACGTGTAAGTTTATTTGGAAACTACTTGCAAAGAAATAGGAAAAAGGTGTTGGGTTTCTACTTTTGACCAATTCACATCCAGAATTTACAGCTCAGCAAAAACCTTGGAAGAATGTACATTATTACTTTATCCTACTGGAACAATTTTTATGATTCAGTTAATAGCTTTTGTTCTGTTTTACTTCATTCATTACTTTCGTGGAAATCAAATAATATATACGAGAACTAAAAACTTTCTAAATCACGGATCTCTTATCACATGCAATTTAATAACGTGAAATTATTAACGAAACATACTGAGAGGCACACGATAGATCAAAAAACAATGGTTGCTTTAGAATACATAATTTTGGAGCGCTCATTTTTTCATTTTCTAATTGTTGAACAGTTATAATGTTATTCGATTACATTGTTTCCAACTCAGTTGGCTAATTTGAACTTTGTCTGATAGTTCAAATTTATAGAAACACTATAGGCTATGCTGTGCTTATAGGAAACCTAACAAATAAACAATAAGTGATAGGAGGCATATTTGCCCAATGAATCATTTTAAAATTTTCAGAGACCATTTTGGTTCCATGCTAAGTTCCTTTTGTCAGATATTCTATTCTAATGGTTCAATGTTTGATTTATAATGGGAAACAAGTCGTGAACCGACACGAAGCTTTTGTGAGGCTGGCTTCAGATGTTAAAGTTATTTCAAATTCGAAAGCACGCTCACGCACATATAGCAAATTTTACCAAACGTTTTGTTTCTCTTTACTTACATATGCATCATTTTGTTTACGAGTACCATATTTTGTCTGTTTTTTTTTTTGGTTTTCTTAAACAAAATTATTTAGTAATTACAAGCAACATTTGGTTATCGGACACAAAAAGCATAACCAAACAGCTCAACCAAACTTTTTTGGTAATTCCAAACAAACCAGTTTTTTCTGTGTACCATTGTTACAACTCCATTAAGCCTTGTTTCCATGATTATGAAAAACTAAATATGCTGACCAAGGCAGTAATTTATTTTATTAAAAACATAAACTAACGTAACGTTTCAACCTTCTAGCAAGGTCTTCTTCAGACTCTGTACTTGATACAGAGTCTGAAGAAGACCTTGCTAGAAGGTTGAAACGTTACGTTAGTTTATGTTTTTAATAAAATAAATTACTGCCTTGGTCAGCATATTTAGTTTTTCATAACCATTGTTACGTATGCTAATTGGGTAAATATTAATTAAATCACCTAGCTACACAAACTTTTTCACGCTGGAAAAGTCAGGAAAACTGGAATAGTGTTGCAATCCGAGATTTAACAAGATTTTCATCAATGTTATAGGTTACTAAATGACAGTTCGAGGATTATTGTTGGGAGAAACTACAGTACACAGAAATATAAAAGTAAAAGAGTTGAACATATGCTCAACAGTAAAGCATTATCAATGGAAAAGGAAAGAACTCACAGCTCACCATGGAAGTTGGACAACATGTGAACATAGCCACACAGGATTTTCAAGGTTTGTTTTGCACAACATATGATTAAATCTCTCGTATTATTATTATTATATAATAGAAGCATATTTCCCTTACTTAAATTTAATATGTAGTACTTAGGTCTTCTATAGCAAACATCAGGAAAAGCAAATTCCCTGTCTTTTCACATTTTCTGGGTACTTTTGAATATTTTTTGACCACTAATTGCACGTGTAAGTTTATTTGGAAACTACTTGCAAAGAAATAGGAAAAAGGTTTTGGGTTTCTACTTTTGACCAATTCACATCCAGAATTTACAGCTCAGCAAAAACCTTGGAAGAATGTACATTATTACTTTATCCTACTGGAACAATTTTTATGATTCAGTTCATTGCTTTTGTGCTCTTTCACTTCATTCATTACTTTCGTGGAAATCAAATAATATATACGAGAACTAAAAACTTCCTAAATAACGGATCTCTTATCACATACAATTTGATAACATGAAATTATTAACGAAACATACTGAGAGGCACACGATAGATAAAAATAACAATGGTTGCTTTAGAATACATAATTTTGGAGCGCTCATTTTTTCATTTTCTAATTGTTGAACAGTTATAATGTTATTCGATTACATTGTTTCCAACTCAGTTGGCTAATTTGAACTTTGTCTGATAGTTCAAATTTATAGAAACACTATAGGCTATGCTGTGCATATAGGAAACCTAACAAATAAACAATAAGTGATAGGAGGCATATTTGCCCAATGAATCATTTTAAAATTTTCAGAGACCATTTTGGTTCCATGCTAAGTACCTTTTGTCTGATATTCTATTCTAATGGTTCAATGTTTGATTTATAATGGGAAACAAGTCGTGAACCGACACGAAGCTTTTGCGAGGCTGGCTTCAGATGTTAAAGTTGGCAAAAAATTATAATGCTGATAATTCATTGTAAGGTGGGTGGGTGGGTTAATAATGTAGTGACAGGCACCACAAGATTTCACATTTTTGGCATTCTTTGCAACTGGCCAGTGGCTTGGTAGAGCAGGGTGGGTGGTATGGGGTATAGGCTCGTAGCTTGAACTTGAAATGTGCAATGTCTCGCAAAAGGGGTGCAAGAGTGCAGAAAACTAAATGCACCAGATGGAATAGGTGCACCCGAAATGCATCGATGGTGTGTTTCTGGGCTCTCGCCAAGAATCAGGTTGCATCATCATTAGATGCATTTTAGCTTTCAACTGATGCATTTTACTTTTCTGTGCGTGGGGGAGGTGACCACTTAAGTTCGTTGTAGGGCCATCTGGTCCTATTAGTACTTAAGTTCTAAGTAGTTTGCACACCTGTTGAGCATGATACATGCAAGATGTGCTTACTTATTGCTGACGCTGCACTGTTTCTCCTTGATGGAATGGCAGTGGTTGGGGGGGAGACATGGGTACAGTGATATCGACTGGTGCTCTGCACTTTAATATTGGTGGGCAGTGGTGGGTTTAATCAATCTTCGCTTCAAATTACAGGTTTTCCTTGAATTGCATGATATCTTTGTTTGGTAAATGTTGTTTTCCAAGAACGAGGACGCTCTGAAGAAGTGAGACATGCTGAAACATAACATAATGTACTTTATGAAACTAAAAAGTTTATTGAAATGTATTCCACAAAAAGAGGAAAGAGTGTCACACTAACAATGTACAAGACTACCATTGTTACATGTGCTAATTGTGTAAATATTAATGGAATCACCTAGCTACACAAACTTTTTCACGCTGGAAAAGTCAGGAAAACTGGAATAGTGTTGCAATCCGAGATTTAACAAGATTTTCATCAATGTTATAGGTTACTAAATGACAGTTCGAGGATTATTGTTGGGAGAAACTACAGTACACAGAAATATAAAAGTAAAAGAGTTGAACATATGCTCAACAGTAAAGCATTATCAATGGAAAAGGAAAGAACTCACAGCTCACCATGGAAGTTGGACAACATGTGAACATAGCCACACAGGATTTTCAAGGTTTGTTTTGCACAGCATATGATTAAATCCCTGGTATTATGTTAGTCTATAATAGAAGAATTACTTAGGTCTTTATAGCAAACATCAGTAAAAGCAAATTGCCTGACATTTCACATTTTCTGGGTACTTTTGAATATTTTTTGACCACTAAATGCACGATTAAGTTTATTTGGAAACTACGTGCAAGGAAATAGGAAAATGTGTTGGGTTTCTACTTTTGACCAAAAAGAAAAACTTTCTTAGTTTTCCAACATTTTCCTAAATTCGATGTCTTCACGACATTTTCACATCCAGAATTTACATCTCAGCAAAAACCTTGGAATATTGTTTGTATATGATAACTTTATCCTACTGAAATACTGGAACAATTTTTATTATTCAGTTCATGGCTTTTGTTACCTTTTACTTTATTCATTACTTTCGTGGAAATGGAATAATATACGAGGGCCTTTTTTTTAACCCCAGATGGACCATAAAAAAAAGACAAGTGTAAGTAACAAAATGAATTTATTACCAAAATGTATGTACATACCTGGTTACTTTTCAACATAATCGCCGTGAAGATACAGGCATTTGTCATATCGTGGGATGAGCTTTCCGATCCGCTCTGCGAAGAACGTTGCCGCCAGTGGTGAGATGAGCCTGAACGTTGTTTTGAAGCTTCTCATTGGTGTGGAAGCTTTGGCCTCGTAACCAGTTCTTCAATGCAGGGAAGAGATGAAAATCACTCGGCGCTAAGTCGGGGCTTTACGCCGGGTGATCAAACACTTCCCATTTAAACTGCTCCAGAAGGTGTCGAGTGATTTTCATCTCTTCCCTGCATTGAAGAACTGGCTTAGACTTGTCTCTTTTTTATGGTCAATCGGAAGTTGAAAAAAAATGGCCCTCGTATATGAGAAGGACTGTTTACAATAAACTAAAAACTTCCTAAATCACGGATCTCTTATCACATAAATTTAATAATATGAAGTTATTAAAGAAACATACTGAGAGGCACACGATAGATAAAAAAAACAATGGTTTTAGAAGTTTGCAACCTGAATTCTTAAAAGTTTGCAACCTGGCTGCCGTTGGGATGGCAACGTGACTTTCTTGAAGACGTTAAGAGAAAGCAAAATTGATGTGCCTAACTACTTATACCGGGGGATTAGGCTAGCCTAGTCTTTTCCATTCCTCAATAGCCTAGGATCACGTGTCATAGTGAGGTAGTCCATGTCTTGGACTCAGCATACGCCAATCTTAGAAAGCGATACCTGGGGGCCGCACCCACCACGTGTCACAACAATGGAGGACGTCACCTGCGCTCGTCGCATTGTTTCGCCAATTGGCCAAGCACGTGCGCGCAAGGTTACGCAACGGAATTCGCAAGGCTGTTCCGATTTGTAAACTTGCCCCAGTTTCCCTTCCCCCTCCAAGAACATGTGAACGTACGGTCGTGAATGAAAGTCTGTCCGTTCCGAGCTACGAAAAAAAATCATCCTATTTGTATATGCAAAGTAGGCGTGTTGAGAATTTCAGCTCGGAGGAGCTGTGATTACGATGCGGGTTGCTCAATCGTGATCGGGTTCCAAGGGCGCCATTTTCCGCCCCTTTTTTGAGCTAAAAAGAATGCTTGACCGTAAGCCTTTATTTCAGCAAGAACTTTTCGAAAATGTCTTTGGAAGACCTAAGTTGATAGGGCAATATATCATCCAGACGATTTATCGCGATATTGAAAAAAATATCGTCCAGACGATATCAACTAGACGATATATCGTCACGATATTTTGGCGATATATATCGTGTCCATGAACGTCCGCAGGATTTTTTCCAGGGAGGGGCAAGGAAGGTATTTTTTTTCAGGGGGGCAAACAATGCTCATTATCTCCAATAATAGTGTTGCTCCCTCAAAAAACATTGCTTAAATTTGAATTTACCGTATTCATGTAATAATTAACACATATTATTGTGACTGAAATGAAATTATATGTGAAAAATATAAAATTTTTGCTTGACTTTCATTTTCCAGGGGAGACCACAGCCCCCCTTGCCCCCCTTCCGGACGCCCATGATAGTGTCAGCGATATATCGTCACGATATTTGGATTGATTGAATTAGTTTATTTTACTTCGCGTTTTGTGCCTCTTGGCTAATTTGCGAAGATAGGGATGAGTGATGAAATGATGAATGGACATTCACAAACAACCAAGCCCGAGCGGGATTCGAACCCGGGACCCTTGGCGTCGCAGGTCACGATATTTTAGCGATATATATCGTGTCAGCAATATATCGTCACGATATTTGGCGATATTTATCGTGGAGACGATATATTACCGATATCAAGATACGGAAAAAATATCGTATAGTATGTCTCCACGGTAGCTCAGTCGTTAGGGCGTATGACTACCATGCGAGAGACCCGGGTTCGATCCCCGGGGTGGGAGAACCTGGACTTTTTCAACCTGTTTAAGCGGCTCTGGCGTCCACCCAGCGTCGTATAAAGTGGGTACCTGCAGGAAAGTCCGGGGGGTAAAGGCGGCCAGGAGCGTGGCGCTGATCACATCACCCCCAGCTCGGTGGAGATAAAGAAAGTGTGGGGCCCCAACCCCACACGCCCTTTACGCCTTCTTGGCGTGGTGCAAAGCACAAGAGAGCACTTTACTTTTTTTTATAGTCTGTGACAATATTTTCTTCACGATATATGACGATATCAAATTTCCAATATCGTCATCGCTAGTTGATACTGTAAGTTGAATTGATTTAGTTCATTTTACTTCGCTTTTCTGCTCGTTTTGGTTAATCGCGACGATGAGGATGAGATATGATTGAAAATGACGGACACTCACAAAGAACACACATGATTAGGCCGGGGCTTCGTAGAGCGTCGTTCTAACCACTCCGCCACGCAGGTCGGCTGTTATTATGTATTCTTAAAAATTAAATCTTGCTAGAATTTCTCCTTTAAGACATTCAGAAAACTTGTGTGTGTACTTTTTACCGCGAATCTCGGGACCAAGGCCCGCGCATAAGGGCAGAGAAGGGGAGAAAGCGAATGGGCGAAGCCGCTACGACACGCTAGCTACGTTAACGACCGGCTGGCTTTGAAGTCTACGGAGCGCGCCCAGCAGCTGCAACAATCACATTCAACGCACAGTGTTGCCACACATCTTCTCTACGCCACCTTGTCCCTCCGTCTTCCCACGGTCTCCACATTGAAGTTGCAAAGTACAGCAACAGCGCATGCGCAGTCATGTGACAGACTCCACGTGGAGTAGACGAGCAGAATGACAGCTGCTCCCATTGGCTGAAGGTTGAGTGTGATTGGACGAAAACAACTCGCCCGCTGTTTATCCCCACCCACATTCGTGGCGGCAGCTCTCTTCAGATCTTGGACGTTAGCCAAGTAAACGCGTCATCTGTAACTGAAGTCGCTTTCCCCCACCCCGCAACCCTGTTCCCTCGTCCAGCCGTCTCGCGTTTGCGCAGAGACTTGTTTTCGTTGCCTTGCTCCAGATACTACGGGGACAGAACATAGCTTTCCTTCGCTGGACTCGAGTCAAAAAATTAGCCTTAATTTTGTAAGAAAACTAAAATTTCCATATTAGAAGATTGTACTTCACTTGTCACAGGCCCACCATTCTGATGTGAATACATCAACAAGACCCATTGTACATGGGCACTTATCATCGCAGGATGACGAGGCACTATGATATGCATGTGTTTCGTATCATCAGGTCAGCGAAACTTATGCTCACACATTTCTAGAACTATATAAATAGGCAGAATCCTTGAACGTTCCATGTCCAGGTGATTTAATATCAAAAACAAATCGTGATCTATTACTTCAGAACAATTGGAAACCTGCAATCTGGTGAAAACGCCAACTTTTGTTCAGTTGTCCGTGATTCCAACATGGTAATGCTCGGCCGCATACAGTTCGTGCGATACAGCCACCTGATCTCGTATCGGGTGATTGTGTTTGGACCCATCAAGGAAGCACTCTGTGGAAAGAAGTTCGGGCAAACGACGAGACAAGAATTGGTGATAACTCACTCAGTAAAAATATACAGGGCGTTCATATAGTCCCGGTACCATTACAAAAAAACATAGCTCGGAAACTACATGCAATAGAACAATACTGTTGATTGCAAAATGAGCTACAACTCGTTTATATGTCATACACCTCAATGTGCACCCCTCAAGTTGCTCTCAGAACATCAAGGCGGTAATCCCCTTCTGCCCATACCCGCCCCAGCGTATCACCAGTAACAGTTAGGATACTCTCTGTTATTTTTCTTCGAAGAGTAGCAACGTCTGGAACAGGAGTGCGGTAAACACAATCTTTGACATACCCCCAACTAACTAACTAACTAACTCTCTAGCCTTCTTAAACCTGAAGGTTCATGGCTACAGCAACACAGGCCTTCCATCTGTCCCTAACTTGAGCAAGATCTATATACGCTTTTCCATCCTTGACATACCCCAGAAGAAGAAATCCAAGGGTGTGAGATCAGGAGAGCGCGGTGGCCAAGGTCCATCACGGCCTATCCACCTGCCAGGGAAATGCCTATCTAGAATACCTCGAACATCCTTGGACCAATGAGGGGGTGACCGTCATTTTGCAATCAACAGCATTGTTCTATTGCATGTAGTTTCCGTGCTCTGTTTTTTGGTAATGGTACCGGGACTTCATGAACACCCTGTATTTTTTCAAGCTGAATTAATGAAGTGCTGGCACATCATCATTTAATGTGGTGGGAAGACAGTGTTGAAATGTGATGAAGTGTTTTGAATACAAATTATACAGTACATATTGTGTTAATAAAATAAAATATTAAGGTTACATTTTGACTGCTAAATTCGGGGCATGTAAAGCCTACTTTCTATTACAAGTACAAGTATATTACTATTACACTGCAATGTTCCTTCATTTTTTCTTTTTTACTTCTAATTCAGAGCCTATTCTACGGCTCGATTCGGGTCCCAAGATATTTAAAATTTCCGGCACCTGTCAACAGGGGCGCCGAAACGGGGGTTGCCGGAGGTGCCCCGGGCTCCCCAAACTTCACTTGGGCCCCGTTGTAAGGGGCCCAATGTATAAATTTTAACATTTTGGAACAACATATTATTTATGTGATGAAAATTCCTTAAATTAAGTGAGGATTTTGCGTGAAAACACTTTTGGTCCCTAATTCCTTAGACTTCTAATTCGAATTATTTCTTCTATTTATGATTACAAAACCTTTGCACCTAGGAACTTTGCATTCAAAGAAACGGGATTCTCTATTGGAATGGGCAAAAAATGTGGAGTCTACCACCCAGCCGAGTCTTTATAGTGTTCAGCATGCCAGTATTTCTTCTTTTGAGCACACAGTGAATTTAGAAACGAACATCTTATATATATGTAATCAAAATATAGTTCATTTCTTGTCCAGATAATAAAGTTTGATATACCCTCGTATATGTATTTGTGTTTTCAGAGCTAGTGAATTGTAATCACAATTTTTGAAAGGTTTTTCTCAAGCTTGTCCCTACTACTGGGGGGGGGGGAACTTGCCCCCCCAAACGGAAAAAGTCGGTTTTTATGCCTTGCTTAGCTTTGTCCCCCCCCAAATATCGGAAGAAATCGGCGCTTATGCCTGTCAATTCAAATTGGGTTTTTATAGATAAGGAAGAGGCAAATAATGGGATTTTTAGTTTCCACATTAGAATTTTCGAAGTTTCCTCTACCATCGAAAAACCGCCATGATATTCCAAATTGGAATTGGAATTCCATCCAGAGCACGTGAATCTTCGTGTGGTTTTGCTTTCGCTGTTGTGTAGATATTTGCAAGTTTCGTGACTAATTGATTGATTTGTTAACACAGTTAAGCCTTCTCTTCATGTTAATAAAACATTAAAATACTGACTAAGGGAAAATTTTATAGTATAAAATTAGTCTTCTTCAGACGAAACTTTATTGTGAAATTTCGTCTGAAGAAGATCCTGTTAGAGGGTGGAAACGTTACATTTTTAGTATATATATATTTTTTATTCCACGTCCTCTCACTATATCATCTACCAGCTTAGCACAGGATAGAAACGATGAGATACCTCTGGGTACAGATCAGGGTGACTAACACTACGAATATATGGAAAGAAACAATAGATTTAACCCACTACGGAGGGTACAAATATTAGATAACTTTGGAAATCTTTTCATACAATATTTTTCTTCTATTTTTATTTCTTAATAATTGTAGCCAATCTTCTTCTTTGGGCTTCTTCTTCTTGTAATCGCCGAGACTTCTTCTTCTTATAATTGCTAAGGCTTCTTCTTCTTGTAATTAATAAGGCATCTTCTTCTTATAACTACTAAGGCTTCTTCTTGTAATTACTAAGGCTTCTTCTTGTAATTACTAAGGCTTTTTCTTCTTGTAATTACTAATGCTGCTGCTTCTTGCAATTACTAATGCTGCTGCTTCTTGTAATTATTACATATTGTGTATTTTTTCTTTGTCGATCTTATCCAAATTGACAGAAATATCGATCTCCCAGACAAACAAAGAGAAAGGGGTTAGTTAAAGATCGCCGCCTGGCCGGCGCTAACCTTAACTTGGAGCTGCAATAGATGCGCCTACCAAAAGTGCTTGGGTGCCTGCCGTGAAATGGCGCTACACCTGAGAAAAACAACCCAAAAGCCGCACGAAACTCTCAGTTCGTGGGAACCGAAATAGACTCAAAATCGTAATTACTATTGGACTTCCTTACTTTTATATAATGATCACATATGCTATTACTGAATATTAATTACCCTTTCCACCTTATTTATAGTCTGTTATTGTGCTAAGTTCATTTATTTCTTCATTATAATTAGTATTAATATTTACAATCATTATTTCACCACATCAGCGCTTTCCTTTTTCTATTTTTACAATGGTAGACGTTTTCTTTAGTGCTGCCATCTCTGGTCCACTTTCAAAACTGCTTTATGCATCATCAAATATATGCGTCGTTCTTTTTGCACGCTGCCATCTATGATCCTCTACCTCAAACAACAACAATGCAGTTTGTGTACGTGACATTTATACTATAAAATTTTGCCTTGGTCAGTATTTTAATGTTTTATATGATTAATTTGGTTTATTTTACTTCGCTTTTCGGCCACTTTTGTCTTTTTCAGCATACCTCGTTGCAGAACTTCAGTCTATCAGGCCTCTCTCAGTTACGCAGCGCCTAAGGCCTGGAATGCACTACCAAATGTAACCAAAAATCAAAACTTCATACGTTTACGCGATATGCTCCGTGAATCACTGATCAACGAACAGAAGCAAGGTAAATCAACATATGAAAAATACTATGAGCTGCCAGAAATAATTTTTCAACTTCCTCGACTTCAATTACTTTATTACCTAATTCACTGCTAACATTGTTCCATTGTAAAGGGTGTTTGATAAAGTGCGCAGTTTTTAAATAGCTTGTCATTTTTTTTTGTTGGAAGGTTGGTAACACTGTTCTTATAATTTTCGTTATCTCTTAACATTCCGATTATTAAATGAGCAATTGTTGTTTCTCTTCAGATGTTCAGTTGAGTTGTCATGGAGAGGTTCACTATCGAGCAACGCTCAATTGCTCAATTAATAATGGGAATGTTAAGAGATAACGAAAATTATAAGAACAGTGTTGCCAACCTTCAAGCAAAAAATGACAAGCTATTTAAAAACTGCGCACTTTATGAAACACCCTCTATATGATTCTATTCCTATTGTATTTTAATGTACTGTCTTGTTTAACTTCTTTGTAATCTTGAATTTATTTTATTTTTTTATTTTTATTCTGTTCTATTGTATGGGATTTTATTTCTTTTGTATTTTATTGTACGAGGGGAGAGTGAAAAGTCTTGAGCCTCACATGGAAGGAGTGATGCTAGGTAGTTAAAATTTTGGAGGATGTAAGGTGTGAGTTTTAGGACACCCTGTGCGAACTTTTATGAAATTCACATGTTTTCTTCTATTTTTTGTCAGGTTGAAAATGAATGAAGTGTCAGAGAAGAGAGTGGCCGTCGGTATATCTGTCGGCAAGGCCTCACTGCACAGGCTGCTTTGGTCGAGTGTGGCTTCACCGCACTTCCCCATCCACCTTATTCCCCCGACCTTGCCCGTCAGATTTTCATCTTTTCCCTGCTATGAAGAATTCATTTCGAGGACGTCACTTCCACACGGACGAAGGAAAAATCATTCTACCAGATGACTAAACAAATTGCAGCACAGAATGCATAGTGCATTGATCTGGGGGGTGATTATTAATGAGAAATTATAGCTCAAACACACCTTCCCTGTGAGGCTCAAGACTTTTCACTCTCCCCTCGTACTTTCTTGTCAAATTTCTTTGTAATCTTGAATTTCATTTTAATTGTAATCTGTACTTTTTGGTCTTAGGTGGTAGACCAGCAACAGCTGAACCTTGCCCACACACAGAAAACTAAATGCATCATATGGATTGATGCACCAGAATGCATCGATTGATGCACTAAAGTGTGTTTTATGGCTTCTTCAAAGAATCAGATTCACATTTGATGCAGTTGGGTGCATTTTTGTATGTCGTGAAAGACACACCAAAGTGCATCATTTGACTCAAGTGAGGATTTATTTTAGTCGTGATGCATTTCAATGCATTAGTTCATGTTCCTTGACGCACCTTCCTCCATCTTTTTGGATGATGAATTTAAACGTTTGGTCTGAGCTACAGAGTTTATGTAGCTCAGACGAAAAGTTTAAGTGCATCATCAAAAAACATGCTTTTGGGTGCATCAAAACGCATCAACGGATGCAATGAAGTGCATCTGGACTGAAAGAATCCTAACTTGAATCAAATGATGCACTTTGGTGTGTCTTTCACGACATACAAAAATGCACCCAACTGCATCAAAAATGTGAATCTGATTCTTTGAAGAAGCCATAAAACACACATTAGAGCATCAATCGATGCATTCGGGTGCATCTATCGATATGATGCATTTAGTTCTCCGAGTGCAGCAATAAAGTCAATTCAATTCAATTCAATCGTGAAGATGAAAATGAGTGATATGAAACTGATCAAAGTACGACCACAAAGAATAACCATACCCAGGCTGAGATTCGAACCCGGTACCCCTGGTATCCTAGCGCACTGTCCTAACTACTCTGCCACGGAGGCTGGCACTTGAGTTTTAATATAAATACTAATTATGTAGAGATAAGCTAATCGGGACTGGACCTACAGTTTAAAGTGGGATCCGAACCACTGTGCCTAAACCGGGTATCGAACGCGTCACCTCAAGGCGAAGACGTTACCACTACGCCATCAGGGAGGCAAGCATCAAGTTTGTCGCCCACTATTTTATTATAAATTAAATTAGACGTTTAACTAAAGCCGCATTTACACCGGAGTTGCTAACACATGTTACCAACAAATGTTGGTAACATTTCGAAAAACGTTTGTGAATTGGTTATCAACATCTCATGTTAGCAACAGAAATTTTGTTATCCACAAGAAGTCGGTAAAGATCAAAGAATGTTAGCAATACTTGTTACCAACACATGTTACCAGAGCCTTTCGATGTTAGCAGCATTTTACCCGCTTCCCCTCCCGCCACCATCACGCCAGTGACAGCCAGCCAGCGAGTGCGCAGTGTGTTTTGTAATTTATTTATCATGGAAAATATTTTAAGTGAGATGCAGTGGTCAAAGGATCAAGTGCTCAACTAAAGCCCCTACCACACGGAACTGGATTTCTAGTAGGAATGCCCTAGTTGGCGCTGAACTAACTTTCTAGGTAGCAATCATGGCCGCCTGGCTGACTGCTTGACTGGTTTGGAGGAATAGCACATGTTCTAATTCCTACTTGCTTTCCTCGACTGGATTCTGTGGAACAGCCAATCAGAGCAAAGTTTCGCCACGTGAAGATAATCTGCGAGTGTGCAAAGGAGCGTTTGTGTCTGTGGTTTCCGAGTATTACTCCAGCAATGTATAACGTATACAGCATAAAAGGCGCGTTGAGTTACACCATCTATGCCGAGTTCACGGTGTTTACATTTGAAACAACTAAAATATTCTTCCATGCGTGTACAGTAAACGTTGTAAATTATGTATTTAAGCAGCGCCATTGTTTTGTATCTAATACCGTTTTATACGAAACGTTATTCCTGTCGGTTGAATAGTTATCGGCTTTTAAAAATGTGAAGTGATACATTAGTAGTATCGGAATTAGATAAGGCCGGTCGCTATTTAATATTCGCAATTCATTTGCACGGGTGTTAATTAATTTGCACGTACTTAGAACTAATTTGCACGTACTTAGAATTCATTTGCAGGTACTTAGAATACTTTACATTTATGTATTTGCATGTTTATAACTTTTTATGAATATATATTTATTTATTTTATGAAAAATATGTATATAGAAGGTAATTAGAGGTACTAAACGCTATGCATATGGTTTTATATTCATTACTGCAAAGTATGTAATGTATAAAATGTTAATATTAATGTTTATAATATTGAAAATAAGTTTTCTATGGTTTATGAACCGCTATGAACGGTGGTAATGGGTGTAGGTACAGGTCCAATTACGATTGGGGACGGTCCCGGTACTCGAACCCACGATATGCAACGTTAATAATTAGTACTATGTAATAATGTATGTTATTATGGTATGAAACACGATGGTTTCACATGTTAGACAGAATACTGTCTCAGAATCTCGACTCGGCGGTGATGCCAGACAGAGAGAATGAATTAATATTCAGCGCAGGTAGAGGAGAAAGGAATTTGGGGAGTGTGCGTTCAAGGTCAAATGACGTCAGAACGTCAGAACAAAGGAAGAACCCGATTGACCAATCAGAACCGGTTTTTTCAAGGTTAACCAGTACGCAAGAACAGGGGAAAGCTATGCAATACTGTAGGGCAGGGGAGGGATTCAACCAGACAACAAAGGATGTCTGGAATGGCAGCAAGGGTCAAATCTCTGAAGCTATGCGTCGCTTGTAGAACCGGTTTCCGCCGCCAATTAATATTCCGCTCAGGTTTGCCTTCAAGGCACAGGACGCTTTAGCGCAGGTTTTTTTTATCTGTACTATGAAGAAGGGAGAGCTATTAGGGACGGGGCCTACAGTTTTCACCATTTGCTTTTATCACGGGGTAACGAACCTAGGACCCTTTGATTATTGATTTAGGTAGTAAATGTATGTTACTGTGTGCTATTTAACTTAATTTTGAGTTTATTTTTTACCAAACTTTGACTTTATGTCAAACATTTTCACAGCTTATCCTTATTTTTACAAAAATAACACTATTTGTACTATTCAGGCAACATTTTTTATTAAATTTTGGACTCGCAAAGATATTTTTACAACTTTTTAACTTATTATTTTACAATTTTATGTTAATTTTTTACCAAAATAACACTATTTGTACTATTCAGGCAACACTTTTATTAAATTTTGGACTCAAAGACATTTTTTCAACTTTTAACTGATTATTTTACAACTTTAAGTTAATTTTTTACCAAAATAACACTATTTGTACTATTCAAGCAACATTTTTTATTAAATTTTGGACTCACAAAGACATTTTTTTCTACGTTTAACTTATTATTTTACAACTTTATGTTAATTTTTACCAAAATAACACTATTTGTACTAATCAGGCAACATTTTTTATTAAATTTTGGACTCACAAAGACATTTTTTCAACTTTTAACTTATTATTTTACAACTTTATGTTAATTTTTACCAAAATAACACTATTTGTACTATTCAGGCAACATTTTTTATTAAATTTTGTATTTACAAAGAGATTTTTTCAACTTTTAATTTATTATTTACAAGTTTATGCCTATTTTTTTACTCAAATAACACAATTCTATCTGTTCAGGAAAGACTTTTAGTTACATTTTCGACACACAAAGTGTGTGTTCTCAACTTCTATCTGTTTATTTCACAAGTTTAGGCTTATTATTACCAAAATAATACAATTCAATCTGTTCAGGAAAGACTTTTAGTTACATTTTCGATACACAAAGTGTGTGATCTCAATTTCTATCTGTTTATTTCACAAGTTTAGGCTTATTATTACCAAAATAATACAATTCAATCTGTTCAGGAAAGACTTTTAGTCGCATTTTCGACACACAGAGTGTGTGATCTCAACTTCTATCTGTTTATTTCACAAGTTTAGGCTTATTATTACCAAAATAATACAATTCAATCTGTTCAGGAAAGACTTTTAGTCGCATTTTCGACACACAAAGTGTGTGTTCTCAACTTTTATTTGTTTATTTTACAAGTTTAGCCTAATATTTACTCAAATGACACTATTTATATTATTCAGGCACCATTTTTATTACATTTTGGACTTTCAAAGACACACACACACACACACACACACACACACAGAGAGAGAGAGAGAGAGAGAGAGAGAGAGAGAGATTTTTCCAAGTTTACAGGATTATTCTCCAAGTTTACTCAAATAACACAATTTAAATGTGTTTTGAATTATATTTTGTACACATGAAGTGTGTTTCGTCAAGTTTTACCCTTTTATTTTACAAGTTTAGGCTTAATATTACTCAAATAACACAATTTAATCTAGTCAGGAAGGATTTGTTATTATATTTTGGATGCACAAAGAGATGTTTTCAACTTTTTTACTGATTTTTTGCAGGGTACGTATTAATTTTTATTTATTTTGTTTTGTATCATATATACATTTCCAAATTTTTAACTTAGAGTTTAGTATTTATTTAAATTTTTTCAAAAACACTAAAGAAAAAGTACTTTTAGCTAAAATGTAAGCCACAGAATATATTATTATTATTATTATTATTATTAGGGTTTACTGATTTCCACTATGCTATTTTTGGTTCTGTATTTCTATATGTATTTATTTAGGTCCGGTTACGCCTGCTACGTAGGAAAGTTTGTTTATTTTAGAGTTTGCTGAGTATTTTGTTACTTTTATACTAGGTAAAGTTTCCAAAATATATCAGGTAGGGCTCCATCCATATACTTTTGTTTTTGCTGTTTGGAGATGATGCGATCAGCATCACTCTCCATCTGCTTTTTATTTTATGTACCCAATATTATTTTGAGGCTTAGTGAATTCTAGAGCCTATTTATGCAGGAGAGAGGAGAGAGGACTTGAAAATTTTGATCTCAGATAACCCACAACTATTTGTCAGAGTATTTTAAAGGATATTTTATATTTATTATGTGCCACTAGAATATCAAAGCTTGCTTAATTTTTATGTCTGTAACGCTGTTATTGTATTTCTAGCTAAGGCTTACTGGATAAAGTACACGAAATGTTTATCATTTCAACTATTTGCTTTTATACGAAGCCAAATTTTTAGTGTAACGAAAATTATTGTGTGTCTATAAAGACTGAAATCCCTTTCCCGATGGGTCCATAACTGGACGCTTACGAACATTGTTCCTTTTATTTTAAAAAAATATAACCATTTATCAATATATTGACAATTCACAGGACAAGACGAAGTTCACAGACGACTGACTATATGGACCATAGGTCCACTTGCTAAATTTTTTTCTATGCTAGAAGAATAATTTAGCCTTATAGCCTTTTTCAAGGTATTTTAGAAGTATTACTGGGTTTTTTGGGTGCATCAACATTTGGGTTATTTCCATTTGGTTTATTATACGAGGCTACAATCACTATATGTCTATGAGGACTAAAATCCTCTGATTGAAACTAAAACCTTAGGCTGTAACTAGGGACTTAGTATGTGTATAACGACAATTTATAGGACAACACGATCCTTACAAAGGATTGTAGGTGATGTAGGCCCACACGCCAGAGCTTTGTTAATCTGCAAGAAGCATTTACAGCTAATGCTACGAGGAAATGAGGTTGATTTTTTACTGTTTCAAAAGAATGCTATCTTTTTATACACCCAATATTTGCTTTTTCAAGTAACTACATGTGCCAGAAGCACTTACAGGCCAACTCTAACTAGACTTATGTAAATGTAGCAAGAACTATATTTCTGAGGAAGCACGCAAAAGCAGATTACCAGATTAAAGTATCAGAAAAACAGATTTTTCTATGCAAGTATATTTTTATTGACTGGATTATTTAACAGATCAAACAGGAAGACTGCAAAATTCATTAAATGTAGGTCTATCGTATAGGTGGTTTCAGAGATATAAAAAGAACAAATATAAGATTTCGCTTGTTTTGCTTCTGAGGCTAATCGCGACGCTAAGGGTAAATGGCGAGGAAATGTAACGGAGGAGAAACACTCCCAAGAGTTATGGGCTGCATGTAAGTTAATACCACAGAGATATTACAGTAGGTGTAGGTTCTACCACCAGAACTTTTCTATTATAATAATACTGGTTATGCTGTACTGTTAGCTAAAGATGCTGATATTTGAGAAACTTAAAAGCTTATTTGCAAAATTTTAGATAAATAATAATCTGTTAGACTGTAAACATATTTTATATCCATTCTGCTAAAGATCCGATGACAAAATTTAAAAATTGTAATCGCCCAGACAGGGACTCGAACCCTGGACAGATAGGTTAAAAGCCTAATGCTATACCAACTAAGCTATCTGGGCACAAGGTATTTTTTTTTTTTGAAAAGTTAGTTATGTTAAGAAATATATTGAAACATTTGAGAACACTTTTGGTCTGGTTCGACAGAGAAGGAGACAACATTTCCAAATTTTTACAGACTGGGTGTATTTTTCCACTATAGAGGCCTTCACTATATGTAATTCGAAACGCTAAAGTTCAGCTAGCTTCCAAAATCCAAAATTGAGGTAAAGATTGTGTTTGGCGAGATTAACAAGTTACAATTATATCCAGTTACGGACAAATAAAGCTAAAACTCTCAGATTTACTGTACTAGCCAAGTTTTAGTAACATTTTCCTTCACTATAGTACTAATACCAAAGAAATAGGTATATTTTATTTATAATTTGACAAAATGTACTAGTATTTAATTCACAAAGTTAGGTAAAAAAACAGTATTTTAAAAAAATATTGTTGCTGCCTTCAAATTTTATGTTATTTAGCCACTAACAACTGGTTTACACTGTTTGACATCCTTTAAATAGCAAAAGAAGGAATTATTTGTTTAGTATTTTTACTACTTTATATTTATTTAAGAAAACAATTGTACAGTTTAACTTAATTTTTAACAAATTGTTACTAATTTATATATCAAAGTTATGTTATTTAGAGTGTTTGAAGGCGTATAAAGTTAATATTTGTACTTATCAGTGCAACTAACAATTATATTTTACACACAAAAGATAATGTTTACAGTTAAATCACTTGAATCAGAGAATAATATTTTACAGTAATTGATTCATTCAGCACTAGTCAGTACTTTTATGCATCAGAAAGTTTTCTTAATTTTCTATTATGCATGCTATTTTGTGCTATTCTTAAAATGTATTTCTAAGGCAAACTGGTTTAATTTTCTGCTTATAATGGAAAGTTGACATAGTTTTCGCACAATGCTTTGTACATTTGTTATATTCACTACTTACAATTCAAATATTATGCTTATTTAATGTATAACTAACTAACTCTCTAGCCTTCTTAAACCCGAAGGTTCATGGCTGCAGCAACACATGCCTCTCATCTGTTTCTGTCCTAAGCAAGATCTATATACTCCTTTCCATCCCTACCAATTTCCTTTAGGTCCATCTCTACATTATCCCTATATTTTGTTTTGGTCTTCCTATTGGTCTTTTACCATCAGGTTTCCCAACAAGAATCCTGTATATTTTTTTTCCTCTCCCATTTGTACCACATGATCTACACATCTAAGTCTTCTTGATTTAATTATTCTAATAATATCTGGACATGAATACAAATTATGTACTTCTAAATTATGTAATCTTCTCCACTCATCTGCCTCCTCATCTGTTTTAGGCCCAAATATTTTCCTAAGGATCTTATTTTCAAATACTCTCAATTTATGTTCCTAGCTTATACTGTAGTTATTATATCTTTTTCTATCAGCTTATTTTGAAATTAATATTATTAGGTATAGTCCCCAGCGGTAGAAGCCTCAATGAAGCTTTTTTCCGATGCGAGCCTCAGCAACTGGGCGGGTCGCAGGTGGCGGATAGCGAACGACCACCAGATATGGTGGTTAGCTGCGAATAAGGCAATGCCAAATAAGCAGTCCCGGACCGAGGCGACAATGCTAACAGGGCCTGGGGAGGATAGTCTTTGGCAAGTCCATACTCAATAAAAACCCAGAAAAGCCCAATGACAGCATTGTGACATGGCGAGGAAGTGTCGCCATTAAATAAGCACTGCCCCTACTGCCTTGTAGGGAGGGGAGGGATCCCCAAAGGCTAAGGGAAGGAACCCTAACAGAAAACCGGCCAACGGCTCTAGAGATGGAAAAGACTGTAGAGTCCCAACATCCTAAGAGGCGGAAGAGCTACAACCCCACTGCCTTGTGGTAAGGGTTTTGACCCGAAGGCTATGGGAGCAAACCCAGAAAGAAAACCAAGCAAGGGCAGAGGCTTAAAGGGAGCACTCCTCCCACTGCCCTAGCTTCATCGTAGGGCTAATAACCCACATGAAGTGAAATAATACATATTCAGAGAAACACAGGAATAGAAGCCGAACAGAGTAAACAACGACGACAATGCAAGGTAAAACGGACTATGAGATTTGGAACCTGGAACATCACCTCCCTCTCAGGAAAGGAAGTGGAGATTGTAAAGGAAATGGAGAAATACAAATTAGAAATATTAGGAATTAGTGAAGTAAAAAAGAAAGGATCAGGAGAGGTTGACATGGAAAAAGGATATGTTCTCAGGTATTCAGGAGTAGAAAGAAGGAGTAGAGCAAAAGAAGGTGTGGGAATTATTGTTAGCGAAAGACTGAACACTAGAGTAACTGACTGGAAAGCAGTTAACTCTAGGATAATAAGACTGAATTTGGAATTGGAATTAAACCGTAGGATTACCATTATACAAGTATATGCTCCTACAGAGGATAAAGATGAACTAGAAAAAGAACTATATTACAACTCCCTCCAACAAATATTAGATGAGGCTAGAAATGTAACGGAAAACGTTATTATAATGGGAGATTGGAATGCTAGAGTGGGAAATGAAATTAGACGAGGACATGGAAGTTTGGGAAGGTATGGTGCTGAAAAGACCCGAAACAGCAATGGAGATAAAATGCTGGAGTTCTGTATTGATAACGAGCTCCGCATCGGAAACTCCTTCTTCCCGCATAAAAGAATACATCAAATTACCTTTGAAGCAATTAGCAGAGGAGCACAGAGCACAATAGATTACTGCGTATATACAAAAAACACCCATTATGATGTAATGGATGTAAAAGTTTTTCGCAGCGCCGAACTCGGTACTCAACATAGACTACTAGTAATGACGACCCGATTCAAACCACTACCTGCACCAATTAAGATAAACCTTACTAAACTTAAAATATCAACATTAGAAACCCAAAATAAAAGAAAGGAGTTTCAGAGGAAACTGAAAGAAAAACTTAGAGAAAAAGAACAAAACCATGGACAAGAATGGAATGTGGAAAATAAATGGAAAGTAATGAAAGAAAGCCTCAATGAAGTTGCAACAGAAATATGTGGAATAGTAAAGATAACAAATAAAAAGAAGCAGACAAGATGGTGGAGCGATAATGTGAAAGAAAAAGTTTCAATTAAAAAGAAAGCATGGCTAAAATACTTAAAGACCAAAAGAATGGAGGACAAAGAAGCTTATATACAGGCAAGAGATACAGCAAAACGGATAGTGAGAACAGCGAAGAAGGAAACCTGGGAACAATTTGGAAAGGAAATAGAAGAAAATCATAAAAATAATCCAAGAAAATTTTGGCATGTGCTGAAAAATCTGAAAGGAAAACGAGGAAAGAAAATAAGGAATATCAAAAACAAGAATAACGAGGTGAAAACCAATATGAAGGAAATTTTAGATACGTGGAATGAATATTATGCGGAAACCTTTAGAGAAGAAGAGGAATTGTATGAGGAAAGACTCATGAGGGAAGAAAATGAGAACGTGGAAGCTGAGGAAGAAATCCAACTAAAAGAAGTACAAGAGGCAATTAAATCTTTAAAAACTGGTAAAGCACCCGGTTGGGATAATATACATCCAGAATTTATAAAATATGGAGGAAAGGAAATAGTAAAATGGATATGGGATTTATACAGACTGATATGGGCAACAGAGAAAATACCAAAAGATTGGGAACAGAATGTAATAATTCCTATACATAAAAAAGGAAGTACCCTCGATTGCTCAAACTATAGAGCAATATGCTTAGCGCCAGTCGCCCAGAAACTATATTCACACATTATAGAAAAAAGATTAAGGCAACAAGTTGAAGATAAATTGGAAGAAGAACAAGCAGGTTTCAGGCCTCATCGTCAAACTCAAGATCTAATCTTCTCCCTGAGGAACGCAATAGAGAAGATATTAAGCAGAGGAGGGGAAATATTTACAGCTTTTATTGACTTAAAGTCTGCCTTCGACAGAGTACCAAGAGGACAAATATGGAAGGCCCTTCATCAGTTCCAAGTAACGTCAAAACTGACTAGAATAATTCAAAGTCTATATAAGAACGTTAAAGGAACGGTTAGAATAAATGGACAATCCTCCAAGGAATTTAATATGGGAAAAGGAGTAAAACAAGGTGATGGACTTAGTCCTCTTCTTTTCATATTATTCATGGATCAAATTATAAAGCAATGCAAAAGAACAACAAGAAAATGCAAAATTGGAAATTATAAGATGAAACCGGTATGGGTACAAACATTAGTATACGCTGATGATATTGTTCTCCTAGCAAAAGATAGCAACAGCCTACAAAATGCTGTCCTAGAGTGGGGCCGAGCATTCAAAGAACGAAAGATGGAAATCAATATTAGCAAGACGAAAGTCATGCACTTCACTAAACAAGAACCAGCAAGGATGCGCATTCATTGGAATAATAGGACCTTAGAACAAGTAGAACAGTTTGAATATTTAGGAACCATACTAACTGCGGACGGGAAAATGGACTCTGAAATTAATCACAGAATTCAGAAAGCAAATAATCTGTACTATAATATTAGTAACACCATTATAGGTAAAAAGGAGATTAGTAAAGAAACAAAAATGAAAATATATAAAACAGTCTATCTCCCCACGCTATTATATGGATCAGAAAGCTGGATAATGCAAACTAAATTGGAGAGCAGACTTACTGCTACAGAAATGAAATTCTTAAGAAAAACTGTAGGAAAGACAAGGAGAGATATGATACGAAACACAACAATAAGAAGAGAATGCCTGAATCAGGAACCACTGATTGAAATCATCGAGAAGAGGGAATTAGGCTGGCTGGGACATCTTATTAGGATGGAGGAAGAGCGTAAACCGAAACAAATATTTGAGGCCCGACCAGAAGGAAAGAGAGGAAGGGGACGACCCAGGTTGAACTGGAACCAGTACATTTATGGACTGGCACAGAAGAGAGGGAAGACACCGGACGAAGTGAAAAGACTGGCACAGGATAGAACTTCTTTCAAGAAGTGGCTGAAAGGACCCGACGCCTAAGTGGGCATAAGGGAAAAGAAGAAGAAGAAGAAGGTATAGTCTTTGATTTATAACTATATTGCTTTTTTTATCAATTTATCTAAGAGTACACACAGACAAACACATGTGTACACACTTTTATGTACATAGATATGCCTTTTTTCAATATTTTAGTATGAAGATTGCACTTTAGCTATTCAAGCAAGGGTAGGAAAGGTAGGATTTCTGAGAATTTGTTGCAGGATTTTGTTGTCCAAGTATAGATGAGAACTGAGCTGAGAGACTGTTTTGAACCTTTTCATGAGAGTTTGCATGTGAACTGTATTCAAATTGACCACTATTGACTGTGCATGCTTCTAAGTTTTGCTGTTATTTTACATCAAGTCTGTGAGACTGCAGACAGTTTTCCCTTTTCAAGTAGTTTTTATTGATTGTATTTGTATATGTTTTGGGGACTTAGCAGTTTTATGTTATGAGGCAGTTTGTTGTAGAATATTCTTACCTGATTGCTTTGAGATATTGAGTGTCTGCTGTTTTACTTGTAATTATTTTCCTTCTTGTGTTTTGTATTTGACTATATTTTGTCCAAGTTCGTAGTATTTAGAATAATTGTTATTGACTTGTAGATGTAGGGAGTAATAATCCTTTGCAAGATGCCCTATACTTGTCTGAACATTATTCTTAGTGTTCACTTTTGAAGCCTTAGTATTCTGGTAGTATTATTAATGTAGAGGTAAATTAGGCTGAAATGTAGGCATTTTTCTGATAAATTAGACTCACTTAGTTGTTTCAGCAGGTAGAAGTTGCATGACGGTTTACTGCTGATGATGTTAATTTGCTCTTCTTATGTACTACGTATGATGTAGCTTATTTGAGTAATTGGAAATAAGATCCTTAGGAAAATATTTGGGCCTAAAACAGATGAGGAGGCAGATGAGTGGAGAAGATTACATAATTTAGAAGTACATAATTTGTATTCATGTCCAGATATTATTAACTAACTAACTAACTCTCTAGCCTTCTTAAACCCGAAGGTTCATGACTGCAGCAACACAGGCCTTCCATCTGTCCCTATCTTGAGCAAGATCTATATACTCTTTTCCATCCCTACCGATTTCCCTTAGGTCCATCTCGACGTTGTCCCTCCATCTTCGTCTTGGCCTTCCTACTGGTCTCTTACCATCAGGTTTCCCAACAAGAATCCTGAAAACTCCTCTTTCCTCTCCCATTCGTGCCACATGGCCTGCCCACCTAAGTCTTCTTGATTTAATTATTCTAATAATGTCTGGACATGAATACAAATTATGTAGTTCTAAATTATGTAACCTTCTCCACTCACCTGTCTCCTCATCCCTTTTAGGTCCAAATATTTTCCTAAGGATCCTATTTTCAAATACTCTCAATTTATGTTCCTCTTTCAATGTAAGGGACCAAGTTTCACACCCATATAATACTACAGGCAAAATTACGGTTTTGTATATTTTAACTTTTAGATTCTTAGATATTAAACGAGAAGACAAAAGTTTATGAAGAGAGAAGTAACATGCATTTCCTGAATTAAGCCTACTTTTTATTTCCTCTTTAATATAATTTTCATTTGTTAATATTACTCCTAAGTATTTGAATTTGGAAACTGTTTCAAACGAGTTGTTATCAATAATTAGATTTTGATTATTACCTAACACTTGGTTTCGGCCTGTAAGCATATATTTAGTTTTCTCTTTGTTAACTTCCAAACCTATCTCTTTAGCAGTTTTGAAAAATATTTTAGCATTATTCTTAATTGTATTCACATCATCCCCCAGTAAGTCTACATCATCTGCATATGCTAACAACTGAGTCACACCATTTAATTTTAGTCCTTCTTTAGTTTCGTTTACCTTCCTAACAGCATATTCTAAGGCAAAATTAAAGAGCAATGGAGATAATGCATCTCCTTGTTTTAACCCATCATGAATTGTAAATTTGTCAGACATATTAATACCCACACGAATTTTACTTTCTGTTTCACTGGTGCATATTTTTATCATACTAACAAGCTTCTTAGGTATTCCAAACTCTACTAATATATTATATAATTTATCTCTTTTGACCGAATCATATGCTTTTTTGAAATCAATGAATAGCTGATGGACATTTTGATTATATTCCCACTTTTTTTCAAGTGTCTGTCTGATGTGAAAAATTTGATCTGTAGTTGATCTGTTGCGTTTAAATCCACATTGATAATCACCTATAATTTCATTAGCATATGGGGTTAGTCTTGTTAAAATAATGTTAGATAATATTTTATATGTTGTTGAGAGTAGAGAAATTCCACGGTAATTATTGCAGTTCATTTTATCACCTTTTTTAAACACAGGAACAATTATGGATTCTTTCCACTGTTGAGGGATTTCTTCTTTATTCCACATTAAACAAATTAATTTATGAATTTGACAAATTAATGAATTTCCACCATATTTAATTAACTCAGCTGGTATTAAATCAATGCCAGGTGCTTTGTTATTCTTTAGCCTTTTAATAGCATCTTTAACTTCAGTCAAGTTAGGTTCTGGGACTAAAGGTTCTGCTGTGTGTACTTCATTCACTTCTGCTTTATCTCCTACATGGACATTTAAAAGGTCATTAAAGTAGTTCTTCCATCTATTTAGAATATCGCTTGGGTCAGCTAGAAAATCACCGTCTTTATCTTTTATCAAGTTTACTTTAGGTTGCCACCCCTTTCTAAACTCATTTACACCTTTATATAAATCTCTGATATTTTTATTTTTGCTGTTTGTTTCAATTTCGTTAATTTTGCTTTTCAAGTAATCTCTTTTTTTACTTCTAAACGTGCGGTTAACTTCTCGCTTTATTCTATTATAATTGTTTAGATTTGTATCATCAGAGTTATTTAACCAGCTAAGTCTAGCCTGATTTCTTATTTCTATTAGATTATGACATTCATTATCAAACCATGGCTTACTTTTTTTCGGTTTATGGTATCCTATACTTTCTTTAGCTGCTGATTCTATTGCATTACGTATGTGCTCCCAATTCTTATTTACGTCTGTTTCATTTATATTTTCATCATCATTTAAATCCTGCAAAACATCAAATCTATTTGACAGTTTAATTTGGTAATCTTTCTTAATTCTTTCATCAGTAAACTTTCCTGTATCAAATTTTAGAACTTTTAGATTTTGTTGCTTATGATTTATCACTGAGAGTCTTTCTCTTAATTTAGCAATTACTAAATAATGGTCACTGGCACAGTCAGCACCTCTATGCGTACGAACGTCAATTATACTAGTATGCCTTCTCTTATCAATGAGAATATGATCTATCTGATTATGAGTTTTACCATCTGGAGAAGACCAGGTATATTTATGGATATCTTTATGTTTAAAAGTGGTACTTTTCACAATTAAATTCTTTGAGGTTGCAAAAGTAATCAATCTTATACCATTATCATTACTTAATTCATGAAGACTTTCTTTACCAATCGTGGGTTTAAATGTCTCTTCTTTCCCAATCTGTGCATTACAGTCACCTAACAGAATTTTCATATCATACTGAGAAAATTTATAAAAGACCTGTTCTAACTCTGTATAAAAATCATCTTTAGTATTATCATCTTTATCTTCCGTTGGTGCATGTATGTTTATTAAAATAATTTTACACCACCTACCCTGTAAAACTGCATATGATATCCTATCATTAATAAATTCTACTGTTTTAAGAGCCGAGATAATTCTATTATTTATAAAAAAGCCTGTTCCAAAATTATGATTTTCAGTACCACCATAGAAAAAAGTATAATTTTTAGTTTTACAATTCCCTTCTCCTGGCCACCTAACTTCCTGGACAGCTATTACATCTAATTTATACTTGACTATCTCATTAACTGTACACTGAAATGCCCCAGGCCGGTAAAGGCTCAGAACATTCCAGGTGCCTAATTTAATATTTTTCTTATTCCTAACGTAGATCTTATCCTTAGTCCAGGGACCTCCCAAAGTAGTCCCCACCCGGAGATCCGAACGGGGGACTATTTTACCTCCGGAATATTTTACCTTGGGAACATCCATGGCCTTATATTGCTGATTCTTGACATGGCTTTTTACAGTGCAGAGTTGTCAGCTCTACGCCTAACCCCCAATATGAATGGAGGAACTACTACACAAGACAAACACAAACACATTAGACAGCACAACTACTACACAAGACACACACAAACACTTCACAACTATAACACAATATAAACACAAACACACCACAACTACTACACAAGACAAACACAAACAAATTAGACAGCACAACTACTACGCAAAACAAACCTACTAGACAGCACAACTACTACACAAACATACTAGACAGCACAACTACAACACAAGACAATCAAACATTTCAAAATAATTTTGTTTCAAATTATGTTTTGGATCACCCGCCTATCAAATCTATCTGTTCTCACTCTCTTTCTACCGTCTTTAAAGAACCAGATATTATTAGAATAATTAAATCAAGAAGACTTAGATGTGTAGATCACGTGGTACAAATGGGAGAGGAAAAAAAATATACAGGATTCTTGTTGGGAAACCTGATGGTAAAAGACCAATAGGAAGACCAAAACAAAATATAGGGATAATGTAGAGATGGACCTAAAGGAAATTGGTAGGGATGGAAAGGAGTATATAGATCTTGCTTAGGACAGAAACAGATGAGAGGCATGTGTTGCTGCAGCCATGAACCTTCGGGTTTAAGAAGGCTAGAGAGTTAGTTAGTTATACATTAAATAAGCATAATATTTGAATTGTAAGTAGTGAATATAACAAATGTACAAAGCATTGTGCGAAAACTATGTCAACTTTCCATTATAAGCAGAAAATTAAACCAGTTTGCCTTAGAAATACATTTTAAGAATAGCACAAAATAGCATGCATAATAGAAAATTAAGAAAACTTTCTGATGCATAAAAGTACTGACTAGTGCTGAATGAATCAATTACTGTAAAATATTATTCTCTGATTCAAGTGATTTAACTGTAAACATTATCTTTTGTGTGTAAAATATAATTGTTAGTTGCACTGATAAGTACAAATATTAACTTTATACGCCTTCAAACACTCTAAATAACATAACTTTGATATATAAATTAGTAACAATTTGTTAAAAATTAAGTTAAACTGTACAATTGTTTTCTTAAATAAATATAAAGTAGTAAAAATACTAAACAAATAATTCCTTCTTTTGCTATTTAAAGGATGTCAAACAGTGTAAACCAGTTGTTAGTGGCTAAATAACATAAAATTTGAAGGCAGCAACAATATTTTTTTAAAATACTGTTTTTTTACCTAACTTTGTGAATTAAATACTAGTACATTTTGTCAAATTATAAATAAAATATACCTATTTCTTTGGTATTAGTACTATAGTGAAGGAAAATGTTACTAAAACTTGGCTAGTACAGTAAATCTGAGAGTTTTAGCTTTATTTGTCCGTAACTGGATATAATTGTAACTTGTTAATCTCGCCAAACACAATCTTTACCTCAATTTTGGATTTTGGAAGCTAGCTGAACTTTAGCGTTTCGAATTACATATAGTGAAGGCCTCTATAGTGGAAAAATACACCCAGTCTGTAAAAATTTGGAAATGTTGTCTCCTTCTCTGTCGAACCAGACCAAAAGTGTTCTCAAATGTTTCAATATATTTCTTAACATAACTAACTTTTCAAAAAAAAAAAATACCTTGTGCCCAGATAGCTTAGTTGGTATAGCATTAGGCTTTTAACCTATCTGTCCAGGGTTCGAGTCCCTGTCTGGGCGATTACAATTTTTAAATTTTGTCATCGGATCTTTAGCAGAATGGATATAAAATATGTTTACAGTCTAACAGATTATTATTTATCTAAAATTTTGCAAATAAGCTTTTAAGTTTCTCAAATATCAGCATCTTTAGCTAACAGTACAGCATAACCAGTATTATTATAATAGAAAAGTTCTGGTGGTAGAACCTACACCTACTGTAATATCTCTGTGGTATTAACTTACATGCAGCCCATAACTCTTGGGAGTGTTTCTCCTCCGTTACATTTCCTCGCCATTTACCCTTAGCGTCGCGATTAGCCTCAGAAGCAAAACAAGCGAAATCTTATATTTGTTCTTTTTATATCTCTGAAACCACCTATACGATAGACCTACATTTAATGAATTTTGCAGTCTTCCTGTTTGATCTGTTAAATAATCCAGTCAATAAAAATATACTTGCATAGAAAAATCTGTTTTTCTGATACTTTAATCTGGTAATCTGCTTTTGCGTGCTTCCTCAGAAATATAGTTCTTGCTACATTTACATAAGTCTAGTTAGAGTTGGCCTGTAAGTGCTTCTGGCACATGTAGTTACTTGAAAAAGCAAATATTGGGTGTATAAAAAGATAGCATTCTTTTGAAACAGTAAAAAATCAACCTCATTTCCTCGTAGCATTAGCTGTAAATGCTTCTTGCAGATTAACAAAGCTCTGGCGTGTGGGCCTACATCACCTACAATCCTTTGTAAGGATCGTGTTGTCCTATAAATTGTCGTTATACACATACTAAGTCCCTAGTTACAGCCTAAGGTTTTAGTTTCAATCAGAGGATTTTAGTCCTCATAGACATATAGTGATTGTAGCCTCGTATAATAAACCAAATGGAAATAACCCAAATGTTGATGCACCCAAAAAACCCAGTAATACTTCTAAAATACCTTGAAAAAGGCTATAAGGCTAAATTATTCTTCTAGCATAGAAAAAAATTTAGCAAGTGGACCTATGGTCCATATAGTCAGTCGTCTGTGAACTTCGTCTTGTCCTGTGAATTGTCAATATATTGATAAATGGTTATATTTTTTTAAAATAAAAGGAACAATGTTCGTAAGCGTCCAGTTATGGACCCATCGGGAAAGGGATTTCAGTCTTTATAGACACACAATAATTTTCGTTACACTAAAAATTTGGCTTCGTATAAAAGCAAATAGTTGAAATGATAAACATTTCGTGTACTTTATCCAGTAAGCCTTAGCTAGAAATACAATAACAGCGTTACAGACATAAAAATTAAGCAAGCTTTGATATTCTAGTGG
This sequence comes from Lepisma saccharinum, assembly GCF_977018435.1. Lineage (NCBI taxonomy): Eukaryota > Metazoa > Arthropoda > Insecta > Zygentoma > Lepismatidae > Lepisma > Lepisma saccharinum. The sequence goes on from NC_139258.1 coordinate 16,235,658, forward strand.
CACATAATAAATATAAAATATCCTTTAAAATACTCTGACAAATAGTTGTGGGTTATCTGAGATCAAAATTTTCAAGTCCTCTCTCCTCTCTCCTGCATAAATAGGCTCTAGAATTCACTAAGCCTCAAAATAATATTGGGTACATAAAATAAAAAGCAGATGGAGAGTGATGCTGATCGCATCATCTCCAAACAGCAAAAACAAAAGTATATGGATGGAGCCCTACCTGATATATTTTGGAAACTTTACCTAGTATAAAAGTAACAAAATACTCAGCAAACTCTAAAATAAACAAACTTTCCTACGTAGCAGGCGTAACCGGACCTAAATAAATACATATAGAAATACAGAACCAAAAATAGCATAGTGGAAATCAGTAAACCCTAATAATAATAATAATAATAATAATATATTCTGTGGCTTACATTTTAGCTAAAAGTACTTTTTCTTTAGTGTTTTTGAAAAAATTTAAATAAATACTAAACTCTAAGTTAAAAATTTGGAAATGTATATATGATACAAAACAAAATAAATAAAAATTAATACGTACCCTGCAAAAAATCAGTAAAAAAGTTGAAAACATCTCTTTGTGCATCCAAAATATAATAACAAATCCTTCCTGACTAGATTAAATTGTGTTATTTGAGTAATATTAAGCCTAAACTTGTAAAATAAAAGGGTAAAACTTGACGAAACACACTTCATGTGTACAAAATATAATTCAAAACACATTTAAATTGTGTTATTTGAGTAAACTTGGAGAATAATCCTGTAAACTTGGAAAAATCTCTCTCTCTCTCTCTCTCTCTCTCTGTGTGTGTGTGTGTGTGTGTGTGTGTGTCTTTGAAAGTCCAAAATGTAATAAAAATGGTGCCTGAATAATATAAATAGTGTCATTTGAGTAAATATTAGGCTAAACTTGTAAAATAAACAAATAAAAGTTGAGAACACACACTTTGTGTGTCGAAAATGCGACTAAAAGTCTTTCCTGAACAGATTGAATTGTATTATTTTGGTAATAATAAGCCTAAACTTGTGAAATAAACAGATAGAAGTTGAGATCACACACTCTGTGTGTCGAAAATGCGACTAAAAGTCTTTCCTGAACAGATTGAATTGTATTATTTTGGTAATAATAAGCCTAAACTTGTGAAATAAACAGATAGAAATTGAGATCACACACTTTGTGTATCGAAAATGTAACTAAAAGTCTTTCCTGAACAGATTGAATTGTATTATTTTGGTAATAATAAGCCTAAACTTGTGAAATAAACAGATAGAAATTGAGATCACACACTCTGTGTGTCGAAAATATAACTAAAAGTCTTTCCTGAACAGATTGAATTGTGTTATTTTGGTAATAATAAGCCTAAACTTGTGAAATAAACAGATAGAAGTTGAGAACACACACTTTGTGTGTCGAAAATGTAACTAAAAGTCTTTCCTGAACAGATAGAATTGTGTTATTTGAGTAAAAAAATAGGCATAAACTTGTAAATAATAAATTAAAAGTTGAAAAAATCTCTTTGTAAATACAAAATTTAATAAAAAATGTTGCCTGAATAGTACAAATAGTGTTATTTTGGTAAAAATTAACATAAAGTTGTAAAATAATAAGTTAAAAGTTGAAAAAATGTCTTTGTGAGTCCAAAATTTAATAAAAAATGTTTGCCTGATTAGTACAAATAGTGTTATTTTGGTAAAAATTAACATAAAGTTGTAAAATAATAAGTTAAACGTAGAAAAAAATGTCTTTGTGAGTCCAAAATTTAATAAAAAATGTTGCTTGAATAGTACAAATAGTGTTATTTTGGTAAAAAATTAACTTAAAGTTGTAAAATAATCAGTTAAAAGTTGAAAAAATGTCTTTGAGTCCAAAATTTAATAAAAGTGTTGCCTGAATAGTACAAATAGTGTTATTTTGGTAAAAAATTAACATAAAATTGTAAAATAATAAGTTAAAAAGTTGTAAAAATATCTTTGCGAGTCCAAAATTTAATAAAAAATGTTGCCTGAATAGTACAAATAGTGTTATTTTTGTAAAAATAAGGATAAGCTGTGAAAATGTTTGACATAAAGTCAAAGTTTGGTAAAAAATAAACTCAAAATTAAGTTAAATAGCACACAGTAACATACATTTACTACCTAAATCAATAATCAAAGGGTCCTAGGTTCGTTACCCCGTGATAAAAGCAAATGGTGAAAACTGTAGGCCCCGTCCCTAATAGCTCTCCCTTCTTCATAGTACAGATAAAAAAAACCTGCGCTAAAGCGTCCTGTGCCTTGAAGGCAAACCTGAGCGGAATATTAATTGGCGGCGGAAACCGGTTCTACAAGCGACGCATAGCTTCAGAGATTTGACCCTTGCTGCCATTCCAGACATCCTTTGTTGTCTGGTTGAATCCCTCCCCTGCCCTACAGTATTGCATAGCTTTCCCCTGTTCTTGCGTACTGGTTAACCTTGAAAAAACCGGTTCTGATTGGTCAATCGGGTTCTTCCTTTGTTCTGACGTTCTGACGTCATTTGACCTTGAACGCACACTCCCCAAATTCCTTTCTCCTCTACCTGCGCTGAATATTAATTCATTCTCTCTGTCTGGCATCACCGCCGAGTCGAGATTCTGAGACAGTATTCTGTCTAACATGTGAAACCATCGTGTTTCATACCATAATAACATACATTATTACATAGTACTAATTATTAACGTTGCATATCGTGGGTTCGAGTACCGGGACCGTCCCCAATCGTAATTGGACCTGTACCTACACCCATTACCACCGTTCATAGCGGTTCATAAACCATAGAAAACTTATTTTCAATATTATAAACATTAATATTAACATTTTATACATTACATACTTTGCAGTAATGAATATAAAACCATATGCATAGCGTTTAGTACCTCTAATTACCTTCTATATACATATTTTTCATAAAATAAATAAATATATATTCATAAAAAGTTATAAACATGCAAATACATAAATGTAAAGTATTCTAAGTACCTGCAAATGAATTCTAAGTACGTGCAAATTAGTTCTAAGTACGTGCAAATTAATTAACACCCGTGCAAATGAATTGCGAATATTAAATAGCGACCGGCCATATCTAATTCCGATACTACTTACATTGTTTACATCTCACGCGGCCGCCATTACAACTTCCCTCGTATGGGAACAAAAGTCTATCGACAAGTACGCTGATAAGTATCGTGTGAGGCGAAAACTTGCAAATTGGTAGCCAGTCCAGCGTCAACTAGGGCATACCTACTGGAAATCCAGTTCCGTGTGATGCTGGCTTTAGATGAACTGTTCCGCGAGAAGCCTGTCCTTTGGGACCAAACTTATCCACAATTTAAAGACAAAAACCAACAGGTCACTTCCGCTATTATTAGCTCTTGCCCGCAGTGAAGGTCTCACCAAGAATTTTCTTGGTCCCCTCTGTTGTTCCAAAATGGCACATACTGCCGCAGCGAGTACAATTTCCTCCACACTCGACATCTTGCAGCCAAAATGTTAACAAAAGTTATTGCCAACATCTGTTGTTAACAGTGTTAGTAACAAAAAGTTAATAACATTTGTTGGTAACATTCAGTGTAAACGTGGTTTTAGTAATAAAAAGTTGATAACATTTGGTGGCTTAACAGTTGCTTCTTGCGGTAAAGACTGTGCTATCTCGGATGATTACAAACTTGCTTCTCCCTCATGAACCACCCATTTCCATATGTGAAAGGAATAATTACAAGGTTCAAATAGCGGTGTCACTTTCAGAAGAGGAAAGAGAGACATTAGTAAACATAAGTCGGGCAGATTACGTCCAGTCTGTGAGTGAACGGGGGGGGGGGGAATAGAGGTCGCCTAACAGCTGGCCTCTTCCTTGGCCAGAGGAAGGTCTTGCATAATGGCTGTTGAGAGGCGCGGAAGGAAGCAAAATACATTGATGGCGGAGGACATCCGCTCCGGACAGCATTAAGTAATAAGGAAGAAGGCATAAAACCTGCAGAGAAATCTAGTCGATTGGGAAGACCCCTTTCGTCGAATTTGAGTATTGCTTCATGGATGGACTTTCTCCTCTTTGATGTTGCCGGTGGCATTAATGTGGACTGAATGCCCCGAGTGAAACGGTCTCTTTTTTTTTCCATGGCTGTTGACCGAAGAAAAATGAGTCGAACTTAGAATAGGGTAGGTCGTAGGTTACCTCCACGTCAATTACAATCAAGAAGCCTTAATAGATAGACGCGGTCAGAAAAGAGAAGCCACTTGCAGTGATAGAAAGCGCCAGAGGAAATCTACATGTGGCGTCGAAACCATATGGCTATTTTGTATTCTTCAAAGTGTACGAGGAAAAGCCCTTTTATCTAAAACCCTTACTACAGCGCCTTGAATAACGTAGTGTGGAAAACGACCCAAGAAACTGGTTCCCGCGACTGATGATAACATAGATGGCAGTGCGATCAGAATCGATGCTAATTTTCTAATGAAAGTAATGCGGCTTTGTTAGTTTTTGGAAAATATTGTGTAGATTTGTTTGTCTTGAAAGGCGGTACGTGAATTGATGGAAACAGTTATATTTGTGGAGTGATTTGCAGTCACGAAACGGCATTAATTTTGAAAGAAGAGTAAAATAAAATTAATAAATAAATAGCATGCCTGAGTAACACATGAAGAAACATCGCAATGTGATTCCGGACGTTAGGTCTTGGACTGTGTATTAGAGTTTATTTTTCTATGTTATTAGAACATAAATAGTATCCTGAGAGATGTTTCATACCGAGGCGACAAACCACAAGTGTCGCTTGAAAGCGAGCAGTCGGTAATCAATGCAGCCTTTCGAACTGTAGGGACACAAGCTCTGCTGCGCCGTTTCCTCAAGGATATTTTAGACCAAAGCGACACGCGACAAACGATACGAGGATTTCACACCAAAGCGACACGGGTCCTTCGGTCCAAGGCAACTTTCACACCGAAGCGACACATGTTGCTTGGAAACGAGCCAATCAAGAGCAACATTTCACATCGTAGCGGCATGACGGGAAGCACAGGCCAGCATTCGGTTGGTGAAATCCTCAAGCGATAAGTGTCGCGTGCCGCTTGTCGCTTTGGTGCGCAATCTCACTAAAGCAAGACACTCATTGCATCGCGTATGCGCGAACAACAAACCACGGCAACATGTTGCAAGCTATTGAGGAAATGGCCCAGTTTGAGCGACGCAGAAGCGACAATGTGAACATCCCGTGTCGCTTGTACCATTGGTTTGAAAGTTGCCTTACACTCATGTCGATGGCACTGAGAAAGTGTTTTTGGGGTTTCCCATGTCGTTCCATGCAATCATCACTATCATCATCGCCGCGATTAGTTTAAAGCGGAAGAAAAGAGACAGTAAATATCAAAAATACAAATGCTTCAGTGTGTATATCTTTAAAAGAAATGATGATAATAATGAACCTAATTCATACACAAAAATTTAGTTCCCAAGAGCATTCCACGCGTATTTTTTCTCCCGTATTATTAACGAAAGTATGACGATAACAGGACGTGGTCGACTGTCTAGAATGTTTGTTAATATCTTCGCGACCACTGTACCAAATATCATAGCAATTATCACATTCATAGAAATGCTTCATGTAAAAGAATCAGACGTTGCAGCGAAAACTCCATTTACTTCCATTATAAGCAGACGAGTACCAAGCACCGGGTCCAACACCAGCGCCTCTAGCGAATCATTTTCGAGTGGAACCAACCAGAGAGCGCAGAACAGTGCCGTTTCCCACACTACGTTATTCAAGGCGCTGTACCCTTACCTTCAAGTTAAAAGTGACTGTAGAGAGCCCCGGTTGTAAAGGGACTTGCACAGGACGTTCACAATACATATAAAAGGCAAGGAGAGACTCAAAACTTTCTAAGAGGCCCGCTCTTCTCAAAAAGCTAAAAATATTTTTTAAAGTACCACCATCATCTCCCAGCATGCATGATAAACAGTTGGGAAGGTCAAAAGTTTGTCTGACAGAAATAACTCTGTACATTCTGTAAGAATCCCCTTCCATACCCCAATGTTATATATATTAAAGTTTCATTGAAATATATATGTTGTAATAACAAATCAAGTTTACTTTTGGCCTATTTTACAAATTTGAGCGCAAGACAAGCCTCACAACACGAATACGTGTAAAAATATAACTGGTACAAAACCCCCTCATTTCAAAACGTGGAATGTTTCTCATTTGGAACTCTTCCCCGTATCTGCAACGGTTAAAGAAATATGAGTCAGAAACCTAAACCTGGCTGCCTGACCAAATTCCTTGCTTCTTGTTTTGTTCTACTTTTGTTAAATTCGGACCTCGCTTTACTAACTACTGTTAGTAAGGGGAGGGTTTAACGGGTTCAAATCCCTTCCATTGATTTAGTAAACATTTTGCATTAATTACATAATCATTACATTATATTCATAGTTTATTTATAGTGGATGACTTTCTCTCTCTCTTTTCTCTCTCTGAAAGAAGGATAGAAAGAGAGAGACTCTCTCCCTTTCTGGTCACATATTCTTCAATTCCAATAATGCTATTTTCATCATAACCTAAACTTGTTTCAGAATTTGTTATGGGAAATATATCCTTTAATTAGCAATAATTAATTGTATGTTGTCTAAAAAAAAGTGAAAATTGAGACATATTTTGATAGATTTTAAAAAAGTTAAAAATAGAAATATCAATGTTCTCATACAATAAACATAATGAATAATAATAATAATGCTATTAATGTATTAGGTGTACATTCAATTAAATTGTTTAAAAGTAAGATTTTGATTACAATTAATATAAATTGTTTAATGCAAATAATAATAATTATAGAACTATAATAATCAGTATCAAGCAATAGTTATTACTTTTATAATTTACGGCCTATAACTATTAAAATGTTACAATCCTTGGGCTCTAGAACTGCGCAATTTGTATTCCTGTCCATATATTATTAGAATGATTAAATCAAGAAGACTTAGGTGGGAGGAAAGAAGAGTTTATAGGATTGTTATTGGAAAACCTAATGGTAAGAGACCTGTAGGAAGGTCAAGACGAATATGGAGGGATAACGTTGAGATGGACCTAAGGGAAATCGGTAAGGATGGAAAAGATTGGATTGATCTTGCCGAGGATAGGGACAGATAGATGCTGCAGCCACAAACCTTCGGGTTTAAGAAGGCTAGAGAGTTAGTTAGTTATTCTTGGGCTCCTGAAAGTGGGCCCTCACGGTATTTCTCAATATATATATATGGCCATGGTGCCGATGTACAGGCATGGAAAAACATTCTTACCTCAGAGAGCGTCAATACTAGTAGTCTTATGGGGGAAGTATTTCGTTCAACGATTGTATTTTCCAGGGAGCACATCTATGGCCCAGGTTTCTCAAGACGCAGGTATTTACCAGACCATCAAACATTGTTGTGGCTGCTGGAGTAGACCGCAGGGTGTGTGTGGGGGGGGGGAGCTCTCTCTAACATATGCACACACACACACAAGTTATATGTGTTATTTTCTTGTCCGAGGGCGTGTCGGGTCGCGTCACTGACCTGTATGGTAATTTCAGTGCTCGCTGACCATCCGCCTCTCAGAAGTCCTCATTGTGAACAAATACCAGGTTTTAGCCTGAGAGCGAATCTGCTAAACAGACAGGTCCCAACAGTCAGAAGCGGCCAGAAGACATCAATCTTGGTCTCGCATTTCACTTTGGGTGCGTTGGAAGAATTCTGATGGACCCTCATTGGTCCGCGGGCGTCGAGACTATTACGTCATCCACATATGCCTTCAATCACGGTACCAGAAGAAATAAATCCTCTCTCTGAAGCGTTGTGGCGATAAATTATAGGTTACCGTTTTATAATCGTTCGGCAAAGAGTTAACCAAAACGACCGTTTAGCGTCCTGATTAAATACATGGCTAGTTTTTTCTGTTGGTGTAACGCTCAGTATAGAATGTACGAGCGAGTACATTTTAGTAGATTGTTTTTTTTTCCCCCTTGACGGTTTTTTCTTTTCGAGATTTGCATCCGTAGTTCCAGTACAGTGGGAGAATGCTTCAGGCTGCGGGGTATATAGAAATCATAAATGCTATGCGAGGTGATAAATATTTGATTTACTGCTCAGTGGAACGACTGTCTGTCGAGCTCCAAACGTGCTTCGGTAACTAATTCTCTTTCCTTTCTGTTAGGTGTTGTACAAATTTGGGTAACAGTTCGTTATATCGGAGACACATTAAAATTGGATATTTTGTGTCTTGCATGGTTCGTACTTACCAATTGTGTATTGCGGAACTTAGTTCAAGGTGCCATTATGCTTTCTTCGCTTCTGTAACACACAATATGGCGGGCACATTTTGACTCAAGTTATGGGTATGCAGTGTTTCCAACCTTCTTCACCGAAAAATACCTACTATCGTGTTCGTCACGTGTGAAAATTTTACATTATGCACGGGTAGCTGACGGATAGCCCCAAGAACCATTCACGGATAGCCCCACGAACCATTTCCAATAAGGTTAGGTTAGGCAAGCATAGTGAAAAAGGGGGTTGGAAACACTGACAGGGGCTTACGTCATCAAACGTACGCAGCATCTGGTTGTCGTAGGACAAGCAAATGAAAGCAATGGCAATTGTGCGTCGGTGAGATATTGCTCTGAAAAATACATGATTTCCCGGTCAAATATATTCCACGATGGAAGAAAATACCTCGACGAAGGTTGGAAAGCTTGGAGAAACTAATTTCCGTAAGTAGTTTCTTCTGTAAAAATGAAGAAATGTGTCTCCGATATAACGAACTGTTACCCAAATTTGTACTTGGAAGGAGTCGATTAAATATTCTACAGGCCGAACACATGTTTTGGAACAATTAAAGTGACCTGCGCTTATATAACCCGTACTAGAGACAGTACCATTAGAGAAGAAATTATAAAATTCTACACGCGCTATTTAGAAGTAGCCATTAATTTTGCCCCTCTGCTGAATCCCAATTTCATTTCATGACTTATTATATTCTATAGGTTTTTTGTCCAATTTTTTTTACCGCATTTATTGAAAAATGTTCATTGCTGAAAGGTTTATTCCACTTTAAAGTTATTGAGTTTTGTGTGCTGCCATCTATGTTTGTGCTTTTAAGTTACTTGATATTTCCATTTTGTGTTCTTGACCTGAACATCGTTTATCAGAAAACTTTACCGACCAGATAACTTTGAGGGGAAATGAAGATGTAGGGGGAAGATGAACGTGAGATAGGGAGGGAGAGAAGAAAAGAGGAAAGCCAGAGACAGGGAGAGAGAAATTAAGAAGAGAAGAGGTCGACAATTACAAGAACACAACAAACATGAAACAAGCTAACATGGAAACCTTCGCAGGGACGGCGCCACCCTGTAATAACGGGGGAGGGAGGGGGCTACAGATTTCGGAGTGAAATTCTTTGGGGAGGGGGGGCTAACGTATATCGGCTAAAAGATGTTTACTTGATACTTTACTACGGTATAATTTTACCAGTGACACATTTTACAGTCGGATCCAAAGATAAATCATTGCATTTTGTTCCAGACACGAATATTTAATGTCAAATAAAATGCAATACTTATATTGTTTTCTTCTCCTAAGCCATTATTGAGTGTGATCAGGGGCGCCGACTTGTCAAAATTATTGGCGGGGGGCTCTGATCACTGAAATAAATTTATGAATGACTCACTCCCTCCATTTTTTAAGTTTTGGCTTCAATGTTCGGAATCTCATAAAAGCCCATGAATTCCTCAAAAATATTAAAATTTTCAATTACTGTTCGAATGTCAATTGTTCGCGGATGGATATATCACAAGTTTCGTTAACCATAATAGCAAAACATTCCCGACTTTTAATATCTGCTACCACGAAGCGCAAAACAGATCTCCCTAATATATCAATGATCTCGTTCTGAATGTCATGTGAGAGCCATTTGTAGTCCGAACGTCCCATCCACTCTCCTAGTTCATGCACATCTTCTTTTGAAACTTTTTTTTAGTAAAAATGTTAACAATACTCATAATTATATACTTAGTATATAGTAATAATTCATGTTGTCTCTGGTCATAGCCCCCCCCCCCAAGTTGATGGTCTAGAACATTTCAAATGTGTATTTCAAGTTAAGTTCATGTGGCACAATTCAGAGTAAACTTTACAAGAGAAGCAAAATAATACATTAGATCCTCTTAAGCAAAATGATTTAGGGGGCTCTGTCACCACATCGTTAATATGGGGAGGGGGGGGGTTCGCCCTCCCCCATGGAGTCGGCGCCTATGTGTGGACTTACTATTCACATGAATAACACCATAACGTTATTAACTCGCTGAATGTACGTAGAAATACTACACGTAACACACTTTCTACGTATAGTGTGCGAGTACTTTTTTGTTCAAATAAGAAAATAACCACAGCAAGAAACGACGATACTGTAGGTCTGTTTTTATGAGCTGCTACAACCTTGATTAAATCCAAAGATTTTGCAACTCAAAGGACAGAATAGATAGAGCACTCAAACTCGGATTACCAATTCGATGACGAAGGTAACACTTGATTTGTCGCAAGCAGCCGTTGATGGGGGTATGCAGTTTTGCTGCTGAAGGGTCCTTCAGGTTCCTACACAAAATCATGCATTTTTTCCAGGACATTTCCAGGACTTTTCAAGGATTTTCTACAATTGCTCCAGGACAAGTGTAGAAAGTAATTGAATTTGAATTTGAATTTAAAATTTTGGGTGCGTCAGCACTAAGGCTATCTTGCACCCGTCACATTATACGGGGTCCAGCCCCTTATCGTTACACGTAACAACTCTAACGTTGCAGAACTAAAATCATAAAATATTAAAATCTTCTGACTTTCGTTAAAAGCTGAGGCTGTAAAGGAGCACTCAGCACAAATAAGGTCAAACACAGGACAACACAAACAAAATTATACTGGCCATGGGGCCAGTCGCCAGAGCCTCGTTAGTCTGCAGTCCAGGGTGTACTACGTGGAAGTGAGGTTGACTATTGGGTGCACTTACACCCCGTGTAGAAAGTTAGCATGGCAAAATACACATCATTACATATTTTCTTTTATTAAAAAAAAAGCTCTAAATTTTTTTAATGCAGGCTCCCAACTCCCCTACACCTGCTCCTTTCCACACCTTTCATTTCTTAGTATAATGAAGGATATTTAATTTTTACAACAACACAGAAAAAATACAAAGGTAGAAAAAATAAACACAAGTTTATATTTATTTTTTAAGTTTATAAAAAAATTACCATCTTGTATTACAAATAAACAAGAATAATATCCTTGGAAAACTTGGAATATTTAGGATAGCAAACCCTTTTTTTTTAACCATTATTATCATCATCATATTTTCTACCTCTGAGCGACAGAAAATAATGCAAAAGCGCGGGGCATTATACTTCAATCACAAAAATAAAACTTATCACAAAACTATGACTACAGTAGACAGCAACGTGAAATAAGTAAATAAACCACTGTCATGACAGAGGCCTGTTTCAAATGAAAACTTATTGTAATTCATACAAATAAAATGGGGCAAAGGAATTTCCAGGGCAATCTCCAAAATTCCAGGTAAAGCTTGGAAAAATGTGAAATTTTATAACATTTCCATGCCTGGAAGGAATATTTTAAAGTAGAGTAAATTTGTGACTCCCACGACAACTTTGATTTCTTGACCAAACGACCACAAAAAGTTGAAAAACTCACTTTCTCTCCCCGTTCCGCGCCTCATTTATTACGCTGACGACGTTTCACGGGTGCAAAAAGGCAGTGATGAGTGAAAGAGGAGCTCTCCTCTTCTCCTCCTCTCCTCTTCTCATCTTCTCATCTTCTTATTTTCTCATTTTCTCATCTTCTCATTTTCTTATTTTCTCATTTTCTCATCTTCTTATTTTCTCATTTTCTCATCTTCTCATCTTCTCATCTTTTAAGGACCAAATGTTTGTAGATCGTGATCTTCGTAAACCTCTCTTCTTATCCTCTTATTTTCTCATCCTCTCATTCTCTCATTTTCTTATTCTCTCTACCTTTAGAATATTGTCGTCAACATTAGAGATGAAGTTGGAGTGCTGGAATGAAGGGGGCCAAATGTTTATATATGGTGATCTTCGTAAACTTTTCTCTCGGGGGGGAAGGATGTGGCATATACACACGCGTGCGCTCTCATCTTCTCATTTTCTTATTCTCTTATTCTCTTATTTTTGAAAGATGAGTGTATTTTATCGTAATTTTCCAAGTCTGGGACCAAATGTTTATGTATTGCGACCTACGTAAACCTCTCCTCTCATCTTCTCATCTTCTCATTTTGAAAAAATGAGTGCACCTTATCGTAATTTTCCAAGTCCGGAGCCAAATGTTTATATATATCGTGATTTTCGTAAACCTCTCCTCTCATCTTCTTATTTTTGAAAGATGAGTGTATTTTATCGTAATTTTCCAAGTCCGGGACCAAATGTTTATGTATTGCGACCTACGTAAACCTCTCTCTTGGGGAGGGAACGATGTGCCACACACATACGTGCGCGCGCTTATGTATTGTAACACAAACAAACAAACAAAATAATAATTGTTGTTTTTAGGATGCCTGGCCCCTATAACCTCGCCAGGGTGCGTGGTGCCCAACCAAAAATGTAAAAGTTTTCTAATGGCTGCGGTTATAGATTACCGCACCTCTGTAGAGTTTCACGTGTTTTTTTTTTTCCCCCAAACTTCCATGAAACCCTACAGAGGACCTCCGTAATGCATGCAACGTGTACTAACGACTCTAGTGTTATTTGATGTTGTGATATTTTTTGGATATAGAGTTTTATTATGAGATAGATAAAAATAATTATGTTTATTATAATATTTTTTTGATGAAGATGGAGAATGTATGTGTGTGTTACAAATAAAGTTGCATGCTTATTTTCTAGTGTGTGTGTATATGTTTTTGATGTTTCGACAGCATCTGAAACGATAAAAAAGTAATTTTATTGTTAATTTTCACGTGTAAAAACAACAACAATTTTTTTTTGTGCAAATTTTCTGATTGTCTCGTGCTATAGTGCAAAAAGATATTGTAGCTGATTGCTAATGAAATTGACATTTGTAACTGATCTGAACTAGTGAAATTCGTATTGTGGCATTGTAACTGATTGTGCTAGTGCAGAAAATTTCTTATTGTGCAAGAAAAGATGTTAAAAACTTGTTAAAACTGCTCTGTGATCCTCTCATTCTTCACGTCGTAGGCGAAGGACTTCTCTGCAATCAGGATGACGCTGCATAGGGTATCCTCGGGCAAGGCATCGTGGAACTCGCAGACGACCTTGATGTTGGTTCGATCGTTGACCACCACCTGCTTTCTCTTAGATGTGTTGATGACGGTCATGGGTCTCCGTGCTTTGAATTCGCTGGGCGTGTAGTACATGTCCACGCTTCCCTCGGTCACGCGTTTGTAAGCCGAAAACGCTTCGTAAAGTTTGAGGTAATCGTTTTTGGTCACGTCAAGATTGTAATTCTCGCGCGGGAACACTTCGTTGCGTCCATTCTTCAGATAAACGTTCTTGATCTTGCAGTCGTCGAATTTGCTGGAATCTTTTTCCTGATTTTTGTCCCTCCCGGTCTGAAAGAGCACTACGACGAAATCTGGCATGTCGAACTGTATGTTGTTGAACTGCGTTGTTACGTCGAATTCCATGTGACTTCCGGACGCCATCTTTTGCATGCACTGGTAACCGTGAAAGTGAATCGGCACCTGCGGACTTTTCAAGATCTCCGCTTTGTACTTGAGGGCGTAGTTCGTTTCGTATTCCACCACCGGCATTCTCAATTCCATGCTTCGGATGACACATTTCGCTGCTTCGGGTAAAGTGTTGGCTATCGGCGTGGTGCCGTCCGGACCCAAAGTAGCGTATCGCATCAGTGCGTCGTTGTCGTTGGCTGCTCTTCGAAACGTAACGCGCAGTCCTCCCTTCCACATGATCTCCTTGTAGTCCGAGAAGAAACCAGGCAGCAGACGCATGGGAAAGAGCACCGTGTGACTTTTCGTCGATATTTTGGTCCCGGCTTCGAATCCTCCCGCCTGATAGTATGCTGCATCCGTTTTGGATAATTTCAAAGTTCCCACTGCCGTCGACGTGATGCCTGGATAATCTATTCTGTCAATGACGGTGTTGTGTTTCCTCACCTCCACCTGCGAGAACAGGTGAGGCACGAAGTTGTCTACGAGTATCAAGTTTGCTGCTGCGGGAAACGTGTCTCCGCTTTCTTTCTTCACCACGTCGAATTGAAGGTAGAGGTCCGCTCTGTGAGGATGAATGAACCCATCGCCTACGTCAACGTCGTATTCGATCTCCCTGTTCGCCTCGTTGAGATTGGCGAACGTGCGACGGTTGGGAGGGAAAGATTGCAATTCGTAACTTTCGATTTGCTCCATTTTACATGTATGGTTATTTATTATACGTTGATCTCCACGATGGCAGTAGTTGTTGCACCTGCGAAATCTACCACGTCTCCTTTCTCGTTCGTCACCACCAACTCTATGTCGTCTATGCGGTTGCGACATACTGGAAAATAGATCGGCGAAGAGGGCGTGTAGATGATCGGTTCCATGAATTCGGAACTTGGTTTGAAAGTGGCTATGATTCCCGTCTGCTTGTGACTTCCTAACAATCCGTCCGAGGATTTCGTGATCATACCTTCTGCCACGTTGCAGTGTACGTTCAGAGTCTCTATGGCCAAAAATTTAGGAATGTTTGTTGCCACGTGCTTGATGCCAGCTTCGAGTTTTGTGTTGTTCTCGAAACCTAAAAGTTCTCCTATGGTGCCCAGGTCCACGGTCTCCGTCGCCGACAGGATTTCCACTCTGTGCGTGACCGAATTTTGAGAAAAGTACGTGCCTTTGGGTAACTGAGCTTGCAAAGTGGAAAGATTGTATTGTCCTGGCGTGACGACGATGTGTTCGCTTCCGACGCTAATTTTGTTGTTGTGCTGCGTAACATTAGGTATGAGGTACATGCTGTAGAATGCACGCAGAGCCACGGATTTAGGATAGACAATGTCGTCGTGCAGCGTGAGTTTCAAGATTGAAGATTCGCTCGTGAGATGGAACACGCCCATCCTAGTGATGCTGTTTCAGGTTCCACAATGCTTTCTGGAAATCTTCGACCGTAGGGTTATTTATTTTAGAGAGAAACGCGAGCACGGAGAGGCAGAGATGACCGCAGTTCACGTCTCCGAAATCTTGAATGCGTTCGTCGTTGTAGTATATGGAGGTTTTGCTTGTTTTCAGATAATGAACTAAATTTGTAGGTGGAACACCTCCGAAAGAATCGAAAACGAATGCTTTATCATTGTCGTTTTTGTGGTAACATATCCAATGCGTGCCTGGATTTTCTTGACCGTCCAAGTTGACTACTCCGCATTCTCTTCTTTTAACGCTCGAAGGTAACGAGTCGGACATAAAAACTCCTCTGAAGTGTTTGATTTGTAACGGTTCGATCAGAGATTCAATGTCTCGGTTGGTGAGTGCTTCTGTTTCTTTTTTTTTATATTTCTTCAAAGCATCGAGGTTGCTTTTTTGTTTTTTGGTTATACCTTTCCCCTTCTTCTCCATGGCCAGGTTGTGACGTTTCTGTTCTTCCAATTCCGCCTTGTTCTTCTTCGAGTCGATGACGGTTTTCGCAATGGCGGCACTTCCACCGGCCAAACTTCCAACGGCCCCCAATGCTGCCAGGATGGCCGGGATGCTGAATATGAAACCTCCGATCTTTTGCTGTTTCCGCGAACGCTGCAATCTTTTCAATTGAGGTGTGCTGAGCAGCAATTTCATTCCGTGTCCTTTCGACAAGCAAGAACGTTTCTTCTCGCGTTGTTTCTTGGTGAGTAACCCATCGAGGGTACCTAGATTTTTTAGATTTGAATATGGTATCTGGTACACGACACCCTTGGGCTTCATGTTGATGCTCTATGTGTTATTTTCACGGTATGTTATTTATATATATATTCTGAGATTTTTTCTTGTGTAGTTTTTTACGGTATGTTATTTATATATAAATATTCTGAGATTTTTTTTTCACGGTCCCGCAGTCGCTACACAAATTCTATTACGTGCTTTGTTTTCTTGCCAAAAAGTTCCTTTGTCCCCTTGTACACGATTCGAGTTTTGTTCTCGATTAAAATAGATAGCTTCTCGTCCGATAACATATTAACATATCGATCTGGTAAAAATAAACTGTATTGTGCGTTGAGCAACAGGCGTACCTTGGGGCCATACTGGGTAGAAACGATTGAACCAGAAGTTATCGTGTAAGATTTGTCGACTTCCAATTCCCGAATTTTTACATACTCGACTGACAAATTTAGCATTTGTTTTAATGCTTGGAGATCACTCATTTTTTCAGTTGTCATATCGAAGAAGAGAAAAATTTCAGTGTGGGTGTTAGAGAAATTTAATTGTTTTTCACGATGTGTGTTATTTATATATACCGAAGATTATTTTTTTTCACGATGCGTGTTATTTATATATCAAGTTTTTGACATGTATATATATATATTATTATTTTTTAACAGAGGAAGAAAGTCCGTGCTTCGGAAAATGCGATGATGTGCGTAGTGATATCTTCCGTCTCCTGCATAGACTTGTACCAATCATCAGTATACCGTCTTCTTCCCTGCCTTGCCTCGTACAGTTCGTCCGACCTATCGTTCAATTTCTCCCCTGCAGCCGAAAGCAGAATGTTGAGATCACCGCACCTCAGGCCGCTGATCTCCCGAAGAAGGTCCTTGAGAACCATTTCACAAGGGATGCGAAATTCCGGCGTCGTTCTTGCTATGATTACAAGTTTATTAACATCTCCGTTTACTATCTTTTTGAATATTTTAGATAGTAGTTCGTGCGGCAAATCAGTTATGCAAGCCATGTTGTTTTTTACTGTATGTTATTTATATACCCCACCCCAATTTTTGTTTCGTGTTCATGGCGATGGTGGTACCCAGTGCGGCGACCCGTTCACCCAGCGATGCGTCTCTGCTGACGAATCTTTCGAAAGCTGCGTGCTCTAACTTTCTGTCTGCTTCGTGACGTGCATCCAGATCCATCTGTGTGGTGTTGTAGGCGATGTCGTGATCTTTGCATGCCGCGTCCAACAGATTCACACCCTTGTCTCCTCTCTCCAATCTTTTCTCGAGTTTGGTACCCGGTCCGCAGTACTGGTAGCCTGGTAAATGCATCTCGAAAGGTAACTTGTTGATGATGTCGTTCACAAGCCCCTTTCCTTCGGCCACGTTCCAAAATTTAGGAGGCAGCGTGTTGATGATTTTGATGAGGTAACCTATGCCCTTGTCGTCGTTCACGATGAAGTTGGAAAGTTTCGTGCTGATCATGTCCACGATGCCAACCTTCTCGTTGTAGAAATTACGGTTGCCTGCATTCTCCTCGCCGGCTATCACCAACAATCGGTCCACGAGTTTCCTAACGTCGTCCACCCAAACGAATTCTTTGGGTAACGTGTTGTAGCGTTTGACGCCGCTGCCTGTTTTGACCTGGTTCCAAATCGGTTTGATGAGATTCCTGTACTTCTCACCGCTGCTCGATTTCACCCTATTCTGCGAGGCGTCGTTGTTCTGGTACAAGGCATCCGTCATGATCAGAATTTCCTTGTAACTCTGGTAATCTTCGTCGGTGTAATCTTTCGGCTGCTTTTTGGCGACGAGTTCCCACAGTCCCACCGTACCCGGATACCTGTTCCAACTATCCTTGTCGCCTAAATTGACTTTAATGTCGTTGCCTTCGAAGGTCACCTTCGATTTCCCAATCTTCCACACCACACCGCCGCCTTCGTTGGTTTCCATGCTGGGATACAATCCGAACACTTCATCCTTGTCGAACTTCCCCGTGCTCAGGTAGTCTCGTGCCAAAGGTCCCAACTCGATTTTATCCGAAGACGACGACGTGCTGCCTATGGCTCGACGTCGTGCCGGTGCATCCTTCAGTTCGAACGGCGTCGAAGGAATGCTTGAAATGGGTGTGGGTACGGCATAACTTTTAGCTGCGAGTGGTACGAGTTCATTAATCAAATTTTTATTTTGTTCCGTGACACTTTTAATTTCTTTACCTAGACCGCTGATGGCATCGATCACAGGTTGATCCTGACGTTTCTTCTCTTCGTAGAATCCGCGATTCTCGGATTTCCAACCTTTGAAGCGTTTCGCGAGGTAATCGCGAAGCTTGAGATTTTCGTCTTCAATTTTTCGTTTCCTCATGACGTTATTTATATACGTCGTTTCTCACAACGTTGCAACGTTTAGAAAGTCGTTGATTTTGTTTCTGTATTTTCCGTCGTTGGGTTTCCTCGTCATGTCGATCGTCACGAATCCGAAATCGTCACCGTTCCAGCAAGAAGAGCAGCCTTCCGAAAATTGATTGTAGTTCATGTCCCCGCCTACGTAGTCATCGTAGGCATGCTTGAGGTTGGTGTGATCTTGACGAAACAAACATATGAAATTAGCATTGTCGCGTACTAACTGTTTTGGAATTTTGGAAAACGTTTGAGCTAGGTAGAAGCAATCCATTCCTTTGTGACGACCTTGCGTGAAAAAGTTGCGAATTTCATTTTGATTTTCCAGGATGGCGTCGTCGAACACAACAACTGAATTTTCACGACAATCGTCAAGTGGTTTTATTTCCGAGGCGAACGTTGCAATGTCCAGACCATCGTACAGTTTCATCAGTTGCTGGTATTTGGATTGCTCCAAACTTTTCGAGAACACGTACAGGTGCCTGTTCTTCCAATCTAACCAATTCGGTGCGAGGAGAAAATTGTCCACGAGCAGTGTCGTTTTCCCACACCCCGAAGGACCTACGATCAAACAGCGGATGCTGTCGGGAAGCAATTCACCGTTCTTTTTCTTCGTTTGACTTTCCGAATTAGGTAAACGTTTCACAACATTCCACGTACTCATAGAATCACTTCGTTTGAATCGATCCAACTTGTTTCCGGAAGTCCCAGCCATTTCACCAAAAGTTTGTTGCCTCTCTTGCGCAAAACTTTTTCAATAAGATACGTGTCGGGGTATTTAGTTTTAGAGAGTTCCTCTTCATAGAAGCGCCCCAATAAAATTTCACCGCCACTGTCCTTTATTATATACGTGTGACGGTTCCCGCGTAGAACTCGAACCACGGTAAAAAGTTCGGTGCTCCAGTTTCGTGTGAAACCCCTGTCGAACGTTCGCTTCAATTTACTGACCCTCACCTGTTCTCCAATTTTGTATTTAGCTTTTTTTGTCGTGGGTGTGTACTTTGGACAGTAAACGCTAGAAATTAAACGTTGCTCGTCAGACCTGGTAACGTCAGCTGGCTTCATGCCTATCGTTGCGTGCCGTGTGTGATTATAGTCGTTAACAAGTTCCGGAAGAATAGTGACCCACTTGTAGCTTCCCTGAAGCGTGAAGCGTGACCACATGCGCGATTTCAGAGTGCGATTGAATCTTTCCACGATGCTGGCCTTGACGTCACTGAAGGTCGAGTAATGTTGAACGTTGTGTTTCCGAATAAACTTTTGGAATACGGCATTGTAAAATTCCTTCCCTTTGTCCGTGTGCAGAAACCGTGGTTGTCTACCGCCGCTTTCGCGAAAAATTGTCTTGAATGCTTCCGTGACACACGTTCCTGTTTTTGCCTTCAAAGGTAGAGCCCATGCGAATTTCGAAAACGTGTCTATGACGGTGAGGAGGTACTTGTTGCCCTTGTTCAATTTATGTACGTTTTTTAACTTGCCGCTACTCATCTCCACGAGGTCACTTTCCCAGAGGTCGTCAATTCCCTTGGTTACCACAGCCAAACGTTTGTAGTTGCGGCGCGCAGGTTTATGCAATTCTTGGACGATAGCTTGCCTAGACATTTTTATTATTTTTAGAGATTACGTTTGAAGAGAAGCACAAGCGTGATGGGATTCAAAGAGGGTGGTACTTCGCTCGTGTTTTGAACGATCAGCTTATCGCCGGCACTCACGTCGAAAACAGTGAGATCTTCGTCTTCGTGTATTTCATATATGTTGCGCGTTTCGTTCCAACGTGCCAGAGGAATATTTCCTGCTTTCTGGACACCACGATTCGATATCAAAGTCATGGTGGGAACGCTAGCTTTTCTGCCGTGAGACCAGTACGAAAATTCGTTTATCTGAATCGTACCATCGAGGAGAAACTTGTAGTACGGATGATAAGGATGCAACATGTACAGTTTGTTACCTTCGACGAACGTGGAGATTCTCTGTTGATTGGGTACGCTGTTGATTTCGATGGCTTGCAGAGAATGCAGTTTAGCGAATTTAGTATCGATGCTAACGAGGTTGCTGTGAAGCTGACCCAGTGTGTTTTGTACGGGCACCAAATGCTCGACTATGGTATCCGTTACGGTAGAAAATGACGGTTTGATTTTCACTTCCACGTTCAACTGCTTGTAGCTTTCGTTGAGTTCTTGCAACTTGGCACCGAAAGAGGCCAGTGTTGATTCCTGCGTTGATTCCAGCACTCCAACTTGATCTCTGATGTTGACCACAATGTTCTGAAGGTTCTCGACTTGATTCAATTTCGAGCTCTTCTCGGTAAGATCGTTCACGATGTTTCGCATCTCTGTAAACTGCGTGTGAAGGTCGGCGACGCTCTGCGAAGTGGGTAGCGTCGACACCAGCGAAGCAAGTTCGTCTCGAATCTGTTCCACATTCGCCGTTTCCGTTTCCAGTCGTTTCAGCATACGTGATATGTTCCTTTTCAAAGCGTGTAATTCTTTGGAGGTAGGGAGATTGGCCACTTTACTCTCGAGATCGCTCAACGAACTTTTGATGTCACTCGAATCGGATAGTGCCGTCACCGCCGTTTTCAATTTTTCCAAATCTTCGCTCGAAGGCACGCTCGTTCGTAACGATTCCAAGTCACCCTGTATGTTGTCCAGTACGTGATGAAAATGAGGAAGATTGGATTCGACGTTCAAATTTTCCAAATATTGGATCTTCTGCTGAACTGTGCTTAACGTGTCCTGAATACTCGTCAACACACTTGCTTCAGCGTGAATATTTTTAATTTCTTCGTTGATCAACTCCAGAGACGCCTGAAGCGTAGCAATGGTGGTTTGAATGTGTTCGAAATCTTGATAAGCCTCCAGTTGAATTTTTATGTTCGCAACGCTTTTACCGATGACCTGCAGTTCGTCCGACGATGGTAGGTTCGTCATTGTATCTTCCAAAGTCTGCAACTTGGATTTAATTTCTTCCAACGTGCTGGTGAATTCTTCTTGTAATTTGGAAACAACGACATGCAAGCGTTCTGCGTCTATATCGTTCACCACAGTTTGAAGTTCAGAGAAATTCTTTTCTATTGCGGAAGTTCGTTCTTCGATTTCGAGTTTCAATTTTTCCAAATCTTCATTTTTCGATTGAAATTGTTGTAATTTGGCCAAATCATTTTGAAGCGAATCCACGTTCAACTGTATATTTTGAACGCTGTCGTAAGAAGGTACGTCGACATAATTTTTTATCAGCGTTTTCAGTTCGGAATCGATTTTCAGAATAGGGTCGAGACATTGCGTTTGGAGCGTAGCGATTTCCGACTCTAAACTTTTGTTTAAGGTTTCCTGCAAAGCGATCAAATCAGTCCTCAACTTCTTAACTCGAATGTCCAACATGAGAATCTCTTCTGCATGGTCCACACGCTTGGTGTTGCCGAAAATGTCGTTAGGCATTTTTGGTTAACGGTTATTTATAATAGGATAGACGATTCGTAATTCTACGAAGAGAGGAATAAGTTTGTCGTAGTCTCCGAGGAGTTCCACGTAAAGATAATCTCCTGCAGACACATCGTACGTAATGTTAGAAAGTATCTTGTCGTGCTTCATTCGAAAAATGTTCTTGCCGGTAGAAATTTTGATTTCGCCTGTGTTCTCCGGATTCACGGTGATTTGAAGTTTCCCGTCGATCGGAATTTCATAGAAATGTAAATTGTTATTAAAAACATAAAACATCTTGCCCACATCGTTATTTATTTCCGTCCATATACTATTAAGATGTACAATTAGTAGACCATTGAGTTTAGATAACACGGAAGGTAAAAGGTTATTAGAATTTGCTGAAGGAGTGTCCATCTTGCTTTCTTTGCGAAAACCAAAGAGATTCATTGTCCTTGCCAGTTATTTAACACATTAAGTGTTAATGAAGTCCGCTGTGTTTTTGAAGAAGAATAGCATAGGGAGGAAAAGAATGAAAGTGGGAGCCCTCGGGCAATGAAAAGTTGCAACCTGTTATTATGCTGTTAAGCCCGCTCCAAAACGAGGCTCATTAAATTCAACTCTTATTTTTTATCGCCCGAGGGCTTCCACTTTCATTCTTTTCCTCCCTATGCTATTCTTCTTCAAAAACACAGCAGACTTCATGGCTATGGGGTTACGGTTAACACACGTCACATTTATCGCTTCCATTGTAGTACCCCCACTCTCGCGTGTGGATTTGACAATTGAGAACACGTAACTTGTTGTCCCTTGCATCCAATGCTACTTTGGTTACGCGCGTCGTGTACAAATCATGCAATTTACTTGCAATGCGATGATCGGTGCTGAGTTGCCTTTTACCATGAAAAAGGCATTCTTTGTAGTCATGCATACTAAATTTGCTGGTACTTATTTTTCCCACCCCCTTCGCCTTCTTGATCTCTTTTTCTTCTGTAATCTTTACACAGTACATTTTGGCACGAAGCCCCGCAAATTCGCTGATGTAATTACCAGCCGCTTCATCTTTGAACTTTCCAATCGTCATTTTGTTTTCTGCCGAATGCAAGTGATGGCCTGGTGGTAAGTTGCTAAAATCAAACAGATGCTTCATCTTAGTCAGATCATGTTCGAGGCTTGGTGTTTGGATTAGAAAAATGAAGCTATCCGTGTCAATGTAACATATTTGGATGTTATCTCTATAAAAAGGTTGAAACTGATCGTAGTACGATTGGTACATGTGCAATTTTGATAGTTCAAGGACAGTGGCACCTATGGCAATCGGCTTGTTGAGCTTCACCTGCTTCTTGCTCCTCTCGACGAATACTAGATTCTCGTCGAAAATAGTGAAGTTTTTGAAGTAGGGGGATGCGACGATCTTTTCAAATTTCTTTTCGTCCGTAACCAACGTTGCGTCAATGTAATTACGCACGTTCTCCATCGTCTTGCCGTAGATGGCGTTATTGAACAGTTTGTACAGATCCTTGTCTGCAGGCGATGTCGATTGCGCTCTGCGTCGCGTATTCTCGGCTATGTACGGTTCGAGCCACTTGCTCTGTCGGAACTTCAATCCTCTATGAACTTTCTTCAACTGCAAGCCGTGACTTATGTAAAATTGGAGGAGTCGGTAGTGCAGAACGTAATTCCGCTTGTTCTCCATGCTTAGTATGAGTTTTGGCTCCGATCCTCCAGGTGGCTTCTTTTTGGAGGGGGCCAGGGCCAATCCATGATGTTTCTCGTGAAGTGTTTCGGGATAATCGAGATCCACTTCCAAGAAACAGCCCCATTCGTTATCTTCGCTCCAGTTGAGAAAATCCTCGCAGGAGAGTTCCTCTTCGGTCATCCACGCGTAGTCGCTGATGGGAAGACACTGGGACATGGAGTGGCCGTACAGGTTGTTGACATCCCAATAGACAATATAGGTGTTGGGCTTCGATGCATCGTAACCAGGCGTATGAGGGTTGTTTGCCTGAGCATGGCGTCGGGGACATTGGACGATGCCACCGCGTATCGCACTCTCCATAAAAGCATACTGTTCCTTCTCTGCGATGAGGCCCAGTTCCACCTTGGTGTATTTCATCATCGAATCCCAAGTCAATCCCGGCGTGGTGAAGAAATACGCAGGATCCAACTTGTATATTGTGATGCATCTCTTACGAAACGATTCGAAAATATCCATCAGAAGTGTCACGTCCAATTTCAGATAAAGATCGTGATAATCACGAAAAGTTTGGCAATTGAATGTCGTCCATACACTACGAGCGTGTTCGTAGTCCTCTTCGGAACAGACGTCCCCCGTGAGAGAAGAATAAAATACCTCCCGGGGTGGAAGTTCCGTTTCGTCAAATTTGTCGAAATTGTTGACGTACTCGTAAGGGTAGACGCCCTTGCGACGCAACAGATTCAAATTCTCATCTCTCCCCGAAAAACACATTTGCTTGGTGGCCACAAGATCTTCGTCGCCAAGTTGAGATGCAAGGCTTGCGAGGCTGGAGGACAGGAAATTGTAAGAGTCCAGGATTCGCACTTCCACACTTTTTTCTTCTTCGAGAGGGATCCACACTCTCACTGTAATATACTTCTCGCTCGTTCTCGGAATGATGCTGATTCGAGAAGTTATGTTGTGGAGCTCTTTGACAAAAAGATGCGTGTCGTACTTCTCCGTGTAGTGCAGAAACACGGCAATAAAATGCGATTCTTTAATTTTGAGATTGCATGAATTACAGATGGTGCTTAGAAATAATCCATTCTGGTGGTTATGGTGGACAACCTTGTAATTTTCGGCGGTGAAAGTCTGGTTACACTCCTCGCATCTTGTCGCCGCGTCATGTCTCTGTTGTTGTTCTGTTGTGAGAGCGGGTGGAGAAACGTAAGAGCCTTTCAGGCTGGGTGCAAGTCCTCTCGCGCATTCCGCTATCTTCTCAACAAAATGTTTTGCCGCATCGGGTCCGCAATACAAGATGACATCATTCAATTTTTCCCCGTAGATGGAGAAACTGCAAGGCTCGTGGTGAAAAATTTGGGTCGTGCTTGAGGTAGAGGGATCAGGGTCGCAAGACGTCATGGGAACTTGGAAGCTTTCAAAGTCGGCATAAAGGACGACGGGATGGTGGAGAAGAGCCTGGTGTTTCTGAAATTTCATCTTGGTTCCGGGTTCCGGCATGACATCTTCGGGTTCTGCATTCACGGAGCCAAAACACTTGTGCTGTTCTTTCACCTTTTTTCCCTCGCGAAAAATTCTCAAACATCGATCGCAAATTTCGATCTTATCGTGATGCTTGGTGATCTGTCTTCCTACTAATCCTGAGAAATTCCGAATTAAACTGTAACAGCCATCTACAAACAAGAGTCGAATTACATTATTCTGGGTTCTAGCAGGTCTTAACACACGAATATTGCCGGAATCGTCAACCCCAAACACAGAAATATCGATATCTTCTCCTTTTTCCTCTCTATAGTTTTTTAAAATTTGATTGATCTTATTCAGGGGCACAGGATAGGAAATTCCTCTCATCATATTCTCGTATCTTCCCTCGTATCCTCTGTAATTGGACAGGCGTTCGGGGTGAACATTATTAGCTGGGTGTAATGCGGCGATGACAGACCATAGGAAACTCTTCTGATCATTACTTTGTATGTTCAACACTGCATTTTGTTTTTTTTGTTTTTTTGTTTTTTTTTGAGGAGTGCTGCGTAATGGTTTGAAATTGCAGACTCGAAGTTCTAACATGTGGTTGTGACCGCAAAGACTCCACCCACTTCCTCTACCTTCAAACTCTTCTTGTTTTTGTGTCAAGTGCTTAAATAGCCGTGTCACTATCTCGTCAAGATTCTCGTTATTGTCATCGTGTAAGCTTTCACACCCTACGTAAAAGCTAAAAGTACTTGACTCGGACGAGACAACTTTCTCATACAGCAAGGTCAAGACGAGATGAATTTTAATTGCAACATTGACGAGGCAATCACGTAATTTATCGACTACCAGAGATTTCACGTTGTCGAGGAAGATGCTCGAGTCATACTTTTCATCGCTTCCAGATTTATAGGTCATGATGCGTGCACTTTTATTCAAAGCACCGCATTCATGCCCATCAGTGCGAGATTTCTTTGCCGGCGGGACTACAACATCATGATCCGGTCGACGACATTTTTTCAAATGCCTGGCAATATTACGTTTAGAAATTAATATTCCGCAGTTGCGACATGCCACTTTAACGCAAAGACCGGAGGGACCTGGTTGCGGTTCCATTTTTTCTCTCTGTTATTTATATATACAGAGAAATTTTTTTGGGGGGGTTGTGGTGGTGGTAGTGGAAAGCACACTGAAACAGAAGGAAAAAAAAGTTGAAAAATGCTAGATATTTTTTCCTTCCACATATATATTAGACGCAAACAGTATGTATGTATGTATGTGTGTGTGCACTGTTGTAGGGGGTTAAAAATATACGACATGTAAGTATGTGTCAATTTTTATGACTCCTCTGAATATGTGTGTGTCAGACGCAAAACAAAAATATTAATATATCATGAAAATAAAAACTTACCTTTCAAGAGAGGTGGAGAGAAAACGATGATATATATGTATACTGCCAGATAAACAATTAAGAATACTGAACTGCCACGATTGACGTTCACCTTTCAAGAGAGATAGAGAGACTTCAAAATAAAACTTGTAGCTCACTAAAACTTCCACGATGATATATGATATATGTATACTGCCAGATAAACAATTAAGAATACTGAACTGCCACGATTGACGTTCACTATGATAATAATGTACAAAAAAAGAAACTGGTACGTTATATAGGAACTCCTTTTTTTTTCTCCTTCTCTCCTTCCTACTCCACGCAACTCTTTTTGGTGAAAACACAATGAGAGCTATAGTTAATATTCTAGCAAATAAAACCCTTGTTGGCTGATTCATTTATTCATGCTATATTTTTTTTTCAACAAAAAACTTTTGTGATGCGCACAATATCCTGTGGGGACAAATAACAATAAACGGGACGTTGATAGTTCCACCCATGTATGTATTGTCGATCATTTCCCCTCAGCCTCTATTCCACGCCCCGTCAGGGTGTGGTGTGTGAAACAAACGATTCCCAGTATAAAACTCAAAAAGCGGAAGTTGCTGCTGTGTTTGCTTCCGTCATATTCCCCCCTGATTCTATTGTTATCGGGGATGTGATGGATTCTTCATTCAGAACCGTGGGAAAGCTGAAAAAAAATAGAATCTCTTCGGGCGAAAGAGGATGCAAGGTGAATGGGTTCGGGGAGGGGTTGCTGTGGATAGTTTGGTCCGTGATGAAAATGTTACATTGGGCGACGAAACACAATTGCTCCACAGTGGGACAGGAAAAATTCTACCGAGCGTCGCTATCCACGCGAACATTAGAAATTGCCTGAGTGCCTTGGGGGCTTGGCATAGGATTATCGATTTTTGTTTTTAGAGAATAATTTATGTAAGATTCTAGTATCGAGAATAAACAATATTGATTAAATTTTTGACAATATTTACAGTACAAATCTAAACTCGTGATGATTTCGTCCCCACCATGCACCCCCGGCGAGGTTATAGGGGCCAGGCATCCTAAAAACAACAATTATTATTTTGTTTGCTTGCGCCACAATACGGAAAATAATAAGAGGCATACGCACGCGCGCACGTATGTGTGTGGCACATCGTTCCCTCCCCAAGAGAGAGGTTTACGTAGGTCGCAATACATAAACATTTGGTCCCGGACTTGGAAAATTACGATAAAATACACTCATCTTTCAAAAATAAGAAGATGAGAGGAGAGGTTTACGAAAATCACGATATATATAAACATTTGGCTCCGGACTTGGAAAATTACGATAAGGTGCACTCATTTTTTCAAAATGAGAAGATGAGAAGATGAGAGGAGAGGTTTACGTAGGTCGCAATACATAAACATTTGGTCCCAGACTTGGAAAATTACGATAAAATACACTCATCTTTCAAAAATAAGAGAATAAGAAAATGAGAAGATGAGAAGATGAGAGCGCACGCGTGTGTATATGCCACATCCTTCCCCCCCCGAGAGAAAAGTTTACGAAGATCACCATATATAAACATTTGGCCCCCTTGATTCCAGCACTCCAACTTCATCTCTAATGTTGACGACAATATTCTAAAGGTAGAGAGAATAAGAAAATGAGAGAATGAGAGGATGAGAAAATAAGAGGATAAGAAGAGAGGTTTACGAAGATCACGATCTACAAACATTTGGTCCTTAAAAGATGAGAAGATGAGAAGATGAGAAAATGAGAAAATAAGAAGATGAGAAAATGAGAAAATAAGAAAATGAGAAGATGAGAAAATGAGAAAATGAGAAAATAAGAAGATGAGAAGAGGAGAGGAGGAGAAGAGGAGAGCTCCTCTTTCACTCATCACAGCCTTTTTGCACCCGTGAAACGTCGTCAGCGTAATAAATGAGGCGCGGAACGGGGAGAGAAAGTGAGTTTTTCAACTTTTTGTGGTCGTTTGGTCAAGAAATCAAAGTTGTCGTCAGAAGTACATATTTACTCTACTTACAGGTTTTCCAGGACGCATAGGAACCCTGTCCTTATATATTTTGAGTTCCTTTCTGCCTCATAGTGTTCCATAACTCTAAACTGTCCAAATCACAACAGTAGGGAGCGGCGAGAGATTGTAGCTTTTTGTGCTGCAGAAAACCGGCACTAACTTCATAAAATAGGCACAAAATAAACAATACCACTCATCAATAAAAATTGTGTTAATGATACAATTTTCTCTGCCATGATGAAATATCATACGTTGTCTTGTTCAACGACTGGAATTCAGAACTTAGGGCTAAAAATGGGGAGGATGCGAGAAATATCGTCCACTTAGGAAGTGCCACTCTCAAGGGGGAAACAATCACTAGAAATTAACCTCCAATAGGAGACAAATATATTGACAAAGTAACGAATATAGTTGCAACACTTGCACTTGGCATTTTGATTAATGAAAATAACTGCTGAAGATTATAATTTTATTTCAGAATGTATTATGCATAAATACTGATCAAAATTGGATCAATAATTTTAGATGTGTTTCAAAGATTGATTGTCCTGCATGGAATCAAATTTGGCCACTATGACGGTAATTACTGTAGAAATTATATTTTCTAGCCTCACAAATGATAATTAATTAACATGTAGGACTAGGGCTGCGAGCAATAAAATTGCCCAAGCATGCTGATTTTCGCACCGTATTGCAATGATTAGTTGATTGGAATTTGTATTGAGGCCCACTATTTGCACGGGCCAATCGGGACGTGAGCTACAGATTCTAGTGGAATCCGAACAACCTAATGAAATGTTACCTCCACTGGAGATCAAACCCGAGACCCCTTGATATCAAGGCAACAGTTTTATCGGGGCTGGGAGCCAAATTTTAATACGAGGGTTGGGCAGTAAGTCATGGCAACCCAGTAATAATTCGACAATGGAAGGCTGTATTAAAAATTTGTTATAGTATACAACTGGAAGAGTATCCATTATGGATATGTTGTTGGTAGGAATCATGAAAGAAAACCCAATCAACCCTGTGACATACACATGTATTATGTACAAGTTACAAAAAGCTGTCTGACTCTGTGACATACACACGTGCACATGTTACAAAAACTTGTCTGATTATGACAAACCTTCGAAATAATCTCACGCATTGTCCACAGCACGCTGCGCAGTAGGTCCCGTTCACAAGCTACCTTATGTGGCCTTGCATTATCGTGGAGTATGATCGCATTATGCAGTAGATCTGGACGCTTCTCCCTAACAGCACGTCGTAGATGTCACTGCAGGAACTCTTCCACATCAATGGCAGCGTGCTGTGGACAATACGGGAGATTATTTCGAAGGTTTGTCATAATCAGACAAGTTTTTGTAACATGTGCACATGTGTATGTTACAGGGTCAGACAGGTTTTTGTAACTTGTACATTAATACATGTGTCTGTCACAGGGTTGAATGGGTTTTCTTTCATGATTCCTACCAACAAAATATCCATAATGGATACTCTTTCAGTTGTATATAACAAATTTTTAATACATCCTTCGATTGTCGAATTATTACTTGCCATGACTTACTCCCCAACCCTTGTATTTCCAATTCCTAGCATTTAAGAATTAGGTAGTTTGTGTATTATTTAATTCTTTAACATCGTATTTCTTCCTGTAGAATATTTCAAGCGATAAGGATATATGAAAGGAAACCAATGAGACAATGAGAGAACATCGCTACACTAATGCAATTGTTGGTATTCGAATGAGAAACTAATAAACAGAAAATAAACATGACGGTGTTTTAGATTTTGAATGTCACCTTGCTTATAAAAATCCATTTGTCACACCACTTAGACCTATTTCGAAATATAGTGAAATTATTTATAGAGGATAATTATTGTACACATCTAGCAGTACATGCCAACAAACCAAGAACAATATCACAACCAATGAATACGTCCACCTACCAGGCAGGTAGCAGATTTCGTAGCAAAGATTGCGCCTCATGATTGGCAAATTACTTAGTATCACATCCTATCCAGGCATATTTCCAGCTGCTTCATCCCCCCCTTGATTTTAGAACACATTGTAATAAAGTAACATTGGGTAGTGGTTGAATACGCCAACGTCGATCGGTATTTAATATTCATAAATTGTTTGCATGTATTTAGAATAAATTTGCATATCATTAGAAAAATTTACATTTATATATTTGCATATTTATAACTTTTATGAATATAATTATTTATTTTATGAAAAATATGTATATAGAAGGTAATTAGTGGTACTAAACGCTATGCATATGATGTTATACATATTTTTCATAAATTAAATAATTATATATTCATAAAAGTTATAAATATGCAAATACATAAATGTATTTTTTCTAATGATATGCAAATTTATTCTAAATACATGCAAACAATTTATGAATATTAAATACCGACCGACGTTGGCGTATTCAACCACTACTACATTGCGATCAAACCGAACTATAGAAAATGTACTTGAACACTGTACTTGCCCCAATGGAAGATTTATAATGGAAAATGTAAACATCTAGTTTTTAAGTTTTTAGTCGAAATGCATCTACCGTACTACAAAAATACAGGGGGGCTGAGACCTGTTTCTGGGGGTTTCAGCCCTCCCTAGCCCCCCTGTAGCGCCGTCCCTGAACCTTCGACCTTGCTAACTGCAAAGTTCATTCTCGACCACTATTAAGCTCTTACGACTAGCAAGCCGGAGGGCCAGCCACGACGCCAGAGGGGGGAAAGGGGGCAGGGGAGATTAACTCGTAATCAAGAATTAAATTAAACGTCCACAAACCCAAAACACACTACATACTTAGGCTTACCATACGTCCGGAATTAGCCCGGACAGTCCTGGTTTTTTAGTGTTGTCCGGGGTGATGTCCGGGATTGCAAAATGTCCGGGGTTTTGAGAATCTGAACATGAAAATAGCTATCGGTATTGAATATTCACGACCAGAATTTATGACCGGCAAGGATCGATTATACTTTTTCTTTCTTCGAGATATCGACTTCCGAGCGCTTCCGTTTTCGTACTTCCGTGAGCGTGGTGGTCTTGCAAGCGTGGAAAGTAACGCGTCTACACGTTTTTGATAATTATAAGTATTTACAAGGGCTTTGCATTTGGCAATGGGCAAAAGAAAGTGTGTATTTAACGTTAACAAAAAAGTATTATCCCATAGCAGCACAATAGAAAGAACTCTTGCCATTTTTGATGGGCTAAACGCATACTTCCTCTCTTGTGACAAACGCCCAAAATTATTATTTGATTTTTTTGAAAATCCAGAAAGTGAATTGTATTTGAAATATTTTTGGAAGCTAATTCTATCACAGGAACAGAAGCATTTCAGACATATTCTCAATTAATTTGTCAACTTCAGGAAAGAAAAAGCCATAAATTTATACCATCTTCTGCCAAAGAATTGCTATGCACTCTAAAAGAAAATAATGATGTTCAGGAACAAAAGTTCTTTTTAAGTGTAGACAATTTTCATAATTCTAGTATCTAATACTTAGAGTTGTGGAGAACAATAATAATAATTAATAACATTAATAATGTTCCAATAAAATGTTAAGGCTTTTAAGTAATTTCAATTTATTCTTGTAAAAAACCATGAAATTCAGCAGTGAGTTGATCGCGAATATGTCCTGGGTTGGACCCAAGAAAATATGGTAAGCCACAGGGTGGGTCATATTGATGGGACACATTTCAAATGCATATGTGACTGCCCCCCCTCCCCCAGACACTTTTCCCTGGCGCCGTCACCGCTAAGGGCACGAACCCTTGACACTTTGCTCACGGCCGAAAGAACCTAAGCCTCACCAAGTGCAGTGAAAGGGCGGAAACACACTAGGAAAACAAAGCCATCTCTTCCCAAATGAATTGCAAAGCAACACGGTGCAAGCTTGGAAAGTGTCCTGCTTTCGGCATCCCGAAGCAAAAACTTGACTCCGTTATTGCATCTTAATCTCCGGGGACAAACCTACCGACTACAATGCAGTGTTGATTTACCACAAGGAAGCATTAATGCACGTGCACAAGCAACATGTTTAGTTTACATCTACCACAGCTGTGGCTCTTTGTCGAAGCAAACAATCCACATAGGGAAAGGTTTGGTCACTTTTTTCAGCAAGCCAATTCCGCATGCATATTCGATTCTTAGAGAGAAAAAAATGATCTGCGACGACCTACTTTCTTAATGCCTTTCATTCAGTGATGCCAACCCTGGCATAATGGTGTTAAACCTAGCACAAGTATTTTTAAAGCCGCCCCCCGTGGCGGTGTGGTTAGCACATCGCGCTACGAAGCCAGGGGTCCCGGGTTCTAATCCCGGCCTGGGCATGGATGCTTGTGAGTGTCCATTCATCAATTTCATCGTGTCATCACTCATCCCCTCATTCGCAAATTAGCCAAAAGTGGCACAAAAGGCGAAGTAAAATAAAGCAAATCAATCAAGGTATCTTTAAAGTCGATCCAGAGACAAGTTTTCCAGCCACACCCTGGTCCACTCTCTTCATTTTAATCTTTTCTATAGGGACCCTTCATTACTTAACTCAAGAGGATCATTTTATGTAAAAAAAATCGGTACATATTTCCTAATCCAACTTTTTCAAGCTATATTGAACCCATTTCATTGATTAAACAATTGTAAATAATTTGATGAGGGAAATTTCAAATATTGTTTACAAAAAAGGGAAAGTAAAGTGCTCCCCTGTGCTTTTGCACCACGCTATTAAGGTGTATAGGGGGTGTGCAGTTAGGCCCCACACTTTCTTGATCACGGCCAAAGGTGGGAGTGATGTGATCAGCACCACGCCCCTAGCTGCCTTTACCCCCGGAGTTTCCACCAGGTACCCACTGTGTGGGCGCCGGAGCCGCTTGAACAGGTGGAAAAAATCCCGGTTCTCCCCCGCCGAGGATCGAACCCGGGTCTCTCGCATGGTCAGATACCCTAACGACTTTTTTTTTTAAGGAAATACCCCCTACACGGAGGTATTTCCTACCATTCACACTTTTTCTCACTTTTACACTTTTCAATTGTTACAGTTTCTCAGTTTCTTATCATCTGGACAAACACAAATACCCATGCCTTACCCGGGACTCGAACCCGGAACCCCTGGCGTTGTAGCGCGCTGTGCTAACCACTCCGCCACGGAAGTCGACAACGACTGAGCTACCGCTGCTTATATTGTTTAACTACAGTAAATCCAACCCATGTTCACAACTCTCCCCATAATACGTAGATGCATAAACAACTAAAGAACTAAGCCATCCTAAAATAATAAATAAAAATTAAATAATTATAACATAAATACTAATATTAATAATAACAATAGATCCTAGCACAATTTAGTCTCATTTAGGGTAATGCAAGAGTTTAATCAGCACTTTTCCTGATCGGGAGTTGGCAACGCTGCTTTCATTCGACCAGAGAAAGTTTCACAGTATTGCCTCTACGTTCGTAACCTTCTGAAGGACACACAAATTGAAGGGGACACCAAGGAATGATTGAATATGAGATCAGAGGTGGTGTTGCCGATTTGATAGCTGTATGGGGTCATACTTCGATAAATTGAAAAGTAGAACGCAACACTGCTCTCCTTCTGCGAAAAGGGAGCTGTACCCCTCCCCCCTTTCCCTATGGAGGAAAACTGTTCGTTTTTTAAGTGAATACGCTTCATTGAACCTGACAAAAGATAAGCAGGTTGCGTCGGTTGGCATGGCTTTGTCTGATCGCCCACTAACTTGATTTACGTGCAGTGTACGGACAACTAATTGTCTTCTTAACATAGGTGATCTATATCGCACGACCATGTTGGGAAGTAATGCAATGCAAGCGACCAAATGTGCAGAAACCTTTCACTAGCTGTACAACAGTTGCTGTTATGAGAGTTCTGTTACTTGTGGGCCATGTTACTGCTTCTTGAGCCTCTTGGTCGACTCACAAGGGGACAGTTTTTCACTCATATACCATGAGCTTTCCCGCGTGCATTGCAGTAAGCCAAGAATGCCAAGAAGCAACATAGAGATGGACTCCATACTCATTTGATCTCGATCATTGGGGAGGTGATATGAATGAACTGAATGAATGAATTTATCAATCCTTATAAACCACATCCCAAAGAGTTCATTACAATACAAAAATACAGGGTGATTATAAAGTTTCGATCCATTTCTGTGAAAAACAGATATTAGACTCAAACCAATAATTAGAATGGAAAACCTAACACTTAGTAACACATAATCTATCAAAACTTCTACAGATAATGTAAAACCAACCTCAGAGTAACACATAATCCATCACAGGTTGCACTTAGTCTTATTCCAAATGCCCAGCCTGCACGTCCACACAAAACTCCCAACGACGCACCGCTTCACGAAACACCTTCTTCTAACATTGTACAATGCTAGAAATGTTAGGTTTTCCATTGTCATTATTAGTTTGATTCTAATATCTGTTTTTCACAAAAATGGATCGAAACTTTATAATCACCCTGGATAATTACAAAATTTATATACCAGGTGTATAAGCTTAAATCTGCTGTTTTGTAGTCAGAAAAACACATGGTTTGTTCATAGAAAGCAACAAGAAATTTATTCAAAGTACTTGCCCTCGCGAGCTACACATTTTGCCCATCTCTCGGGCAATTTGTGGATACCACGCCAAAAAAAGTCCTTCTCTTTCGAGGCAAACCACTCATCAAGCCATTTTCGGACGTCTGCATACGAATCGAAGTGCTGCTCAGCGAGGGCGTGGCCCATCGACGAAAACAGATGGTAGTCGGAAGGGGCCAGGTCTGGTGAATAGGCGGGATGGGGTAGCACCTCCCAGTTGCGTGTCTCCAAGTAGTTTTGGACCAGTCTTGACGTGAGTGATGGGGCGTTGTCGTGGAGGAAAATCAGCTTGTCATGTCTTTCTTGATAATCCGGTCTTTTGTCACACAGAGCACGGTGCAAATTGATCAGTTGTTGGTGGTAGCGGTGGGCAGTGACAGTTTCACCAGGTTTCAACAGCTCAAAGTAGACGATGCCCTGTTGATCCCACCAAACACACAGCATCGTCTTCCGGCCGAAGCGATTTGGTCTCGAGGAAGATGTTGATGGTTGGCCGGGATCAACCCACGATTTCTTGCGTTTAGGATTCTCGAAATATATCCACTTTTCATCACCAGTCACAATCCGATGCAGGAAAGACTTTCTTTTTTGTCTGGCAAGCAAGATTTCGCATGTGTTTTGGCGTCTCTCCAGCTGCCGATCGGTCAATTCATGCGGCACCCATTTTCCGATCTTTTGAACCTTTCCCATGGCACGTAGACGCATGGAAATGGCTGCTTGAGTAACACCCAATTGCTCGGCAAGCATCTTTTGCGTTTGGGTATCGTCCTCGTCCAAAAGAGCCTGCAATTGATGGTCCTCAACCTTCCTGGGCCGATTTTCACGCTTCTTGTCGCTCAGGTCAAAATTGCCGTCTTTGAACCGACGAAACCAATCCCTGCACGTTGTTTCCGATACAGCACTGTCACCATAGGCCTCCACAAGCATTCGATGCGATTCGGCAGCCGATTTCTTCAAATGGAAGCAGAAAAGCAGAGCTTCCCGCATATGCTCTTTTTCTGGCACAAAACTAGACATGCTTACCACAGGAACACTGTCTGTTGTTGTCTGCACCTGCTAACGATGTGCACTGATTTGTGTTGGCAGATGTCCAACTCATAAAAACACCAGGTATGGCGTGCTCATGGTAGCTTCATACGCTCACTAACGCCATCTATGAGCAAACAGCAGATTTAAGCTTATACACCTGGTAATTTACAATCTTACGCAATTCTTCAATTTGTTTTTCAAACTTATCATATTTTTTTTTCTTTTTCTATCGCACTTGGCGTATGTTTGAATATTTTAATTGGCAACACTGTTCGGGTTCTTCTTGAACTAGCGTTAGTGTGGTGAAGGATTGTTTTTAGATGTTGTTTATTTCGAGTGTTATATGTAGGTGCATGTTCTATTGAGCTTCGTGTCGTAATATTCGTTCTCGCATATAATATCATTTCATAAAGTATACAGCAGTGTTGCCACTATTAAATTTTCAACTCACGTATAATGAAGGCAGGGCTAATATTTTGTATTTCCCAAATAATGTTTTGCACAATGCTCTAGTGTTTATACCTGCTAATCCTAAGGGCTTCCTTTTCTTTCCTAAATGCTTTTAATTTGCCGATGAATTCCTCCAAAATATATTGCATAATTCATTAGCGAATATGTTTTAATATCCTCACTGCACATATTTTGGAATTTACGATCAGTATCACGCTGTAGTCGTCTTAAATTTCGAAGGTCGTCCAAAGGCACGTATGGATGAGAAGCTGGGAGAATCTAAGATGCACTTACGCAGGGACACTGAACAAATTCGCGTCAGGCATCATCTAAAGTTGAAGTCCTGATTCGAACGTCAGTTCGGTATCTTTGACAGCCCAAGAGGAAGCCGACCGGACTCGGATCTGGTTTCGAGCCAGCATTTGTTTTTCTGAGAAGCGCTGTTGTCACCTTTACCTGAAGTTTTAAAACATACAACACGAACTGCGACAACGTTACACTCCCATGGTTTCCTCCACATTCTATAATAAAAATTGTACAACACAATAACGCAACCTGGCAAAGATAACCGCTACCTTACGTTCAGAAATCTCTTGAAGAAAGTGAGTTGGCAACATCTAATTTACTCCACGTGGACTTGACAAGTACTGTGAGCTCCTAAAACGGACGCTATTGGTGGGAAAGCTTTGAGGGGAGGATACAGTCAGAGAACTAAATGCATCATATAGATTGATGCACCAGAATGCATCGATTGATGCACTAAAGTGTGTTTTATGGCTTCTTCAAAGAATCAGATTTACATTGATGCATTTAGGTGCATTTTTGTGTCGTGAAAGTAACATCAAAGTGCATCATTCCATTCAAGTGAGGATTTCTATCAGTCGACATACACTTCAATGCATCAGTTGATGCGTTTTGATGTACCAGAATGCATCAACCAAAAAGATGCAGGGAGGAGCATCAAGGAACATCAACTGATGCATTGAAGTGCATCTCGACTGAAATAAATCCTCACTTGAATCAAATGATGCACTTTGGTGTTTCTTCCACGACATACAAAAATGCATCCAAATGCATCAAATTTGAATCAGATTCTTTGAAGAAGCCATAAAACACACTTTAGTGCATCAATCGATATGATGAATTTAGTTTTCTGTGTGTACACTGGGCTCCACGCGGACTTGACATGTGGTTGTCGGAGGGAAACTGATTTTTCGGAACTCCGTTTGAAGTGACGTTCGAATCAGGATTTCAACTGTAACAGAAAATTATCTAACCTGGGTTGCCCGCGTGACAGACCAGATCACCCTCTTGCGGTCTAATAATGAAACTTTACAGCCAGCCTTTTTAGTGCAGAGAATACCCTACCACGTTGCAAACCCAGGTCCCCTGGTTCGAAACCCATACAAGATGGCGTTACTTTTGCTGCTGCTATGTTAACCGAAAAGTGATGGGATACCATGGAGTCACCAGAAGTGGACAGGGGTAGTGAACACTGAGTAGTCACAAAAATGCGTAATTTTCCCCTTCCTAAATTCAACGGGTAGTTTTTCCTGTTGCAGCACACTTTCCTAAAACCCCCAAAAACCATGTTGGTCACACACGTGCACGACAGAACAGTTGCCTTTCTTTTAATTGCTTCCCGATTCCGACGATGACTGAACATTGTCCGTTCACCCCGAATCGAAGCCTTGAAACCGCCTTGACTTGTGGAGCTCCCGGATGCAGTACTCAAGGCCTTAACTGGCACTTGCGATGGTTTTTGTTCTTCAAGTAGCAATTGGACGACTTGTCAGAAATCATTAACTGCTTTCAAGT
Organism: Lepisma saccharinum; assembly: GCF_977018435.1. Lineage (NCBI taxonomy): Eukaryota > Metazoa > Arthropoda > Insecta > Zygentoma > Lepismatidae > Lepisma > Lepisma saccharinum. Next base: position 16,273,891 of record NC_139258.1, read on the forward strand.
CCACCTACATGCTTTCTAACAGAGTTTTCAAACGAGGTTCCTCAGAAAACCCTCATACGGACCCTAGGAGGAACTGTTTACCTATTCGTTAACGTCAGTACTATGAATAAATTATCGTACTAGAAAATACAGGGTATCCTTAAAGGTACTTTACAACTGTGATGTCATACAGCACAACTCACAATTGACATAATGAAACATACCATGTCCCATTTGATTCACCAACGCATGAAGTTTTGTTGTGTATTAGTCCACTTCAACATGCGTACCTCTGATGGCGCGTACATCTAATCGAAATTCCAACTCTGTCCATACCCTCTCTAGCATATCTCTTCTAACTATGGCAGCTCTTATTCTGACAGGAGTGATGTGCACTGCGTCTTTGACATAGCCCCACGAAAAGATGTCCAGGGGTGTAATGTCAGGGGATCTAGGAGGTCAGTCATTTGGACCATCTCTTCCAATCCAACGTGTTGGAAATGTTCTGTCCAGGACAGGTGAATCACCTATAACAAAGTATATTCCTCTATGTCACTTACAAGTTGTGCTGTATGACACCAAAGTTGTAAAGCACCTTTTGGGACACGGTGTAGGACACTGCAACACTGTAAAAGGTTCAGTCAAGAAATGATGGTCAAAGAAAATCAATTTCCACTGTGATCCAAAATGAGCCAATAAAAAAAATAATGGTCGTTTTTAAGGAATTAACGTACATAATTAACTGTAGTTAATGTACGTTCTTTATGATTCGGTTAAAAATATACATATATTCATGGCACACGCATGGAAATGTAGATGCATGAGGCTCTGAGAAAAAATCACAAACTTCAGATCGATGATCACAACCAACGACCCTCCTGCATTCACTTCATAGGAGCCGCAGTGGTTTTGTCTGTAGAGCGTCTGAATGCCACGCGGGAGATCCGGGTTCGATTCCCGGTGTGGGTTGGAATTTTTCCGGCCTTGTGCCTTCTGCCTCAAATAAATGGGTAGCTGAGCACCTAGACCAGAAGTCTTCAACCCATGGCCCGCAGAGCCCTTTGCCGTGAAAAATTAAGTACTTAACATAAAAACCGGATTAAGTAAATGGTAAATGGCAGCACCTCTTCTCAATACGGTAGTGTAACTTCGTGGCCCGCGAACGTCATTAAAATTATTAATATGGCCCGCACTATCTGACGAGTTGAAGACCCCTGACCTAGCCGGTAAAGCCGAAGCGTGGTGTTGATCGCATCACCTCCAGAAATGGCCGAGATCGATAATGTGTGAGACTCCCGTGACCAGAATTTTATTTCAGGGAGCTCATCTGATAGTAAGAGACCAGTAAGAAGACGAAGACGAAGGGACAACGTTGAGATGGAGACCTAAAGGAAATCGGTAGGGATGGAAAAGAGTATATAGATCTTGCTCAGGATAGGGACAGATGGAAGGCCTGTGTTGCTGCAGCCATGAACCTTCGGGTTTAAGAAGGCTAGAGAGTTAGTTCAGCAGCCGCGTTGCAGCTACGAAACAATTTTAAAAAGCGGTAGGTTTCTAAACCAACAAAACATTTGTAGGATTTCGGGGGGGGGGGTTCGGCCACCCTCCCCTGACTACGTGCCTGTATATGTGCCTACATGCACGGTGCAGTGTGCACGGGGATCTTTACCTTACCGCCCCACCTCAAAGAAAAGAGATTGTTTTCCACATGCACAGAATAGAATAACAAGCTGGCTTCAGTAAATTTCCCTCCTTTTTTGCACCATTTAAGCAACTAAAAGTACGTGAGAATATTGAACAAAAGCAATCTCATAGCCTTGCTGCAATTGGCACAGCCCGTAGCCATCATAGCCCGGTATTTAGCTCCTCGACCAACGGACCATTCGCACCTGCAAAAATCCTCGCTGCGAACATTAAGAAATATCAAAGCGGCTCTCATTAGCATAATTTAAGGCCTCGTACTCCATTCTCCGTTAGGTACTGGTCGTAAAATGATCGTAAATTCAGCAAAACGGTTTCTCGTCATCTTCAATTTTCACGTCTCGCTTTTTTGGTCCCCAGTCTTGCATTAGCCTTCGCGACAAGCATAAGTACTGCACGCACCTATGTACCTTTAGAAGGGCTCAACGCGGATATTGTTTAAAATGCTAATTTCGATGTTGTTTTTATATCAGCATCTATATTTATAACCCACATGCGGCTTCGCCCGCGTTGTGTTATGAACCGTTCCATGTGAAAGCGGACAAACAAGGTTAACTTATTTTTATTCAAAGTATCACTTAGTAGAGCATTCCCTGACATTCGCTACGAGACTCGGCGGCAAGCGGCCCGGCATCAGCGCTTGTCTTTCCCGGTGAACGGATCAGCGACAGTCGCTAGAGTCGGCTATTAAAATTACAGTTTTCGTATTGTGTACTAACCTTTACTACAGAAGGTGTTGAAAATGCTGTCCCTCTGCTGCAACACATTCCTGGCATCTCCCAAGGAAATTGGCATTTACACGTGCAAGTTCGTCTACTGTAATTCTCCCGATTTCTCGTACAATACTCTCTTTTAACTCACGGATGGTGTGCGGATTGTCTTTGTATACTTTATTTCCCCATTTTTCTTTCCATTTTTATTCAGAACTGACCTTGTTACTCGAATCGTTTAACGAGGTTTAATATAGTGGTCCTATGTGGAACGGGAACACCAGGAAATTTCGTTGCAAAACATCGTCGCACTTCTCCACAATTCCTCTTTCCGAAGTAACACTCGACAATATAAATCCTTTGTTGTAATGTAAACTTTTGTGGTGCCATATTAAGCCACGACACAACACAACTTCGAGGTAGGATTATACTGGCGTCAGTCTGCAATGTCAACAGACAGGAAAAGTGAGCGAAGGCAGAGAGAGCGAAAAGAAAAACAGTGTAGCGTGCGACTGTCGCGGACCCGTTCATCGGGAAAGACAAGCGCTGATGCCGGGCCGCTTTCCGCCGAGTCTCGTAGCGAATGTCAGGGAATTCTCTGTATATATGAAACTAAAGGGAAAACTATGCAGAATTTGGAATACAAATATTAGTTTCATGGCTTTTAAATAACATATTGGCTCAAACCTATTACATTTTTAGTATGAGTGGGATTTTACGTGTGGTATTTCCACTTAATTTAGTTTCATTATGATATAATGTTATGCCATAAGAAAACTTAATTAATTCTAATTTTGTTCTAATGGTCTCATTTATTGCTCCTGTGTCTTAGGCTCTGAAGCATCATACTTCCTTCATTTCTCAAACAAATCATAGTTTGTAGAATCTGTTTATGACAATATTCATAGCCTTTGCATTGTTCCATAATCCTATAAAGTAAATAATGTGCATGGTGTCACACCTGTCACAAATTTTGTCACACCTTCACAGGCAAAAAATGTTTACAGAAACAGTAATATATTTAGAAACTAAAAGCATCTAAATGTCGAGTAACGTTTTCTTTGTGAAAATATAAAGAAATTGTTTCAGTAAACCCTTATATTTCACAGAGTTTTCTGAAAGACTAAGGAAGGTCCTAAAAGTCATATCTCAGAAGTGTCACACATACAAAAAATGTATTTTCTGTAGCTGAGAATTGAGATAGGGGAGGAATATTCTGCAATTAAATACCTTTCATCAAGGAAAGTGAAATTACTTGAATTGATAAGAGTTACATATTTAAAGGTGCTAAGAAAATAATTAAGAAATGAATGTTAATTTGTCATGTCACACCCGTTACAATGCAACTGCCCTTATTGTATGTTCGTTCATCAATAATCCGAAGTTAAGCCATTTTTGAGCCACATTGGAAAGATAGTAGAACGCATGAGTAGAACGCAACTATGAAGAATTAGTTTGACACAATATCACATCCCTGTTAGAAATTAGCATTCTTTGCACAATATCAGTTGGTGTCAGAAACTAGAATTCATTATGTGTCTTGTCTTGTGGATTTGATTGTTCTGACAGCTGCAGCAGATATATACACAAATTAAGATTATCTTTTAATGGTTGCTTATTTTTCTTAAGCTGAGCAGATATATTGTTGACGTTATGAACAATATATCCATTCCTTGATCATACGTAAAATAACTATATGGAAATATTTCATTTGCACACATTGTTTCTTTTAATATCTTTGAATAAACATTATTAAGACACGTGTATTGAATTAAAAATGTCCCGGTTGGGCGAGCTGACTATCATTTACAATTTGAGTTTGTTAAAATTTTAAAAGGGAAGACAAATGCAGAAGACTTGTGTCCAATGTATTTTACTTGATGTTTATGTAAATAGTTTCATATTAACTATTGTTATAATTGTAATACAGCACGCAATTTCACTGAAGTTGTTAATCTCGTCGATGTAGTAGTTGGAGACAAAAAAGAAAAAGAAGACAACGAACAAAGAAATCGAAGTGGAAATTTTCACGAAACGGAACGCTTCGTTCGTTATCTTTCTTTTTTGTCTGTGATTACTGCATCGACGAGATTAACGACTACAGTGAAATGACGTGCTATATTACAATTATAATAATAGTTATTGTTAAAATACCGTAAAACCTCATTAATCCGGATTAATGGGGGGAAAAGTTGACCGGTTTAATGAGGTCCGATTAACTGAAATAACCTAAAATAACAGTAGAAAGTGCATTAAAACTCTTTTTATAGCAACAAAACACGTTTGTTATGGTGTATTTAAAGCGCATAGGCCTAATTACACTATACAGTACAGTACAAAGTGACGGAAACAGAATTTCATCAGTGGTTGACTGCCCTTTTTTTGGGAAGTTCTCTTGTTGACTTCTAGTCACATTTAAAACCTTGCATTCTGCTTTTTGTGTGTGTGTGTGTGCAAGGATTAAGCGAAGTCCGGCTTATCGGGGTCCGGATTAACGAGATGTTACTGTATTTACATAAATATCACATAAAATGCATTGGGCATGAGTCTTCTGGAATTCGTTTTTGCAAGACCAGACCTATATCAACGTGATTGGAGATTTAATGTCTCCCATAAACATGGATATTTTCTTCCCCTACTGAATTTCAACCAGGTAAAAATGCGAAGTGTCTTACCAAGCCGCGGTCAGCTTTCTCTCACGGTGTCAATCTGTTTTTGGGAGCAGCGGCCATTGAATAAATGGGACAGTTTCTCGGCGGAGCGTAGCTAATGTTTTAATTACGATCTGTCACCAGGCAGTTAATAATGAGCCCGTGGACAGTTGGTGAAATTGAAGGAAAAGTAAACAGACATTAGGTTCTGTCACGAAACTGAAATTACCGAGCGCCTTAGGAATATTCTTTAATTATCAATAATAAACCAGTTCACAGAGTTCTTGTTGGTGGAAAGACGAGAAGCAGATGGAGGGACAATATTGATTGATTTGCTTTATTTTACTTCGCTTTTTGTGCTACTTTTTGGCTAATTTGCGAAGATGAGGATGAGTGAAAATTGATGAATCAACACTCACAAACATCCATGCTCAGGTCGGGATTCGAACGAGGGACCCCTGGCGTCGTAGCGAGATGTGCTAACCACTCCGCCACGGGAACCGGCTACACAAACTTACAGATACTTGGAATTTCTATACATGGTTTTGATTGCTTGAGTATCTTTTCGAGTCCACTTTATGCGCAGAAAGTCTAATCGGGACTGGATCTACAGTTTAAAGTGGGATCCAAACCAGTATGTGCCTTCATCGGGAATCTAACCCGAAACCCGTTGATTACAAGGCAACAACGATACCACTGCTCCCTCGGGGAGGCCCTTTTAATAGTTGGCTTGATTGATTGTGATACTGATTATGAACATTTCCGCACATACACTTTTTCTGCCAGTCACACGATATGGGGATAAGCCCCTAGAACAAAATTGAGCTTAAATAAAATGAAATATGCTTGTTAAAAAGTTCCTAAATCAATTGTTAATATAATGGCAAAATACCAACATAGTTACAAGCGGAGGCTGCAAAGGGACACTCAGAACGCATAAGGGCAAACACAGGGCAACACGACCCTATAAAGAGGGTTATCCTGGCATCAGGTCCAAGCACCATCCCATACAGCACACACATATCCAAAAGATATCCAGTGGATATCTCTTGGATATTTAGGTCCAGAGTTCTAGTATATATGATAGACATCCACTGTATGTCCCATGGATATCCATTTGTCCGCATACGTGATATCTAGGGGATATCCAGAAATGGACGTATTTTGGATAACCAGTTTTGGACAAGATCTAGATATGTTTTGGATATCCAAAATTGGATGTATTTTGGATATCCATTTTTGAACAAGATCTAAATATGTTTTGGATATCCAGAAATTGAATGTGTTTTGGATATCCCGTTTTGGGCAAGATCTATATATGTTTTGGAAATCCAGAATTGAATGTGTTTTGGATATTCTATTTTGGACAAGATCTAGATATATTTTGGATATCCAGAAATGAGATGTGTTTTGGATATCCCATTTTGGACAAGATCTAGATATGTTTTGGATATCCAGAAATTGGATATGTTTTTGGATATCCCATTTTGGACAAGATCTAGTAATGTTTTGGATATACAGAATTGGATGTGTTTTGAATATCGCATTTTGGAGAAGATCTGGATATGTTTTGGATATCCAGAATTGGATGTGTTTTGGATATCCCATTTTGGACAAGGTCTGGATAAGTTTTGGATATACAGAATTGGATGTGTTTTGGATATCCCATTTTGGACACGATCTGGAGACGTATTGGATATTTGGAATTGGACAATATTTCTGACAGCCACTTCTATACATGTTTGGACAATGTATTAGATACCTAGAATTGGTCGTTTCAGATATCCAGTTCTGGATATCCCATAGAACTGGATATCTAAGAGATATCCAATGGACATCCATAATATCCATGGATCTGTTCTGGACATTGTGGATATCCAATGGATATCCCTTGGAGATTTGTGTCCTCGTTCGCCTGCAAGAAGCAGTTACCGGGCTGTCTTTGCATGGATGGATTTTAGCGAAATTTTAATATGAGATTATACCTACTCTTCCGATCTATTTCGACCTGGCGTTCCAAGAATAGAATAACGAAGTAATATTTATTTTATGTTCTTTCAACTTGATTATTCAGGCTGGTAACCAAAGTCCGTCGCATCATTTTACGTGGATTTTCATTGGTTAAGCATAGTCAACATATGAAGTCCCATTGCCGCTAGACTGAATCCTACCTCTACTTCTTGTCAACCAAGGCGAGGGGGGACAATTTCCCTTAGGTCTTTCTCGCTGGGCCAGCTGCCGATCACTGTTGCCAACTTCGCTCTTTTGGAGCTAGATCTGGCTCTTTCGTGCACTCGGTTGACTGTGAACTGTGGCACCCGCCCTCTGCCCCACCATGATGCCACCACTGGCTCCGGCCCATAAGTGTACATTTTGCACGTGACGTGATATTCATATATAGGCTGCGTCACCCACCCCCTATTTCCTCCCCAGGTATTTTTATATATAGCGCTGTGGCTAAGGTGAAGATGACAATATTATCATCCGGGAATCCTTTATTTTCGATTTCATAAGAACATCATTGGATTATTGAGATGGGTGAAGCCGCCAAATCTAGGCGGTGAAAACTAAGAATAAATTGCCATTACTTTAAAGCTAACGGTAATAGCAGCCTTCGTTAATCTAGCTCCTTGTAAGTCATCTATAGCTCTATTAATGGTGAAATGTAGCTCCTTTATGCACATCAGGATTGGCAACACTGGCAGGATGGCCGTAGGAGGCAAGAAGAAATGCTCTAGGTTTATGGAAGCATCATTTTTTCCGTTCTCTCGGGAATATTAAACATCCAATGTCGTAGAAAAGTACATGGACGGAAAAAGGACACGTTGAACTATGTCGTAGTATAAGGAAAAGTCGAAACTCCCATTTGATTAGCCGTAATTTGAAGTTGAAGTCAATTTCCCATAAGGAATACATGGGATTCTGTAAATACTTATTAATCATATTTTTCAAACATCGTGTCTAGCTTACTAATCAACTTGAAAAACAGTTTCCACTTGCAACATGGAGAGAAATTCATACTCTTTTGCATACTAGTCCCTTTCTTAAATAGCAGTGCCCAATCAGACGATATTGAAATAAATGCACAACTAGTGCGTAATTGTCCCTCCTCGCCTTAACACCGAAGCTTTGTAACTGAATAAATCGAACCCGCGACCGAAAGCACCAAAGACGGGAGCGCTAACCACTAGGGTAACATGAGCCCCTGAGGTCTACCACGCCAACAAGCAATCCGCTGCATTATACTTATCTCGCGATGTTGGATAATGCGTCATTTCCTGTCTCACCACAAGCCAACAATTACAGTTATAATATGTTACAGGCAAGCATTCACTACGAAGAGAAAGCATGCAGTCACTTCTGTAGGAATCTGTAGTTAACAGAGCGTAACAGAAAATTCTTACACTTTAATCTAAACGTAACCCCGGGTAATGTTATCTGTTGGTTGCGGAAGTTATAGGAACGGAACTTTAGTTAAATAAATGTTTTTTCTGCTATAAGATAGAGACCCTCGTTTTTGACAACATTCTGATCATAGCCTTATATGTCATCACAGCAAATTTTATTTGTCATAAAAACACATATTTTCCAGTTTTCCGTATGTAAATACATATTTTGCAAATTTTCATTTTAAATACATAAAATCGCTCATTGACTTCAGCTACCTCGAAATCCTCGAAGGAAAAATTTTTATTCTCCGCACCTCTTTCATATCGAAAGTGTTAGGTTTGTTTTGTCTTTGAACACGCTCGCTGGCAGACTTCTGGCGCCTCACCTACGATCCTATTAAGGGGAAATATTACCCCCACTGAATCTAACGCACAAGTGCTAATGTCTAAATGTACAGAATTTTTGGGGAAAAAACAAGGTTTTCAAACTTTGTGCCAAATTGCACGTGTTTTGGAAGGTGAAGTAGAGGAAGAGGAAGCTTTGGAAAACTTCAGCGTTAGTGGCATTTCGTGCTTCAAATATGCAAGAATTGTTTCTTGCGACGTGGAGCGATCTTTCTCACAATATAAGATGCTTTTTAGAGATAATCGTCACAGATTTACAATGGAGAATTTGGAAAAACTATGGTGATCCACTGCAACTCTTCCAAAAAATAGCTCGCTAAGAGGTAAGCATTTAGAAACTGATTTCAGGTGTTTAAAATGCATGCAATATTTTGTTTTTGTTGCCAAATTTTTTTATTTTTGTCACATATTTTCCTGTTTTTATCACATATTTTCAAGATTTATGACACATAAAAAAATAAATATTTCTGTGTTTTTTAGCACATAAAGTTCCGTTCCTTGTTAACATTCTGAACTTCTTCTTTTCGAAGTACAGAATCTATCTTATTATACACTTTTAAATCACCACGGTTGGGTTAAGAAGAGGGAAAATGTAATCGCTCCCCTCTAAAATATACAGGGTGATTTAGAATTCTTATTACACACTTCTAGGGGTTGTAGAGGGACTTAGTAGATCAAGTTTTGATAAGGAACCCATGTCCAGAAACGTACCGTTTTGGTACTACACGGATGACAAGATCATATAATTTCACATCTCCCGCTTCACGGTACGCACCCCACATTGACGGAGGGAGACGTCTTCATCCACCTGATGTCATGTGTGCTGCTTCCAACGTTCTCTGTTTACAATCTGTTTACACAGCACATGTGGTTCCAACATGATGGCGCACCAGCACACTTTTTCCATGACGTCCGACAACATCTCAATCACACATACGGGGACAGGTGGATAGGTCGCGGTGGACCAACTCCTTGGCCACCACGATCGCGGATCTAACTCCTCGACTTTTTCGTATGGGGCCACATGAAGAGTCTTGTTTATGTAGTGTCCTGAAATGTCGGAGGAATACCTGGTTGTACAAGTTCTGGCTGCAGCAAACACGATTTAGCACACACACCAGGTATTTTTGAGCGTGTAATTGTAAACATTCTTTGGAGGTACACTGTTTGCAACGACCTTCAGGGTCGCCACATCGAGCAGCTCTTGTTGTGACGCAGGTAAAGCTGGAGATGTGAAATTTTGTGATCTTGTCATCTGTGTAGTGCCAAAACGGAACGTTTCTGGACATGGGTTCCTTATCAAAACTTGATCTACTAAGTCCCCTCTACAACCCCTAGAAGTGTGTAATAGGAATTCTGAATCACCCTGTATAAAAACAACAATAAATTACCATAGCAATTTATGAAGATCGAACTTTCGTTAACATGTAAAATTATGCAGTATCTCACATTCGCCCGCTCCCATTTTGACATAAAATTATTGGCTAGTAATCCAGATATTCTGGGTTCGATCCGCGGGGGGAGGCTCTCTGCACTGTATGTCCAGTCCCTACTCTGAGCATATAGAGGGCTTTAAATGTGTAAACAAACAATAAATTGTCAATTAATGTAAGAATAAATGGAGAACAGATATGACAGATAAAATAAAACCTATCAGTCTTCAACGAGCTTTAATCGGCCATTGTTACTCATACGAGAATTAAAACAACGAAGATTCTGGATTTCACAGAAACAAAGTATTTCTGTTCTTAGTATATGAACATATAAATGCAGAGATTTCTATTTTTTGAGCAAACGAGTGATTGTCCGATTTTATCTTGGAAAATTAAATTTCAATAATTCTTACGTCATTATCCTCATGACCTTCATAATACAACGTAAGGTACGTGAACCCAATATGGCCTACCTAAGGTTTGCGATTGTTTCTAGTGGTGTACAAAGTCAGAAAGGTAAAACTAGTTGCATGATTCAAATGAGGAACATTTCTGGACGTTTACTGAAAATTGGAGTCAGTTCAAAAAAATAACATGGGTGCAGGGAAGATTTTATTTCACATCAAAAAATGCAACAGAAATTGCAAAGAAAGTACCACAATGTTATTTTTATAGGTAGATAAGTATATTGATACACTTAAACATTTTATTTAGATAATGACACATGAGATTTGCACAAAGAAATAACATGTTTACAAACCAATAAACAAGGAAGTGACGTGACATAATTTGTCACCAGAAGACCATGGATTACACATCACAGTCTGGGCAAATGAAAGGTCCTTTATCATCCTTAGTGACTCCCAGACACTCTACGTCAACATAAGAGTAACAAATGCCACATTTGCACATATCCATTGCGCCATTAGGCCATATTGAGTCTATCTCATATAGTGTTTCTTTTCCTTCGTTATAAACAGGACTTAAGATTAAAGTCTAAACTAAGCACATTGTTGTAAAGTACAAATTATGAGCTATCATAATATGGCCTAGAGATGTAAACACCTATTACTTGGAAGATGTAGTAAATAATAACTTCCACATACAATATTAGATCACATAGAACACAATGACGAGGTTCGGCTATTTCGCTTCTTTGTCTTCGAGTTACTGCATGTAGGTACGGACAACAGGTTCAATCATGTCATTCAGATAGTCTAAATCACATCATAACGTCATCTGTTGAAATAATCTTGTAACTACTTGGAAACAGTAAATAGGCTATATTGGGAACTAGGCCATATTGAGTTCAGATACCTTATATTAACTCCTCTCATTAACCAATATCGATATACAGTTCTCTAGAAACGACATAAACATATTTATAGCTCGTTGTTAAGCACAGAATATTGCACTTGCACATTGTTGCCAGTTCATCATGCATGAGTATATATGTGTGACACTCATGTATTTACGTATAACAGTAGTATTGGATTTCATATTAGTTGAGTATATAAGTTATATATTTTTTGTTCTTTGGTAGCTGTTATAACACATTAGAATCGTAACAACCCAGAAATGCCATGTAAATCGGAATTACATGTTGTATAGTTTAAATACATCGTCTTGTACTCAAGGAGTCCCGTGTTCGATTCCTGGCAGTTGCACATTGTGAGCAGTTGTTACACCGAACACAAAGTGGACTGAAATCAAACATTGTCCCCGTCAAATCATAAACATAAACAAGATCACGTTTACAATTTGCAGATGACGTCACGCCCCATGCTCGCTCCAATAAAAAAAAAAGCTGTACAAATTGGTTGTCACTGCTTCAGTCGTTGCTCACATTCCCAATATGCGAAACCATGTAATTTTGGCTCTGTGCCACAAATAAAAGCGGAGAATGGTTAACCGCAAAACAGGTAGTTTTCAATGTAGACAACAAGCAAAAAAACAAGACGAAACAAGTTCCAACCAGCTTAAAAGTTGCTTTCCTGTGCAACCACCGTGATTTGGACAGTTGTAACCTGTGGATCTGCCACGTTATCAATCCGAGTGTGATCTTTAGGAAAGGGATTCACTTTTTTTAAACACTGAGACGCTACAGAGCGAGGATGATCTTTACGTCTTCCACAGTGACCACCCAAGACGTTCTGCAACGAAGTCACCACCCACCTCAAAGATGAGCCTTTCTGTATACGAGCAGTGGCGTTTAAATGCAAGTCTCACGTTCAAGCAGTGTTGCCAAACAGTGATGGTAGAAAAGACTTACATCAAACCTAAAAAAATAACTTTCGAAGCCAAGGATTCTGGTTCCGAGCGTACAGTGGGATACATAAATACTACCAGTAAAAGTGTTCACTGACTTTGTATTAGGTTCACAGGATGCATAACGGGTAATGCTTTCTAATGATTGATTTTGTTTATTTTACTTTGCTTTTCTGCCACTTTTGGATAATCGCGAAGATGAGGATGAGGGGATATAGGCAAAGTTCCCCATGCAGATAGCACTTTAGGACATGTGGAAGCAGGGCCCCACATATTCTCGATCTCTGCCGCCAGGGGTCCCGGGTTCGAATCCCGGCCTGGACATGGATGTTTGTGAGTGTCAATTCATCAATTTCATCATGTCATCACTCATTCCCATCTTCGCAAATTAGCCAAAAGTGGCACAAAAGCGAAGTAAAATAAAACAATTCAATCAATCAATCAATCGATCGCTGCCATTTTGGAGGTGATGTGATCAGCACCACGCTTCAGCCGCCTTTACCCCCACGGTTGCCCGCAGGTACCCTTGCCCCCAGGTATCCTTGCCCCCATTCATTTGAGGCTGGGTGAGCCCAGGAGCCGCATTATGGGGGAACAACGCTGGAAAAATTCCGACTTTAGATCACCCACCCCAGGAATCGAACCCAGGCCTCCCGTGTGGCAGTCAGACACCATACAGACCAGACCACAGCGGCTCTATTGTGATGATATGGTGAAATTGATAGACACACACTCGCAAAAAACGCCCAGGCCAGGATTCGAACCCGGGAACTCTGGCGACGTAAAGCGCTATGCTAACCACTCTGCTACGGAGGTCGACTCCATTCCAAACACACCCTTCCACGTAGTACACCCTGTACTGCATTTTGCAGACTAGCGAGTCTCTGGCTATAATCCTCATTGGGGCTTGTGTCGTCCATATATGTTTGTGATCGTCCCTTCATTAATCTCATCAGCATTTATCGTCGCGATTAGTCAAAAGTAGTAGAAAAGCGACTTAAACTAACTAACTCTCTAGCCTTCTTAAACCCGAAGGTTCATGGCTGCAGCAACACAGGCCTTCCATCTGTCCCTATCTTGAGCAAGATCTATATACTATTTTCCATCCCTACCGATTTTCTTTAGGTCCATCTCAACGTTGTCCCTCCATCTTCGTCTTGGCCTTCCTACAGGTCTCTTACCATCAGGTTTCCCAACAAGAATCCTGTAAACTTCTCTTTCCTCTCCCATTCGTGCCACATGGCCTGCCCACCTAAGTCTTCTTGATTTAATTATTCTAATAATGTCTGGACATGAATACAAATTATGTAGTTCTAAATTATGTAACCTTCTCCATTCACCTGTCTTCTCATTCCTTTTATGTCCAAATATTTTCCTAAGGATCTTATTTTCAAATACTCTCAATTTATGTTCCTCTTTCAATGTAAGGGACCAAGTTTCACACCCATATAATACAGTACTACAGGCAAAATTACTGTTTTGTATATTTTAACTTTCAGTTTCTTAGATATTAAAAGAGAAGACAAAAGTTTATGAAGAGAAAAGTAACATGCATTTCCTGAATTAAGCCTACTTTTTATTTCCTCTTTAATATAATTTTCATTTGTTAATATTACTTCTAAGTATGTGAATTTGAAACTGGTTCAAACGAGTTGTTATCAATAATTAGATTTTGATTATTACCTAACACTTGGTTTAGACCTGTAAGCATGTATTTAGTTTTCTCTTTGTTAACTTCCAAACCTATCTCTTTAGCAGTTTTGAAAAATATTTTAGCATTATTCTTAATTGTATTTATATCATCCCCTAATAAGTCTACATCATCTGCATATGCTAACAACTGAGTCATACCATTTAATTTTATTCCTTCGTTAGTTTCTTTTACCTTCCTACCAGCATATTCTAAGGCAAAATTAAAGAGCAATGGAGATAATGCATCTCCTTGTTTTAACCCATCATGAATTGTAAATTTGTCACACACATTAATACCCACACTAATTTTACTTTCTGTTTCACTGGTGCATACTTTTATCATACTAACAAGCTTCTTAGGTATTCCAAACTCTACTAATATATTATATAATTTATCTCTTTTGACCGAATCATATGCTTTTTTGAAATCAATGAATAGCTGATGGACATTTTGATTATATTCCCACTTTTTTTCAAGTGTCTGTCTGATGTGAAAAATTTGATCTGTAGTTGATCTGTTACGTTTAAATCCACATTGATAATCACCTATAATTTCATTAGCATATGGGGTTAGTCTTGTTAAAATAATGTTAGATAATATTTTATATGTTGTTGAGAGTAGAGAAATTCCACGGTAATTATTGCAGTTCATTTTATCACCTTTTTTAAACACAGGAACAATTATGGATTTTTTCCACTGTTTAGGGATTTCTTCTTTATTCCATATTAAACAAATTAATTTATGAATTTGACATATTAATGAATTTCCACCATATTTAATTAACTCAGCTGGTATTAAATCAATGCCAGGTGCTTTGTTATTCTTAAGCCTTTTAATAGCATCTTTAATTTCAGTCAAGTTAGGTTCTGGAACTAAAGGTTCTGCTGTGTGGACTTCATTTACTTCTGATTTATCTCCTACATGAACATTTAAAAGGTCATTAAAGTAGTTCTTCTATCTATTTAGAATATCGCTTGGGTCAGTTAGAAAATCACCGTCTTTATCTTTTATCAAGTTTACTTTAGGTTGCCACCCCTTTCTAAATTCGTTTACACCTTTATATAAATCTTTGATATTTTTGTTTTTGCTGTTTGTTTCAATTTCGTTAATTTTGCTTTTCAAGTAATCTCTTTTTTTACTTACGTGCGGTTAACTTCTCGCTTTATTCTATTATAATTGCTTAATTTGTATCATCAGAGTTATTTAACCACCTAAGTCTAGCTTGATTTCTTATTTCTATTAGATTATGACATTCATTATCAAACCATGGCTTACTTTTTCTCGGTTTATGGTATCCTATACTTTCTTTAGCTGCTGATTCTATTGCATTACGTATGTGCTCCCAATTCTTATTTACGCCTGTTTCATTTATATTTTCATCATCATTTAAATCCTGCAAAACATCAAATCTATTTGACAGTTTAATTTGGTAATCTTTCTTAATTCTTTCATCAGCAAATTTTCCTGTATTAAATTTTAGAACTTTTAGATTTTGTTGCTTATGATTTATCACTGCGAGTCTTTCTCTTAATTTAGCAATTACTAAGTTATGGTCACTGGCACAGTCAGCACCTCTATGTGTACGAACGTCAATTATACTAGTATTCCTTCTCTTATCAATGAGAATATGATCTATCTGATTATGAGTTTTACCATCTGGAGAAGACCAGGTATATTTATGGATATCTTTATGTTTAAAAGTTCTACTTTTCACAATTAAATTCTTTGAGGTTGCAAAAGTAATCAATCTTATACCATTATCATTACTTAATTCATGAAGACTTTCTTTACCAACCGTGGGTTTAAATGTCTCTTCTTTGCCAATCTCTTAAACTAAATCAATCAAATTAATCAATCAAGCAAAAGGTTAAAGGATTGAAACCAAGCAAACTGCATCCCTTAAACAAATGAGCGAATGATTGAGAATAGCGATACACAATTTCCCATATAATACTTAATACCTCATTATACACACTGTGTATTACGACATTAGACAAACATGCTGTAAAAGAAACGAACTGTTGAGGCGAGTTTACGCACACTAAAGGGGCAAACATTATCTTCGTGTAACTGTGTAAAACGCCAGATTTGGTTCCGAAGAATGGAGTTTGCAACACTGCAGCTTTAGCAGACGAGGGGCAGATCTCATCATGCAAAGCGGATGGAAGCGTTACCTGACAGGAGGCCGTTTAACGGATGTATGGAGTACAAGAATGCAAGAACGGGCGTTTCATGGCAACAACTGACTCGGTAGTAACACGATTAAAGGTGAACGATTTGCATTCATCCTCTTGTAGACATGTACAGGATGTTACCTGAATAGTCACTGAATACGTATAAGCTGTGGCGAAGCACGACCAAATTATTAAGGTAGGCAGGCGTTGAGACAAAAATCTCTTCTGAACATCAGTTTGTTTAACTTGCAGCTTGGCTATAGTAGGCTTAAAGTCTGCCATATTGAAACGTGTTTATATATCGGCGCAAATGTAAATCTGGATAGGTGCTCTAAGGTGAGGTACTGAACCAAATATGGCCTAGTACCCAATATGGCCTATTTGCTGTTTCCAAGTAGTTACACGGTTAATTCAACAGATGACGTTAGTATGACATTTAAACCATCCGAATGAACCTGTTGGCTGTACCTATAGTGCAGTAACTTGAAAACAATGAAGCGAAATAGCCGAATCTTGCCATTGTGTTCTATGTGATCTTGTATGTGGAAGTTATCATTTACTGCATCTTCCAAGTGATAGGTGTTTGCATCTCTAGGCCATATTATGATAGCTCATAATTTGTACTTTACAACAATGAACTTGGTTTAGACTTTAATCTAAAGTCCTGTTTGTAACTAAGAACAAAAGAACACCATGCAAGGTAGACTCAATATGGCCTGTAGGAATATATCCTGAAGGACACGCGCAAATGTGACATTTTTTACTCTTATGTTCACGTACTGTGTGGAACTCACTAAGGATGATAAAGAACCTTTCATTTGCCCAGACTGTGATGTGTAATCCATGGTCTTCTGGTAACAAATTCTGACATGTCACTCCCTTGTTTATTGGTTTGTAAACTATGTTATTTCCTTGTGTAAATCTCATGTCATTATGTCAATAAAATGTAAGTAGCATAAATATACTTATCTACCTACAAAAACATCATTGTGGTACTTTCTTTACAATTTCAGTTGCATTTTTTGATGTGAAAGAACAAAGTATATGACTAGGCCATATTGGGTCCCAATGTGGGCTAAACGTAACTTTTCAATAAAATCTTCCCTGCAGCCATTATTGGAACGGACTCCAATTTTCAGTAAACATCTAGAAATGTTTCCTCTTTTGAATCTTGTGATTAGTTTTATCTGTCTGGCTTTGTACACAATTAGAAACAACAGCAAACCTTGGGTAGGCCATATTGGGTTCAGGAACTTTATGTAAACAAACACACACACATGCATGCATACATACATACTCTATGTGATCAAAAGTATCCGGACACCCACCTAAAAATAAAGTACCAGTTTGGGCAACCCTCCATCGGGAACACTGGCAATCAATACAGTGTTGGCCCACCCATTTGCAACCCTCCATCGGGAACACTGGCAATCAATACAGTGTTGGCCCACCCTTAGCCTTGATGACAGCGTTCACTCTCACAGGCATACTTTCAATCAGGTGCCGGAAGGTTTCCTGAGGAATGGCAGCCTATTCCTCGCAGAGCGCCAAAATGAGAAGAGGTATTGATGTGAATCTGTGTGGTCGGCATTCCAAAACATCCCAGAGATGTTATATGGGATTCAAATCAGGACTCTGCGCAGGCCGGTCCATTAGTGGGACGTTGTTGTCGTCAAACCACTCCCCCACAAGCCCTGCATAATGGACAGGTGCTCGGTCGTGTTGAAAGACACAATGGTCATCCCCGAAATGGTCTTCGACGGTAGGCAGCATGAAATCTGTTAAAATGTCAACGTGAGCTTGTGCCGTGACATTGCCATGTAAAGCAACAAGGGGGCCAAGCCCCCTCCAGGAGAAACATGACCACACTGTAACACCGCCATCTCCGAATTTCACTGTCGGCACTATACAGGCTGGTAGATATCGTTCACCCGGCATACGCCACACCCACACCCTACCATCGGATCGCCACATTGTGTACTGTGATTCATCACTCCACACAACGTTATTCCACTGTTCTATGGTCCAGTTTGGACGCTCCTTGCACCACACGAGGCGGCGTTTGGCATTTGTCTGTGTGATGTTTGACTTATGGGCAGCTGCTCGGCCATGGAAACTAAGTTGCCGCACCTCACACCAAACAGTCATGGTGCTTGGAGTAGATCCTGATGCAGTTCGGAATTCCTGTGTGATGGTGGCGATGGATGATTGACGATAATGTTGTACGACCCTCTTCAACACTCGATGGTCTCGGAGGTCAACATGGGAGGTTGGCCTGCACGCTTTTGGGTTGTACACATCCCTTCACCACAACAATGGAAACAGTGGACAGAGGGATGTTTAGGAGGGTGGAAATCTCACACACAGATTTCCTACACAAGTGGCACCCAACCAACTGACCACGTTGAAAGTCTTAAGAGTTCCTCAGACCATCCCATACTGCTGTCTCACACTGTCTGCAGACTACTGAGTTCACTGACTATGTGTTCCACACGGCAGATGGCAGTACTGTGTCGCCCTCTATGATAAACACACATTTCGCGTTCTGTCCGGATACTTTTGATCACATAGAGTACGTATTTGTCTAGCTTTGGATCCAGTTGAATCCTCATCCTCTAAACATAATATTTTCGAGAAACAAAATGGCAGAATTAAGATTAAGTGCCTTGACTTGGTTGTGCTGAACAACGAACCTGTCCCATTCTCATCTGGAGAAGGTGGTCGCAAAATTTACAAGTAAACCACGACGCACCGGCAAACTGTAAAATATGTAGGTATATGTGCGAAGTCTAGCATCAATATGGCAAGTAATGATTGCCATTTCTTCCGAGTTAAACCTGCAATTTGTCCAATAAGACGTTGGACGGGCTATAATAGCACCGCTTCTCCTCTGCATGTGTATTTCAAATTCCAGCCGGCAGATGTCACGTTTTGTCGTTGCTGAATTTTTCTTCTACCCCTTGCGCTTTCTTTTATACTCTTTTGAGAATAGCATTAAACAATTTGTGTGCACATTGTGGAAATATTTTACGAGAATTCCGCTTTGGATTTTGCAGTAAGTGACGATTTTGATCCCAATAGGAAGTTTTTAGTTATTTTCATTAATTAATTCTACATTACTTATTGAAAATATGTTTTATACAAGATATTGCTGCTACAATCATTTTTCGTCGTTTTCTTCTTCTAAGAGAACCGAACCCAACAAGCCTAACCTAACCACCACAGATTATTTACTACCCAAAAAAGCTACCAGCAAATGACAATGATTGAAACAGTTGTAGCAGCAATCAGTACCTTTATACAATGTTATAATTAATATTATTCATAAATGTGAAAAAATTACATAAAATGTAACATATTATAGGCTGTATCTGTTGGAAGAAGATATGTTGCAGATTTAAGAAAAAATGTTAAATAATAACGCAGTTAACGTATTTTTTTATGATGTTATGAAAATCTTGGGGAAAAGTCGGTATTTTCACGCTCGTCCGGAAATTGCATTTGCATTTAATATATGTGTATACTTGTATCACAGCAATGTCGAAGTCGACAAACCTAACTTAAAGTATAGAAATTTGAGACCAAGGGGTCCAAACACCGTGTTACTTACGCCCCTGCGCTGGACAAAGGACAATATCCAAATAAAATTCATTGTTAATTCTAGAACAATGAACCCTGTAATCCATGTAATTAGTCAAAACTTACTAATTTTCTTCCGTTTCTCGTCTTCTAATCCAGCGTTTCTCAAACTGTGTTGTGTGTACCCCCAGAGGTACATGAACGACTTAAAGGGGGGGGGGGCGGTACGCGATCAGCTTGGAAGAGAAATGTCGTGAATACCCATAATACAACATTTTTGCTGCAGATGTGTAGAGAAGACTTCATTGTTTCAGACTCCATACCTTAAAAACTCATCAGGAAAATAAGGCTGAATTTGTCACTGACACTCTTTATCTTTGTTTCATGTTTTGAAATAAAATACTCGTTCGAAATTTGGAGCCGAATCTCAGCTTGAAAGATTCAAGTGCACAAGAAACACAAACTTATTTTTGTTCTCGAAAAAATATATGAAAAATAAAGTTATTTATGTGTATGTGTATATGTGTATGTATACCATACATGTGTTTCAATTTTTATTTCTGTAACTAATCATAAAAATTGTAAGCGTAGGAACACCCAATAAAATAATAAACGTAGGATTCTAATGTTTACTTGTTTACCATGTTACCACATACAGCCAGAATGCCATCTTGCTCTATTGCAGATACACGCCTTCGAAAGTATAAAAAAGTCCACCAATCAGACAGCCAAAAAAATTCTCCAATCCCACTATTCGGAGAAAACCTATAGACGTTTAGTTACGACTAAAGGGTACAATGAGAAAAGCGTTTGAGAACCACTCTTAAAGCTCTCGCCACGAAAACAGTCCAGTCAAGGCCACGCCACCCACCTACAGTGTTGCCAATGAGCAACAATTTCAACCGACGAAATCAACCGCATACGTACACCGCGCGAAGTATCGAATGAGCAGCTTGGAAGTGTGGCAACCCTGGAGGGCCAGGGGTGTGGAGGAGGCAAGGGGAAGCTACGACCTTAACTGGACTGTTTTCGTGGCGAGAGCTATAATCGGAATTGCTTCTTATTTCAATAGAAAGTTATCGCTTAATCATGGGATGGCATTAGATATTTTATAGGGATCTAGAAAACTACTGCCGACTTGGATTCCGAATGCGAGTTTTCCTTTAGCCCGATTTGTAGGGACTGCATCTAGTAGGTAGTACTGAAGTCGCCAAATATGTAGAAATCCGGCGAATAAGTATATAACAAATAAATGGATCAAATTAAACGTCTGCAACTGTACTTACAACTAAACACAAAACAACGTTAAGAAGGCCCTCCTCTCCCGCCTACGCTAGCAGCCATGGAATGCTTGAAATTTAAATAATTCAAAATTATACATATGAAGAGCAATGGTCCCAAATCCCCCCCCCCCCGCACCTTTTACCACCGGATCGATCTAACGAACAGAAGTGGCCACGTGGTCCCACCTGTTGACGATGCTCTCTAGTTCATATGCAACGCTCCCTGCCAACACCTCCCTGTACAACACTCAGCCCCACTAACAAGTGACACGTAATACTTTCCTTTAGAAACTGCTCTCAAACAAAATCACACTTGCCCCCTCCCCCCCCGTCTATTATTGTTACTAAAATATTTAACTTTTATTAAACTCAAGAGAATAAGTAAATGTAAGAATATAAAAATAATTATATTTTGTATACGTTCTGTCGTCTCGTCTTCTTGTAACAAGGTATTTGCAATGCTAAAGGTGTCACCGGGTTCGCGGTTATACAGTTCATGCTGCTTAATAAAAAGAAAGAAAACTCAATGACACACACATACACATTAAATAGGAGAAGTTCGTGCTGTATTCTCTACATAACACCGTCAATTTCCATAGGTGGGGGTGTACAACTGCAAGGCAATGATATACTGTGGTATGGAAACATGCACACAAATTTGCTTCCTTAAAAAGATAATACTTTCCCCAAGCGAGACAGTGCTTGATGCATCCTTGCCTATGGTAACTGGAATGTATACCTATTTAACGATTATACGTGAAATCAGATAATTCGATCTTCATATATTAACTTCTTGTGTATCGTTTTTATGATGCATCGACATATGTATTTTACCTACATGCGCCCGTGAATGCCCAGGTCACGTACGGGGTAGTTATGAAAACTCCTATAGAACCTTTCCCCAAACAATAAGAATCCTTACAGTAATATAAAAACTGGTACCTGTCATTCTATATTCTTTCCGCAATGACGCAAATATTGATGTGAGAAGAACCCTACCACCGATGACAAAAGATGAGTTTTGTGTCATTTATGCCTTTTGTTATATCTATTGAAACTTAACTGTGGCTTCAGTTATCAAATTAAACATTACTTTTCAGCCTATTTTTCAGACGAACCTTGACATCAAATTTCTCCTTTCTTTGTGGAAGAAATTGTTTGCAAGAGGAAAAAACTTGCAAGGATTCCCTGAGCAGCAGCGCCGCATCGTGTCATCGTGAAGAACTTCGTGCTCCCACCTTTCCGAAAGGGTCTTCTTCATTGAATAGTAGGTCGAGGAATCGTGCGTCGTAAATTAAGGTAACGTCACGATAGCACAGCAAGATCACCTAATGAAGTTGAAATTATCGATTTTTTAGTTCATTTGGAAGATTCCCTCTTTGTTGATAATTTAGAACAGAATAAACAAGCATTTGTATTAATTTTGAACGTAATCAAGTATTGTTAGTTTTCATCCTTACCTTCTAAACATGAGCATTGATTTCGATAAAATGTGTGTATATTTCCAATGTATATTTCAAGACAATTTGTTCGAAAACTTTCAGTTATTCATTTCTGACGTAGAATATGGATACTTTACAAATTAAAACAAACTATTATATAAGTCTGGAGAGGACAGTACTTTAAACTAAATATATAACAATAGTTGTAATTGTTTTTCTGTTTCATGTGCTCCTTGAAATAGTCTCATTCTGATTTTAGTTTCACTTTTGCAAAAATACTAAGATTTTGGCTCAGTATTTCATAGTCAAAAAAAGCAAACATATCTCACCCCCAGTGACGGCGATTAGGGGTGGCAGTTTCCCCCCTCACTTTTGTCCTCCACACTACATGGCCTCTTAATGGTAAGCCTCGTCTACCTGTTCTAGAGTCCAGCGCAGATAATTCTGCCGTGCAATGCGCGACAGAACTAAAGAAGCAGTGTTGCTAATGGACCAGATAGAAAAATCGCTGCGGTGCGCCGATGCACAGCTGTTACGTACAACAATGAAATTAGAGAATTCAGGTCTATCTAACGTTGAGTTTTAAACGTCATGCATTATACCAGGACTAGGATTAATATGTACTAACAAGTGGCTTTGTATGTAGCTACTAAAAATTCGCAAAATATGAACTAACACATAAGTAAAATTACCAAAAATGCTGCAAAGAAGACTTCTTCATACGATTCCTTATTTGAGTGATTTCAAACAAAATAAAAAAATATATATATTATTTTTCATTGCATTAATGCACTGGTGGCGTTCTAACTTTTCACTCCCAAAACCCGTATACACTGGTATGGAACTGCAACGGCAGATAATAACATGCCAACGTGTTAAACCGCTACAATTGCACCATAACACTCCTCCTGAAGCAGTATTATTATTTCCTCTCTGAGATCGGCGACAGTCGGTTGCCTTTGTTGTACATTTACAAAGGATGCCGGCTTCCACAACAATAACAAGTACATATACTGCCACTAGACGATAAGCTGCGCGGCTTTTTCTTTTGTTATGAACCAGGGCCGGCGCTAGTCATTTTGCCTCCCTGGGAGGTGGCGGCAGATGCCGCTCTATTTCGACCCCCCCCCCCCGGTCATTACGCAGCAACGGAAAATTGAAAATCAATATATTCCTAACTAAAACATCAAAATATAAAATAAATAATGAGACTTCTTATGCTATTTCAATACTATTCAGCGCAAAAGAATATCTCGCTCGATCACAGTTTTCAATAGGCTTATTTTTTTCTTCTCTTCAAATTTTGCCGCTCTGGGCGATGGGACGGTTCGCCCTCCCCTTCCGCCGGCCCTGCTATGAACTTGGTCACCCATCAAAGCATGGCAATTTTAACACAGAAAACAATATGCATCGCATTAAGCAGCAAAAATGACAGCCTCCTCTATGCAATTTCTACAAGAACACTTGCCGGAGCCAGAGTTGAAATGATGTTGGAGCCACATAATTTATTTATTTTGAATAATTCCAAAATTATGAAATATGAACAATTTGTTGCTGCTGTTCGCTGCTCTCTTGCCAAAATGCTTTATTGGGATGCTAACACCATGACTGGCTTCCTCCTTCATGAACTCGTGCACGTTGCTTAGAATTTCCCGAGCTTGGCTATGCAAGGTTTTTGATTTCAACTTCGACAGAACTGGAGGCATTATGGAATTTAACGTTCATTAGCAAACACACACTTTTACATACACACACGCAATACACGCACACAACGTCAAACCGGTCAAATACTTAGTATAAAATAAAAATATGGTGCTTCCAATCCAACGAAACTCACCGTCACTTTACCTGCCTTTTCCCCTTCCGTGACAGAAATAGTGCTTCATTATTACAGTTGGCAACACTAGTTACTAGCTAGCCAATGAACATGCACTGCATAAAAGAAGCAACCACTACGCCGTGCTATATTGCCACATCAGCGTCCCTACCGAACGGTGGGAACCGCGAGCTGGAGCGCTAGTCAATTGTTTTCAATGATGTTTGCGCGAGTGTGTCCAGGAATGGAATGACAATGTGGCAACAATAGCGAAGGTTTTCGAGCAGGGTAGAACACATGATGCTAAGGGAGAGGGAGACGAAACGAAAATTCGTTTCTACGCAACGGCAAATTTACGTGTGTGGCACTCTACCTGTAAACTACCTACCCCCTCCCAATCTCTAGTTTTTGCATCAAATCGCTTCTTATCCCTTACGAAATATATCCAGATAGTGCGAGTGGTCCCGGGTTCGATTCCTGACAGGAGTTGCCAATATTTCGGGGCTAACCAAGCGTCGCGGGGATAATTGGGGAGCTATTTGAAAATAATTAGTAGCGGTCTCCAGTCTAGAAAGCTAGAAAACAGCGGTGATGGACTGGACGCACAGACCACGAGTCACGAAATGAAAAAGCCGTTCTGACAGGCCCTGGTCCTTAGAAAGCCGTTGCCACATGAGGTTTAGGTTTTGTGAAATATAAGTACGTAGTTATTACCAAATTTCTATATTTTTCAAAAGTATGACACAGTAACAATGATTTATGTACACATTCCCTAATATCTTGAACATCTGCATGATTTTTTCCGGATTCCTTTTAATATTCGAAAAGGCTTATTAACTTAGGACCAATTTACCTTTACACTCCAGTATATCAAATCCAAGAAAAACGTACATTGGTCAGCGTCATGTGTTTCCAAGAAAAAGAAACGTACTTGTTACTTGACTGTTAATGTCAATTATATAGATTTACGTCGCGTTCGCGTCCAATTCGTGAGACGTGTGTCGGTTGTAAAATCGACAATTTCACACTGCCCAACTTTTCTCCTTATCACACGTTCAGACGACAGGTAACACTCTCCTACTGTTCAAGTTGGTAATTGCTACCAAGATTTCGTTTCGATAAATATCCAAAAGGAGGGAAGAAGTTACAAGTGGAATACTGTCTTAGTTACTTCAATGTTGCACAGTGCACAGACAGTAATCACCTCTTCTTCTTCTTCTTCTTTTTCTTCAAGCTTCATGACGTTTATGTCAGGTATAAACTAAATTTTACTTGCTTCATTTGTAACCATAGATGTATAAGTAGAAGAAAGTGATGCGAATCGAATTACGAATTACAGGACAGAGACAAAGCAATGGCGAGATATTTCCAAACTGATTTTAAAGAAATATTAGATTCAATTTATTTATTTCAGAAGAATACAATTGTACGTACTCTGGATGCGCCATATAAGCCACGAGTTACACGTTAGTATATTAACAGTATAATAAAGATGATATAGGGTCTCCAATGTAATCATTCATTGAAAAATTAAAGACTTTGGTGTGGAAAGCCTTCTACTGTTATTCGAAAGCTTTCTTTCAATACTTCTATTAAAAAAATATCAGCATCAGTTTTTCATAATTAAGAACAAATTTCACATTGTAAAAATATAGAGAATATTCACAAGATATGGAAGAAAGTTACAGAAGTAATATTTTAGCTGATAATGTAAGTAATCGAATAATATTTTTTTAGAAAAAACTGTTATAATCTGTCCTTTCAGGTAACTTAGAACGAAATAAATGCGCAACATTTTGTTTTTAAAGGAAATGAAAGAGAGAAGAGGACTTTCAGAGATGAGACTCTTTGTTCAAATGTGTTAACCCCGGTAGCGCAGTGGTAGCGTCGTCGCCTTGTAATCAAGGGTTCCATGGTTCGATACCCGGTGGAGGCACATAGGGGTTCGGATCCCACTTTAAACTATAGGTCTGATCCCGAGTAGCCTTACTGTGCATAAAGTGAACTTAAAAAACCAAATCAACCAACCAAATGTGTTAACAAAATTCAGCTTTCCTTTTCATTTAATCTGATATACACTCTACATTTACTGGACTAACAGTCATCACAGCAAAACACAAATAAAACATTTAAAAAATGCTCTCTAGGAGTGCGGTCAGGCTAACACTCGCTCTTGCCACTTATAACTACGAAGAAACAGCCAATTAGGCCTACCGCTGGCCCCCTGTTTGGGCAACAAGTGGCAACCTTAGAGTCCCTCATTCTCGAAGCAGCAGACAGGATTTTGTCAGAATTTGCGATGAGAATGGGAATTTCTACAGCAAGCGAACGAAAACAAGTCCTCTGCACAAATAGTACTCAACCAATGAACGCTTGAGAGGGGAGGTGAGTGAATGGAGGGGAAAACGCGGCTGCAGCTAGCGGACGTTTACAGCAACACGCACAACTCGCTTTCTGCCCTTCGCTACAGTTACGCGCAGTCTTGCTCCAAAGTTTCCCTAGACATAGTGTAGATACACTAGTCAAACGGTATCTTGTACGAGAACACAACCTTCCTTTACTATCTTCAGACTTTCCACCCTGCAAATTGCAGGAAAAGAACCCATTCCTTGCACTTCAGTCGTCGCCTTCCACATGAACATCTGTTTCCGTTCACATTGACAGAGCGAAACGTAAACTATCCAATTACACTTTTCAAGAGTACAGAGCTCTTTTTATTACTTTACGATCGGCGCCCCATAGCTCTATTATGTTTTACGAGTGTTTTCCGAGCGTCAATTTCTGTACCAATTTCACAACCTTAAAAAGAAACCAACGACTCCATTTGAACGTGGTGCTGTGTCCATATATGGCTATCGGAGACATCAACGCCCGGACAGATAGGTGCTGCCCTCATGCGGCAATAAATCTCGGTTACAATGTTGCAGTACACGTGCTCGGACATTTATTCAGGTCCTTATGCTATCTCTGGAACAGTGTGGCCTTTCCTACAATACCTCGGCTGTTTGTGTGTTCTTTTTTCTTTTTTACAATGGCCGGTGCTACCAGACTGACTCCCGCAGAAGTGAGGTGATGTATGAGGCACAGATGATGACGTAGGCGTGATTTCGAAGAGTGTTGGCTTCAGAATACACGCAGCTGCATTGCGTCTACCTTGTTCAAAACATCTTGGTGGCCGGTTTTAACCATACAAGGCATTTTTACCCACATTACTTATTGTTTATTTGCAAATACCGGTTCGAATTGAATGAATAAGTTCAAATATTAAGGGCACGTCGGTACACCTTAAGGCTGCACTAAAGGACATTTTGTGGTAACATTTCGATAACAGATAGCAGCACCGTTGCGTTGCCATGTTGCCAGATCTACGCGTAAATATAATCAAAGATACACACAGGTTTGTCGATTAGCGCACTCGTTGATGGGATATGACGTCACGTTGGCTAGTAGATTTTTTTAAAGAAGTAGATGTGGAGCAAAGTAATTGTTTATTATCATGAGATGTTAGGGGTGTAGAGAGCTCCTTGTAAAAGATTAAAAGTGCTAGGTTGTAAAGGAACCTTCACAGGACATACACAGCACATTAAAAAGGTAAGAAAAGACTTAAAGTTCCTCAGAAACAGTGTAAGTTCTTCTCAAATAGCTAAAAACATTAGTTAAAATGTTCTCCCAACATGCATGCTAAACACCTGGGAAGATTAAAAGTTTGAGAGAGTGCATATATATTTCTTTGAATATGGAGGTAGAAAATGTTTTATTATTCACTGATAGTTGTTCCAGATGGACGGAAATTTGGCATGCACATTCTACAACAGGATGACAAACTACATTATGTTTAACCCTGCTGTTGTGTTCGGGTCATATTGACCCGAAATTATATTTTATGTGTATACAATTCTTGTATTAATTTTTGCACAAAGCTGTACTCCCGTGACTTTATGTTTATAGTGGGTTGCTTGGTTATTCAAAAGAAATATATATATAGTATTTTTTTTATTATCACTACATACCCTTAATGGTGTGTTCGGGTCAATATGACCCGAAGTCGCTTTTAATGTATATATAAGTGTATTATTATTACTAATAACATTACGAAACAAAAATAAAACCATGAAACAAAAAAAATGCAAAATAAAAGCTATGAAAAGCAAATGTTGCCATATTTCTTTAGAGACATAAGAAATATGTGTCACTCGGGTCATATTGACCCAAACACTACAAACATAGGCAACATATGAACACTACAGCAGGGTTTCGGGACAGGAAAAATTTGCAAGTTCCCGACGCACGTCGGAAAATTTTCGTTACGGGAAATGTTCGAAATTCCCCGAAGTTCTGGAAATCTCGAATTCTACACGTAATTTTCACCTTAAGTGATTGGTTTTGCATTTCTGGTACAAAACTAACAATTTCCGATAAGTTCCAGACGTTTACAATACAGAAAACGCCGAGAATTAACGACTTTTAAAAATAGCCATTCGGTATTTCAAGACTGGTCAGGATCCCGCAAATCCCTAGACACTAGCGCCACTGCTTCAGCGTCAGGATTTCAAATGCCTTGGTGGGCCTTATATTTTGGCGTTACAGTAAAAAAAACAGCAACTTGCACTACACGCTTGAACTGCTTTCGACACGAGAAACGATCTTTTTCCAACATCGCTATCTTTTTTCCCTCTTAGGTTATCTAACAGTGGACATTCGAGATCGAGCTCCCTAATAGCAAACCGTCCATGGCTGCGAGCGAGATCTTGCGGGGAATCAGTGAAGCGAGAAAAAGAGAAGTTGCAAGAAAATAAGGGAGAAAAGCGCCGCTGAGGACATCTGGTGACGCAATCGAAGATCGAAGTGAAAACGCGGAAGCCCGGATAAAATTAACAATACGCCATTATTTGAAGAGACTTAACGAGTCGGTTACGGTCCACGGTGCAAACGGAATGCTGTTTGAAGCCCGATTCCAGACAGATAGGCACGTATCTCGAAGTATATTTAGGGTGGTATGAACCAAGTATCTCGGAAATAATACATGCTTATATTAAAATAATTATAGTATAATTATATTAAAACTATAATACTTAAACATGTGAATGAATATTATAATATTATTATTCCAAGTTGGAGATGAAGACGAATAAATTGCGATAGGAATGCCAAATTTTCTCTTTATGGAAAAAGAAAAAACAAAAGTTGCAAAACTGGTGGAATTCTAGCTATGAAAAAGTTGCAAGTCACCAAGTCGGGTTCCAACTTGACGGAGCCATATGTAAACGTACTTGTTCGTCAAGCAAAACATGCAAAGCATAGGATAAGAATTGATTATTTGAATTGATTGATTCGGTTTATTTTACTTCGCTTTTCTGCAACTTTTGGCTAATCGCGAAGATTAGAATGAGTGATGGAATTGATGAAGAGACACTTATCCCGCCCAGACCGGGATTTCAACCCGGGACCCTTGCCGTCCTAGCGGGCTGTGCTAACTAGTGTTGGGCGATATGGCGATATTGAAAAAATATCGTTCAGGCCAAATCAACTTGACGATATATCGTCACGATATTTTGGCAATATATATCGTGTCGGAGATTATATCGTCACGATTTTTAGCGATATATATCAAGTCGGTGATATATCATGCTATTTTGTCGTTATATTATGTCGGCGTTATACCGTCACGATATTTTGGCGATATATCGTCACGATATTTTGGCGATATATATATCCTGTCGGCGATATATCGTCACGATATTTTGGCGATAGATATATCCTGTCGGCGATATATCGTCACGATATTATGGCGATATATCGTCACGATATTTTGGCAATATATATCGTGCCGCAAATTATACTGTCTCGATATTCTAGCGATATATATCGAGTCGGTGATATATCATGATATTTTGTCGTTATATTATGTCGGCGTTAAACCGTCACGATATTTTGGCGATATATCGTTACGATATTTTGGATATATATATATATATATATATATATATATATATATATATATATATATATATATATATATATATATATATATATATATATATCCTGTCGGCGATATATCGTCACGATATTTTGGCGATATATAGTCACGATATTTTTGGCAATATATATCTTGTCGCAAATTATACTGTCTTGATATTCTAGCGATATATATCGAGTCGATGATATATCATGATATTTTGTCGTTATATTATGTCGGCGTTAAACCGTCACGATATTTTGGCGATATATCGTTACGATATTTTGGCGATATATATATATATCCTGTTGGCGATATATCGTCACGATATTTTAGCGATAGATATATCCTGTCGGCGATATATCGTCACGATATTTTGGCAATATATATCGTGTCGCAAATTATACTGTCTCGATATTCTATCGATATATATCGAGTCGATGATATATCATGATATTTTGTCGTTATATTGTATCGGTGATATATCGTCACGATATTTTGGCGATATATCGTGTCGGAGATATATCATGATATTTTGTCATTATATCGTCACGATATTTTGGCGATATATATCGTGTCAGAAATTATATTGTCACGATATTTTGGCTATATATATGGAGTCGGTGATATATCATGATATTTTGTCATATTGTGTCGGCGATATATCGTCACGATATTTTGGCGATATATAGCGTGTCGGCGATCGTCACGATATTTTAGCGATATTTATCGTGCAGACTATATATCGCCGATATAGAAAAACTATCGTATCGTCTGTGACGATATATCGCGATATCAAATTTCTGATATCGTCCATCCCTAGTGCAAACCCATCCGCCACAGAGGTCGGTATACCAATAATTAGAACTTGGCAGCTGTGACCAGAGCTCCACCATATCTTTCCATTTCAGCAAGGTAAGTTGCAAAGGGGATCAGTCCCGAAACGGATGCAGAAGAGCATGACTGACAACCCACTCTTACCAATTTCCCACAATGCAACGCATCGTGATCGCACATGACTTCATCCTTAATCACAGGTGT
The DNA here is from genome assembly GCF_977018435.1 of Lepisma saccharinum. Lineage (NCBI taxonomy): Eukaryota > Metazoa > Arthropoda > Insecta > Zygentoma > Lepismatidae > Lepisma > Lepisma saccharinum. The sequence goes on from NC_139258.1 coordinate 16,305,411, forward strand.
GCTGCGTTGTTAATGCATGTGCATGCTTCTCGTGTGTTAGATCCAAACGCTGAAATATCAACGCCAGCAGCTTAATCCTGACCTTTCAATGACTATTATCGTGGCGTAATGCAACTTGCTTCACTGCGCGTAATTGTACGTCATCCCTTCTCTGTTTGTAAAGCGCCTCGGGGCGAGACACGCAAAAGCAGTGATGCCAGACTCTCAGTACAAAAAATACCCTTAGGAGCATGGAAAAACTCATTTACAGATCCACCACCATACTTGAAACCCTGACATGGAAACAGTGTCACGGGGAAGCTTGTGGGGATATTTTGTTCTATATAGATAATTTTTTTCCGTAAAACGTCGCATTTATGCACTTTAGACTAATCATGACCTATAATTTTCAAAGGAACAACAAGACGAATTTTTTTTTTTGCGTTTTTCTCGCAAAATTTTCCCGTTTTTTTGAGATATTTATAGTAAGTAAATTTTTTGGGAAATCGACGTACATTTGGTTTAAATCAGGATAAAGTCAAACGAAATTTCGATAAAATCAGGGAAATTTTACAAAAGGGCAATTTTAACACTTTATGCACTTAGAGTAATCAAAATTGTTAGCAACATGCCCAGGCTAAGCCTCGGTGATTAGCACAGGCATGTGCAGCAAAAGTCGCCACGGCATCGTTAGCCTTTCCAAATTTAAACAGAGTGGTTTACCACAAATGTTAGAATTTGAGAAATTATTATTAATATTTATTATTAGGAAATTTAGCTTACTTACCCAATTTGCACCTTATTCGACAATGCAGCAATAAATTAATTACTTCTTACTGATTAACTTCGTGTTAATGTTAGTACAGTAGGTAATAACTATTAATTTGTATTTATATTTTAATATATAGCATAATTATTCTCTATCTATTTTGTTTAAACATTACTAAGGGATTGACACACCATTCTTATATGGGTCAAGTATACCTTTCCGCGGCGGGTCTGTTTACACGACCAAGTGATTTGAGGTATACGGCAGACTCAAGAAGTTTTGAGTGGATAAATTTCTTTTGTTTAAAGGAAATTTGAAATTGAGAAAGTTTTTATTATTTTTATTGTGTTTAAAATTTGAATATCACTCTTTTAATTCCCTGATGCTATATTTTGTTACCACCTGGAGTTTCAACAAAACTCAGAAGTAGCATTTACTGAAAATTTTGTTTTATATTGCATTATATTGAACCACGGCAAAGTGCACCGGCCTATCGTTTATTAGGAGGCCATTAGAGGCTTGCCAAAGCAACCTTTTAGATACTAACAGCTTGCTTTGCGCAACACAAATTTTATATATTTATTTTAAGGGTTCACGACATAATATTTTTTTTTTACATTTAAACAGAATTTAGAACATGCTTGCAACACTTATTTTTGTTTATTAATTCTACATTTTGTAATTTTGAAGTGAAGTCTATTACTGACAATAAATTATTTCAGTTTATCAGAACACGCAATGGTATTTTAATATCAGGTTCAGGTCAATTTATTGTCATTCAGAATTTGAATAATAATTTGAACACGCACAGATCAGTTCAGCTTAACGAAGGCCAATCTTTATTTTTTAATTATCAGGATTTTTCGCAAATTATTGTGGATCAACAAATTTTACACACAAGAATGTTAGCTTTCGAACAAGTAAAAATGAAGGAAATTGGATTACTACTTAATATTCCCAAGAATTTATCTGATTTCACTATTCCCCAATGGACTCCGCTTGAACTTGCTTTAAAACAACTTAATCAATCAATTAGTAAGAACATTTCATTTCAAGAATTAGTTTTAAACCCATTGCCCATGTCTATATTAGTTTTTGTTATTTGGAATGTTTTATTAACCGCAACCTTAGGATATTATTTGTATAAACATTATCAGCTTTCTAAACAGATTAATTCAGAGCAGCGCAGTAATAATTAATAGGTTAAGGCAACACATTAATCATGGACTTTAATATTTTTAATTACGGTTGGATATTTTATTTAAATTCTCCTTATTTATTTTCAAAAATTATGGCAATTATTTTTATCAATTTATTTTAATCATATTTTATTTTTGATGAGACAATTTAATTTAATTTTAAAAGAAAAGGCAGTGGAAATTGGTTGGTTTTGTGTACATGCGTACTTGAATTATATATACCCATCCTATTGCAATTTCCTTTCTTTGTCATAATTTTCCCTTTATTCAACCTAACCTGTCTATACGGAGCACCATGGACAAGCAATGCCTACACCATCCATGGGCATTTTTTATGACTGGACTTTGGGAATTGAGTTGGGAGAGAGAGGAGGTCAGCAAGGCAGGAGGTCGATAGTGGAAGCACGCTCTGGTCAACAAATAGGAGAGAAGCTCACAGAGGACTTCGCTATTTTCATTCAGCTAAGAGACTTCAGTTAGACAGGTAATTATCCTGCACCCAGCCATGATACAGGTTCAACGGTTCACAAAATCCAACGAGTTGCCATTGTCTTTTCAGTAGTTTAATTCCTTTGTGTAATTTGTACCTTTCGCATGCCAAGCAATAACTCGTCATGTCAATGACGAGTGGTCTCATCAAGAGGATGAATGATGAGTAGTTTACATCACCCCATCAATTAACTGGTTCAGATCCCACGAACTTTAAGGTTCGTCCCTAAACATTGCTCCGAATCATCAAAACGTTGTTGCTTTTGATCGATTGTGACCCATTTTGCACACAGCTTTCGCATGTTCAAATATTTATGCACAATATGTCCAACACGTTCCTTTGATATTTTTAAAGTCTCAGCTATCTCGATCAACTCGATCATTTAAAATTATTTTGTGGACTTTTTTGATGTTTTCGTCGGTAACAGCCTCTTTGGGGCATCGTGCATCGTCTTCGATGCTCATTTCGCCTCGTTTAAATTTAGCAAACCACTTCTCAACGGTTGATTTTCCTGGTGCAGAGTCCGAATAATGTTTATCAAGCCAAGCCTTGGCTTCAACAGTATTTTTTTTCGCCAAAAAGCAATGCTTTATTAACACACGAAATTCTTTTTATCCATTTTTTCACAATAACAAAAGCTGCTTCACTCACAATGCTATATCTCACGAACTAATTATCCGGCAGCTGTGAAATTTATACACGTATCTTTTGAAGGTTAGTACTAAGTAAAAATCACATGGATTTAATTCTAGTAACGCCATCTATGAGTCAGCCTACGAACTTTTCAGCCCAACTGTTATATCGTCAGATACGAGAGCCTATGAACAGGGTTTTTAAAGGACCAGAAACCCAAAAATTCTAAAGGGTTCCGCTGTAGGACTGGAACCTTTTTTCTCGCACAATTTAAATTCGGTCCAAGTTGCGTATTGTTTCATTGAAAAAGGTTCCTGGACCGTATTTAAATTCAGACAGAAAAGGTTCCTGGACCTAATTTAAATTCATCCAGAAAAAGGTTCCTGGACCTAATTTAAATTCGTTCAGAAAAAGGTTCTTGGACCGAATTTAAATTGATCTGGAGAAATTGTTCCTGGACCGGATTGAAATACTTTAGGTTCTTTACGGTCCAGCACCCATTTACGCTTGCTGATTTTCTCTCCTGGACCGGAATTGAATTTATTTCAAATTCCTGGACCTGTAGCAACCCTGCCTATGAACCCGTACGAACTGTAGCCTATATGGTGAAAAGCCACGTGACTAGACAAAAATCAGCACATTCAACAAGAATTCGAAGCCGAGTTAAGATGACTTCTTCTCGGCGGGAGGGACGGGACGAGAAACGCCAAGCACCAGTGGTGGGCTTCACAGCGCAAAGCTTGAAACGACACCAATTTCTATCGTGCTGCAGGGCTGGGGGGTGGAGCACTACAAATACAACCCCCGCCCACCATATGTGATGTACATGTTGGGATTATTATTTCGCTAGCATGCTAGCAAGTGCACTTTTGTGAAACATTATTTCTTTAAGTTCCAAGAAGAAAGTTTCCCGCTTTTCCCACTGGGCGAAAATTTCCCTATTTTCAAGTAATATTGGGGAGAAATTTGATTTCTTTTGGACAACACTGGAAACACTGGAAAACTCACGAAAGCAATATTGGGAAGAAATTGTCCTCCGGACAACACTGAGAGAAGGTTTACCTCCTCTCGGGAACACCTGGCAAGATTTCCCCCCACCTTGTAACACAAGGGCGAAACTTCAAATCCGCTTGGCAACACTGCGAACACCAAGAAGCTCACGAAAGTGGAAGGAAATAGCACCAACTCGGCCAATATTGGCGGGAGGTCCCACGGATTGACGCTTCGTGACATTCCCGTGAGGTGGCGTGTATGGCTTCCCGAATGGAAGCTTCCAGTGCGTCACGACGGAATTTCTCATCGCCTGGGAACAAAAGCCACAGAGGATCCGAGGATAAAGGAAGGCGAAAAGGAGAAGAGACCAACTGACCTTCAGCAACCAATCAAAACGCCGATAGAGGTCACGTGCATTGAAAGATGTCGATTGCCTTGTTAGAGAGGTGAGTGTAGCATACAAAGATTTCAGTGACGCCGGTAATAATTCAAAGTCGTTGATAAAAAATGTATTGTTATTTTTAAAAATCAATAGTAACTATAATATTGATTGTAAACTAGCATTAACTATAAATTATTTTGGTGTCAAACTGTCATTAATTACTAGGATGACCATACATCCCGTTTTGACAGGGACAGTGCTGTTTTAGAGGTTTTAGAGGGGTGTCCCGGTCGTCCCGTTATAACCTTATCAATCACAGTTGCTAGAACTTTAGTCTCATAATAATCTAACTTATATCATACTTATCAACCACGGTGTTTGAAATCAAAAATATGAATCTTGAAATCTAACTTATGGCCAAGACCGAAATTCTGATTCAAAATGTCTTGGTTTAATCTGAAAGCAACAGCAGGAGCTTGACTCCATCAAGAGTATGGGAATGAATTGATTAATAACATCACAATATTTCAAATAAATATATAATTAATTCAACAAATTCAGTATATATATATATATATATATATATAAATGGATATGTGTGTGTGTGTGTGTGTGTATATATATATTTGTTTGTTCCGGCATAACTCTCGAACGCCTGGAGCAATTTCAACCAAACTTGATACACGTATCACTTGCAATCTGGAAGTAAATACTGTGGGGTAAGACACCCCTGACACCCCTAGGGGTGGGGTGAGAAGGGGTGACATGTAAAAATAATCGAGAACCACCGATATTAAATTCCGCACAGACAGACATCCGTGACTCTATGCAATCCACACAACGATAGTGTTTCTCGGGTTGTCTAACATTCAGGGTGTGTTGCGAATGGAATCCGTAGTTTTCGTCACACTCCCAATGCGGTTCCTCTCCAAGTTCATCACCTATCGGCATTGGGGGTGAGAGGGGTGAAAAATAAAATGCCACACATGACCTGATTAGTGTCGAATCCATAGTTTTCGGAGTCGCTAAGCTAATTGGTGACATTCACGATCACATTTAAAATTAGTTACATTTTACACTATAGTTAGAATTCCTTATTTTCCTGTCTAATACAAGATTGGGATAAATAAATACCCGGGCAACGCCGAGTAATCAGCTAGTTTGTAATATACTAAGGACAAATTTAAATCAAATCATCAATAACTTATCTTCTACCTATACAAATCATATTTCATTCACATAGGTATGAATCAGTTATATATCCAATTTACAATATGAAACTTCTTCAGATGTTTTACAAATTAGATTTAAACATGCAATTTGTATTACTTTTAATAAATGTTGTTTTTACTTCATTTTAGGTTACAGGTCTTTTAATATGATTTAGCCTGTGAAAATATTATCACTTTTGTCGATTAATATGAGGAACAGCTCAAATCCACAGCTTGGAATACAGCCATGGAGAATTACGAAATTTCTGGCAAGTTTGCCAGTTTCCAACACAATAATTGCACTATTTTGATATTTAACACTTAAAGTCACTATTTTATTAGTAATGCGACCGTTTCCACGTACAAGGAAAAGTCAAGGATACTTATCTTGATTTCACAAGAATACGATCTCGTGTTCCAAATTCGAACATCTTACCCTTGTCATCAAATTGATATTGTGACCAAATTTACATATATTATGCTGAAATTTAAGTTATAACAGCATTCTGGGCATCATATACAACTTTTTTGCTGCTTCTAATCTTTTAGCATGACTTCAAACAACATATTTGATCCAGGCGCGTATATTCTAGGCTACCTAGGCTATCGCCGAAGCCCATATTAAAATACAGGAAATAATAGACTAGCAAATTTAACCGATGCTTCACTCTCACGTAACGGCCACGGTGGAAAGCGCTAGTCTAAGGTCGTCTTTATTTATCGCCAGGCTTCTTCGTCTGAGGGAAAAGTCTTTGAACCAGCAGGCGGTCCTTTCAACCCATGACGTATTTGTGCTGGCAGGGACGACCTTGGTGGTCCCTGGTGCTGGCTTCCAACCCCAAGCGCTGGAGAGTGAAGACTTCGCTGCATCCTGGCGATGTTGTAGTGTTGCCAACAATGGAAATACGAAATTCGCTAAATCGCTGGGGGAAAAAATATAGGCGGGGGTGCCAATGCAAATTATTCAAGCTAGGGGGATGCCTCATGAAAATTACATCACCTCCCCCCCTCTCCATCCCTTCGAGCATTGCCCGTCTCTCTTACAGTTCCATGAATTTCGTCACATACAAGCATTATAAATCCGCCAAATTTAGTGATTTTCCCCTGAAGGTGGCACTCTGCTTCTCCATGAAATTCGACTGTGGTCGCAGCCGGTCGCTGATGACGTCAGCCATGTTGCCATCCTGTTTACTTCTGTTTCAAGCATACCCCCTCCCACATCCCCCCGCTGTCAAAATGTCAAAACCTTCGCCCTCGCGGTGGGGGTTTTGGCCCGAGTCATCGTAATGAAATACGTTTGGCAACATAAACAATCCATGTTGTCATAGCAACCATTCACGCACGTGTTTTCAACCACGCGGGTCGGTGGTGGTTTCCGCAAAAGGAAGGGATATATGGTCAAACTTGTGTCAGAGATCCGAGTTCTTTGTGTCGCCCGCGTATCGTGTTCATGGATGGGAATCCTTTTGTTGTGCTGTGTTTTTGTTCCGTGAGCGTGTGAAAATGGATTTAATCACCGAACTTGTCTCCAAGACGCGATTCTCACGGCTTTCTTACGAGGATAGGATGCAAATAATAGAGACAGGTAGGCCTCTTCCACCTCTTCCGGACCTTACAGTCGTGCAGAAAGACAAAAATAAGGTATATATATATTAGGCGTTTTCACGAGACCAGCTACCAAAAATATCTTTGGTTGACTGGGTCGAGTGCACTTAATAAGTCGTATTGCTGGGCATGTTTGCTTTTTTTCTACCGACAAAAGTCCTTAGAATACAAAAGGATTTAGTAATTTAAACTATTTGGTAACTGCTTGCGATAAACACCAAAAATCACTTAGTCATATACGTGCGTTCAGTAACTTACAGACATTCGCTTCTCAAAGAATTGATCATTCCTTGAATTTGCAAGAGAAGATTGCTGACAGTTTGCATAAAGAAAAAGTGAAGGAAAACAGAATTATTATAAGAAGATTAATTAATGCAATAGCATTTCTGGGGAAGCAAGAATGTGCATTTAGGGGCCACAATTAGCAACACAGGGACAAGCGCGGCTTAGCAATATAGCTATAATGTCTATTGAGAAAGGGGTTCTAATGAACATCAGAAATTCATGTGAGGACACATTCTTCGATAAAGTGACAAAAAAAAATTCACGGAAAAGGAGAGAAGAATGGAGTTTACCTTCAAGTAAGGTAAGAAGTTAATTATTATTTCATACTCGCATGAAGGTCCTACATATTGCATGTTATAGACCGCTCCTCTTTATAAATAAGCATGAAATACTTTAGTTTATGTCCATTGCCTACTATTGTTGTTTTTAATGGCAAGATATCGATGTAAACAAAAAAAATCGAAAATGAATGCGGAAGAGCCCCCCCTCTTTTTTGCCGGACACATTTTCATTTAAAATTCAAACACTACTATATTTGGAGATAGCCCTGATCTTGGTCTCAGCATACGCCACTGATTTGATCATATATTGTCATCATGACAAGATGCCATGTCATTTTATCAGCCATCCTTGCATCTGCTCTCTGCAGTGTTTCCAAATGCGATACTTTTTCACTATAGTCACAGAATATAAACTTATATAAATTTTCTTGTATGAAATGTTTTTCTTTACCACAAATTTGTTGTACTTTTACGGTGATGCATATTTAATACAATAAATTGATATTTTATCATCTAAACTTACGTTTTTATTTAATTTACACCATAAAATTGTTTCATCAAATATTTTTACCCTCGGCGGGAAAAAGGTTTTCCCCTATTTCCTAGATTTTTCCGACGAGAAGGGTTTGATATATAAAAACAATCTACATCATGTGTAGGATTAAATAAGTCACTTTTTGATCAAATTGACAAATTTATGACAAATTTCTACTTAAAACAGGTTTATTTTGGTTATACTTGCTTCCAAATTAGCACACGTATGTGTACAAACCCAAATTATCTTGCAAAATTTGTCAAATATAATACTATCCATGTTTTCATGCTTAATACATTGCAATCGTAAGTACTTAAAGTAACTCTGTATCAGTACCGTAAATGATAATTATTGAAATATTCAATTTTTCATGTAAGTCATAAATGAAAGAAAATTACATCAACATCAATGAAATTTACGTTTTATATTACCAAAATAACTGCTTTTTTTCTAAGCTAATATGCTTAAAATCAAATAATATGATGAGCAATATCATATAGCCTACTTATAATGGTACGTGACAATGTACTGTTATACCGTCGATATAATTAAAATACACTATTTGTCCCGTTTTATACAAGTCTAGGAGTTATGTCGGAATCAAAATATAAATTTCAGAGACATTTCATGTTAAAATAAAAAGCTGATGGAATTTTTAAACTAGCATCATGGCAACACTGTGGCTAAAACAACTGGACTGCGATTCAAGCTCTTCATAACAATCAAAATGTTCCATTGTTATCGACAATGTTCGACCAAACCAAAATGTTAGTTAGCTCGGCTCCCGAGTTGTCTTGCTTTGTGTGATCCGTTATTTGTAGATCATTGAATAAGCAAGGCCAAGAAGCTCATATATAATTTATAGTGTCAATAGGGACATGCAACTAAAGCTCTCGCCATGAAAACGGTCCAGTCAAGGTCACGCCACCCATCTACAGTGTTGCCAATAAGCAACAATATCAACCAACAAAATCAACAGCTTACGTACACTTCTGTTCAAAAAAAGTGGCACACTCGTTTGAGTTGAAGTCCAGCTTCGTGGCCGGAAGTACAGCCGAGGTAAGTGTTCGAAATGCAGCAGTGTTGCTTAATATCAATCAATTTAACCATATGCAGGGAATTTTGTGTCTCTCAGACTCAAAGAAAAGGGCTAACGGAAAGATTGCCGCGTAAATATTAATTAACTGGATTTTCCACATTTACAATCAAAGTAATGTAAATGTGAAATATTCCTGAAATTTATTTTAAAAGGAAACGCGTTTTTGACGTTCGTGACGAAGTGGTTATCACAATTCGTTAGAATGCGAGGGTCCCGGGTTCGAATTTGGCCTGAGCTTGGGTGTCGCGTGTAGCAGAAAATGGAAGAAAAGCAACACTAAATAACGAAAATGAAAAAACGCAATAAGAATAAGCTGTTGCAACAGCCTGAATGTTAGACAACACTATCGTTGTACGGATTGCATAGAGTCACGGATAGGTGACAATAACAAAACATGTAGCTTTCATTTTTACATGTCACCCCTTCTCACCCCACCCCTAGAGGTGCCAGGGGTGTCTTACCCCCACACTATTTACTTCCAGATTGCAAGTGATACCTGTATCAAGTTTAAAGCATCATATTTTGCACGCTGAGTGAAGACCACCCACATGTTTGTCAGATCGTCGCCATTTTGAAACATAACACCACGTTCAATTTTTTGCATCGATATAAGAACCAGTTGACCAATTTTAACAGTTTTTAGTTTCAATCGAAACTGAACAAGCAAAGATATCCACACATGTGTTATAAGAACAACGAAACCATATCTTTGCAATCTACTTATTTTTTCAGTACTTACGCAATTTCAAACAAATTTGGCTGGTAAATTTATTACATCCGTTATCCGTCAAAGAGTGAACAGAACCATGGAATGCAACGTTGAATGATTGATATGGACAGAGAACCAATGATTGGTGACCACGCATTCGTGTTATAAATTAATACCACAACAAATGCATCCAAAGACAACCGAAGACGCTGACAGGATAGCATTAGGTTTCGCTCTGGAGAGTACGGTCAGTTTCAAATGTCACGGGGCGCCAATGTTTTATTGGGAGATGGAGCAGATAACACGTCCTGAATGCCAACGCTTTTCTCGCCTGCGATGATTAATTACGGGTGAAATTCCACACTGGAATGTGTGGAGGGTAGCCACGGTGCCAGAGGAACTCTGGTAGCGATGGAACAACGGCCGCAGGTGAAGAAACCGTCTCACAAAATAGCACAGAGCAGTGACAGTGATGTAATAAGCGGTCCCGCCAACGATGTGGATGGAAGAACTTCGGGCAGTCGGAATTTAGTCCGAGTTCCTCCCAGGTTCGATCTAGATCTTCGACACTTCAACCTGAAATAGAGAATAGGCTCGCAGCTTCAACTAGCAATGCAGAAATTGCACGTTGCTTCATCCCGAAATGCAGAAATTGCTCGTCGTTTCATCCTGGAATGCAGAAATTGCTCGTCGCTTCATCCTGGAATGCAGAAATTGCTCGTCGCTTCATCCTGGAATGCAGAAATTGCTCGTCGCTTCATCCTGGAATGCAGAAATTGCTCGTCGCTTCATCCTGGAATGCAGAAATTTCTCGCTGCTTCATCCTGGAATGCAAAAAATGCTCGCTGCTTCAACCGAAATGCAGAAATTGCTCGTCGCTTCATCCTGGAATGCAGAAATTTCTCGCAGCTTCATCCTTCCTGGAATGCAAAAAGTGCTCGCTGCTTAAACCGAAATGCAGAAATTGCTCGTCCCTTCATCCTGGAATGCAGAAATTGCTCATCGCTTCATCCTGGAATGCAGAAATTGCTCGTCGCTTCATCCTGGAATGCAGAAATTTCTCGCTGCTTCATCCTGGAATGCAAAAAATGCTCGCTGCTTCAACCGAAATGCAGAAATTGCTCGTCGCTTCATCCTGGAATGCAGAAATTTCTCGCATCTTCATCCTTCCTGGAATGCAAAAAGTGCTCGCTGCTTAAACCGAAATGCAGAAATTGCTCGTCCCTTCATCCTGGAATGCAGAAATTGCTCGTCGCTTCATCCTGGAATGCAGAAATTGCTCGTCGCTTCATCCCGAAATGCAGAAACTGCTCGTCGCTTCATCCTGGAATGCAGAAATTGCTCGTCGCTTCATCCTGGAATGCAGAAATTTCTCGCTGCTTCATCCTGGAATGCAAAAAATGCTCGCTGCTTCAACCGAAATGCAGAAATTGCTCGTCGCTTCATCCTGGAATGCAGAAATTTCTCGCAGCTTCATCCTTCCTGGAATGCAAAAAGTGCTCGCTGCTTAAACCGAAATGCAGAAATTGCTCGTCCCTTCATCCTGGAATGCAGAAATTGCTCGTAGCTTCATCCTGGAATGCAGAAATTGCTCGTCGCTTCATACTGGAGTGTAGAAATTGCTCGTCGCTTCATACTGGAATGCAGAAATTGCTCGTCGCTTCATACTGGAATGCCGAAATTGCTCGGCGCTTCATCCTGGAATGCAGAAATTGCTCGTCGCTTCATACTGGAGTGCAGAAATTGCTCGTCGCTTCATACTGGAGTGCAGAAATTGCTCGTCGCTTCATACTGGAATGCAGAAATTGCTCGTAGCTTCATCCTGGAATGCAGAAATTGCTCGTCCCTTCATCCTGGAATGCAGAAATTGCTCGTCCCTTCATCCTGGAATGCAGAAATTGCTCGTAGCTTCATCCTGGAATGCAGAAATTGCTCGTAGCTTCATACTGGAGTGCAGAAATTGCTCGTCGCTTCATACGGGAATGCAGAAATTGCTCGTAGCTTCATCCTGGAATGCAGAAATTGCTCGTCCCTTCATCCTGGAATGCAGAAATTGCTCGTAGCTTCATCCTGGAATGCAGAAATTGCTCGTCGCTTCATACTGGAGTGCAGAAATTGCTCGTCGCTTCATACTGGAATGCAGAAATTGCTCGTCGCTTCATACTGGAATGCCGAAATTGCTCGTCGCTTCATCCTGGAATGCAGAAATTGCTCGTCGCTTCATACTGGAGTGCAGAAATTGCTCGTCGCGTCATACTGGAGTGCAGAAATTGCTCGTCGCTTCATACTGGAATGCAGAAATTGCTCGTAGCTTCATCCTGGAATGCAGAAATTGCTCGTCCCTTCATCCTGGAATGCAGAAATTGCTCGTCCCTTCATCGTGGAATGCAGAAATTGCTCGTAGCTTCATCCTGGAATGCAGAAATTGCTCGTCGCTTCATACTGGAATGCAGAAATTGTTCGTAGCTTCATCCTGGAATGCGGAAATTGCTCGTCCCTTCATCCTGGAATGCAAAAATTGCTCTTAGCTTCATCCTGGAATGCAGAAATTGCTCGTCGCTTCATACTGGAGTGCAGAAATTGCTCGTCGCTTCATACTGGAATGCAGAAATTTCTCGCAGCTTCATCCTTCCTGGAATGCAAAAAGTGCTCGCTACTTAAACCGAAATGCAGAAATTGCTCGTCCCTTCATCCTGGAATGCAGAAATTGCTCGTAGCTTCATCCTGGAATGCAGAAATTGCTCGTCGCTTCATACTGGAATGCAGAAATTGCTCGTCGCTTCATACTGGAATGCAGAAATTGCTCGTCGCTTCATACTGGAATGCCGAAATTGCTCGTCGCTTCATCCTGGAATGCAGAAATTGCTCGTTGCTTCATACTGGAGTGCAGAAATTGCTCGTCGCTTCATACTGGAGTGCAGAAATTGCTCGTAGCTTCGTACTGGAATGCAGAAATTGCTCGTAGCTTCATCCTGGAATGCGGAAATTGCTCGTCCCTTCATCCTGGAATGCAGAAATTGCTCGTAGCTTCATCCTGGAATGCAGAAATTGCTCGTCGCTTCATACTGGAGTGCAGAAATTGCTCGTCGCTTCATACTGGAATGCAGAAATTGCTCGTCGCTTCATACTGGAATGCCGAAATTGCTCGTCGCTTCATCCTGGAATGCCGAAATTGCTCGTCGCTTCATCCTGGAATGCAGAAATTTCTCGCTGCTTCATACTGGAATGCAAAAAGTGCTCGCTGCTTAAACCGAAATGCAGAAATTGCTCGACGATTCAAGCTGGAATGTTGAATTGGTCGCCGATTCAACCAATAATACCGAAATTGCTCGACGTTTCAACCCGAGATGTCGAAATTGCTCGACGATTCAAGTTGAAATATCTAATTGATCGATGCTTTGACCCAGAATGCCCAATTTCTCATCTCTTCAACCTATAATACCGAATTTCTCGCCTCTTCAACTCGTAATTCTACACTATCTTTCTCACATTCAACCCAGAATGTCAAAATTGGTCGCCGCATCGACCGAGATGCCGAATTGCTCGGCACTTCAACCCCCAATTCCGATTACTCATCACTTCACTACGTACTCTTGTAATTCACCAATTTTATACGGAATGAGTTATCCGCTGCCTAACACAAGGATCCAGAATGACAACTACAAAACTTTTTTTAAAAATTTAAACCATGTTACTTTGTAGATTAAATCTACAGGCAATTTCTTTCGAATATTAAAAAAAAATCTAAACATATCTAACTTTTTCAGAATTTAGAATGTCAGCGCCGTTCTAAAAAAAGGCAATGTTTTTAAAAGGTTGAGGGCGAATCCGTAGCTCTACCCTCAAGGTAGTCTCAACTTTTTCGGTGAATTTCCCACAGAAGAAGCGCCTGTATCACAAACAGGTGGGCTCCTTTGGGGTATTTAACGCCCTCCACTCCCTCACCCTACCGCAACTCGCCGCCCTCGATTATGGAGTTGCATGATGCTGGCTGGCAATCCCAGAGTCTCGCCTGAACAGCCGCAAGAGACACGCACAGAAAACGTGAATCCGAGTTTTCCGAAAACACAGAGGGAGTTCCGGGTGTAGAAGATCAATCTTTTCAGAGTTATGCTTCTCTCAATTATGCGGGGTTGCGTAAGCCCTTGTTATGTCTCTTTACATTCTCCCCCTGCCCTTCATAACAGGTTTTCCGTTTCTTGTCTGTTTATTTTTTTTGTGAAAGGAAAGAAGAATCCGTCATTTGGCTCCCCACTGTTCGATCTATAGTGTGGTCTAAAGAGTCGATTGACTTTAATATGCTTGCTATTCTGTTTTGGTGTGTCTATCTCAATTTTCTTCTCTTTCTATTATTCTTCCTTTGTTTCCATACTCTGTTTCACCTTTTCCTACTTCTTTCTTCTGCTTCTTTTTCTGTATTGGTTTCCCTATTTTCCTCCATTCTTCTTCCTCAGTCGCCCTACTCTCTCACTTACCCTTTCCCTACTTTATTTCTTCTGTCCTTTTTTAGTTTCTCTACTGCTCTTTTCCTCCCCTATTCTTCTTTTGTTTCCGTACTCTTATTATCCTTTGATTTCATATCTTCTTATTTTCTTTTTTCTGTTTATTATTTTTTCTTTCTTCTTCTACTTCTGTTTCTTTCCTTCTTTCTCCTTCTACTTCTGTTTCTTTCATTCGTTCTTCTTCTACTTGTTTCTCCCCTTCTTTCTGCTTCTTCTTCTCCTTCTGTTTCTTCCTTACTTCCGCCGTTTATCTATATCAATCTTTTCATATCACTTGCTTTCAGTCTCAATCTTTCTCTCTGTATTCTCTTCGATCAACTGTTTCTTCCATTCGATCTATCTTCCTACATTTCTCCACGACTGTCTATCGCATTATCTTTATTTATTTCTATCTCTTTACCCCTGCGCTTGTGTAGGCAAGAGGTATGGCCGTCACCGTCTCTATAGGGAAGCGCACCTTCGAGCGTGCTGAGTGATCGAAGATTCCGGGTTCGAGATCTGCATGGTTATTCCTTTCTGAGTGCATCTTCATCAAATTTAACCTAATCATTGTCATGAATAATATGAATATGAATGCGATTATCCAAAGTGACAAGAATCATGCACATACAAAAGGGAAAAGAGAATGACGCAAATAAAGGAGAGCAAAAGATAATAGAAGATAGGGCAATGCGGAGAAAGAAAGAGGTAGAGATCAGAGTGGAGAAATACAGTGGTAAACACAGAAGAAATATGAAAAATAATATAAAAAGAAAGAAAGCGATAAACAGAGAAAATGAAGAACTAAAATAAAAAGAAGGGATGAAGATGAAAAAGAAAGAATGAAGGAGGAAAAATTAGATAGAAAGAAAATAACGACAGAAAAAGAAAGAATGAATGTAGAAAGAAGGATATATAAAACGAAAGAAAAGGTGATAAACATAGAAATAAAGAATAAAAGGGAAAAGAGAATATGGAAAGAAGAAATGAACGAGATGGGAAAAGAAAGAAATGGTGATAAACATGTAAAGAAAGAATTAGGGAGGAGAATGAAATGAAAAAGTGAAAAGGAAAAAGCAATGGGAAGAGGAAGGAGAAAGGTGAAGATGGAAATAGGCAAGGGAAGATAGAAACAGAATGAATGAAGGAGAAATGGAAATAAATAACAATACAGAATGAATAAGATAAAGGAGAAAACAGAGAGAGAGAGAAAAAAAATAGGAAATTCAGGAAAAAGGAAGGTAAGATGAATGAGAGAGAGAGAAAGCCTCAGTAGCTGTAATCACAGAAGCAGAGACACTCTTTAAGGCAGCTATAAGGTTCCTATCAGAACAGCTGCAAGAATGCTGCGAAGGTTTCATAATGACGCGCAGTCTGTTGTGGTGACTATAGCCGTGAATCAGCTTGTTGACACGAAATCGCCACGATCCGAAGTCACGACCAACGACAAAAGCTTCAAGCCACCAGATTGTTACCAAGTGGAATTCAAAATGCCTCGTGGAGCCGAAAACTTCACACGACGCTCGTGATTTCCTTGTTAACGTAATTACGCGAAAATAGGAGAAACGACATTTTTTTATCTCCAGGTCTGGAGAATTACGTTTAAAGAAAATAAACAATTTTCGTGACATGTAAAGTGTGTCTTAATGTGAAAAACTCATGGTTATTAAATTCCAAACTTGAAATACAGGAAAAAAAAGATGTTACGTGTATTTTTAAAACTCATTTTCCCTGTTATAACTTGACTCGTGTGAACACTTTGGTATCGTAAGTTCAGCCATCTTAGAAATGGTCTTGTACGTTTAGTATTAAATCGTTGTTTGTATAAATCCCCTTGATAATCATTATATTATGAATACGGAAAGGATTTGAAGGTGCAAAAATTATGGTCAGGAAAAAGGAAAAGAAGGTTCCGAAAATATTTTCAAAAAGGTGCTGGTAAAGTGCCTTTATTCAACGCTCTCTCTTTCTGCGCCTTCTGTATATAATGCGCGCGGACCGCAGAGAGAGCTGAGCTTCTGCCGAATAGGTTTTGTTGAAGTTTGTGTTCTTTCTCGCGGGTTTTGCTACATTATCTTGGGAACTATTGGGGCTGCAATGATTATATTATACCATTTCATAGCTCTCGTTCTGTTCTACAATATGAGACTATAGGATTTTATATAGCTGCTCAAGAAGAGTGAAAATCATTAATTTTTCTGTCCAATTTCTAACAAAACATGAAATGAAAGCAAGGAAAAAGGTGCTGAAGCATCAAAGAGGGGGTAAAAAGGAGATAAATGTGCAGCAAAGTGTGTTCATTTTACTTGATTTCATGTCCTAAAATACATATCTCAAACGACCGGTATGAAAACAGCTATATTTTTGGAAAGGTGCTGCACCTTAAAATCCCTTCCCTAATTATGAAATGTCTAATCATCATTGGATCATAGTTAATTTGAACATTCTCGCTAAAACGGTAGCATATTTCTTTGTTCCTGACCCCTTCGGGCCATATTAACATTAAGGCTCTGTTTTGAATTTGGGAATTTTCATATCCAGGAATTTCCATATGTCTGAGGATGACACAATAACACTTGATTTGATTTATTTTACTTCGCTTTTCTGCAACTTTTGGCTAATCGTGAAGATGGAGATGAATGACGATATGATGAAATTGACGAATGGACACTTAAACACCCATGCCCAGGTCGAGATTCGAACCCGAGGCCCCTGACGTCGTAGCGCACAATAACACTTGAAAGATACTAATGTATTCACGTATATAATTTTAGCAGTGAAAGTCTGTTAGCAATAGTTTTATCATTACACAGAAATTTCTTGAAGACGAAATGAACGTTAATAAATTTTAATATTTCGTTATGTTTATCTGCTGTACATTGAAATATTTGCAATGCATTACATTGAAAAGTAATGCTATTGTGATGAGATCATAGGGGTACGAAATTCAACCCAGATAGACTAAGGTTACCAGATTTATAAAACAATAGAACGAGAGATTTCGTAGCATATCCGTTCAGTTTGGGAATAACGACCCTGACAAAAGTTGTCATATCTTGCTCATGAAATATCTAGAATAAGAGTTTTACAGGAAATGGTAAGGACGCTGGCCTTTAGATAGATGTGAAGAGAGGCCACCGTCCTTGCCATTTCCTGTAAAACTCTTATTCTAGATATTTCATGAGCAGGATCTGACAGTTTTGTCGTTATTCCCAAACCGAGCGGAGATTCTCCCTATTTTCCTGTAGGAAAAACTGGCCTCAGAATGTAGACATTTTAACATGAAAACTGTTTCGTCATAAATACTTATATTTGAAAACAAATGAATTAAATACATAATATGATGATGTGCATTACATTACAACCAAGCAGTGCTATAGAAATGGAAGTCATTCATTGTATTTTTAGAACAATGCCCATGCACGGATCTTCTACAGCACATCCTCTTTTCAAATAACATTGTGTAAACGTTTACACACGTGCGATTTAAGTCCACCTTATTAATCCACATAACTTTCACAGTTTGTACTGAAAAAGCGTTTCTGTCACTTGTCCACAAACTATTTGTCTACGAAAACACTCGTTCAGTGGATCATTAGCAGAGAAGGAGCTACAATATTTTAAGAAAATTATACCGTTGCATATTGACATTAAAATGTGAAATAATTTCTACAATTCTATAATTCATAGTTCATAGCAGTGGCGGCGATTGGATTCCAAAACTTGGGGGAGGGGGGGCTAATGTGTCACAACTGGGGGGGAAGGACAGTTCACTTTCACTTGGTAGATAAGGTTTAGCATAGTACGGGGGCAAAAGTGACAAAAAGTAAGGGGGGGGGGCAAATGGCCCCCGTAATCGCCGCTACTGGTTCTTAATAAGAGTAGAGAAGGTGTATTGTTGCAGTAATCTTATGCCGATAAGTCAATGTCGAAAAAAATGGCGTTCAGTTTTCGGTTCAAAAAAATCGGGACAGAGACTGTTCTGACGAATACGGAACGTGTTGTCACCTTATAGCAGACGTCCCAACCAGCTAAAAGACGGCAAATATTTTGTTTTCTGCTCCAGATACCTTGTTACTACGCTCTAAAGAAAATAAACATTTGAAAGCTGACTTCTGCGTTCGAGTTTTCTTCAGTCCTACCCTGGGAAGCCTTAAGGAGAGGTCATTCAGTCATCAGGTAGGTAACTGTACTCAACAAGAAACGTAACACAGGGAATAAAGCATATTACTACAATGTACAAATAAATAAACTAATTACTGGTAGTGAGAAGGCTAAAATGAAAATGTAAAAAAAATAATACTTACATACAGCACAGATGAGTGGTCCACCACAAGAAGTGATGTTGTCGTCTTCGAGAGGAAAAAACTGGAAGAATGAAAGTAGCAATAAATAAAAACGAGTGGAGAGTAAGAACGAATGAAGTGCTAAATAAATATTAGAAAATCAAGAAATAATCGTACACAAAAGCAGAGTGGTTAGCACCAGGGTTGTTAGAGGTCCAGGAATTGTAAATAAATTCAATTCCAGTCCAGGAGAGAAAATCAGCAAGCGTAAATGGGTTCTGGACCGTAAAGAACCTTTCTTATCTGTAAAGTATTTCAATTCGGGGGGGGGGGCACATCTTACCCTTCAGACATAGACAATTTTACCTTTTAATATTTGTGTTGTTATTGTTAGCGCCATGGAATGGATTTATATGTAAATACATATTTATGTATGAAGCTCAAATCAGTTATATTTTGTATTATTTTTGCGCGTCAGTTTTTATTTTCCATATTTCTACATACATTAGGTTTCGTTTTATTTATTTGTACATATTATTTCCATACTTCACAACGGGCGCCCTTCATTTCGAACATTCTAGGTACTTTTTGAACAGCCCACGAGCGTGACTGTAGCAGAGTAGCTAGCATACAATTACTGCACACGAAGAAAGGTGTGAAAGGTAATGTCGGAGTCCACGAAAGCACGCGAGAGCCTATACAGCAGCCTTGCAAGACAAAGCTTAGACAATGGATGCTGAAGAGTGATCCAGAGATGAAGGGGAGGGGAGATGAATGTTAATTATGCCGACACAATTGCTCCGGAGCTTAATGGATGCTGGAATGCCTCTCCCGAGCGGAGATCGTCTCTAAGATAGCGTTTCGGATATCAGAGTCCGAAGATTGCGACGGTAACAAAAGAACAACTGCAACCGCAGATTAAGCGCCGCATTGTCTTCTGTGGTTCAAGAAGCGTTGCGGGATATAAGGCGTGTCCTGTACTAAGAGACTAACAGCTTCTCTCCGTCTCAAGTCCACTGGTAAGCTCCTACTGCAATCCACTGCACCATTTTTATCATTAGGTCTAGGTAGTTGGTGACATTAAAAAATCGCAAAAATTGTTTAATATTAGTTATATTACAAGCCTTTCCCAAAATTTTCCTTCTTGGATTGGATTGATGTTTTAAGTCCACTTTATGCACAGTAAGGCTAATCGGGACTGGACCTACAGTTTAAAGTGGGATCCGAACCACTTGTGCCTCCACCGGGTATCGAACCCGGGACCCCTTGATTACAAGGCGACGACGCTACCACTGCGCCATCGGGGAGGCCCTTTTCCTTCTTGTATTTATATTTGTTCTTACTTTTACTTCGTTCAGGGTTCCTACACAAAATCATGCAATTTTTTCCAGGACATTTCCAGGACTTTTCAAGGATTTTCTACAATTGTTCCAGGACAAGTGTAGAAAGTAAGCATGGCAAAATACACATCATTACATATTTTCTTTAATTAAAAAAAAGTTTTAAGTTTTCTTAATGCAGGCTCCCAACTCCCCTACACCTGCTCCTTTCCACACCTTTCATTTCTTAGTATAATGAAGGTCATTTAATTTTTACAATAATACAGAAAAAATACAAAGGTAGAAAAAATAAACACAAGTATATATAAGTTTAAAAAAAAATGCCATCTTGTATTACAAATAAACAAGAATAATATCTTTCGAAAACTTGGAATATTTAGGATAGCAAACCCTTTTCTTTAAACCATTATTATTATCATCATATTTTCTACCTCTGCGCGATACGAAATAATACAAAAACGCAGGGCATTATACTTCAATCACAAAAATAAAACTTATCACAAAACTATGACTACAGTACACAGCAACGTGACATAAGTAAATAAACCACTGTCATGACACTGGCCTGTTTCAAATGAAAACTTATTGTAATTCATACAAATAAAATGGGGCAAAGGAGTTTCCAGGACAATCTCCAAAATTCCAGGTACAGCTTGGAAAAATCTGAAATTTCATAACATTTCCATGCCTGGAAGGAATATTTTAAAATTCCAGGTTTTCCAGGACGCGTAGGAACCCTGTTCGTTACAACGTGGATGATGAGATGAAATCGGTAAAAACACTCACATGCTCAAGCAAAGTGGCACTTTCTATCACTTTTGTCCCAGCACTATGGCCTCTAAATGCTAAGCCTTGTCTAGTATGACAAACAAACAGTCCTTCCCCAGTTTTGGCACGAAATCGTCGCTACTGACTATGAATGAAGTGTAAAAAAAGTAATGGAAATCAATTGTTCGGGATATTCACTCATTTGGTGGATTAAACAGAAAAGTCTCTCCGAGGATTCAATGATAATAATAAGGAATAAATTGCTTATTCAGTGTGTCTACCAAAATAACAAACCCGAGGTTCTTTAATGACTTTTTCTTGACCCTTTCTTTCTTCTTAATATTTATTTCATCACTCCCTACTTAGGTATGGTTGGAAATTAAGTAAATAGGTACCGGGTGCCCCAGAAGTCTTTCCCTGATTACAAACTTTATTCATATTCACTATATGCAATGTAGAGATGTGAAAGTGGAGCCAAAATGTTGGAAAACTAACCAAGTTTTTTGTTGCAGGTTTGAGTAACGTGGCTGTAGTGTAGCAGTGTCAGTGCCCAGAAAACCGGAAATGTTCACAAATCTGGAAAAAGCTCAGCATGTCCTCTGGTATCACGAGACCCGGTCAGCAATAACATTGCAGAGGAACTTTCAAATGTACAGAATTCTTTCGTCTAGAATATCTGCCATGAATAAGTTGGTATTTTAAAAAATGGAATTTATCTTCATTCCCAAATCCTGTCAAGTCCAAGAAACATTGTATGGAGAGATGCCACCCGATGCCAAGAGCATTAATTCTTGATTCCTTGGCACTGACACTGCTTCACTACAGCCACATTCCTGAAACCTGCAACAAAAAAACTTGGTTAGTTTTCCAACATTTTGGCACCACTTTCACATCTCTACATTGCATATAGCGGATGAATAAAGTTTGTAATCAGGGAAAGACTTCTGGGACACCCGGTATATATTTTTGTTCAATTAAAAACCCCTACCACAAGGATGGTTAAGATGAAAACTGAAGCTGTACTTTTAACAAAAGTACTTGCTTCAATGCTTCAAACTTCATCATGGATGGGGAGTGGCCACAATACTTTATTTAATATCTTTACAAAACTTCATGCATACGAAACAAAGTGAACAAATTTTAACCACAACTCAAATTTTTTTTTATCAAATTCCAGTGCAGGTGTATAACAATGTAAATTCACTATACTGTAAAATATAGCAAAAATTCTTGACTTTTTTGACATTCTTCACTGGTAGGCACCCTGTTATTAGTTTATAATAATTATTATTGTGTAATAATCATCACCATGATAATAAAAATAATATATTATTATTATTATTTATACTATTTACGTTTTATCAATGACCCATCTTGCAAAAATTTCTAGCGACGCTCTTGCTTGTCAGGTTACCACCTTAAACCCACGCAAAGACTCGAACCGCCACTGAGGAGATCTAGAGACAGACGCTCAACGCACTCAGCCACCGAAACAACGAATTTTCCTCCTTGACGCACCGTGCAGTAGAAAGGCGACTCCAAACAGGACAAACACAGCCGATGATTTGAGTATCGAATTTCATTTCAACCTCTCAAGCGTGGACCACACCACGAGGGGATAGGTTTTTCCAGTGAAAGGAACGTGAAAGGTAAAAGAGGTGAAGATTGAGCTTTCGCCCGCTTAACAAAAGTTTCCGGATCATTGGGTCTTCGGGAGAGGAAGGGGGAAGTCCGCCAATCTAGCGCTACATCTCTAGAAAACCTTCACTTCCTTCTTGAAACAGAGTGTATGCATTTCTTCTATTACACCCTGCTCCAAGATCCAGGAACATGATATAATGCCGATTAAGCGACATAATTGTACGAGGGTCGATCAATAAGTCTTGTACAGCAGTGCCTATTTCTCTCCGTGGTAGGTTCTGCAAGTATAAATTCAATTTAAACTTCTCAAGTCCATGTTCAAGCGAATACAGGGGATATCTTGATAGGATACTTTGAAAATTTGGAAGTTTTCATTGACTTTGTACCAACATTATGTGGAAAAACTGTAATTTAATGACATGTATTTTTTCTATTCTGATATAATTTTTTAAATATTGATATAATTTTATAAATATTTTAAAACAAAACTCTTGTAAATTTGAAGCTTATAATTGGAGTGGCAGTGGAATGCTCACTCAGCACTTTTGCCTCCGCACTATGCTAAACCTTATCTACCAAGGGAAAGTAAATTGTCTTTCACCCCCAGTTTTGGAACCCAATCGCCGCCACTGTCGCCCACTAATATTAATCGATATTTTAAACAACTTTCAGGAATCGCTTAGAGTATCGGCTCAGCTCTAATCTAGTTCATGCTATAATCTCTAAATAGCACGTGTACATTTTAGAGATTTCAAATTACCCTCTGAAATTTTTCAAGCTGTATTTTTCATTCATAGATGGCGCACGAAACCAATAATTTCCTTTTGGTTGCAAAGACTATGTAAACATCCAAATTTTAAAACTGTTTTATATATATTTTATATATAGCAATTGAACTCTAAAGAATCTTGGGAAAATTTAATGTACTATCATTAGGTAATAATAATTTGAAGTTTATTCAACTCTTCCAAATGATATATTTATCCACAAATTCATAAAGAATATTCAAAGTAAATTTATTGAGTATGAGTGATGAGTGACATTAGTTGTTTTGACTCAGGATCTGATCTCTAATATACTACTAGTACATACTTAATGTTAATGTTCATTCTTAAAGTGTTTTCAGTCGTCCCCATAGTCTCTCTGTGGAAAGCGAGAGAAGACGACCTACTCTCATAAGCATCTTGACTCCAGAAAATGTCATTGAAATGGAAACTGTTTTTACAAAGTGACTTACTCAGAGACAGGATCGCCTTGTCTTGTTCAGTGTGTACGGCGTCTGGCTGCCACAAGGGGGGATCCGGGTTCGATTCCCGGAGTAGGTGATCACACAGGTTGGAATTTCTCCAGCTAATATCCTTGCAAACGCGTCATTAAAATTACCACAAAACAAGTTTTTGTTTTGTTTGTTAACTTCACTTAATGCACATTTAGGCTAATCGGGACTGGACCTACAATTTAAAGTGGAATCAGAACCACTATGTGCCTTCACTGGGTATCGAAACAGGGATCTCTTGATTACAAGCAACGACATCACCACTGCGCCATCGGGGAGACTGGAGAACAAAACAGAAATATCGAAAGACATGGCAGTTCTTTCACGCCTGCGCAGGAGCATCGTTATAAGAACCAACTTCGTGAACAATCCTCGTACTTACAAGGAAAATATCTTGTACGACAATACTGGAAGCAAGCATGGTAAAAGGTCGAGGGAACTTCAACGCACGGAGTGCATAGATTGAGCACTGAAAATGCAATGATTACATAATAAAAAACAATTCGACGAGTGCTTTTCAGGTTTTGCATTTGCATTTGGAAATAAAAAAAAGAGAAAGATTGTCACTTTAGATTCTTAATGAATCACGAGATCTGAGTTTCTTGTGAAAATATCCCCTCCCCCACCAAGCAGAGAATCAGAGTGATCTAAAGTTGACCAGCATTATCTCATGAAGTTGAAGTTTAGATCGACTTCAATTTCTATGAAGGATTTTCCTGTTTCATCGCAGATAATCTTTGCGAATACACGTGTGTGGTATCACAGTATTATTTTTTTTTTTTCAGGGTTGGAGTATGGGAAAACAGTGAAGAAAATAGGAACGTCACTACATAATTAAGTGACGCTTCAATTTGATTTGATCTGATTTTTGTTATTTAGTGTCGCTTCTCTTCTATTTTATGTTGTATAAAACCACTGCTTCATGGAATTTGGCGATAGTTTAATCAGAACTGAACGTGCAGTTTAAAGAAGTATCCCTTGATTACAAGTCAACAGTGTTGCCACTACACCATCCGGGAGGGAAGGGGCTGGAAAAGAGAGAATGTGTGTTGTGGTGTAAGAGAGAGAAAGATAAAAGTTACATGTGAGGACAGACAGATCCATCACCATCATTTTATTAATAATCATTAATACAGGATGTCCGAAAAGTCCCGCGCCATAGGCAAAATCACAGTATTTGTTCAGTGTGCTCTGCGTTGAGTTCCACGCATGTTTGTAGGCGAAATCGCAAATTGTTGAGCACACAGGGGACATAATCTGGACCAATGGCTTCGCATACGTCCTTGATTCTTGTGCGAAGATGAGCCATTTAATACACCCCCCGAAAGCATAGTCCATCGGATTCAAATCCGGCGAGCGTGGGGCCCATTCGGCGGCTCCTCTGTGACTTTTCCAGTGTTCCGGAAATCTGGTATCCAGATTCTTAGCATTTTGCCTATGATGGGGGACTTTTCGGACTCCTTGAATGTTCAGTATTCGAACTTAGTTTTAAGGCAGGGAAGTGTTGCCAAATGTTGATGAAAGCATCATCATTCTACCCTGCCTTAAAACTAAGTTCGAATACTGAACATTTTTAATGAGTGTTAAGAAAATGGCGGTGTTAGAACATATAATTATGTACATATGTATTGTAGGAAGGGAGAGATAGCAATTTCTTGGTCCCCTCTTATTTGAAACACTGTAATCACTGAAAACCGATATGAAAGTTTGAATTAAGTCTTCAGCAGATACTAATTCCAACAGTAACTTACAAGGTTTTCAAACTGTAACGAAGTAACTAAAATTTAGTTATTCGGGGTGGGAAGCAAACCGGTAATAAATGTAAAGCCACGCCCAATCACCTCCGCCATTCAGATAACGTTAGAGAAATGGGCAGTCATTTGCCACAATGGTGCTACAGTAGCAGAGGATGCGCCAACCAATCCGTATAGGTTTCTGAAAGACCAGAAAAACCCGTTCGCAAATAATGCATATGTATGGCACACAATGTGTGTCCTCAGAGATAGCTAACAAGAGTATTTATGCGTGTTGACAAGGACCGCGCGATCTTACACGACAATAAAACGGAAGGTGACGGATAGCTACGCGCAGCGTTGCCAACTCCGAAGGGGAAAAGCTTACCAGATGGAACCGTACAATTTATCCTCTAGTCAGGTTTGTTAAAGATCCAGGCATTTTAAATAAATTCAATTCCGGTCCAGAAGGCTCCGGTAAATAGGCTCTGGACCGTAAAGAACCTTTTTATCTGTAAAGTATTTCAATTCAGTCCAGGGACCTTTATTCCGAATGAATTTAAATACTGTCTAGGAACCTTTTTTCGGGATCAATTTAATTAAGGTCCAGGATCCTTTTTCGGGATGAATTTAAATACGGTCCAGGGACAATTTTTTCGGATCAATTTCAATATGGTACAGGAACCTTTATTCCTTATTTCAGTTCGGTCCAAGTTCCATATTGAAATGAAACAATACGCTGCCTCTAGCAACGAGGTAAAATTCCTAGATATATCTTCCAAACCAAAAGCATTGTTGTTTATTTAGTTATATTATGATAGTTCTTAGCTTATTTTTTTGGTTTTGCTTTATGTCATTTAGCGTTCTTTATTTATAAGTGCCCAATTAACAATGGATGCTAATAAAGAACCAGTGCCAGTGGTAGATAAGGTTTAGCATAGTGCAGGAGCAAAAGTTGCAAAAAGTGTGGGGGGTGGCAACTGCCCCCTCCGCTCCCCCTAGTCGCCGCCAGTGACTAGTGCCAATAATGTTCTTACATCTATTACATAATATTTGCCTCGGTATTTCCCCCTGTACCAGTCTTCTCGGTGATAATATTGTCGATGCATTTTATTACCTCTGTCCTTGCACATAGTGCATAACGCTCCATAAATTAATCCTTGTCATAAATGTATTGTTAAGTTTTTTCGCTGCAGGCACGACTGAAGCTGTTAACGTCAAATGTATCTGCCTTCGTCTCAACCGCGCTCCACATTCCCGCCATGCTATAAATTCCCGCCAATTTTCAATGGCGGGACCAACTATGTCGCGGCAAAAACCAAGGAATTGTTCGAATGACAAATGCCCGTGCAACATTCCAGCCAAAAAGAGTTAAGATTTTTTTCGCAAGAGATCAGCCTTCGCACAAATTGTTTTTTGTCGTCATTCTATTGTTCGGCTGCGTCAAATGGACAGGATTCAACTTTTGCGAAACAAAGGAAAAATCCAAGGGCAGTCTCTTCTCGATGTCCCACGCCAAGGTGCTCAACTTTCAAAAGTTTAGGTCGCAATAATTTGTCAGGAAGGGCTATTATCATAATTCGAAGGTGAAAGGGCAAATGTCTTTTTTTTAAAAGTCCCGTACAGGTTGAGTAAATTGTTGAATGGGCCAGATTCTGCGACGCGCTGTTTGCAAAGTTCTTGTAAAGTGGGATGCAGAAGCAATTTACAAGATGGTTAAATGAAGGCTAGTTCAGGATGTGCCGGATCTTGCTGCTTATGACGTCACACTAAAACAATGACCAAGCAAACTTCCATCAGTATGTTTATTTTCTTTGTTTTACCAAATCAGAGCTTCAAGAATTTAAACAAAATGCCAAACAAGTTGCAGACTACCTCTGTACAGCATACGTAAACACCCTGTCCTTAAAACACGTAGGGTGCAAGAGAAAAATTAATGAAGATAGTCATGGACAATTTGCAGATCAATTCCTGTGTATCCCACTGTACAATGCTTCCACGGAAACAAGAAAGTTTCTGATCGCATTATTTGTGTCATTTGTCATCCTCATGTCAAGGCATGTTCACTGAACGTAAGAATAACACAAGAACAAACCATTACATGCAAGGATTTGACAGCATATGTACTTTCAACTAGAGTAGAATACAAAGTTCACAGTTAGCTTCAAACGTTTGTCAATTATTTACGACATCAAGATTGTTATAACAGACTAACTTCTTGATCAACTTCCAGAAATATGTCAACCTTCATGGTCAAAATTATGTAAAGAGCAACGTGCTGTACATTGTTTTAAAGGAGAACATCTTTATATTGCATACACGTGTTCCTAAATCTGTAGAAAATTACATCATCAAGTACTATTGCACTAACTTTGAGTCAGAAAATGCAGATTCAATTATGTCAGTCTGTCCGTTGCCTTTAAATTATTTTTTATATAGCTAGTGCTGGCAACACTTGAAGAAATTTTGCTATAGAAGTTGCTCTTCACTGATACATAATTTTCACCATGAAGGTTGACTTGACATTTTTCTGGAAGTTGATCAAGAAGTTAAATAGTCTGTTATGACAATCTTGATGTCGTAAAAAGTTGACAAACGTTTGGAACTAACTGTGAACTTTGTGTTCTACTCTAGTTGCAAGTACAAATGCTGTCAAACCCCTGCATGTAATGATAAAATGCACATAAAAATGCTTCTAAAGTATCAGTCTGTTCCCTCGGGAACACAAACACTACAACACAAACAAACGTAGAACTATTTCTACTTCACAAAAATACTCTTATACTATCATCTTTTGATTGGCGGGTCCCGGGTTCGTTTCCTGGTAGAGGTACATTGTACAGTGGTTCGGATTTCACTCTGAAGATCCAGTTCCGTTTAGTTAGTCTGATACCAAATTGGATCTAAAACGAACTCCTTTAACTAATTGTCTTGGTGTGAAGTCATGTTTCTGTGTTAAGCCCCTATCACACGGAACTGGATATCTAGTTGGAAAGCCCTAGTTGGCGATGAACTGACTTTCTAGGTAGAAATCATGGCCGCCTGGCTGACTGCTTGACTGGTTTTGAGGAATAGGACATGTTCTAATTGCTACTAACTTTTTTCGACTAGATTCTGTGGAACAGCCAATCAGAGCAAAGTTTGGCCATGTGAAAGATAATCTGTGAGTTTGAAAAGTAGCGTTTTTTGTCTGTGGTTTCCGAGTGCATACAACACGAAAGGCATGTTTACAATTGAAAAAGCTAAAATATTTTTCCATACGTGTACAGTAAACGGTGTAAAGTATGTATTTTATCAGTGCCATTCTTCTCTACCTAAAACCATTTAATACGAAGCGATATTCCTCTCGGTTGAATAGTTATCGTATTTAAAAGTGTGAAGTGATACGTTGTTTACATCTCGCGCGGCCGCCATTATGGGAACGAAAGACTATCGACAAGTACTGTGTAACAAGTACCGTGTGAGGCGAAAACTAGCAAATGGGTATCCAGTCCAGCGTCAACTAGAGCATTCCTACTGGATTACAGTTCCGTGTGATTCAGGCTTTAATTGATTTCGTGTATTTTAAGTTTTTCTGCCACTTTTGGGCAATCGCACAGATGCAGATGAGTGATGATATGATCAAATTGATGAAAGTACAGTCACAAATTCACCCATGCCCAGGTCCCCTGGCGTCGTAGCGCGATGTGCTAACACTCTGCCACGGAGGTTGTCGAGTGTGTGTATGTGTAAGGCTGTTTTATAATCTAGAAAAGTCTATACATTAGCCCCGTCCAGTTCGCTGCATTTTTTGACACTAGGTATAGTGCAGATGTATCCCGGTGTCATGTTGGTGCAAGGAAATGACGTTCAACCAAGTAGGCGGATAGCGGTGTTCAAGTTCAGCAAATTCAACAAATGCCTGACTGCTGCTTTAAACGTTGATTTGATTAGTTAGCACGTACCACGCGATCATACACCACATGCTACATCGCTCCAGAACGTCAAATCAACGAAGTAGACGAGTCGGTGTTGCACCGTATAACCCACTAGACGTGTCAGTGCAGAGAGAGTCAAAATGTGCAGCGAACTAGACGGGGCTATTGTGCCTCCACCAGGAAAAAGTTCTAGAGCCGCGTATGAATTTATCTTATTGGCTCTCGCGTTCATTTGACCTTATTAGCTTCCATCGAGAGAGGATTAAAGAGTATACAGGAACTTATGCTGTGTAGCAAGTTTTTGTTTCAATTCTCTGTCTTTTTTGCATGAATCCATCGAGGATGCAAACAGCAACCTAAGTATCTTTTTACCAGAAGACATCGCAAGGACCTACGTTGCCCGTGGCAATGTCGATCACCTGAAAAACGTTCGGTGTCTTTCAGAGCAGGCTGGAGTGGTCCCGAGGTAGCCTTGCGCGGGTTTAATCCAGTAGAACAACTTTATAAACATTTACGTTCTTTTTTTGCGCATTGTTGTAGACTTCATTATCATACGAACGGACAAGTTCTGTCTCTGATTTACGTTTCTCCCGCGCGAATTCTTTGCCACCAGCAGTGACATGGCGAAAACACCTTGCTTGCGGGAGGAAATATAAATAACCCGTTCTTCGCCGGCTTTGAAACTGAAAGAACCAAAGCGATCCGTGCGATTGCGTTGCTGGAATAATCGAGAAAATTGTTTAACCGCGTTATCGAGACAAGTCTTGATCTCGTTTAGACATTAACGACACTTCGAGATTTGCCGAGACGAGACCGCTACCTAGCCTTGCATCAATGTTGCCAACTGTACTGTCCTGATGGTGCATGTTTTATATGGACTTACAGACTAGACTGGACTATACACCAATAGTTGCGTCTTGAGAAATGTATTAGACGTACTAAGAAAAATCAGTAAGGAAAGCAAATATTGAACAACAAATACGAAATTTCTGGTTATATTCCTGTGGGCACTAACGAACTAACTCTCCAGCCATCTTAAACGTGAAGGTTTATGGCTGCAGCAACACGACTTCCATCTGTCCCTATCCTGGGAAAGATCAATGCAGTCTTTTCCATCCTTACCGATTTCCTTTACGTCCATCTCAAGTTATCCCTCCATCCTCGTCATGGCCTTCCTACAGATCTCTTACCATCAGGTTTCCAAACAATTCCTGTGAATAAGTATCAGAAACTCATGCTAACTTGAAAAGATCTCAGTGATGACGGCAGGGTGTTACTTTGTGAGTGCAGTGTTCGTTAATGTTATTTCCACTCGTTATCATTCACCCTCATAGTCGCGATTTGCTGAAAGTGGCAGCAAAGCGACGTAAAATTATGTTCATCCTTCCATACTCCTCTGTAAAGCACTGGGTACAATTTAAATTTTCGAATAAATAGCTCGCAAACATCTTAAAAATTTGCTACGTTTCGGAAAGAGACTATTGTTGGTTCATTATTCTGTATGGCAAAACCTTCCCTGTGACGGCTTGCGACAAGAATGACTCGTGTCGTGTCGAATCCCGCATGCAGCTAGCCTTTAACTTTTTCACACATCAGAATCTACAGAAACAGCTTTAAACTGACGCAGGCAGGGGTTTACCAGTTTGCAGAGTTTATCCTTATAGATTCGATGTCTCAGAAAAACGAGCAATTGATACAGGGCAATAATATTTTAGGGTGCACGCATTCACAATTAATGCATCTATAAATACCATGCAAGACATCGAATTTCATTATTGTTCCTCATCGTAAATAGTGTACAAAGGATAAAAAAACATGTTAGATTAAAAAAAATCGTATGGGCGAGCAAAACACACCATTCACTGACACATATAATCCACGTCGTTCTGCGGGCATTATTTAACGAGCGGGTCATGACGTCAAATCCCGTGTAGGGGAGAGCATGTAATTCTCTACCATTCAATTTTTCACGAACCAGTTCACACACTCGCACACCCGCGGTTTCGTTCTGTAGTCGCACCGTGGCGCCGCCGGTGGCGAGTCGCGGCGTTACATAATGCCCCGCAGGTTGTCGTAACAGCAGTTTTTTTGCTCTTCTTTTTGCCTTGTTACCCCGTGGCATGCGCGGCAAAAGTGTGTGAGCTTCGGTCGTGGTATGTCACACCCATATGTGGGTTGCTGTGACGGGAAAGTGGGTTCTCTTGATTGATTATTGACAAATCGGGGATTTTCCTCTAGTTTGGCATGGCAACACTGTACGAAATATCAGATTTCCTTCCCAATAGAACCTAGCAACAGTGGGAACTTTTCATTCCATCCATAAGTAATAGCCACACTGGCAACAAATATTTCTCAAGTGTAAACTCCATTATGTAACAAGAACAGTCTCTTTGAAGAGTAGAATCGCTGACAACACATCCAAGCATTGCAAAATTTACTTTAACTATCGTTATACCTAGTTTACTATCAAGAAATTATTACCAATATATTAAGTACAGTGAGTATTATCGTGCAAATTATCCATCACCATGTTCGTGCACTTTATTTGCCCAATAAGAGCTTCAAGAATTAAAATAAAACTCAAAACAAGCTGTTGACAACTTCTGCACCAGCATACATAAAAATCCATCGCTTAAAAACACGCAGGATGTAACAGAAAAATTAATGAAAATAGTCATGGACAATTTGCTATTGTTAGCTAAATACACAGTTATATATTAATTAAATCTTTTTCACTCATAGAATATTTTCACAGTACATGAATTAAGAGAATCCTTTGTAGCTTCTGATAGTGAGTATGAATGAGATTAGCCAGTTATCCAGATTGCTATAAATTAAACTAATTACTTCCAGTCTAACCCCCCTTCCCTCCCAAATTACATAATTGTAATTATTTCAAGTATCAGCCCACTGTCCACATAATCAGCAAGCAGCACTACAATTATGTTTCTCCTCAGATACGTTTGAAGCCCGATCACCCAACCGAGAAGTGCAAACCCGGCCAAAAAGCTTAAAATAAGATCCCTAAATGCTTTGCCCACGCCACAACCACAACTCTCCACTTTACTCCGCCTTCGAACTACACATGTAGTTTTATCAGAATCTAGTTGCAAGATTCATGGTCATAAAACAGAAATATGATGCCTCATCCACCCCATCAGACCAAAATTAGATCCCCTGGGAACCACACGAGTATGCTCAGTACCAGTTAAGTTCACGCACTGTCACTCAACTGAGAACAGATCCCTAAATGCTTTGCACTACTGAACGCGGCCAAAAGGCTTAAAATAAGATCCCTAAATGCTTTGCACTACTGAACGCGGCCTAAAGGCTTGAAGGCTTTATTTTATCCATAGATTGAACTTTTTCGAAATGAAAACTGTACTGCTTAGTTTCATGAATGTTCCAAATTACTTCTACATTCATTCCCACTGTTCTACGATACTTAATGTCTCTATCAATGGAGAATGGGGAGCGCGCATGCTTACGTAAGATTATTTTAAAGTTGTTTTTTTTTTAACATTAATAACTTTTTTCGAAATCCAAACAGTGCTTGTTACCTCAACGAAGGTTCAAATTTCATGTGACAATGATTGCCAAAATTCTAGGATAATTAGTCTTTCTGCTAGGAGAATTGGAAAAAAAATCATAAGACAATCGGAACCGTTACCCAGAGACCAACTCAGATTTAGAAAAAACGAAAGAAAGAAAAACTTTGGACTACATGGAATACGTATATGGAAAAATCAGAGGTGAAAGAAAAAACAGTATATCACAAAAACAAACAACTATACAATATTATGCTCACATTGCTGAATAGTCTTCGAAAAAAATAGTTGAACATTGTAGGCCATACACTTCTTCTCCCTTGGGTTCTACAGAACTTCCGGTTACAGAAACTCGACTGAATAATATAATTAGTTATCATGCATATGGGACCAATTGTCTAGACTGATCATGTACTTTTCATATGCATGTGCATAATTCACATAGTTTTTCATCCTTAGCATCTAGTAGCTTTACAATGAACCAATCTATTGAATGTGTCATGTGCACTAACTAATAACCTAGAAAATCACACTATTTTACATGTATTTTGTTGATATTGACATTAAGAAATGTCATAACAAAACAATGCTGTAATAACATCGAAACAATTATTTTATATGTTGTCGATTGTCAGTCAAATGTCATAAAAAACAAAGCAATAATATAGTAATAATGTAATGAAAAAACAATTATATTATCTTTGTAAACAAATTATTTTTCATTAAGGAACACTATCATAGTAACTGGTTAACAATTGATTATACATCTTTTGCTTCTGCAGGAGGCCATGTATTTGTTATTATATTCTTGTAAGGGAAGTAACAATAACCACAAGTTATACACAAAAAAAAAATAAGGCACTTTTCGATACCGATACCAAGACATCGGGTATCAGGTATCGGGTCAACGACATTTTTAATACACAGAGTTTATGAAACATAAAAACTGTATATCATTACATGGATTCTGATTCCATCGGTCTCACTACAAATCTTCGTACAGTGGGATCCATGAGTATTACCGTGCAAATTGTCCATCACCATATTCGTGCACTTTATTTGACAAAATAAGAGCTTCAAGAATTAAAAGAAAACTCAAAACAAGCTGTTGACAACTTCTGCACCAGCGTACAAAAAAACCTATTGCTTAAAAACACACAGGATATAAGAGAAAAATTAATGAAAATAGTCATGGACGATTTGCATGGTAATACTCATGGATTCCACTATACCAGATGGGGTTAATGAATTCTTCGCGGAAATCCATACATGAAGAAAGATACCTATAATGTTTATTTAAATGGAATATTGTCTCTAAGAAATTGTTGAAAGCGAAAATAATTAATACTAATGATTAGGGAGCGGAAGTTGATGAAATGTCATCTTTTTTCTGACATCTCGGACACGATGCCCATTAAATATACACAATATTACACTTCGTCTAGAACCCAAAAAAAGGAAATTTTAAAGTGCATGTTTTTGCATTTTTTGCCAATTTTAAGGTTTTAGGTCATTTTTCCCGATTTTCGGCATTTTTCCGTCATTTTTCGCAATATTCGGTGTATTGTTTCATCATATTTTGTCACTTCTTTCATTTTGCTAATATTCTTGAGTCTATTCACCAAGGTGAAATATATATCTCGCATGATTGCAATTTACGAGCAAAAGAAATGTTGAACTGGTGACAGTCTTTGTTGTGGGGGGAAACTACCAGGTGTCCGTCTGGGACAAACTCAAATTTAAGATCAGATAAGGAGATTGCATTTTGTTGAATTTCCTTTCCATTTAAATTTTTAACCCGAAACTAACAAATTTAATGATCATTTTTCCCATTTTTTACGTCATTTTCCCCATTTTTAAGACATTCTATAGGTCATATGTCTGTATTTTTTAGGTCATCAACTTCCGCTCCCTACTAATGATAGATATAAGAAGTAGGAACGGGGAAATAAAGAAGGATATAGGGAAAAATGGGAATAGAAATACAGAGATAGTGAAACACATATATGAAATCCTATTGAGAGACAAAGGAAAATAGTTAACTAGATGAAGATAGAAAAAAGTGAATAGTAGGAAGAGAGAGGGGGGTGAGAAAAATAAGGGAGAAAGATAGGAATCATCACCACCGAAATAAAGCCTCTCCGATGGCGTAGTGGTAACGGTCGCCCTGTAATCAAAGGATCCCAGTTCGATACCCGCTGGAGGCATATAGTGGTTCGGATCCTACTTAAAACTGCTACTCCCTATTAGCATATCTGTGCATAAAGTGAACTTCAAAACATAGTAACAGAAAAAAATAGAAAATTATGGATAATGAAAGAGAATAAAAAAGATACAGTGAAACAGGAAGAAAGAAGAAAGGAAAGACAGAGAAACAGATGACCAAAAAGAATGGCATCTATATTTTCCATACTGATATTGTTTGTTTAGCTCGGGTAGGATTTTTATGACCTAGCATATTTTTTTGGCAAAGGTGGTGTTCCCTAAATATATAAAAATTCATATTCTAAAGAAACTAATTGAATTAAGGTGCTTTTTAAGGGCAAGTTTTGGCATATTTGGCCATTTCTACGTGATAAAGCATATTTCGATGGATTTCCGGCCATATTTAGCATATTTCCGCTTCTTCAAGAAATATACAGTCATTTTCCAAGTGCATTAATTCTTACTCCCATGCTCACTCGAGGGTATTTCTTTTGGACTACAGCAAAATCTATTTCATTTTTAATTGAAAATTTACAGAAAGTATTCATTGTGCATTTCAACTGATCAGGGCCCATAAAGTGAACTATAAATAGTAGGTATGTGAAAATATTTCAGCATAAGTTAAATATTGATGTTTGAAACAATCAAGTTATAAGGGCATATTTTTCAAATTATAGTGCATATTTTTGTAAAATTTTAGGTCATAAGAGCATATTTTATTTTGCATATTTTGGTGATCTTTAAGTCATAAAAATCATAGCCCTATCTATAACCAATCACGTGCTCGAGAATCCGAAAATTCGGACCAATAAGCTTTTATAGCCCCAAACCGACCCTCCAACGTTATTTGGCACGCCACTGGCTGTAGCCTGCAGCCAAAGCACTTTCAGATACACTGCTCCTGCTACGATCTGGCATCAGACAAGAATTTTAATAGGCTAATTAAGAAGCAAGATCAGTAAACTCGTAGCACCAGCTACTGACCCGTTTAGGAGAGACATCTGTTGGCGAGTTTCTGAATTAAGTAACGAAAAGAAGTAGGTTCGTAACGACTGGATGTCTGCAAATTCCACAGATCACACTGCTTAAGCGTCGGTAGCGGAGAAAGCAGGGGGAGGGGGGGAGTGAGTTGACTACACGTTCTATTTTCTATAAAACAAAATTAATGTAATTGGGAACTGGATGAATAGAAGAGAGTACAGATTTAAATCTACCATATTTTACAAGCATCCACACATTTATCACAGCGAAGAAGAGGGAGATGTTTTTAGTAAGCCTCTATGACGAAGCATGTCCTACGTTCTAGATTCGCCCCCCCTCCCCCCCCCCCAAGTACGATTCCGGCCTCCTAAAATTAGGTCTCAAGTTACGCCCATGAGTCCAATTTCTCCACACAAGGTAGATCGGGACTGAACCTACAGTTTAAAATTGGATCCGAACCACTACTGTCTGCCTGCCTTAGCCGAGACCATGGACGGAAGTGCGCATGCGCGAACCGGACGGGTTCAGTGGCTAAATAGGGATGACGGAGCTTTGGGCAGGAAGCGGGTTCCTTGAAAATCGTCTGCTGTAGAAACAGCAATGAAGTTTCAACGTAGTAACATCGCCGCCAAAATACATACAGAGATGTTTACGAATTATGTAAGGGTTATGTAAGCCATCCATATACTATATAAGCAAACAGAACATATCAGGAAAGTATTCATATCGTCACATTAGTAGATAAACTTGTTTGTAAAGCAGTAGATTTATTTTTAGATCATTCAATTAAATTGATCTTCTTAGTAAATATTATAATTAGCACAAATGTACACAACATTAATCAGGATAGTATGCAATAATAATAATATTGTTGTATATAGTATTATAATTATAAATGTAGTAACTGAATGGCTTGTGACATTTTCTATCAAAACGAGGGTGTTTTGTAGAATGTGCAACAGGGGCCAAAACGTCCCAATTTTCCTCATTCAACTTCGAAACTGTTTGTTGCCAATTGTAAGAGCCATCACAAACACAACACAGAAAGCGGTAACAAACACAACACGCAAACCCACGCAAGCGAAATACCACAGGGTAGTTCGGCGAGTGCTTCTCCCTGCTTCCCCTCTCGCGTTTGGAATCGTCCTTTCCAGGTAGTTTCCTCTTCCTTGGCCGGACTGTATGTGCCTCCCTGGTATCGAACCCGGCACCCCTTGGTTACAAGGCGACGACGCTACCACCACACCATCGGGAGGCTAATAAATGTATGTAAAGTTACTAAAAATATGTACAGGCAATTTAAATATGTAAAATGAGGAAAAATTCATAGAATAACTTGAGGTTTCTTTTGCAAAGTTAGTCGACATTTTACGTCTTTATGCAACTAAATACGCCCGAATAGAATCTCTATTGTATAAATAGAGATTTGTTGTAGTTATTACATAGAGTTACTTATTTTTTGTCTCTGAGAAAATAAAAACGCACATTTCCTTGTTTAGTACAGCATATATGACGCAATGCATCCTGCAAGTATCTTCGTTGCTAAGAAGTTGGAATTTATCGTGGAGTTGGCAACATTGATGGAAAAGACTGGTCCCGGTTCACAGTAAGAATGAAGTCTCCGTAAACAAATACACGTGGCTTGTGAGCTATCCTATTGGTTATTCCATTCACAGCAGTTATGTGATGTAGCCAACGTAATTGCTCTAGTGAAGTTGACCTTATGTTATGAACTGTACAGATAGGACGAATAAAATAACACCAGAGCTAACACAGGGAAGGAACTATTTCTCAGAAGTCACGTGGTTTTGTTTACATCAACTTTGTTCTTACAGCTGATGAAGAATAGTAAGATGATTGAATGTAGAGCGGAAGGGAGTAAAAATAAACATGCAAAAAAGGAAGGAGGGGACATGTTACGTTCTGCATGTTTATCGCCCGCGAGTATCTGTTCGTTTCTTCTTTGAGCGCGCGTGTGGGTCGCCGGGGCGAAAGGTACAGGGCTCCAATTTCATGGTTTATGATCAACGTGCTTAGCATAAGCAGACGGCGTGGGGGCTCACAAGAGAAAGGAGGGAGTAGTCATTATGAACATTATGGCTCCATATTTAGCCTTACACCTCAAAATACGCAACTTGTACTGAATTTAAACTTTGGGAGAAACAAGGTTGTGGTCCTGTTGTGGAACGCAATAGATCCCCATAGAATGTATGGGTCCCTGGACCTTTAACAACTCTATTGTTGCAATTTTGAGGTTCAAGTTGTTGGGTTACTTTTTATACGTACACCTATTTTCCGGCCAGCTTTGCAATCCTTCCTTAATTGTGTTAAAACCTCCATAATTTTACTCTGCGTGTATTCTTTGTTTAGCATAGTGGGAAATCGTGGCATAATTACTGCAGACGTGCACCCATACGAAGAAACCAGCTCTCACGTCACTAAAATCTAACTGCAGCTGATCAGTCTAACAAAAACACAAAATCAGGAAATTTCATTACAATCATCCGGCCTTTCGGGGCACCGCCCCGGCTGCCCCAGCCCATTACGCCCCTGCCTCCCCCGAGATGGAATATTCTGGCTAAGTCCCTGTTAGGGTGTGTGGATAAATTACTGATTCCAGGCTATAATCTAAATTATGTGAATCTTTATTGTCTTTCGAAAATCTCAAAGACTAAGGAACCACAGACAAGAAATGCCTAATGTTGAATCGATGAATGTTTTTCTTTTAAAACGGTCCAAACATTCCGCTGGCAGTAGCGTTGAAAGATAAATTTTGGGAACTCGAAGATCGAATAATATTTTCAGATGGACTCCAGTTCAATGATGGCAGAGCACGGCAGTTGCTAGGATTCGCGTTCTCTCTCTTTCTCTCCCGTACGCACACAACTTATCGTAGGCTCGCGGCCCAAATACTAACGTGCAAATACGCGATGTAAATCTGTTGCGCATTTACGCAATGCGTTACGCCTAGTGGCCGAGACATACACTGTGACGTACATTTGCATCCGTACACCCTTTCCTCGGAGTCCAGTTCCCCAGTGCGAAATTACGGTGTCTAACATCCGCAGCTACCCAAATACTGTGGAATTTCTGAGTGGCGTGCAAAATTTAATGACTTCGGCGTGTTTTTAAGGAGGTGTATGGGCCGCTTTAGAAAACATTTATTTTAACATTCTTGCTAGCATAAAGCCTTTGTGATTACATTGTATAATACATACAGCACGAAAGGCACGTCGAGTTACATCATCCATGGTGAGTTCACTTTATTTACTAAATAACTAAAATATTCTTCAATAAGTGTAATGTATATGTTATAAAGTATATATTTAAGCAGTGCCATTCAATTTGTAGCTAAAACCATTTACTAGCAAACGTTATTCCTCTCGGTTGAATAGTTATCGTGTTTTAAAAATGTGAAGTGATACATTGTTTACATCTCACGCGGCCGCCATTACAACTGCACTCGTGACGTAGAGGTCGCTTCTGATTGGTTACGCTACGAAAAATGCTACGGACCGAGCCTATCCTTGACAAATGCCATGAAATATGCCATAAGATGTTTCACTTTACATGGTAGATTTTTGGTCATGGCATAAATGTTAAGGAAAATGCTTTCGTCTAAAGCGCGTCTTTGCCTTTCTCTCTATTTCTCTCTCGCTCTATCTTTTTTCTGTCTCTTTCTTTCTATATGCTTGTC
Source organism: Lepisma saccharinum (assembly GCF_977018435.1). NCBI lineage: Eukaryota > Metazoa > Arthropoda > Insecta > Zygentoma > Lepismatidae > Lepisma > Lepisma saccharinum. The sequence goes on from NC_139258.1 coordinate 16,345,454, forward strand.
TCTTCATCTCCCTTTTGTTTCTCTATCTTTACCTTGTCTTTTCTTTCTCTCTTCGTCCGTTGTTTTCCTCTATCTTCGTATCTTTCTGTATGTCTTGTTCTCTTGTTTCTGCTTTTCTTTCTTTTTCTTTGTTTCTTCCCCTGTCATTTCTTTCTATATTTTCTTATCTTTGTCTCTTTCTGCATTTATCCGTCTTTCTTCCACGCTAGACCTATTCGTTCTACTGCAAGTAATTAGAGTCTCATTAAAATGTTTATTGTTGATTGAAAATTTCTAACGTATACTCTGTCCAGGCTATCTCTGGAGCAAGGCCGCGCATAGCGACAGAGAAGTTGAGGAAATCGAGTGGGCAGAGCGAAGCAGTACATACTGCTGCGATGGTAACAGCAGTCGCTTTCCCCCTCCACGCAATCCCATTCCCTCCCACGTGTTCATTGGTGGAACAGTCTCGCGTCACTACTTGTTTTCGTCCGCTCGCTCCGGGGATAACCGACAGAGTATAGTTATTTTGGAGAATATGAGAATAGGGTAGCGCCCTCCCACCCTCTGGCGGCGCCGTTACCTGTGTTGCGCTTCTGTGAGCACTTAATTAAACTCAAATGTGTGGGTGGAACGGCTTAGAACTAACAGGATTAGGTTTCACAAAGATGGAAAGAAATGAAACAAGAGCATTGTGGTCACGTGTCATGCTTAGCTAAACGTCACTGCAAATGGAGGACCAAAGAGAACCTGACGCCCTACTTAACAAAAACCGCCAAGCCGTGGATAATAAATTAAAAGAAATATATCACTCAGCCTAGCTCAGACGTACGATTAGCGCAGATTCGTGTAAACAAGATACAAAAGATATCTTGTAAACAAGATGGCGCCCAACTAAAACCACGGGTAACGTTCGGATACGCTATTGCCCTCACAGCAATTTCTGAAAACAACACTTTATGCCCAAGGGCTTATTTAAGGGGAGGAGGGGTCCAGGGGGTCCGAACCCCTCCCCGAAAGACTTACCAAAATTAAATAATGAAAATATACTTGTTTATCATTTGTTTTGCAACCACCGAGGGTTGCTAATTTTCTGTGAACTTATTGTAAGGTAATGATTATATTGTGATCATACGACTTTGAACCACAATACCAAACATTTATGCTTACACACTACTATTTATGCTAATATGCATAAAATATTAATCACGAACTTTACTTTTCGCCAAATATATCTAACATCCTTTTTTGTTAATCAATTAATATTGAATTCTTCATTTATTTGGCATTAATTTCTTTACCAGGGCACTTATTCTTATGCATATTATGCTGATTTTATCTCAGGTAAGTTAGATAATGAATACGTGCTGTTATAATTCTGTTCGTATACCGTCTTTTTTTACCTATTCGTGTAATAACAGTATAATAATTAATTTACATATTTTAATTATTATATTTATAATTATCATATAATTATTTCAATTTAAATATTATTAATACTGAAATTATGATTCTGAGACACTTGGTTCTGACTCCCCTAGACTTCTAGATATATAGTTCTTTTTTCCTTATGTGAGGCCTTCCTCCAACCTAACCTACTGAAACGTTTCGCGAGTAGGTTAGGCAAATCTGGTTTGCTTGTCCCGTGCACGTCTTAAAAGAATACAGGATATAGAATAAAGAAGAATGAATGTAGCCGATATGCATGCTGGGCCTCTCCAATGGAGCGTTGGGTTACGCTGTAACCAAGTGGTCCGGGTTTGGATCCCCATTGTAGGTACATTGCTCAATGATTGGAAATATATCTGAAGCTACTTGATATAATTTTGTGTCACTTTGGTTCCTCTTTAGAAATCACGACATTAAGGATGGATGATGAATTTATGAAATAAGGAAATTCCTTGAAACGCCAATGAACACTGGCGTAAGTAAGATAGGACTCTGTTCTGGAGAAGACTGCAATTGCAAAGCTGTGTTCTGTGGGGGTGGAGGCAGTAACACCGTAACATGTTTCGTAATTATCGTCTTAAACCTTAGTTTAAAAGTTGTTCAAAGACAAAAATGGTAAAAAGGTTATCTTAGAGTACTTTGCATTTCCCACCTTGATTTTTCTCGAGTTCCTTAGTGCTTTTTAGAAAATGTTAATTTAAGAATTTCGGGAAGGGCTGTAGCCCCATCTCCACCCTGCGTACGCCAGTGTCCATGTTCAAAATTTGAATCTTCGTTGCACTAAATCTGCCACAAGTAAACTAGAGAGGTAGAACAAGAGACAATGAGACCAGGCTTCGAAACTCACTACGGTCACAATTTCGGTTATCCTGAACAGTACTTTATAACAATGAGGGTCATAAAAGGACGCAGGAAGGTTTCTGAAGCGATGGGAATCACAACTGGTCTCTGAAGACAGTAGTCATTATAGAAAGCGAAGGAAGGGTCGAGTAGGAGGAGATAGCTACAGTGATCTTCCGGGCGACGATCCAAGAGGCTTTTTCCTTCCACAGAGTGCATCGAGGTTAAGAAAAAGGAGCGGATGCTCTACTTAGGATCAATTACAGGTGAAAGAAATGCACGAGAGATGCAGCTCACAATGCAATCACTCCAGAAACGCGGATGCCGAAGACAGCTCTGCGGCGTGAGAGTGCAATGTGTTGAGTGAGAGAATACGGCCTGGTTTGGGGTAGCCGACCTAAAGCGCGGACTGCGCTGAAGACAACACGCGCGATCGGCCCGCCATCTACACCGGGATCTTCGCACATGCAAATTATGTACAAACCCGTTTCGTGGAGAATGGTGAATTGCTGAAATAACCGAAGTAAAGGTAGCAGAATGAAATGCCTATCTCTTACCTGAGATCTGATTTGCTCTTGTTATTTAGCGTTGCTTTACTGACTGACTCTTTTTGCCAGTGGCGTAGCAACATGTCGCGAAGCTTTGGGCGAGATTAGAATGCGAGGCCCCCCCATCTGTTTTTTAAATTTGAAATCTCAATGTCAATCGATACAAAATCTTCAGGAATACGTCAGCAGATTATCATATTTAAATAATATAATAAATTACTGACGAAAATGATATTTAATACTATAAGACGGAGAGGCAGAGGCTTATTCTCGAAACACACTATTCGCGATTAAAATTACCACCTGAGCACTAGTGTCGCTTCCAATATGGCCGCTCTAAGTAGGATGAATCTTTGTTTACATTCAGCAGTAGTACAAAATAGCAGCGTGTTATAATGACTGGTATGGTAGAAAACGTTTAAATTACGCATTCGTTTTAAATGTTGCGAATGAGATGTGAATTCCAGGTACTCTAACAAACGTGAAGCTGTACTGAGAACGGAGCATTTAATTATGATAGGCAAAAATAACACGGGAAATGCAGACGAAACTATGTATACGCACTGGTTGTCCAAAGCAGTGCTGTATCATCTGCACGTCATGTTGTAACTGGGGTTCTCGGAAATTATTTGAAAATAAAGGAATTGAAATTGACCTGTATTTGAAAAGCTGGGACAGGAGAAAATTGCGAACATATCGTTGCAGTTCTTTCTCGAAAGAGTAAGACTTGTTTAATAATAATATTCACAATTTCATGACCAGGCTATACTCACTGAAAAAAGACATCGTACTGAATGAAACAGTAACATTAGCATGTCCACCTTTTTTTCTGGTTACATTTGACATTAATTCATTCTCAAACTATTTTCATCTTCCCTCTTAATCGACTTGCACCTGTTCCAAATTTCACACATACGTAATACCAGTAATACATGGACGCATTGGGTAAGACGCTTCATGATTTTTCGGAAAAAAAGCTTTATTTATAAAGTACAATTTAAAACTTTACTTTCATGGTAATATATATTTACCTCTCGAAAAATAAAGTAAGCTGATTCGTGCATTCTCGGTAATTTCCTTGCCGAATTACAGTGTTATATCCCCATACCAATCTTCTGTCAATTACGTTTTCCCTGATTTATTAACAAATTTCATTTTGTTGATTCCACGGGGTGGAAACACATGAAAACTTTTAATTTGTTCTGACCCATAAAACGATTTAGAGCAAAAAAAACAAAAAAACAACCGAACAGTAGACCTTACTCTCTCGCATATTCCCCATGCTTTAAACGACTTCAACACAACGTATCCTACTTAGAGTACTTCCTGAAAATCTAACCAGATGGCATATCGGTTAATTTTAATCGCGAATTGGAATTTTCCTTAACCAAAGGAGTAGTGATAGTACGTTTTTAAAGATGTTCTTCAGGCACTAAGACGTAAGTCAAATATCCTTAAATATAGCCTGTATTATTTTCAATACGTTTTTCATTTTTAACTCATTTCAAAATTTAGAAAATAATAAATGGGAAAATGGTTCATGTGAGAAATACGGAATATTTTTCGGGCCCCTTAGGCTTAAGGCCCATCTGCCTCTGGTTTGACCTATTCATTCAAATTATAACGTTAAACTAGAATTTAAAGCCAGATAAAACGTGATTTTTTTTTATTATTTATTACATTTTTCGTATCAACCCAATGGGGCGCGAGGCCCCTGGCGGTCGCCCGATTCGCCCACCCCTTGCTACGCCACTGCTTTTGGCTAATATCGACAATGAGTGATAAAATGAAATTGAAGGGACATTCACAATGAACACGCATGTTCCTGCCGGGATTCGAACACAAGACCCCTGGTGTCGCCACGGAAGTAGGCACTTTTAGCTACAACTTCTAGCGTTAACTAAGCCACGGTGCTAGTTAAATACTTACGTACTCATGTTTCAGTTAGTTGAAGCAAACTACCCCAGTTCGAATAGTTCCAAAAGTAATCACTAGATGTCACACTAGTAACCAAAATCGCAAATTGAAAATCATCGTCAACAAAAATGAGAAGGGCAGTAAATATCTTTTTTTATTATTAATATCACGGTACTATTATAGTATGGGGGTGACACCTATAAATCATATATTTCGCACGTTTTTACATTGCTTACGTACTATTTTGGAATGCGGAAAATTTCCTAAGGTGAAATAATGCATTTCTAACTAAGATAATGTCTATTTCTTATATTTACGAGTACTTACTGTTACTTGTTATTTTGATTCTGTAACACATTATGGCGGGCGATAGCGTACTGGTTCAGTGCGCGTTGTGCGAGCGTTTTGTCGATTTATGCAGTGTTGCAACCTCGTTCACCGGAAAACACCTACTATCGTGCCCGGATTTGAAGTTATGCTAATACCTCGAAAACCATTGACGTTAGCCTCACAAACCATTCACGGTAGCTCACAAACCATTGACGTTAGCCCCACAAACCATTCACGTTAGCCCCAAAAACCATTTTCCGTAAGGTTAGGTTAGGTTAAGTTAGGTTAGGCAAGCATAATTTAAAAAAAATACTCGACACGTCATGTTCTAGTGAAAACACGGCGAGTTTGAAACACTGACTACGGGGTTTACGTCATTAACACACGGAACATTGTGCTCTCGTGCAAAAAGCAAATGGCAGCAGCAGTAACAGCGTGTCGGACAGAAATTTTCGCAGAAAACAACATGCATTCGCATTAAAATGGATCAAAACTACATTCACGAACTTCCACAACGCTACAGAAAATGATTTCCGTAAGTACTTTCTCCTGTAAATTTGAAGATATCCGTCACCCCTATACTATAATGTTACCATATCACGTTTGTGAAATTGATCGTTAAAGAAGATCGTTAAACTGGATTATAATATTCTTAAAATTGTATGCTACACAATGTGCACCTTGACTGTACAATATCTCTTCAGTTTTCTTAAAGAAACAAATAAATGGAAACAGACTACAGATATTGATTACCTCCATTTTAGTTCTTTTAAAGTTAGTTCACTTTTATGAACAGTAGAGTAACGCATGGGACCACTTTCGAATTTGCTTGCCTTTTCAAAGGACTCGTGCAACAGTCTCCATATTTGCTCGAATCATAAGTTTGGCAACCACGATGCATAGACGACATGTCATCCTTTGGCGGAAACAATACCAGGATAAACTTTTTGGCTAACATGGCTTATCTCCCATTCTTGCTTGTTTGCTGATGCGAGCAGCGTTCGGCACCTTGAGACACGAAAGTAAACGATGCCAGCCGAACACAATTGAACCGATCGCTGATTGTTTTTCGGCCGCCAGTTCAAAATGCGTTCACTGTAGGTGCACACAGAAGCAAGTTTACGGAAATCCAGAAACGTTACAACCTGATTTACAACGCTCAACTCGTGTCATTACGACCCACACCACAATAGCCAGGTCAGCAAAGTTTAAACAGGATGTTCTGTTTGCATTTGACAACGAAAGAGTCACCATAGCAAGGTCGGCTCACCGTTAGCATGTTTGCCGAAGCAAAGAATGTGTGTGTGGGGGGGGGGGAGGATTCGTAACAAGTATCTCTTAGGCTCGTGACTTCCTTTGGGTTAGTTATGGAGAATCATTGCCTGTACTTGTCATGGTCAATTGTATCGGCATGATATTAAAACTCTGCCCTGACACGCTTCATAAAGCACACGAACAATTAAGAAAACGGAAGCTAAGAAAAATAAAAAGATTTGACCAAATATTGGTTACTGGAAGTAATAACAATTGAAATGGAAAAGGAAAATGGTTCTCGGATATCACGCTTCTTTTGTTTAACGTAGAGTTAATGTTTCAAAGGGATAGAATGCATTTATTGCAAGATGTCGTCCATGAATTTCGCCCACGGTCTAGCTTATAACCAGGGAAAAGATTTATGCCCAAATACATATCTACATAATGATGCAATGATTTTGTAGTATCATTGCCAAATGCTATTATTATTTTCCACATTTTTACTTATTAGCTTCAGCACATATTTTAGTTACTCTTACTTCCTCCACCGGGTATCGAACCCGGGATCCCTTGATTACAAGATGAGGACGTTACCACTACGTTAGAAGTAGGGATCGATTGATTGATTTGGCTTATGCCACTTTTGGCTAATCGCAAAGATCAGGTGGAATTGATACAGACACACTCACGAAGAACACCCATGCCCTGGCCGGGATTCAAACCCGGGAACCCTGGCATCGTACCTCGCTGTGAAAATAACTCCTCCACGGAGGCTGGCATATACGTAATAAAATGAGTCAAAAGGTGATAAAGAAGGAAAAGGAAAATGGACAGAGGAAGATGAAAAGAAAGCACAAAAATAGAGAAGATGAGGAGAGACCTACCTTTCTGTCCATAAAGTGGACTTAAAATAAACAAATCAAGTCAATGGGGGAGAAAGAGAAGAGGGAAGAAAATGGGAGAAAAGGAAGAGAAAGAAGAAAAGAAAGAGAAAGCGGAAAAGGAAGAGAAAGAGGAAAAGGAAGAGAAAGAGAAGGAAAAGGAAGAGAAAGAGGAAAGGGGAGGGAAAGAGGAGAAGGAAAAGATAGATTAAAAGAGAAAGATGAAAATAAAAAGAAAGATGAAAAAGAAGAGAAAGAGGAAAGGGAAGAGAAAGAGAAGGAAAAGAAAGAGGAAAAGGAAGAGAAAGAGAAGAAAAAGAAAAATTAAAAGAGAAAGATTAAAAGGAAAAATGAAAGAGAAAGAGGAGAAGGAAGAGAAAGAGGAAAACTGAAATGAAAGGGGAAAAGGAAGAGAAAGAGGAAAGGGAAGAGAAAGAGGAAAATGAAGAGATAGAGGAAGAAAAGAGGAGACGGAAAAGAAAGATTAACCTTTTGCCGCCCAAGGCCTTTTTCACAAGTAAGCCTCTATTGCCCGAGCCGATTTTGAGTAAAATGCAGAGTTTCAATTAAATGAGTGTAGATCGGAGACTAATTGCCCTAGAGAGATGAGTGATATACCGTTGTACGCGGAATGAGCCAGAGATTCAGACTATATGAAATTTTTGAAAATTCGGCGTATATGTGGCGGGGGGAGGGGGCTAACTCTCAAAATTCCAAAATTTCGGAAAAAAAATTGGTTCCCCCACCCTCCCCCCAAGAAAAAAGTACATCACAGTGTCGACATGCACATGGAAATGTTCGCCGACATGTAAGGATCCCAAAAATATTTGCATTATTATCATATGACCAATGTAACTTGAGTTGTACCCCCAAAAGGAATGGTCGGCACGCCACTGATTCAAGCTTCAAAATGCAGAGGTACCTTGAAATGACTATAGCTCAGAAACTAAATGCCCTAGAGATATGAAAGATATACCGTTGTACGCAGAATGAATCACAGATTCAGACGATATATAATTTATGCACATTCGGCGTACATATGGAGGGGGAAAGGGGGGAAATCCCCTCAAAAATACTTTTCTTAAAAAAATGGTGTTTTCCCCCGCCCCGAAAAAAAATGTCAAAATGCAAAATTTATGCAAATTTGGTGTATATATGGAGGGGAAGGGAGAAAACCCCCAAAAATTATTTTGAAAAATTGTCACTTCACCCAAAAAATGTCCTCGCACTTGGGCACAAACGACACCTACGCACAACATTCACGGACGAAAAGCTAGAACGTAGTAAAAAATGAGCGCCAATTCTTGCAGCTGCTTGAAATTCTATTTTTAGACAATGCTGGGTAACCCCTGTTGCCACTTGTGCTAAAAAAAACAAAGGTTTCCTTCAGCGCGCTTCGAAATTCCATCCTCACAACGCAGATTCAACAACCAGTCTTCCCCCTCCCCCCCCTGCTTGCGCCCTCACGGAAAACTTTCATTTTGACATCGGATACTGATAAACAAGCTTCCTTGGAATGCACTAAAGCATTGCTTTAGAACAACAAAGCCGGTCTTCCTTTGTCGGCAAAAAATTGACCTTTAAAAGAGACGCAAGAGAGAAGTCCCTTTTCCCGCCTTTCCCCCTCCATTTTCATGAAGACAAAAAAAAATGCAAAAAAACATTTCTGTTAAATACATGTGTTAGGAACAATATAAAAAAATAAAATCGAAATTCTAGCCAAAATTAGAAAAGTTATAACGTAAAAACTACGACCTTGACACAGCGTCTCGATCGAGATGCTTGGTGTCCTGAGGGTTACTTTTGGGTATCTCGTTCGGGACGCTTGGGCCCCAAAAGGTTAAAAGAGAAAGATGAAAAGGAAAAGAAGGACGAAAACAAAGAAAGAGAAGATGAAAAGGAAGAGGGAGAAGAGAAAGAAAAGAAAGAGGAAAAGGAAGAGAAAGAGGAGAAGAAAGAGAAAGATAAAAGGAAAAGAAAGAGCCGAAGGAAGAGAAAGATGAAAAGAAGAGAAAGATGAGAAGGAAGATAAATATTAAAAGGAAGAGAAAGATGAAAAAGAAGAGAAAGATTAAAAGGAAGAGAAAGATTAAAAGAGAAAGAGGAAAAGGAAACTAAGTGAAAAGAAAAACATGGAAGAAAAGCAAAGAGAAAAGGGAGGAATGGAGGGAAGAGAAAATATAATGAGAGGGATAAAATGAAAATAGAGGAAGAGATTTGTAGAGAGGCAGAGGGAAGGAAAGCAAAGGAATAAAGATACAGATAGTGGACTATCAAGAGATATGGAGAACACAGGAAAAAAGAAGGTGAGAAAAGGAGAAGAGGGAAATAAAGAGAGTAACCCAGTAGTCATAATCAGGGAAAATATTCCTTCAAGGAATTTGAATAGTTTATTGTTCATAAGTAAGAATACAAGAAATGTTAGTTTTAATTGAAATGGTGGTTGTGTAAAAATATAAAGTCGAACTTTGTTCTAAACTATATATCAAGACTAGCAGTTGTTGTAAAACTGAATAAAATTAACGGAACGGTGGAAACTCAGAAATTTAAAGATACTTGGACCTTATGTATCCTCACAATATTAACGAAGCGTGTGGCCATCACATGTCCACGTGGATGTACTCACAAGAATTGGCAACACTGAAGGGACATACGATGGCCACAAGTCTGTGAAGAAACTGAGGTCTGAGTTTCTTTAAGTTTGTCCGGAAGTATAAGAACAGAATTTTTCGAACAGTTGGTTGTGTGAAGAAATGAATATTTTTTATGTTTTCTATGCAGGGTTGTTAAAGGTTTACGAATTTTAAATAAATTCAATTCCGGTCCAGGAGAGAAAATCAGCAAGCGTAAATGGGTTCTGTACCGTAAAGAACCTTTTTATCTGTAAAGTATTTCAATTCGGTCCAGGAACCTTTTTTCCGGATCAATTTAAATTCGGTCCAGGAACCTTTTTTCAATGTAACAAAACGCAACTTGGACCGAATTTAAATTGTGCGAGAAAAAAAGGTTCCCGTCATGTTGCGGAACCCAATAGAACCCATTAAAATTTATAGGTTCCGGACCCTTAACAACCCTATCTTTAGGTACTGTTATTAATGATTACTGTGTGAATTGAACCCGTTCTTTGAAAAGGAAGGCACATCCGTATAAAATATAAGCACACCGAGTTAAGTACAGTCACGGACATTTCTGGGTTGTAAAAATCCCATAAACTTGCAATGGAATCGTTACAACCCAGAAGTGTCCGTGACTGCACATACAATGCTTGCTCAATCCAATAATCACGGGAACAAAACTGAAAAAGAACAACAATAGTGTGCATAGGCATAGATATCGTGCCGACTCTTGCTAATTCATACACTTTCACAACTTTCTTCGGAGGAGGAGGGGGGGATCTGCCCGCTGCTTGGACGTTGCGATGTAAGTAGGCGACAATGTTGATCTTCCAATAGCTATTGTCTCAACGGGGAGGATGGCAGAAGCGAGTGAAGGTCGTACGATGTTCCACTTGGCAACGCACTCGTATGCGTGTCAACAGCCTCATTTCCATCCGAGGTCAGTGTCACCGACGTTCTGTGTGTGCCAAGCCCATACACACATATGCTCATGTACACAATAGCAGTTGTTGTTCCGCGGACTGTATGAGCATGCTAAGTGTTTCCATCCTCGGTTGCATTCCTTGGAAACTGTAGCCCACATCTCTTCCCCACTACTAGTAAATTTGGTGGACTATGCCTTCTTATGTAACAAGGCCTGTGCTGAATTTTCATGTTGACATGTGACGTCATCGTTGGTAGGTCAGTATTCCAACATGATATCAACATTGCAGTCGCAAATGCGCGTTCGATAGACGAAAAATGGACGTAGTTTCAACGTGGTATTCCTATTGTACGTGGGTAAAGTGTAATAATTGTCATCTTTGACTGTGATGCTGGTATAGTGTTGTGTTGTAATCCATGACCTACCGATGATGACGTTGTATGCACGCAGAGCCTCAGCGCAGTCCTTCCTCATAAGTAGGCATTGGCTATGGACCTGTATATACCCTTATCTGTGCTTTAACTAAGGGACGTTCTGAGATGGTCGAGAAACTCCATATGTATACCAGACTATTTCCCACGTACTTCCACAGTGATGTAAATTCGTTAACCAATGACCGCTCATTTCCTTCAATTATTTCACCTGTATGCAAACCCCTTGCACCTACTTCGCACGAAGTTGTGCCTTCATCAAATCAAAAAATCCCAACACGTTTTACGAAAAAGGCTAAAAGTTTCGGAGAAAACAGTTTAAACCTCCAAAATCTCGGAGAAAAATACCCAGGAATCTTCATCCCAGCAAGCATTTCGAACGAAACAATGCTCATTTGCTAACACTTGCACCTCTCAAGTATGTGAGCCATAAAACATGAGATTTCACTGAACACGCAAAACGGGGAAATTTATGTACGCCAGCTCCTCCTAGCGGAGGGAGCGAATCGTGCGTTCTACTTCCCCCTTCGGCGCGTCCTTCACGCTCTCAGCCCATTGTCCACTTATCCAATTCGTTCCGGGCAGAATTTTTACTAACCACTGCGTCAAAAATCCGTGCGATGCGATATAAGCTGCAGCAATTCGTGACACTTTCAGGCTATCAATTCTTCCATAACAGTAAGATTCGGAGGTTGTAATTTCCCTCCCTAGATGGTGCTGGACGTCCTAATTTTTAGGCGGCGCAGGAATTAATGCCAGTTGCACATCCGCCAAAAGAATCAAGGCGAGGTTTACACGGATTTATGCAAGTTTCATTGGTTTGTTACTCTTTTTTTGATTCCCACGAATTCTAGTATCCCGTTTGCACGCTGTGCAGGTGAAAAATTACTGGCGGCTTTTCAAAGAAGCTCTCAAGGGTCAAATGGCAAGCAGTAATTCAGTGGAAATGCAAAAGTGTTTGGTAAACCTAGGTGGTTCGCCGGAACTAATTATTAACTAATATGCAACATGACCATTATTGTAAGTTGAAAAAAAAATATCACACTCTTTCCCAATTGGGGCCACATCTAAGCACTCTTGATCGACATACAAGCACTTATACTCTATCCTAGATATCTCTGGATATTTCTGAACGAAAACAAGTCTCTGCGCAAGTAGTGAAGCGAGGCAGCTCCACCAATGAACACGTGAGAGGGAATGGGATTGCATGGAGGGGAAGCGAATGCGTTTACCAGCTTTCGCAGCAGCTTGTACTGCTTCACTCTCAACACCCTACTCTGCTGCTATGCGTGGCCTAGCTCCTGAAATAACCGGAACAAAGTATAATTCATCTGCAACATTTACGCAAAATTACGGCAAAACAGCTACAAAAATAGGCCAAATATAGGGGGCCAGGTACAATACAACAAGGATCCTACTGAAACTGCTTCAAACCAGTGCCATGTTTATGGAGCCAGGGTTGTTAAAGGTCTAGGAATTTTAAATAAATTCAATTCCAGTCCAGGAGAGACAAGCAGCAGGCATAAATGGGTTTTGGAGCGTAAAGAACCTTTTTGTCTGTAAAGTATTTCAATTCGGTCCAGGATTTTTTTTTCCCGATCAATTTAAATACGGTCCGGGAACCATTTTTCCGAACCAATTCAAATTCGGTCCGGGAACCTTTATTCCAGGTTCAATTTCAATACGGTCCAGGAACCTTTTTTTTTCGAATCAGTTTAAATAGGGTCCAAGTTCCGTATTGAAATGAAACAATACGCAACTTGGATCGAATACGGACCTGACGATAAACAATTATCCACTTGTAAGCATGAAAGACTAATCCAGGTGCTGGCTGTCTCCAGAATCTAAGGTACAATGTAGATATGGGCGAAACGCAAAAGCTGCAGTCACGTTTCCCCTCTCCATGTAGCCCCATTCTCTCGCGTGCGTTCCTTCACTTGGTTGTAGCAACACTACCCGTCCCTGTTGTGATATCTGCCGGGAACACAGCAGCCTGACGTTACCTCATCGACGGCTCCTCTTGGCTGCGGTTCCTGGATCGGATGCCGGAGCAACATTTGACGGGTTTGTTTGAACTCCATGTGACGCCACACTAATATAGTCCATTGCGTATGTATAGTAATTCTTCGACAAGGGAGTTTTTGAACGTGACCCACGAGAGAACAACATCGCTTTGATTTATTCCCTGCGCTACGTTTTCTACAACCGCAGTGGGACATTCCAATATAAAACGTACTCGCGGACATTTTTAGAAGGCAACTTGTGATCGGTCAACCCTGGTACAGGAATTGTAGATTACTTCAATCTCTGATTGGGAGAGAAAATCAACAAACGTAAATGAGTTCTAGACAGTGTAGAACCTTTTCATATTTAAAGCATTTCAATTGGGTCCAGGAACCTTTTTTCCGGATCAATATAAATACGGTACAGTAACCGTTTTTACGGATCAGTTTAAATATGGGCCAGGAATATTTTTTCTGAATCAGTTTAAATATTGCACAGGAACCTTTTTTTCCGGATCAACTTAAATCCGGTCCAAGTTCCGTATTGAAATGAGACAATACCCTACTTGGACCGAATTTAAATTGTGCGAGATAAAAAGTTCCGGTTCTGTTGCGGAATCCAATAGAACCCATTAGAATTTATAGATTCCTGTACCTTTAAGAAACCTGGTGAATACGTCACTGGTTTACATATAAAACGATATTTATAATGAAAGGTTTTAAACACCAGGCTTCATAAATCGTGCTTAACTTCCTGGAATTGCAATTTAGTATACACATCCCCTCCCTCATATATAAACCGAGTGATAATTCTTGCAGGGAAATAGAATGCCTTAACTTGTCGGAAACGATGAGGAAGCCTATACTTTCAAGAATAGGAACTAGAGAGGACACAAATAGTTTGCCACGTGCTGTGGTACTTTAAAGTAGCAATAAAAAAAAATATTCATTAAAACACTTTCCCGGATTTCTGGAGAAGCAAGCTAGGAATTGCGACGTCCATTTCAAGAGGAAAGAGAAAGTTGTCACGATTTGCTTACGGTATTGTGATCACTGTCCATAGCATTATGATATGCAAATTTCAAGTAAAACTGTTTACGGAAAAGCATGTTCCTTCCTCCTCAGCTATAATTAATTTTATAATACAGAGGATAGAGAATCAGGCATGTATCTAGAAATATGTTTCGGGAAGGGTCCGAACCGAGTGCCTCAGAAATAGCAATTTGTTGGATTAGTGTGTTTTTGGGTGTGTTAAACTCTGCCACCTGCAGGTGAAAGCTGGTAGCTTCAAGACTGTGTAAAAGAGTGGTGTTCAATCCCATCTCTTGGGACCTGGAAGTTTGGACGTGTTAGTCTTAGTACTACTACTAATAAATAATAATAAAAATAAAGATACATAAATGTTTAAGTTAATACGTTAATATAATTTGTAGGTCTAGGCTGTTCGGGAAAATGCATTCAAGTCCAAGAATGGAATTTTACAGTAGACAGTTACTTACGTTCATTATTTTAACAGCAAATATTAGAGACATGTTGAATTGTCACTGATTAGAATCTTTAGACATGGTCCATATAAATTTATACCGATAATATTTTCTCTAATTGATTTAGTATGACTTAAATAAAAGCAACAGAATATCGCAGTTTGTGGCTTATGTCCCTTTAACTGAACACCCTGGATTTAAACTATGTAAATTAATTAATATTGTATTGTTATAGATATATAGCTCACGTATAGCTAAGACCGCCAAAATAGGTTTAAAAACAACTGTTGTGGCAAAGAAATCAATGTCAGAAGTTAAAGAATTGAATATTTATGAAATAACAAAATGTATGTTAGATCCAGTTGACGAAAAGTAAAGTTCGTTAATAATATTTTATGCATCTCGTAGCAGTGTGCATAAATCTTCTTTGGGACTGTCATTTGAAGCCGTACCATCCCAATGTAATTCTTGCGTTCCAGTAAGTTCGGCGGAAACAATAACCCTCGATTATGAAACAAAAGTTATTAAAAGTATATTTTCATTATTTAGTCTTTCTATGACGCCTTGGACAACCCTAAATACGTTCTTAAGCGGGAATGTAATGCTCGTTGATATAAATGCCATGCGTAGAATGGATTGACGACGTATATGATAACGTAAATCAAATACAAAAACGCAGACTTGGGATTTTTTAAGGAAACTTACGATTATTTACATAATGAACATTTTTCTCTGGACAATCGCTTATCACCCTGTCTTCTCTCATCGTCATCAGCGACTACGACACTTATTGTTGTTACTGTAATGACACAATATGAATCTACTTCTATTAGCTAAGCCGTTATGCTTAATCCTAGCTTACCAGAGGGGGTTGGTTCTCTAGAGTGTTCGCAATATTTCTGTATTAGGTTTGTTCATAAAGACATAAATGCAATAATTGGTTATTATTTCTTATTAATGATGGTAATTTTTGTAATTATTATAATTAATAAATAACTACACATACAAAATCAACAATGGAAGCAGTGATTCAATAACAAAATAGTTTTTTGGATTTTAACGATGGCTCAGTCGGTAACGCGTCTGACTACCATGCTAAAGGTCCCGGGTTCGATCCCCGGCCGGTTCAAATCCGGGAACTTTTCTAACGGTGGAAGTGGCCCCGGCGCCTACCCAGCGTCGAATAACATGGGTACCTGGGGGAAACCCTGGGGGGTAAAGGCGGTCAGGAGCGTGATGCTGATCACATCACCCCCACTCACGACCGGATCAAGAAAGTGTGGGGCGTTACCCCCACACCCCCTATACACCTTCATGGCGTGGTGCTAAGCACAGGGGAACACTTTACCTTTTTACCTGAGCCCCCCTCAATATTTACGTTTCTCGTACGGCACGGGTAAGCTAGGGTTAAATCATGTCTGTCTTGGATCTAAAAGAGCCAATGCCATGTTTGAATAAAAATATTTCTGTGAAATGACGTACTAATTTTCTTGATCTAAAAGGTCCAAATTGAGTGGTAAATAGTTTCCAATTTATTCAATTCGGAGCTTTTGGCTCCAGGGGAGTTTAGTTTAACTCCACGGTAACCTCATTTTCGTCGTAATATGACATAGATCAGGGCACAGGTTAAAACAAAGCATAGTGTGCACGAGCCTTAACAGTGACAGAGGTGGTTGTTAGCAATCACTTTCGACCACCTGGATGTCTTGATCGACGCTGTATCGAATCCAAGGAACGGTTGATCTACCGCTGACGCAAATTATCGCTTCTGTGTTGCGCAAAAAAGAGGAGGGGAGATTCGACCAAACTAGGCCCACAGAACGCAACAGGCCTGCGGTATGACGTCATACCAGTAGCTCACGCGGTGTATCATTTGAGGTTTGCAGTAATGCGAAACAGTTTCGGCGTCGTGGCGAAATCACGCTCTCTCCCGCCCGATTTGGCATACGCAGCACACACTATCGGCGTCCACATGAAATCGTAAGGGTTGCCAACCTCTAAACCGTGCATGCATGTCGAATTGACAGTGTTCTCGCCTTCTGGATTTGGTTAATTTTACTTTGCTTTTCTGCCATTGTTGGCTAATCCCGAAGATGAGGATGAGTGATATGATGAAGCTGATGACGAGACACTCACAGCCAACACTCATGCCAGAGACGGCAACTTAAAATACATTCTGGGGAGGCAAGGTTGCCATAAACAACCCAAAAACGGCACAAAAACGAAGTAAAATAATCGAAAATCAATCAATCAAACGAAAGAAAAGAAATTTTTCGAGGGGCGACTGCTCGGGGGCACCAAACCGGAGTGTTCTGCTTGAGTAGGGGCAAAACATTAATTCCGATTATACAAATATGGCTATTTGCTTCAGAGAGAATTGTTACAAACCAGATATTTCAGTAATCGAGATGAAAAGAAACGAGTTTCAAGAAAGACACATAGATGGCAGCACAAGGTTTCCAGAATATAAGTAAATCGTTGGAGGATAAGTATCGACTTAGTGAAAGTATTAATACGACTAAAATATGTAGAAAAAATGAGAACAATGTGCACAAAATAGATAATAAATTAAAATAAAAAATAATGGCTTTTATCAGCCAACAAGTTAAAGCTTATAGTACATTGTTTGGTGCGCGTAAAGAAGTATTCATCGAAGTTAAAATTACGAGTATGTAGCAATCTATATACTTCGTGTAGCTTTATTTCAGGAACTATTTTTCTGGGAAGGATATTTATTTGAGATGTGTATCGTGTCTGAGATATATATATATATCGTGGACACGATATATCGCCGATATCACTAGTCGGAAAAAAAATATCGTACCGCATCGTCTGTGACGATATTTTCTTGATATATCGCGATATTAAATTTCCGATATGGTGCATTCCTAAACGTTAGTGTTGTTTTGATATCATTATGGTATCAATGGTCAAGATTTTATTGGGAGTAAGGGTGTGCCAAAAATCAAACTCAAATTTTATGTTGAGGCGCCGCTGTTCAAGGCCAGAGGTTGAACTCAACCTCAAACCAGGGTTGTTATAGATACAGGAACACATAAAGTCTAATGGGTTATCTTTGGTTCCGCAACAGAACCGAAACCTCTTTTCTCGCACAATTTAAATTCGGTCCACGTTGCGTATTGTTTCATTTCAATACGGTACTTGGACTATATTTATACTGATCCTGGAAAACGGTTCCTGGACCGAATTTAAATAGGTACTTTACAGATAAAAAGGTTATTAACGGTCCAGAACCAATTTATGCTTGTTGAGTTTCTCCCCTGGACCGGAATTGAATTTATATAAAATTCTTGCACCTCAAAGAGCCAAGTCGATGCAATTGGCAACACTGGAAGACATGCAATGCAGGTGAGGTTGTTATCGAATGAGCGCTGAGGGCGTAGCCATGGGGAAAAGTGGAATATTGGGAAGTGGCAACGTCCACCACCCCCACACTGGTCGAACACGTTCGGACCTATCGACCGCAATGTTGCAACACCCACGCGCCGATTTGAATTTCCATCCTCTCCATTGTTAGGCAACCGAATGCGTCGCAATGGGATCTTGGCTGTCACGAAGTCACTTGAGCGTATGTGCGGTCTGGGGTGGGAACTCGTAACCTCGTCTGATTTCTACAAGCCATGCTCAAATTATTTCTCACCTTGGTGGGAATTACGATGGTGGCTTATAGGCCTGGAAGTAAAAACTGGTACACTTCCCGCCACTGAGTGATCTGTCATCCGTGCGTTCGTGTTGCCAAACGTATGTTTGTGAAAGGTAAGCAAATAACAGCAAAGAAATATTCAGGCTCTTAAGGTGAAGAGTGACAATTTCGCACCAGATGTGCATTTGTTTCAATATTGTCGGAATGTGCACTGCTACTAAAAAGAAACAAGACTACAGGGTGGTACAAAAGTGCGGAACGGGCCGAAAAAACCGAAATGCATGCGGTTATTGAAATTTTATATGTGCAAATGTAGTTTGGGGATGGGGGAAACCTAACGAACCGCTTTTAAAACATGGTCGCCATCTTTAAAGCCGCCATCTAGGATCGAGATCCCTTTTTTTAAATGAGAACCTAGGCATGTAACATGAAATTACACTGGAAAAACCTCATAAACACGATGGTAGTATTAATTTTTCCAAAACTTTATTCATGTTCATGCTACAGGGTGTTAAAGAAGTGTTTTCAACGGTTTTCCTGAGTTCTTTCAACATGAAGGCGCTCCCCCGCATTTTGGTCCCAATGTTAGGGACTATCTGAACATCCAGTTTCCCAATCGGTGGATAGGTCGCAGGGGGCCTGTGGAATGGCCACCACGCTCGCCGGACCTGACCCCCTCGATTTTTATCTGCGGGGCCACGTGAAATCACTGGTCTATTCCGTAAAAAATCGTGATATGGAACATTTGAAAGACAGAATCGTCGAGTGCTGTGCAAGCATCACACCCGACATCTTATCGAAAGTCCATCAGGATTGGGTGAATCGACTCAATATGACACTGGTCAACAATGGTGCATACATTAAGCATATCCTCTAACATCCTACAACAATGGGAGAAACCGTTGAAAACACTTCTTTAACACCCTGTAGCATGAACATGAATAAAGTTTTGGAAAAGTGAATACTACCATCGTGTTTATGAGGTTTTTCCAGTGTAATTTCATGTGTCACATGCCTAGGTTCCCATTTAAAAAAGTGATCTCGATCCAAGATCGCGGCTTTCAAGATGGCGACCATGTTTCAAAAGCGGTTCGGTAGGTTTTCCCCCATCCCCAAACTACATTTGCACATATAAAATTTCAATAACCGCATGCATTTTGGTTTTATTCGGCTCGTTTCGCACTTTTGGACCACCCTGTATACAAAAGCGTATGATTTCCTCCCCATGTTGCAAGTGGAAGTGATGATTTACAAGTATCAAGTTGATTATTAACCTGGACAAGATGTTTGTAAAATATCATCAATAATAATTTTCAGACTCCCATGCATTTCTTATGGGGAGATAACGCAACATCAAGTTACGACTAATGAAATAGGAGTTTTCCACTTTTT
This sequence comes from Lepisma saccharinum, assembly GCF_977018435.1. Taxonomy (NCBI): domain Eukaryota; kingdom Metazoa; phylum Arthropoda; class Insecta; order Zygentoma; family Lepismatidae; genus Lepisma; species Lepisma saccharinum. The sequence continues at coordinate 16,365,166 of NC_139258.1, forward strand.
CCTATAACACCTCAAATCTTTAATGTATTCTCTTTCTGTAAATGTGTTTTTCTGCTAACGGAAATTTAGTATTCCCAAGAGAACAAGTAAATAAAACTTCCATAAGTGTAATGCTAATGTTTATTCTCCTCCTTCGACAATCTTGCGCACAGATCTCTCTCTCCCTAGCTCGCCGCGGGGGAAAGGTCGCTGGTGGGGGAGGAGCAGTTTAGGGTCCTCGCGTCTGTCTGGAGACAAACTGTTCCTCCTACTATTAAAGAGCAAAATATTTTCTGTTTGCCACCTGAAATCTGCCCCCCCCCCTCTCCCAAACACACTTCCAGCAGTGGTTGTGTCGATTGATGAGAGTTGCATTTTCCTATTGGTCCAGCTATCGTAACTTAAGCACAACTTCGATGCGAGTCTGCCAGTTGACTTTGCAGGATCAATTGGCTAGTTTTCTACCTTCTGCGCATGCCGCGGCGCACCCTGTCTCCCATTCGACATCTTTTCTTCTTTCTGCGCAGCCGTAGGTGTCTCCGCGCACCCTTCTCGGCGCAGGCTGCCGTCCGCAACGAACACAGGCGCTCTCGCCAGGTTCACGACAAAGTAGAGACGTTGCGCGCTTGAGAAAATCTTTCTAACTGCTTTACAACCAAACTTCGATCGTCACAGCGTAAGGAACCCAATTCTTGCGGATAACTTCCATAAATAAGCAACCGTCTTGCTTAACGAGGTTGATAAATGGCTGGAAGACAATGCAGACACCATTAAGCGGAGTAATTTCCGTAGCCAATAGCATTTAGCGCCCACGGAGCACTATAATTTTGAATCATCGAGCATGAACGAACCCGGCACCTCTCTCGCAATAAAAACCCGCTCGGTTTGTGATTTATTTCGAAGTCGGGACCGCAGGGAGGAGAGGGAAGGGGAAGACAAAGGGCCCCAGAAAACAGATAAGCATCTACGACTCGCGTAAAACCATCTCGGATAATTAATCGTGAAGCAATCGCGAACAATACCGCATCGGCCATTGGGCAATGGCGCACCCATACCGTGGTCCAAGTGCTGCGTGGGTTGCGGTGATAGACAATGAGTGGTACGCGGTGGTCGAGGAATGTAAATGGGCTTCTTTAGCGACGGGTCTTTCTGTTGGATAGTGTCACGCCCTTCTCAACCCCCTCCCCCTACAATTACCTGCTTTGACTTTCACCCTCTTAACAAAAGATGGCATACAAGTTTATTTTTATTTCACTTGATTATTGCTATTTATCGGCGCTTTCCTGCCACTAATCGCAACGATGAGAGCGAGTGATGATGTGATGAAATTGATGGGACACTCACAAAGTACACCCATGCCGGGATCGAACCCAGGAACCTAGCGTCGTAGTACGCTCTGCTAACCACTGCACCGCGGAGATCGACGCAGGTTTTTTTTCAACTTCTAGTTTGAGTTTTGGTTTAAAGTTCACTTTATGCAAAGGAAGGCTAATCGGGACTGGGAATCCGAACCACTGTGCCATGTGCCTCCAGCGGGCACTCCGTCATCGAGGAAGCCCCACAGAGGTTTTTTTGTGCTTCTTTGGGTGTAAAGGGTACCTTTACATGGACGTTTGCGTTTGTTTATTCATCTATTTCATTCTCATCGTCGCGATTAATCTGGAGAGGTAATAAAATAAAACACCACTGTACTCGAGGAATATATGCAAGGTTTCATCGATTGGTCTACAAAAGACTTACCGAAAATTTTACTCCCCTTATTTCTCTCTTCACTTCATATTCCCTTCTTCTCTATATTCTTCATCTTCTTCCCATTCTTTTGGTGCCTGTGCTTTAGTCCTTACAGAAGGGGACTTAACCACTTAGAAATAATTCCTTCACCTGTGAGCCAGCAAATCTAAAATTGTCTGCTTCTGTTAACACCACTGCTTGTAGCAAAATCTGTAGCAAAAAATTAATTCCATTAAGGCTGAAGATAAAATTTTCACCCCCGGCTACTTTCCACTCGGCCATCCCTAGCTATCCACTCTGCCATCCCTACCTATCAACTCTGTCATGCCTAAATATCCACTCTGCCATCCCAAAATTTCAACACTGCCATCCCTAACTATCCACTCTGCCATCCCTAACTTTCCACTCTGCCATCACTAACTATCCACTTGCCATCCCTAACTTTCCACCCTGGTCCAACCTTTACCACGTTACATATTAACTGTGTAAATAAGAAAAACAATAGCCTTATTTTTAATTGGATCATTCCATGTCAAATCAACCGGGGTCTGAACCTTGACACCTACGAAATAGAAAAATTTTGGTGCAGTTGTAGTTTCAGTGAATTTGACGAAAACTATCAAATTTCCGATTTTTTCGGTTCTTCGTCTTTGAGTTGTTGACTTTATAAAAATAAAAAATCCCAAAATTTGACAACATTTTGAAATTTTTAAACAGCTGTAGATCAAAAACTATTTGACCTAGAGAGCTCAAATTGATGTCATTCTCTTTTGCTTTTAATGAGCTTTAATTTGAAATGCAACATGACTGTGGTATTTCAATTTGGTAATTTTTAAAAAACTTGAAAAAAAACACGTTTTTTTTATTCTACAAGACACCATTTTTAATTTTTTTGAAAATAATATATGAAGACATTAATTGACTATTTGTGTGCAAAATTTCATAATGGGACGGCCATGGGTTCCTATGGATTTTTTTTTTTTGTATTGTAATGTGCGCTAAATTTGCTAAATTTGTTGACTTCCATGTTAAAACCACCACTATATGCCGAGTGGTTGATGTTGAAGTCTTCATATTAGTCTATTTTATAATTTTAGGACTACAAATAACTTAAAAATACTTGAAATTTATCACTTTTAATATCAGGTAAGCATATTGAAAAATGTACGAGGGGAAGTCATTAAATATCAGGAATTTTATTCTAAACTTAATGGAGATTTATGCACAACGAAAATGTGTTTCGGCACTGAAAAAGGTCCCTTTGCAACACGCCATAAAGGTGTCGTGACGATCGAGCAGTGTGCGCTTGCGCAGTAGCGCGTACAACATGGCCGCTACACTGTTGACTTGCACCGTAGAAGAGCAACGAAGTGTTATTCGTATTTTGTGGTCAGAGGGAGTGAACCCTTCTGAAACCTACAGCAGAATGAAGGTTCAGTACGGAGACAACTGTTTAATGGCCGTGTGCGCGAACGAAGATCAAATTTTAAACTCGGATCGGGAAAGGATCACTGGAAAATTCCATTGCACGAAGACGGTTCAACTCTTGATCGCGATCTAGGAACATCAAAACGAGTTTATCTTCTGATCGGCCATTCGCCACCGTTCTGGTGTGTGATCCTGGTTCACGATACTGACGCTTCGACTGCAGGCAGTTGTTTTTGAATAGAAAAGAGAATGGAAAATGATATCAAGTGCGTGCAAACGCTAGAGATTTTGGAGGTACAATGCTGATAATTCGAGAACTGTGTAAAAACTGCCAAAATAATAATAATAATAATAATGATAATTTATGTTTCTAAGCATTTTCTACCCCAGAACACAAAACATATATAAATCATATATTGCTACATGGTGTTGGAAATATTTTCGTATAAATTTACGAAAATACATGTTACTGGCTATTTACACGACACGACAATATAAGTATATAAGAATTAATAAATTAAAAATTCAAATACCTCAGACATCAGTAGCAACAAATTCGAATGCATTTCTTAAGATATTAAAGCGTTACGAGCTAAGTTTCTGTCCCATAGAAGAAGGTTCCATGCTTTCTCCTTCTCCTTTTATGTTGTGCCGTCAGTTCTTTTTTAACATTATTATTTTTCTACACTCTACTTCATCCTTGTATGTCGACAAGGTTGATTAGTACATCTCTCAAATTCAGAGAAGTTTGCAGCCCGAATTACTTTATTCTCCTACATGTTGATACTTTAACACATGACACTACTCTATGCGGTTCTTCATTGTAATTTGTTTTAGCCAATCAATCAGGTATAGCCTTACAAATTAATTTCGGATCAGCTGAACGGAATCTCGTGAACGTCGTTTTTCATTGGTGCAATGCAAATCTTTAAACCAAGTTCATTTAGAGTGGATTAAAATTGATCTCGTTCATCTGAACTTCGAAATAATCGGCGTTGGGGCAAGCGGCCATAAGTCAGTGGAGAAATATAAATTCCCCTTGTGCTGCCATCTATGTTTACTTTTTGAAACTCATTTAATTCCCTCTCGTGTTATTGAAATGGTTGTGATTGCTGCTATAACTGTTTTAAGCATTGCCTACGGCTGGTAGCTTTATTGGGTCTTACTTATCGGACACAACGTAAACACCATCGGCGGTTAGGCTTGTTGGATTTGGTTCTCTTGAAGAAGAAGAAAAAGAAGACAAAAAATAGTTGTAGCAGCTATATCGACCTATTGAAATATGTGGTTTCTAAAAACTCTTTTTGAAACAAATAACCACACTCATGTAATCAAAATTAAGGTTTTTTGCGCTAATCAAGGAGGACACCACGGTTTGGCGCCCCCGAGGGCGTCACCCAGCCCTTAAGCCGCCCCTGATAAATTCTATTCTCTTAGGCGGCGCAGAAAGAAGGAAGAGCGACAAACCAATAGACATCGGAGAGGCGGAAGGGGAAGATTTCACGGTCAAGCACGGATGTCTGTTTTCCGTCGATGTCCATCATGCGAAGCGATGGCGAGGAAACCACGGGTGGAACCATGAGGAAAGTGAGAAATTCCTGGAACTGAATTAGCCCACAAATCACATGAAGCAGGACGCTCAAGTATTGTCGACAACTTACTGTCAGCTAGGAAACACCCGTTCCTTCGCCAGAGCCACAGTTGCCGTGGATGGTGGTGTCCGAATTGCGAGCACCTGCTGCCTGAACAGGAATAACCTCGAAGGGCTGTGCTCTAATTGCGAACACTTGCTGCCTGAACAGGAATAAACTCGGAGGACTGTGTGCTGATTGCGAACACCTGCTGCCTGAACAGGAATAACCTGGAAGGGCTGTGTCCTAATTGCGAACACATTTTCCTGCCTTGGGACAACTTCTCGCACTTCCTGTGTCTTTCTAACGAGAAGTGCGCGCCTTACAAAAAATATTATTGATTTATTTGGTGTTTTAAGTCCACTTTATGCACAGTAAGGCTAATCGGGACTGAACCTACAGCTTAAAGTGGGATCCGAACCACTATGAGCATCCACCGGGTATCGAACCCGGGACCCCTTGATTAAAAGGCGCCTTACAAAAACAAAACAACAACAAAAAAGTCATAACAACTACAATACGTGTTTTGGACGCTCTGGGGGATTACTTTGAGGGTTCACAGGATGCTTTGTGAGCGCCTATTTTTGTTTTTGTACTACCAGTGTAGCCTTGTGACTGATACAGACATGTCGAACAATACTTTCTTAATTATGGTAGACCAGGGCATTACGGATCAATTTTTCTTTACAACAGTTTTTATTGGCCAAGGAATTATGCTAGCAACACAAAACTCTACCAAAAAATTAATTATAGTTTCTACTACATGTGCATAGCATTGAAAGAACCAGAGGTTGAAAATACAATTTAGAAAAAAATATTTTGTGAGACACTGAAATTGATCCGTATTGGCCTGATAGCAGGGGTAAAACGGATCACTAACGGGGCAATATGGATCAGTTTAATTTTATGTATATAACATAAGATTAAAAACATAAAAACAAGTACCGTATACTGTATTACAGTTTTGGGATCTGACATATACCGCACACAAATTGTTTTCTTCCGACAGCATTTACGCAACGCTCATGATACCATTTACGACAGGACTGACATTGAATCCAATCTCCCATCTGTGCACATCTTGGATCATCATATGAAATGTTACAAAAACTACAAGAATTGCTAGCAATCATGTCTACATTCGACATGACATTTGTTCGTACGCCCTGACTAGTCCTTTTCCTTTATTAAAGGGATGCGGTATGTTCTCTTTCTCTGCAAACTTGAAAACTGATCTTCGCACAGCTTTGGGTGTTGGCCCGAATCCTCTTCGAGCTAAATCACACAATCTCGAAGAAAGAGCCTGCTCAAACTCATCACTAAACACTTGCTTTACACTAGGACGACCAACGTCATCTGATCCACCAGATGTTCTTCGTTGCAATGAAGTATATGGCACACCACAAAGTTCCGCAGCTTGCCGAATAGTCTTTTCTCCGGATGTCACCAAACGCACAGCTTCACAAATTCCTACTACAGACCACGAATTTCTGGTGGACTTCTTTCGATAATCGTTAACTATCTTGAAATTGAAAGCGTCGTGTTAGAAGATATACTGTTAAGTAAAAGTACGTAAAACGTACTGAAAGTGGGAGATCCGTTTTGCCCCGTTTTGGCCGATCCGTAATGCCCTGATTTGCATATTCTCGACATATGTCCATTTAAATAATAACAAATAGGGTTAGTCATATCTAGAGCCCGGAAGTTTGGCAAAATGCCTCTTTTTATCTACTGCATATATTGATAAAAATTTTCCGGATATACGTTTCTTATGTTTTTCGAATGTTTTGGAAGCCTTTTCATTTTGCCTATTTTGCCTATTTGGGACCCCACTGCCTATTTTTAATTACAATTCCATTTCTTGCCTTTTTCAATGAAATTTGACATTTTTTTTAAAAAAAAATGTGTATATAAATTATTTTTCTCCCAAAAAACGTTGTTGGTATTTAGTTTTCTTCCGTTTATTATGTGAATAATTTTCGCCTTATTTAAGTAATATTGAACTCACGCATGTTTCAACATTGCTGAAGGAGGAAAGTGTGAGAAAAAAAGTATTTCATGCCCAGTTAGGATATTGCCTTTCGGTTAACATTTCCTTGTGCATGATTGACTGCTGAAGTGGACAGGTTGATTTCGAACACAAAGAAGATATTTCTGAAATCTCCCTCTCGAACCCGAAAATTTAAGGAAGTTGACTCTGAGCTTAGTTTACCTCCGCAACCAGTCTTGAGGAGATGGGAAACCTGGATATCAGCAGCTATATATTATGCCAACAACCTTGAAGAAATCAGTGAGGTGATCGATGCTCTTCCAGAAAATGAAGCGGCTTCAATTCGTGAAGTGAAAAAACTCCTGTGCTATTCAAGTTTACTTTTGCACTTTATGGTGCATTGCCAGAGACAATTACAATTATAGCATCCATGAAAATCTTCGAGGAATCTATGCAGCAGATGATGGAAGTGTCAGGAGAAAAGGGGTGAGCTGTTGCGGAAAAGTGCTAACGGGTAGTGAGTGCAAATAAGGACTTGAAACAATTGAAAACAATTTGTGATATTCTAAAAGGTGAAAATGCCGTTACCAAAATGAGTCCAGCTACATTAGCTTGTTATATGTATGCTCCAATAACTTCTGTCGAAGTAGAAAGATCATTTTCTATTATGAAAAACATTCTCTCTGACAGACGACTATCAATGAATGTTGAGAACTTAAAAAGCACCTTGTAGTTATGTGCAATCAAGACGGAGAAAATTGAAATGCTCTTCCCAATTTAGATTTTAACATTTTGCCAGAAATTATAGATAAAAGTAAGCGACTTCCAAATGTGCCTTTTTTTGTTTATTTTGCCTTTTTTCATTTTTAGTGTCTATTTACCACATTATAAATGCCTTTTTGCCTGCCTATTTTAACGAAAATAAATGCCTGAACTTCCGGGCTCTACTTATGTCATATTCGAAATAATGGCAAAGTTACCTTAAATGACTCAAATTTCATTGGCAATAAAGTGTGTTTACCAGTATTATAATTGCTAATTATAATAATAGTTACCTGACAATTACCCTGTGTTATTACTGTAATAAACGGTTGGTATACCTAAAAAAAATTTGGTGACGCATGTGGCAGCATCAGACTCCTTTTTGAGGGTTGCATTTGTTCACACCTCCACGAAATGCTTCAATGTGGAGGGGGTTCATTTGATTTGTTTCAAACCTACAGTTTAAAGTGGGGTACGAACAACTATGTGCCTCCACCGGGTATCAAACCCTGAACCCCTTGATTACAAGGCGACGACGCTACCACTACACAATCGGGGAGGTCCCCCAAAAGCTTCCGTAGGAGACATTTTTTTTTCGATTTCGTCAACGGTAAAGTGAGTTTACTTGTAAGTCAGTTCATGCACAGAAAGGACACTTAGACCTAGTGTTCTGATTTTCATTTTTTAAAATTTTGCGTCGGTTTTCTGCCACTTTTGGTTAATCGCGACGATGAGGTGACTGAAGATATGGTGGAATTTATGAAGATACACTCATAGAGAGCACTCATGCTCAGGCCGGGATTCGAACCTGGGAGACCCCGAGACGAGGTTTTGATACCCGACCTCCACCGGGTATCAAAACGCGACCCGTTGATTACAAGATTGATTATCCCACAACGGTAATAGAGATATGGCGAGAGGTGATATTTCAGATCTTGTAATATCATCGTGGTTCAGCCAAAACAGACGATATTCTTATGCATTTTCCCCGCCTTCCTTGGCGATGTGGTTAGCATAGCGTATTCTTTGTGATTGTCCTTTCATCAATTCCATCATTACTCATCCTCATCTTCGCGATTAGCCAAAAGTGGCAGGAAAGACAAAGGGACACGAAGGTGGGATCCTCCGCCTCCACTCACCACTCGCTCTTTATTCACCCTCATTCAGTGTCTTCTTTGCTTAGATCTTCTTTCTTCAAAAAACTGAGTGCGGTTTTGACGTTCGTGTCCTGGTAAGAAGGGATATTACTTACGGAGTGGGTTAGAAGGATTCCACTGTTGTCTCCTCTTGAAATATGATTGAAAATAGAATAAGACGAGTATAAGTGAAACTTGAGTCTTTGTACCTTTATGAAAACCAAGACATATGAACTTTCGTGTTGGTTCTTTATAAGTTTGTTGAGTATATATAATATAATAAGAGGAAGAGTATATATAAAATACAATTAGATGTTAAACAAACATAAGCAAAAAGATATATATATATATATATATGTGTGTGTGTGTGTGTGTGTGTGTGTGTGTGTGTGTGTGTGTGTGTAGGAATATAATAATAGCTTATATGGGTACTGGGATGATGAACTATCCAGTATAATTAGGTGTTCCGTATTTGGCATATCCTTCTATCTTCAGCCTGGAGGTGTCGGTGGGAATCTCTGACAATTTGGATTGATTCCATTCCAGTCGGTCAAGTAAAAGACAAGTTAAATAAACTAAATCAAGAGCCGCGGGAGCTCAGTTGTTAGGGCGTCTGACTACCATGCAAAAGAGCCGGGTTCGATCCCCGGCGGAGGAGAACCGGGATTTTTTCCACCTGTTCAAGCTGCTCCGGCACCCACCCAGCGTTGTATAAAGTGGGTCCGCGGAGGAAACTCTGGGGGTAGATGTGGCAAGCGGCGTGCTGCTGATCACATCACATCACATCAAAAAAGTGTGGGTCCTATAAGCATATAAGCCCCGTAAGTCCCTAACTCCACTATACGTGTTCGTGGCGTATTGCAAAACACAGTGGAGCACTTTACTTTACCTCGATCAATGTTGAGCAATTCGATTCTTTCTTAGTCACCTCTTAAGATGCTTTTTACGGATGCACCTCACGTTCGATGCTGGACACAGAAATGACCACGGAAGATTTCATAGACTCTTGCTCATCCATCTCCCTCGACGGCAGTGAAAGTTTCGAATCACCTTTCCTTTTCGGAACAATCACCCCCTCCCCTCCCATGCAAGATGCTTTTCGGAAGCCGACACGCCCCTCCCTGACATCACAGAACACCGTGACGTCAGGATGCTGCATTCCTTCCGCGGGGAAGAGGAAGGAGGAGAAGGCATCATCATCATCTCCGTTTCCTCGGTGCTCACTTCCTCATGGAGTCTACGACCTCTGGAGAGCATCTTCCAGTGGAAAGTTCTTTTCTCCTCGTAAACGCAGCCAAGGAAATTTCCTCAGGTGAAGCTATGCGCATCTTTCTTGAAGAATATATACACTGTGTCCCTGAAAGGTACTTTACAACTTAGGTGTCATACAAGCACAACTTGTGACAGTGAAATATACTTTGTTCTAGGTGATTCACCAACGCCTATATATATTAATATGGTGGTACACAAACACAATGGGCCTTAGATGTGAGAGATGCCCTGGACATGATATTTACAGCTCATTGGACTGGAAGAGATGGTCCAGGTTCTAGATCCCCTGACATTACACCCCTGGACATCTTTATGTGGGGCTATGTCAAAGACGCAGTGTACATCACTCCTGTCACTGGTCAGAATAAGAGCTGCCATAGTTAGAAGGGATATGCTAGAGAGGGTATGGACAGAGTTCGAATTTCGATTAGATGTACGCGCCACCAGAGGTACGCATGTTGAAGTGGACTAATACACAACAAAACTTCATGCGTTGGTAAATCAGATGGGGCATGGAATGTTTATTTATGGCAGTTGTAAATTGTGCTGTATGACATCAAAGTTGTAAAGTACATTTAGGGACATCCAATATTTTTCATATTTTGCGTCGCCAAATTGCTATTTTTCCCATTCTACGAGGGGCATTTTTCTTGTAGTGGCAACACTGTTGGTATACGCTTGTCAGTTGTCGCTGGGACAAAAGACGATCGGGTCTTGTTTAGTCTTGTACTATGGATCGTGTGTAGGTAATTGGTGCTGAATGGTACTGTTGTGTGCTAGTTAGAAGACGTTAAAGTGAAGTATGTGTATAATACCGGCCTGAGCAATGTTCACGCGTGAAGATGTTACATACCTTTCAGTCAGATCAGGAATTTACCCTTCGCTCATCTTGTCGTTGTCAAAAGACTCCAGCGATCACAAGGCGTGGAAATGAAAACTTACTATTTCACCTTAATGTAAGGTATATTTTTTGAAAACACACACTTAACAGAAATCAAAAACTTTAAACTACATTTTTCTGCCACTATTCCCTAGTTGCTATCGTGATTTGAGCTTGTTGATAAATCTCTCAGTTTGTTAAATGTTGCCAGCTCCTGCCACATCAAGTTTAGTTTATTTTCTATCTGACACTAGTTGTCTATGACATAAATATTTGCAAACTTAAAAAAACGAACAAACACAATATTTTAAATACCTAACAAAGAATTACAATGTAATGTCCAGGTCATTACAAAGAACAGCGAATATTCATCAAATTTCAGGTTGCACGTGGAAGGAACGCACAGCAAATTCACAAGGGCTTGCGCGAGGCATGTGGGGACCACGCTTTACCGTACCCTGCCGTTACCAGATGGGCCAAGGCATTTGGAAGTAAGTGGTCGTGAATCAGCCGCAAAAGAACATGGTGGCGGGCATCCTCGCACGGCAACAGATCCACAGCACCTTGATGCACTTCGCAGATTGCTGGAGAATGATCGACGTTGGACGTGTAGTGAATTAGCAAATGAACTAAAGGGGTTATCCTTGCACATAGTGTTCGAAAAGGTGTTGCAGTGAATGCAGACTATTACGTCAGTTAACTTCGTGACCATTTGCGCCCTGCTTTCGGCGCAAAAGACCACATCAACATTGTTCAGGCCGGTATTATTCACACACTTCACTTTAACGTCTTCTACCACACAACAGTACTATTCAGCACCAAACACCTACACACGATCCGTAGTACAAGACTAAACAAGACCCGATTGTCTTTTGTCCCAGCGACAACTGACAAGAGTATACCAACAGTGTTGCCACTACAAGAAAAATGGCCCTCGTATATTCGTCTATAAGCGGTTCTTATTACCCATCTCTTATTAACGGTGGAGACCGTTGGGAGCATAGGAAGCTGGAGTATTGTGCTGATCACACTACTTTCTCCGTGGTCTAGGCCGAGAATGCTGGAGATCTACCTCCTCTGCCCTCTCACACAGGGGACCAACATTCTTATTTTGCGGAATACAGTACTATTCGAATACGTCTGAGAACTGGATGTAAACAATGTAAACGATAAATATCCCAAATCTCTCCGTCGTGTGACTATCTAACTAACTCTCTAGCTTTCTTAAACCCGAAGGTTTATGGCTGCAGCAACAAGCCTTCCATCTGTCCCTATCCTGGGCAAGATCAATCCAATCTTTTCCATCCTTACCGATTTCCTTTAGGTCCATCTTAACGTTAACTTCGTCCTGGCCTTCCTACAGGCCTCTTACCATCAGGTTTCCTAACAAGAATCCTGCAAACTCTTCTTTCCTCTCCCATTCGTGCCACATGGCCTGCCCACCTAAGTCGTCTTGATTTAATTATTCTAACAATATCTGGACATGAATACAAATTACGTAGTTCTAAATTATGTAACCTTCTCCACTCTCATGTCTCTTCATCCCTTTTAGGTCTAAATACTTTCCTAAGGATTTTGCTTTCAAAGACTCTTAATTTATGTTCCTTTTTTAGGGGGGCTATCGGTGAATTGAATATTTTTCCTTACCTTGAACCATAATATTCCAACTCTTAAGGGATAGACGGAAGACTTGTGTTGCTGCATCCATAAACCTTCGGGCTTCAGAATGTTAGAGAGCTTGTTAGTTAGACATACAACAGCAAAGGAAAAAGGCGATAGAAATACAAAGGAATGCAGGAGAGGGCGACAGCCTACATGTTTGTGAAAATCATAACTTTTATATCTGCTCACCCTAATTTATCAATATTTAGCTCCTGCCCGCCCGGTCAAACTGTTTGGGATGCGTCATTCATAACGAGTGGTTGGGATCGTAATAAAAACGCCGCAACCGAATTGCGCACACTTTAGATCCAGGATTGCGCACAAATCTCACTGACCTGTTTTGCGCACAGATTTTGATCGAACGTTGCCACTTTGATAGCTCTAAAGTCTGTGCGTAAAACTGTTTTTTTCCTTAGACAAGAAGAGAGAGAGAAATTTTCATACCAATTAACATAATACAGTAAGTCACTATTGATGTTTTCAAGATACAATTTTCATACCAATTTACTCAAACTCAAAAGTTAGGTTAGGTTAGGTTAGGGTAATGATAGCACAACAAACACTTCTGTCAATCGTAGGTCGTGACCTTCGGTATAAATACGGAGATACACCAACCATTACATTCTAGTGCACCAATCAGGTTCATCCTCTATGCCTATGTAATGCTACCCTTCCAGCAAAAACACATGTAAGTCCACACACACACACAAACAAACACAACAGAAGTGAGAACGACTTGAGAACATTCTACATCTGACAACATCGCCTCATTTTTTTGTGCGCAATCCTGTACATTTTGAAAGCTTGTCAACGGCTTATCAGATACCACTGATAAAACCGGAAAAGTGTGCGCAATCCGGCTGTAGCCAATGAAAATCCCCATTTACCCCCTTCAAATCGCACCCTGCATCCAAATTAATAAATGTATGTCTGTTCTGGACTTTCATGTTACAAACTTCTTATTTTCCGTTCCACTAAGTTCTACATGAGCCAAGAACAAGTTCTAGAGCTCTTTACGATTCGGAATTATCATGAAAAAACAACATAAATTCTAAGAATAAAGAAATAATTATTGATGCAAACTTTTCATTAGAAAAACAAAATTACGTGTTCCGCATCTACGCGCGCGCACACACACACATATGCATATAATATATACATACATACATACATATGAGTGTATGTGTGTGTGTGTGTGAAGGTTGATTATGTACCACTCCAAATGAAAAACGTTCCTGCGCCACTGTGTGCTTGCATTAATGCAGCATTTTGATCTTACTCTCAGCATTTACAAACAAATAAAGTAAATTGTGACAAAATTGTATGAATAACCAAATCGCTCTCGTGGCTTTCTGGCAAGACGAAAGCAATAGCCAGCCCCTCGTGAGAACAGCCTGCAGCCAGAGAAGCGCCATGCCGACCCTTTCTCACAACCGCAGCTGGAAGGCAGCAGCGGAGAAAGTTCTTCGGGGATTCTTGGAGAAAGTGGAATGATGATAACAATAATAGCAAACGACGTAGATGCGGTGTTTGCTTTCAGGAATCCAGTGTTGCCACAACCCACATATTTCCCTTTAAGAGGAGCAAAATTTCTCTTTACCACACAAATTTCCCTCTTCTATCCCAAAATTTACATCCAGAATTCCCTTTAATTGAAATCACGAACACAAGACTTAACGAACAATTATTATTGTTATGCAATAGTGTAAGAATAGTGGTAGACTACTAAAAACTCTGTTAACCTTCCCGATGGCATACTGGTAACGTAGTCGCCTCGTAATCAAGGGGTCCCGGCGCCCGGGAGGTGCTTAGGATTACACTTTAAACTGTATGTCCAGTCTCGATTAGCCTATCTGTGCACAAAGTGAACCTAAAACAACAAGTCACAAACGAGAACTCCGTTAAAATATTTAAATGTCGTGGTATTGGGAACTAGTAACAAAAATGGTCGACTTGGTGCAGTATTCAGCCCTATGAATCAGTAAAATATTATTAATAACTATCAGTAATAGATTTATTATTATTTCTATTCACATAAGACGGTTAAGCTGCCCATGCATATTGCGGTTATTGATTTGGTTTATTTTACTTGCTTTTCTGCCACTTTTGGCTAATCGCGAAGATGATGATGAGCGATGATACGAGAAGATTGATGAAAGGACACATTCAAAGAACACCCTGCCAAGGGCAGGGTTCGAATTACTCTTGGGTTCGGTACAGGTTGGAGGCACTTTTCGGATCCCACACCATGTTAAGCTAAGTAAAGTGTTCCGTTTTGTGAAAATTTCCATGTCCAGCCCTGACTTTGTATGTCGTGTCTTCATGTAATGCAAATTACTGTAAAAGTGCTCTAAGTAGGAAAAACATCTTTGCTTCACCACTATAAGTATCAACTTTATTCAAATTTGCCTGTAATTTTCACACTTTTCATGAAATTTCTCATTTTTCCTTTCAGCCAAGTTCTGCCTAAATTTCCCTCCACTGAGGGAAAACTATCTTGGTGTGGCAACACTGCAGAGAGCATGCAGTCACGAGACCTTACGTTGGAGGATTTTGAGCAGTGCACTCTAACGGGACTCTCGAAAACTACTCCAAGCGCGAAGAGATTACCCAAGATCGTCCAAACCGAACCCTTCATGCTCCACTAACCAGTTCTGTGGTCTTTGGACGCTTTTTTCTAATTGGAAACGGCAAGGAATTGTGTGACATTGCGTAACGTAGAGCAAAAAAACGCATCCGAGATCAAGATCCAAATATTTCGTTGTCTGCTGGGACGACCGAAACTGAATCGACTCCATATTGGATCAAAAAACTTCAGCACCGTCGTAGATGTTTCTACAGGGTGTTCGAGAATTCACTTCTACTCCTTGATATACAGGGCAGGATGGTTAAATGTTCAGGAACGCGTAAATTCAAATGGGACCGGAACCTATTTTTCTCGCACAATTTAAATTCGGTCCAAGTTGACACAATAAAATACAAAAAAAAAAGTTCTGAAAACAATAACAAGCCTATTTTAATCACTCGATCCAACATAATCAATAATAAATATATCATTAAATTGAATAAGAACTTTCCTAGCATTATTAATTCCATTCTGATTAATTCAATCACGGACTTCCCTTATATAGGGCTCGGAAGTTGAAGACCTATAAATTGCCAAAAAAAAGGCCTATAAAAAGACCTAAAAATATCAAAAAAAGGCCCTAAAACGGAAAAAAGGACGTATAAATGTGATCCAAATTAATTAATAACTTCAGTTTTAATTACATATTTAATGAATAAAAAAAATACAAAATTCTGGTGGTATGGAACAGACAATGCGAAAAAACTATATGAATGAAATGCATCTTCTTTCAGTCCAAAAATGTTTTTCACTTGTTTCAGGGATGGTTCAAATATATTTATTTATTTATTTATTTATTTACTACAGAAAGGATGTTTAAGAGGTGACGAACTGATGATGATTCGAATTGAGAATGGGCAGTAAAAACGTAGTCGAAAGAAGGTGAAGTTGCAAAAAAAAAGCCGTTAAGACATTAAAAAAGGCTAAAAAAGGGCCAATAAGCCAAAAAACGCCGAATAAGGCAAAAAAAGGACAAATAAAACCCACCTTTTTCTGGCCTACAATGACCCAAAATGAACATATATTATGTTGGGCCTCGTCTTCGGACACTAGGGAAAAAAAAGGATTTGTAACATAATAACATGAAAATTACATGAAGAATTCAAAGCATTTTTAGGAATATTGGACCCTATTTAAACTGATAAAAGGTTCCTGGAACGTATTTAAATTGATCGGTAAAAAAATTTCCTGGAGCGTATTTAAATTCATCTGCAAAAAAGTTCCTGGACCGTATTTAAATTCATCCGAAAAAAAGGTTCCAGGACCTATTTAAATTCATCCGAAAAAAAGGTTCCAGGACCTATTTAAATTCATCCGGAAAAAAGGTTCCAGGATCGTATTTAAATTCATCCGAAAAAAGGTTCCAGGACCGTATTTAAATTCATTCGAAAAAAATGTTCCACGACCTATTTAAATTCATCCGAAAAAAGGTTCCAGGACCTATTTAAATTCATCCGAAAAAAAGGTTCCAGAACCTATTTAAATTCATCCGGAAAAAAGGTTCCAGGACCGTATTTAAATTCATCCGAAAAAAAAAAAGGTTCCTGGACAGTATTCAAATTCATCTGGAGAAAATGTTCCTGGACCGAATTTAAATTCATCCGGAAAAAGGTTCCTGGATCGTATTTAAACTGCTCCGGAAAGAAAGATTCCTGGACCGAATTTAATTAAATTGTTTACATATAAAAAGGTTCTTTACGATCCAGAACACATTTACGTGCTGATTTTCTATTTATGTATTGGCATAAGAATATTCTTGCGAACGAACAAAATATCAACAAGAAGTTACTATCATAACAACAATAGAAAAATAAATTAAGGTAATTCAGCCAATGTCTCGGCCAATGAACGTCGTAGACTTGTTAGCAACAGGTTGAGCTAGTTCCCTACCAATTGTCCTATGAGTATAAAGTTGAAAATTAAAGAATACAGGTAAATTTTCAACGATACATGCAAGTAGTCGCGACACGATAATTACAAGTTTCTCGAATGTACTGTATTTTTCATACTTTACGTCACAACGACGATGATAATCAGATTAAGTCGATGAAGTACACTCACCAAGAAAAAACATGATCAGGGAGGACTCGAACCTGGAACCTACCGTGGCAAGATCGTGAATCGACCATTCAGTACACTTGATAACCGGGAGTGCAGCACTGTTTGAGAATAATAACCGGCCACTGTGGTTAGGGTAACAAACGCTCTACGAAATCGTACGTCCCAGGTACGAACTCTAGTCATCTTATTATTGCCACATTATCATGTTATCGTTGTGATTAACCCAAAACGTACAAAAGGAGACGTGAATAACATGCAAAAGGAAGAGTGAGAGAGATGCAAGAAGTATAAATGAAACAAGGGCAGAAATAATAGTAAAACATCAGTGGCGTACCGTGGAAGGTTTAGTGGGGTCATAACCCTCACTTTTGGCCCAGTATTCGTAAAAATAAAAGTCAAAGGCAAGAAAAGATGGCAAAATGAGGTCTGATACAAAAAAATGTACATCACCCCAACATTTCGAAAATTCCATGCACGGCGCCGAGAACACAATGAAATATTTTGTATAAACTGAGAGACAATCTTAATCACCCCTTGATTTTGTTCTGTTAGTTCAGAGCCCCCAAATTAAAGTGTTTCGTTCGAAGCAACGGATTGCCGTGAAACTTGGTACAGAGGCTTTGAAGACCTTGGGGAAGTGAATGCTGACGAAAAAAATAGTTCAAATTTTCACCACCAGGTGTAAATATGGCGTTGGGAAATAAAATTCCCCACTCGGAGCCTTCTGGAGCCCGTTTAAAGCAACGGATTGCGGTGAAACTTGACACAGAGGCTATGGAGACCTCGGAGAAACAATAGTTCAAAATTTCACCACCAGGTGTAAATATGGCGCTGAAATCGGGTATATGGGGAACAACATCCTGGGAAATACACCGTGAGACCATTGCGCTGTCTTACGCTTCCAAAATCAAAGATAAAAATAATGTCAGTTAATTCTTAGTTAGGTGAAAACATTAAAAGAGGAATTTGTAGTTCGAGTGAAGTTGACCTCAAAACTTTTTAAAAGCGGTTCTCAATTATCGTAAATTTTCCCGTAACAGCGAAGTAACGCACTGAATTAAGAGAGTCCGCATTTTTTCGCAACTTGTGTTTCTTTCGGCAGCAGAATTTAAGAGACACGCAGGACGTACTGGAATAAGAGAACGTGCTGTGATCTACAATGCTTACTGCACTTGTAACTTTTCCCTTTCCTGTTTTCAAACATGCTTCCTCCCTGCTTACTGCGTGCAATTTTAATTGCGTCTGCTTCTTTCAATGTCCTGAATAATTCTTTAATTGCCTTGTCAAATGCCGTCACCTCACTCCATATAGACAGACTGAAAGACTTTTCGTTATGACTTCGCAAGACACTTTTCCCAATATTGTGCACGTCTACAAGCAGAAAACGTAATATTTATTTATATTACGTCATGAAACATTATTATTTAATCTCAAATAAGTATTAGCACTACAGGAAGAGCATTTCGTTCTATGGCCAAATAGTTTGCAGGGATGACGCAAGATAGCGTACGGAATTGAGAGCTCCTTCGCTAGAGCAAATAACGCTCGAACAGACAAAACCAGCGGTATACGCTGGAAGCCCAGTAGCATGGACGTCGGAAAAGAGGGGGGGGGGTCGAACGGGTCGGTGCCCCCCTTGGAAATTGACATTCATTTAAAGATACAAGAAAGCCGAAAGTTTATTACTCTTATTGTTAAGAACAGAAATAAAGTTCATTTAGTTAGTACTCGAATAGAATAATCAAAGCAAAAATGCATCGGATCAAAAACATTGAGTGAAAAATACAGGAACGCGGTCATATTCTACCATTTCATCCAAAGAACAAATGGATTCACAGTTTTCAAAATTCTAATAATTACAGTTGTAGGTGAGAGGTCACACAACACGCCTTATAATAGAAATAATCTCCCTAACATTTAAAGCCATTTCTTGAACGCGACGTGCAAAGGTTAGTATCAAAATGCATTCAGATACTAACTGCATAAAATGCAAAGGGAATCATTGAAAATAGTTGTGCTGGTATCCACTCGTTTGGTGGATCGAGTCTCCCCATTTATATAATAACTATTACTATTATTATTATTATAATTATTTCGAATTTACTTTGTTATTTTATAATATTTATTATTGTATAATAACATTTATAACCGTGGTAATAATACTTACTGTATTATCTATCTACCATTCAACTTTTATCATTTGCCCGACACCCCCTGCAAAAATTTCTGGTGACGCCCATGCCTATAACCGTAATTTATCTGTGGTAGTGGGCCCTGAAAATGGATCGTGAGGTGAAAGACGCAATGAATTTGAAACTTGAAGAAATATAATAAATATTTCAATGTTAAAATGTAGTTTACTTACCAGTACAGTGACATGTGAAAATGAAACAGATGATTGTGGGCTGAAACTGCCAGATCGGATATTTTTTATGTGTGTATGATTGTCATATTAAAATGACAACCCATTGTACTGGGTGGCCAGAATTAAAGTTTCCCAACTCAATTTCCCGCCACCAGGTTGAAATGTGGCGCTGTTAGTGGCTGGAAGTTGCGAGAAAATAATGTCTTGTTTATTGCAAGATTGCAAGGTAAAGGCAAATCCATAACCAATTGCAGCAGTTTACGTCATTATTACAACCCATCATGAAAGTACAGCGCTACATTTTAACCTGGTGGTGGAAAATTGAACTATTTTTTTTATCGCCATCCTCTTCCCCATGATCTGCATAGTGGATTCACCAAAGTTCAGAGTTCTGCGATGCCTCAAACAGGCTACAGAGGGCTCAGAGTTGGGGAACTTTAATTCTGGCTGGATCGATTACGTTCGAGAGAAAGTGGTTCCATTCAGTACTCTAGTATGCAATAATTACTGATTGGGCCTCTCCGATAGCGTGGTGGTAACGTTGTCGCCTTGTAATCAAGGGATCCCGGGTTCGATACCCGGTGGAGGCACAAATGCTAGTTACAAACCCACGTTAAACTGTAGGTCAAGTCCCAATTAGTCTGTCTGTGCATAAAGTGGACTTAAAACTGAACCAAACAAACGAACAGTTCATATAATATTAAGTTCGTTCTTCCGCGAAAAGTTATTCGTAATCATAAAGATGAATAAGTGTGTTATGTGTGTGAGCGCATGCGCGGGTGCGTGTAAAGTAAAGTCCCAGTCCTCATTGGAACGCCACTTTACTTCAAAGAAAGTTCCGAAGGGTCAGGTTCCGTCTGACAACCATCAAGTCCACGCGGAACCAACTAGATCCTCCCCTCAAACCTTTCCCCCAATAGCGTCCGTTTTAGAAACTGACAGTGGTTGTCAAGTCCACATGGAGTAAACCAGATGTTGCCAACTCAGTCTCTTTAAGAGATTTCTGAACGTGAGGTTGCGTTATCTTTGTTGGGTTTTGAATTGTGTTGTACTACAGTATTTTCTTTATGCAATGTGCAGACCTTGGGAGTAAAACGTCGTAGTGAATGAATTGATATCTAAATACTACAGGCATGGTTGTTAAAAGTCCGGGAACCCATAAATTCTAATGGGTTCTATTGGGCTCAGAAACAGGACCCGAACCTTTTTTTCTCCCACAATTTAAATTCGGTCCAAGTTGCGTATTGTTTCATTGAAAAAAAGGTTCCTGGACCGAATTTAAATTGATCTTGTAAAAAGGTTCCTGGATTGAATTGAAATAGTTTACAGATAAAAAGGTTCTTTACGGTCCAGAACCCATTCACGCTTGCTGAATTTCTCTCCTGGACCGGAATTGAATTTATTTAAAATTCCTGGACCTCTAACAACCCTAACTCCGGGCAAAAGTGACATCAGCTTTTCTCATTAAATCAGGTGCTGGCTTGTGAGCGATAGCTATATCGTCCAGACGATATATCGCAATATTGAAAAAATATCGTCCAGGCAATATCAACTAGACGATATATCGTCACAATATTTTAGCGATAAATATCGTTTCGGCGATATGTTCACGATATTTTAACGATCGTGGAGACGATATATCGCCGATATCACGATACGGAAAAAATATCGTGTCGTATTGTGTGACGATATTTTCTTGGCAATATGTCGCGATATCAAATTTCCGATATCGTCCATCCCTACTCGAAACCAGATTCGCGTCCCGTTAGGCTTCCTCTCGAGCTGTGTGAAAGATGCCAAACTGGCGTTCGAATCAGGACTAGAACCATACATCTGACGACTGAACAATTGAAACGCAGGATAAATTATTTCTACGACCATTTCTCCCACCACAATGTGGTCTACATAATTAGTCTATATTATCTACATTGTCGACACCCAGAATGTAGACCATTGCTATTTACGTGCAGGAGCACATCGCTGACAGCGGGAAATACATCTGAAAACCTCTTGATTACCATGCCATGAGTGAAGCCAGTGGAAAGACCTGACCAGCGGTTGCTGACGGCTTCAAGGCTGCCTCGGTCACGGGCCAGAGGACCGCTACTAATTCCAAATGCACTTTCATCAGGTTTTTCGGTGGCTTAACGGAACTGGAACGTCAAATGGAATGCTTCTCGTTGCACTTGTGCGCCGTTTTCTCGCGCCATTTAATCAGTGGTCAACTGGAGAGGAGATTCACTAAACATGTCAGCCTTCGCGCGTTTCTACATTATATCCAGAACACCGGTGTTGCCAACCTCCAGATAAGGAAAGGTGCTGATGGTGAAATTATGCTAAATGCGATGAATTGTGTAGGATCTATCCTAATAATAATTAGTGAACGGATTTTAAGGTGCAGCACCTTTACAAAAATATATAATTTTGCATTTTAAATTCCATTCCCTAATAATAATAATGAATTATTACTTTTATTGGTAATTAGTAATAGTAATTTATGATTATAATTATTTTTTCGATGATTGTCTATTACGTTATGCTTGAGAAATTAAGAGAAAATACCTCTACTACAAAACGGAACATTTGCTTTATTTGTGTCCCACAAATAAAATAAATATAGAAAAAATGAAAAGAAGTGTGTGTTTGGGAAAGCATTTACATGTTCCATGTAAACTTAAGGGGTAACCTTTGGTCACGATTATCTCAAAAATGAGTCGACAGAAAATTTTCAACTTTTACCTGAGCATTGAGAAAGGATGTTTCTAGAGAACCACTGATTGATATTTCATTTGCTGCTGATAAGAAAACAAATTCTGATTTGTTTTATTTTACTTAGCTTTTCTGCCACTTTTGGATAATTGCGAAGATGAGGATGATATTATGATAGAATTAGGGACACTCACAAAGAACACCCATGCCGGGATTCGAACCCTGGACCCCTAGCATCGTAGCACGCTGTGAAAATAACTCGGACATGGAGGTCGGAGTATTTATTATTATTATTATTATTAATAATAATAATAAAAAAAGGACAATTATTTTCAATACATAAAATATTCTGGAGAAATTTCAGCAGAACTAGGTGGCAACACTGGCCTGACATCGTAGTGCCCTGTGATAATCACCCCGCCGTGGAGATTGGCTATTTGCTTCTCAAACAAAAAGACAGAAAAATTTTCCTTCAGAAAATATTCTGGTGAAATTTCAGCAGAACTAGTTGGCAACACTGATTCCTCTTTGGAAATTTTTTTTCAGACCCAGCGAGGAGAAGGAACTCAAGTCAGCAGATAAGTGAGAGGCCTGAACGAAAGAGAGGTGTGGTGAGTAACGGTACCCGGTGTGTCCTTGGCGAGAACTGGGAAAACAGCTGACAATCTCCCGAGAAGTGTTGTCACCTGTCAGCATCGTCATAACCACAGACACACTGCTTGCAACGCAACATCACGAGCGGAAAGCAGTAATTAAGGCTAAATTGTCCACCACCGCGTTCGTTCACTTTGTTTTACGCAATGCTGAGTTCAAGAGAGTTGAGGCAGCAGCCATGGGTGGTTGTCAGAAGGTGGCAAGTAAACTGAACTTTGTAGATTACAGATTGTTGAAAAAAAGCAAGGTTGTTCAAGGTCCAGGACTTATAAATAAATCCTGCCCGACCCTGTGGCCGAGTGGTTAGCACTTCGCGCTGCGACGCCAAGGGTCCCGGGTTCGAATCCCGGTCGGGCTTGGTTGTTTGTGAATGTCCATTCATCAATTTCATCATTTCATCACTCATCCCCATCTTCGCAAATTAGCCAAGAGGCACAAAACGCGAAGTCAATCAATATAAATAAATCCAATTCCGGTCCAGGAGAGAAAATCAGTAATTGGGTTCTGGACAGTAAAGAGCCTTTTTATCTGTAAAGTATATAAATACAGTCTAGGAACCTTTTTCCGGATCAAATTAAATTCGGTCCAGGAACTTTTCAGGCTGAATTTGAATTCGGTCCAGGAACACTTTTCTGGCTGAATTTAAATTCTGTCCAGGAACCTCTTTTCCCCGGCTCAATTTAAATACGGTCCAGGAACCTCTTTTCCCCGACTGAATTTAAATTCGGTCCAGGAACTTCTTTTCCCCGACTGAATTTAAATTCGGTCCAAGAACTTCTTTTCCCCGACTGAATTTAAATTCGGTCCAGGAACTTCTTTTCCCAGACTGAATTTAAATTCGGTCCAGGAACTTCTTTTCCCCGACTGAATTTAAATTCGGTCCAGGAACTTCTTTTCCCCGACTGAATTTAAATTCGGTCCAGGAACTTCTTTTCCCCGACTGAATTTAAATTCGGTCCAGGAACTTCTTTTCCCAGACTGAATTTAAATTCGGTCCAAGAACTTCTTTTCCCCGACTGAATTTAAATTCGGTCCAGGAACTTCTTTTCCCCGACTGAATTTAAATTCGGTCCAGGAACTTCTTTTCCCCGGCTGAATTTAAATACGGTCCGGGGAACTCTTTTCACAGGCTGAATTTAAATTCGGTCCAGGAACTTCTTTTCCCCGACTGAATTTAAATTCGGTCCAGGAACTTCTTTTCCCCGACTGAATTTAAATTCGGTCCAGGAACTTCTTTTCCCCGACTGAATTTAAATTCGGTCCAGGAACTTCTTTTCCCAGACTGAATTTAAATTCGGTCCAAGAACTTCTTTTCCCCGACTGAATTTAAATTCGGTTCAGGAACTTCTTTTCCCCGACTGAATTTAAATTCGGTCCAGGAACTTCTTTTCCCCGACTGAATTTAAATTCGGTCCAGGAACTTCTTTTCCCCGGCTGAATTTAAATTCGGTCCAAGAACTTCTTTTCCCCGACTGAATTTAAATTCGGTCCAGGAACTTCTTTTCCCAGACTGAATTTAAATTCGGTCCAGGAACTTCTTTTCCCCGACTGAATTTAAATTAGGTCCAGGAACTTCTTTTCCCCGACTGAATTTAAATTCGGTCCAGGAACTTCTTTTCCCAGACTGAATTTAAATTCGGTCCAAGAACTTCTTTTCCCCGACTGAATTTAAATTCGGTCCAGGAACTTCTTTTCCCCGACTGAATTTAAATTCGGTCCAGGAACTTCTTTTCCCCGACTGAATTTAAATTCGGTCCAGGAACTTCTTTTCCCAGACTGAATTTAAATTCGGTCCAGGAACTTCTTTTCCCCGACTGAATTTAAATTCGGACAAGAACTTCTTTTCCCCGACTGAATTTAAATTCGGTCCAGGAACTTCTTTTCCCCGACTGAATTTAAATTCGGTCCAGGAACTTCTTTTCCCCGACTGAATTTAAATTCGGTCCAGGAACTTCTTTTCCCAGACTGAATTTAAATTCGGTCCAGGAACTTCTTTTCCCAGACTGAATTTAAATTCGGTCCAAGAACTTCTTTTCCCCGACTGAATTTAAATTCGGTCCAGGAACTTCTTTTCCCCGACTGAATTTAAATTCGGTCCAGGAACTTCTTTTCCCCGGCTGAATTTAAATACGGTCCGGGGAACTCTTTTCACAGGCTGAATTTAAATTCGGTCCAGGAACTTCTTTTCCCCGACTGAATTTAAATTCGGTCCAGGAACTTCTTTTCCCCGACTGAATTTAAATTCGGTCCAGGAACTTCTTTTCCCCGACTGAATTTAAATTCGGTCCAGGAACTTCTTTTCCCAGACTGAATTTAAATTCGGTCCAAGAACTTCTTTTCCCCGACTGAATTTAAATTCGGTCCAGGAACTTCTTTTGCCCGACTGAATTTAAATTCGGTCCAGGAACTTCTTTTCCCCGGCTGAATTTAAATACGGTCCGGGGAACTCTTTTCACAGGCTGAATTTAAATTCGGTCCAAGCACCTCTTTTTCCCGACTGAATGCAAATATGGCCCCGCAACATTTTTTCGGGCACATTAATATACTGAGAATAGTGTTGGGCATTATATCGTCCAGGCGATAAATCGCGAAATTAAAAAAAAATGTTGTCCATGCGATATAAAGTAGACGATATATCGTCACGATATTTTGCCGATAAATATCGTGTTGGCAATATATCGTTAAGATACTTGGTGACATATCGTGTTGGCGAAATATCGTCACGATACTCGGCGATATATATCGTGGAGACGATATATCGCCGATATCACGATATGGAAAAATATCGTATCGTATCATCTGTGACGATATTTTCTTGGCGATTGGGAAGCAACGCTTAAGAATTTGTCGAAGAAGCTGAGAGAAATACGGAAACAGCAGGTGAATTTACTGTCAAGAAAGCAAAGAAAGTCCAATCAAGATGAAGAGGAGGAAAGGGACGCTGAGGGCTTTAAACTCCCAAGAGTGGCTCAGCAGGTGGCGCCCCGAGGGGACTCCCGGGGAAGTGTTAATCAGCGATAGATGCTCCCGTTAGATCGGAGAGTCGAGCGGGCGGATGGAAAAGTAAGCGAGATGAATGCACGCAAGTAATCTGGCAGAGAAAACCAAGATTCGCCGCCAGGGTTGCCAACCTCTCAACACGCGAAAGTCAAACGGACCTGACTCGATTAACTCGCTTGCAATCCGTGCGACGCGAGATTCCCGCCTGCACGAACGTGACCGACGAAGCCTCCGGCCTTTCTACCCCCTCTTACAACGCTACACCACCCCTGGTCGCTCTGCCGTCCACACGTACAGTCACGGACATTTCTGGGTTGCAATGGTTTAATTGAAAGTCAATGGTGTCGATACAACCCAGAAGTGTCCGTGACTGTACACACTAATGCGCTCTTTCAATACTGCGTTGACCCGAGTCTGAAATTGGCAGTAATATTTAATTATAGACTGACTACCATGCGAGAGACCCGGGTTCGATCCCGGCGGGGAGAACAGATTTTTTCCCACCTTTCAAGCCGCTCCGGCCCCCACCCAGCATCGTATAAACTCGGTACCTGGAGGAAACTCTATGCAGTAAAGGCGACTAGTAGCGTGGTGCTGAACACATCACCCCCACCTTCGGCCGTGATCAAGAAAGTGTGGGAGCCCTAACTCCACACCCAATATACGCCTTCATAGCGTGGTGCAAAGCACAGGGGAGCACTTTACTTTCTTGAATTCTAGAGATTACTGTACGTTTATACAGGGTGGTGCAAAAGTAGGCTGACAGTCTTTCTTTTGTATTTCTTGTATTTTGCATAGAATGGCCCCCACGTTCCCCAGACATTACGCCCTTGTATTTATTTTCTTGGGTGTGGTGAAAGAGAAGGTATTCAGAGAATACTAAACCTACTTGACACGTCAACTGTGAACTGTCAATCTACTTTTACACCACCCTGTATGTATGATTACAGCCGGATTGCGCACACTTTTCCGGTTTTGTCAGTGGTATCTGATAAGCTGTTGACAAGCTGTCACAATGTACAGGATTGAGCACAAAAAAATGAGGCGATGTTGTCAGATGTAAAATGTTCCCAAGCCGTTCTCACTCCTGTTGTGTTTGTTTGTGTGTGTGTGTGTGGACTTACAAGTGTTTTTGCAGTCATTAACCTAACTTTTGAGTTTGTGTAAATTGGTATCATTTACTATTTTATTTCTAATTTATATCTCTCTCTCTCTTCTTGTCTAAAGAAAAAAACAGTTTTGCGCACAGACTCTAAAGCTATCAAAGTGGCAACGTTCGATCAAAATCTGTGCGCAAAACAGGCCAGTGAGATTTGTGCGCAATCCTGGATCTAAAGTGTGCGCAATTCGGTTTCGAGTGGTATGTATCAGTGTTCGAAAATAACAAAGTACTAGCTATGTTCGCGTAATGATGGCTGTAAGTTGTCACCTGCTGGAGTGAGCAACTTCAACCTGGGACATATTCAACAGAGGATAAGGGTGAAAGCTTGCCCCTTCCTTGAAATTGTGCAATGCACTTTATTTGCGAATATTGAACTAGGTTTACAAAATAACAATAGTATTTGATGCATACATAAAGGAAACAGTACAATTAATGGATTTCAGTTTGGTATCTGTTTAAACATGTTTGAATATTCAGAACAATTGAGTTACAGTACAATACAATACAAGGGTTGGGTTTGTGCAATGTATGTATTGGAGAGCATATATATATATATATATATATATATATATATGGATGTATGTGTGTGTGTGGGGGTGTATATTTGTTTGTTCCGGCATAACTCTCGAACGTCTGGAGAAATTTCAACCAAACTTGGTACACGTATCACTTGCAATCTGAAAATAATATTTTAGGGTAAGACACCCCTGGCACCCCTAGGGGTGGGGTGGGAAGGGGTGACATGTAAAAATAATCGATAACTACCGATATTAAATTCCGCACAAACAGACATCCGTGACTCTATGCAATCGGCAGAACGATAGTGTTGCTCGGGTTGTCTAACATTCAGGCTGTGTTGCGAATGGAATCCATAGTTTTCGTGACACTCCCAATGTGGTTCAACTCCAAGTTGATCACCTATCGGTATGGGGGGAGAGGGGGTGAAAAATAAAATGCCACAAATGACCTAGATTAGTGTCGAATCCATAGTTTTCGGAGTCGCTAAGCTAATTGATGACATTCACGATCACATTTAAAATTAGTTATATTTTACACTATAGTTAGAATTCATTCTTTTCCTGTCTAATACAAGATTGGGATAAATAAATACTCGAGCAACGCCGTGTAATCAGCTAGTAGATTATAAAATAGCTATTATGTTATGTATAGGTCTGTGGAAATGAAAAAGAGAATGCGGAATAAGATACATAATTGTATATGGGGTTTGTAGGGGAAAAAATAATATAATAAGCATTGTTAAGTATAGACACGGTATGAATCAAAAGAAATGTCTGAAATTGTCTCCAGGACAGAACATGAACAGGGTTGTTACAGGTCCAGGAACCCATTTACGCTTACTGATTTTCTCTCCAGGACTGGACATAAATTTATTTAAAATTCCTGGACCTTCAACAACCCTGCATGAAATTGCCTCAGGTTTCGGTTAAGGATAGCCAGGTTGGCAACCCTGCTCGCCATTCTAATACGCTCTTGTAATTAACGAAAGAGACTTGCGATTCTTGCGCCTGATACATAATTCATATAATGACAGGACGGACTTCTTAGGAGACCCTTTCTTTGTGGACCAGCGATTGGCTCCTCCGAGGCGAAGAAAGAGGGAAATTTTCGCGAGACAAAGCAGCCGGGGGTTTTATGAAACCGACAAAAGAGGCGAAAGTGACTGCAATTAAATTAGAAATAAGATGGGAAAGCGCTGCTGGCTGGAACACAAAAGAGAGGGCCGCTCTCTTCCTTAAATAACGCGTCTGTCAGTGGCGTGCCTAGCAATTTCCAAAAGGGGGTGGGGGTTATACCTTCAGTTTCCGGTACTCAGTTCTGTAATTTGTCATCTTTTCCTGCATTTATATTCCTTTTACAGAGCCGGACCCTGTGGCGGAGTGGTTTGTACAGCGCGCTACGACGCCAGGGGTTCCGGGTTCGAGTCCCGGATAAGGCATGGGTATTTGTGTTTGTCCAAATGATAAAAACTGAAAATTGAGATAAACCAAGAAATGAAAAACTGAGATTAAAGTGAAAAACGGGGAATACTGCAGCTTAGAGGTATTCCTATATATATATATATATATATATATATATATATATATATATATATATATATATAAAGTGGTTAGCACATCGCGCTGCGACGCCAAGGGTCCCGGGTTCCAATCCAGCCCGGGCTTGGTTGTTTGTTTGTGAATGTCCATTCATCAATATCATCATTTCATCACTCATCCTCATCTTTGCAAATTAGCCAAGAGGCACAAAACGCGAAGTAAAATAAACTAAATCAATCAATTCTTTAAAAGAAAATCTGTACCTTTGGGGAGTGGGGGTATAACAACATAACCCTCCTCCGGGTACGCCAAAGTGTTCTCTCCAAAGTTGTGTAAAGAGAGAAACTTCCTCTGCACTTGCTACATGAAATTATTATTATTTATAGTAGTAGTACCACAGATAAACGTACGAGTGGAACTAAGGATAAAAAGAAAACCTCTGCGCTGACCTCCTGCTGGGAAATGCTCTCCGCAAGAAATACAAAATTATCCGCTGAGAGGCGCCACTAGCAGTCTTGCTTCCACTTTTTCTGACAAAAAGAACAAGAGATGGCATTGCTAAATTTCAAACCATTCGTGTATCTGTGGTTGTACAGTATTATTTACATTTAAGCTAACAATATATTTCTACTGATTCTGTAACTATAAAAAAAGCTATACAGTTATGCTAATAGGCAAGAACAGGCAAGGTTTGCAGTTTATTCGTTATCAATCGTTTAATTAATTAACAATTGTTTTATCATCTATATTTAGACATACATGTATTCACATACTGCTATAAATGTTGCTGATAAAGATATAATACGAGTCTATTGACATATTACAGCATAACCATATTACAGAACCAAGAAGATACCTCTAGTTAATGTAATCAATTTCGGTAGCTTTTCACGAGACATTTATTGACCTGGTTTGATTATTATTATAACTAAGCCTACCAACAAAGTAAAAAACTAAGTGAATGAAACTTGGATTAGGACTGTCCTTAAACAGGTATATATGCGTACTACACAGGCGAATTAGGTATACAATTTGATAGTTGAGGGAAGATACAAAGACAGAGTCATCTGTTGGTGTGCTGCTACACTACCAGAAACTTACGCGTAACGCTAGCCAGGTCAGTTGAACCGTCTTCTTACCACTCTTGTGCCACGGAGTATGGCCCTTTAGCCCCCTGGCAGGGACGCCACTGGTTGCGAATTAAAGATGCATTCCCATTTATTTGTTATTGATTTGACTCCGATTCATCTGAGGCCAGAAGCTAAAGAAAGTTGGTATTGTTTCCATCGCAGACTTCCTTTCCACTTGCTGCATATGCAAACTGCCATCACCCATTGTCTCTCGCAGAACAATGAGCGCTCCACAAACCCCCTTCGTCAAAAACCCTACAATTTCCTCGCACGCCGTGTTCCAATGGAAGAGGAACCGAACAGGAAGATAGACAGAGATTTCACGAGAGGAACCTTGTAGAACAAATGAGCTTCAATTGTTTTTGCTTGTAATCTATTGACTGTTGTTTGTTTCTTTACCGTAGTAGGTTATTACAGAGAAATGATGCCGGAAGAGCAAGTTGCTGAATTTCATAACGTTAACAACTGCTTCTTTGAACCAGCTGCAGTCACTGGCGTACGCAGGGGGTTGTTGATGGAACTACAGACACTCCCGAAATTAAAAAAAATTAATTGAGTGTAAAGATAATACGTTGTGCATTGTAATATTTAAAGCTTTGAATTCATATAGGACATTTCTATACAGAGTAATCTGAAATTTTATATCACTCTTTTCAATCAAACTTGTATTATCTTCATATTATTATTATTAATTGTTTCACAATCTATATTTTCTGTTGTGTACATTTACTTTAGCGTTGACATGTTTTTTGTTTACTTATACAGGGAGCCCCACAAAAAAACAGGAAATTTAAAGTTACTTGTATTTTATACGTGTTATTTTGTTTTTTTTAATGTTTCACTGTGAAGATTATTTGTAATATGGTGTGTAATTATTTGTAATGAAATGTGCACCCAAATGTTCCACGAAGTAAACAGAGTAATGGGCCGGGATGAATGGACGTGGCAACAGGATGGAGCAAAGGCCCATACAGCCAGGGACACTGTGGCATGGCTCAGAGCCAATACTCCTGACTTTATTGAACCTAACGACTGGCCGTCAAAAAGTTCAGATCTTAACGTAATGGATTGTTGCATATGGGGTCTACAGAGGAGAGGATTCACAGACATTGACTGCTTAAAAACTGTGTTGACAAAAGCTTGGAATAATATTCCGTTTCAAACTATCCAGAATGCCACTGCAAGTTGGTTACACCGTCTACGGCGTTGTGTAACAGCCCATGGGAAGCATTTTGAACATTTGAATTGAATATGGCAAAGTGTAACAAATTTCCTGGTTTTTTGTGGGTCACTCTGTATATCTGCAATTTTGTAATTAAATCGTAATAATCCACAAATAATGGAATACTTTGATATAAAAAGAACCTCCAAATCTCAGACACTAGCTATCATTTGCCAGACAGGAACTTGACAATCAGGAATGCAGTGTCAGGCATTATATGCTCTTCCTGGTCACCAACGGTGTAAACATCTAAACAGGTGAAGCCCAGGAAGAGGCATTACTGCAGTACTTAGCAAAACCCATCACAATAAATATCTGGGACGATAGAGGCCATTAGTCAGTATCGACCTATCAGTCAGAGGGTTCAGGATCAC
The DNA here is from genome assembly GCF_977018435.1 of Lepisma saccharinum. Lineage (NCBI taxonomy): Eukaryota > Metazoa > Arthropoda > Insecta > Zygentoma > Lepismatidae > Lepisma > Lepisma saccharinum. Next base: position 16,396,997 of record NC_139258.1, read on the forward strand.
GATCAAGAAGTCTAGTAGAAGGAGAGTGAAGTCTGAGCATTCAGACTTTCATCACAAACGGACACTATGTTTATTAACGAGTCCGTAGTTCAACACCACGAGGAAGCACTTCCACACGGTGAGAGACTGGTATTTCCATCCACCATGCTGATCCAGTCTTTGAGGGTATAAAAGACAAGTGTTGTGTTTTGCCATTCACATGTGTATTTATCATCTCTCGCACGTAGTCATAATCTCTCCATGAATAGCGAGTATGCCATCATCGAGGATGAATGATGAATGAGCTACACGACCAAGATTCGATCCCCACTTCCTTAGGGAACGTTACGAAATCATGTGAACTTACATGAAAACAGAAAATGGAGAATATTATAATTGGGCATTCGCCTATTGTGTGCAGTAAAGCACTCCGGAAAAACAAATGTAAACTCCCTTTAAAGGGACACCCTTTACCAATACATTTTTTTTCTTTGAGCAACTTTTAAAACATAGGTTAAATTACGACTATTTTATAGTATACCCCTCCTCCAATAACGCAGCTATGCAATAGCAAACTTTAATTACAGCCCCTCCAAGAAAAAATCTTACGTACGCTTGTGGCTGTAATGTCACTTTTCGCAGAACGTAACCCAGCGGTTCTAAATTTGCGAATGCGGACAGGAAACTGGTGCTATGCCCTCCCGAGAAGGTCCACAATAGGTTGAACTGTTCGAGCTTTAAAGCGTCTTGTACACGATCAAATAAATCATGAACAAGTCCTTGAATTGAACGCTTAAAAGGAAATGACGTCAGAGACAACGCCATTTTTCTCATTGTATCCAAGGTTCGGTCAAAGAATTTCTATTTGGGATTGGTTGTAATTAACACGATCCAAGCCTGTCGATCAATCAGAGGACATGTTCTCAAAAAGCGACCTCTAGGTCACAAATGCAGTTGTAATGGCGGCCGGGTGAGATGTAAGCAATGTATCACTTCACATGTTTAGAAGCCGATAACTATTGAACCGAGAGGAATAACGTTTCGTATTAAATTAATTTTAGGTACAATAGAATTGCACTGATTAAACACATACTTTTAACGTAGTATACAAAACACTCATATAAGAATATTTTATAGTTGTTTCAATTGTAAATACCGTGCACTCAACGTACATGGTGTAACTCGAAGTGCCTTCGTGCTGTATATATACATTGTAATCGCAAAAACTAACCGAAATATTCCCAGAAATGCTTTCGTTTCGTGTAAAGTACATACTATCTACTATAAGATTTTTAAAGCATTTACTTATCATTATGCTAGCAAAAATGTTAAAGGAAATGCTTCCGTTTAAAGCGGACTCGAGAAAATACATCAACATCACACTTCTCTCGAGTTTTTAATATGTCCTACTTCTTCCCTTGTGGATAATCGGTAGTAGTAGTCTATTTATTTCCATGTCGTACACACTGCCATGTTTTCGACAAATGTGAACTTGTCCAACTTTCTCTGACCGTGTACATGAGCAATTTCAGACCAATAGGGACGCAGTTCAACGACTTTCAATTACGTTCAATTCAACGACTCGTTCATGATTAATTGGATCGTGTACAAGGCGCTTTATGTGGGTATCGAAAGATGTAGGAAAATTACACTGTTCAACAAATTTTGATAACACATGGATCTAGCTTCAATATCAGCCAGTTGTCACCAGAATCTTTCCGATGTAATATTTGCCAATGTTTAGCACTATCTCACTCAAAATAATATGAAAGAACACCTTTAGAATTCAAAATGGACGTGGATTAAGTGGATTGCCAGAGACAAGTTGAAAGCAGCTCACTCGAAAATATCATTGTCATTTCTTGATTTGGGGTTGATGACCGATCGTACCTCCTCGAAAATTCCAACATTTTTTCTAACCAATCTGCACATTTCCATGTTTTAAGGTGGCTGAAAATGATTTCAACATGCGGAAACCACAAATAAGTGAGGTATTTATTGTCGAAATGTGATCATGGCACATCCAATTCTTCGCATACCGGACCACTTTCACTACTAACTTGAAGAAATTTTCGTCATACATGCAAGAAATCAATTGCGGATATCGAAGGATAACGGACTTCGCTTAATCCGCACAGGCAAAAGGCAAAAAAAAGCAGAATCCAAGGTTTTAAATGTGGCTAGAAGTCAACAAGAGAACTTCCCAAAGAAAAGGCAGACAACCACTGATGAAATTCTGTTTCCCGCAGACTTTGTACTGTACTGTATAGTGTATTTAGGCCTATGCTGTTTAAATACACCATAATAAACGTGTTTTGTTGCTGTAAACGGAGTTTTAATGCACTTTCTATACTGTTATTTTAGGTTATTTCAGTTAATCCGGTCTTTCGTTAAACCGGTCAACTTATCCCCCATTAGTCCGGATTAGCGAGGTTTTATTGTACTCGCTTCCGCGCGCTAAAAACACGAAACGTTCATATGAATAACAATCTTTCCAACCCACTAAAATTTTTCAAGTTTCTCCAATGATTTTTCTCCAATATCTGCAAACATCGTTAAAACTAAAATCCATCTAAAATTATAGCAAAGTGTCAGTTAGCGCACTGTGATTGAAGTTAGTGGTTCTAAGTCCGAAACCTAAATATTTCATTATTTCTGCTCATGAATTCAGCATTACTCATCGTCGCGAGCAAAGTAAAAAAAATACTAAATGACCAAAAAAAAACAACCAAATAATCATTAATTTTATCTCATTACTGCGTTTTCTATAATGTTAAACTGTTTCAAATTCTTCGTAACGTCAATCCGTACACGATTTGATTTTTTAAATTTAGCGTCGCCTTTCTGCCATTTTCGGTTCATCGTGAATGAAATTAATGAAGGGATAACCACAAAGCACCCATGATCAGGCAGAATTCGAACCCTGGCGTCGTAGTGCACTGTGGTAACCACTCACGGAGATGGTCTATGATTAATTTGTAACATGTCCACTTCGAGAATGAAAATATAATATTCTACATATACATTCTCAGTAATGGAGCAAAAGATCCTTGTCTATCCTTTGTGGGGCTTTATTTCCTATGCACCGGCTGGTAATTTTTTCCTCTTGTGATTTATTGCAGCCACACGCGGCCCATTGTGGTACACCGGAGCTCCACCGCCTGAGGCCGGAATCAAAGGAAACAATTTTCGTCCGTGAAAGTTTTGTTGAATTATGTCCTCCTCGGGGGCATTCCCTCCCTCGTATCTTCTTCATACCATGCAACGGGACTCTTAATATCCACGATAAAGCCATACGTGTGTCTTATTTGTCCCCTGACGAATGTGGAAGTCCTTCATCCCTGTCTCAATGCATTGTATATATTCGAAAGCTTATATTCTGGCGTTGTCAAATCTAGCGAGCTCAAAATGTACAATATTTTAGAAAGAACTAATGATCCAGCAACTTACAGATGACCCCTGTTCGATCCTGAAACTTACAAATAACTGCTCTTCTACTGCAGGGAGGGTTCGGAGCCTACCCGATAGTAGAGGGGGTAACGCCTTCGATTTGTAATCAAGAGATCCCAATGGAGGCACATAGCAGTTCATATCCCATTTTAAACTGTTGGTCCACTCCCGATTAGTCCGTCTGTACATAAAGTGGACTTAAAACCACAAAATAGAGAAAAGTTTCGATCTTTCAATTTACAGATAATTATTCTTCTACTACAGGAAAGTTTCGATCCTGCAACTGACAGAAGACTACTCTACTACTGCAGGAAAGTTTCGATCCTGCAACTGATAGAAGACTACTCTACTACTGCAGGAAAGTTTCGATCCCTCTACTTAGAGAAAACTATAGGAATATTTCGATCCTGCAACTGACGGAAGACAATTCTACTACTAGAGAAAAGTTTCGATCCCTCTACTTAGAGAAATGTTTTCGATCCTGCAACTGACAGAAGACTACTCTACTACTACAGGAAAGTTTCGATCCTGCAACTTGAGAAATGTTTCTATCCTGCAACTGACGAAAGAGTTCTTTACTATTGCAGGAAAGTTTCGATCCCTCTACTTAGAGAAAACTATAGGAATGTTTCGATCCTGCAACTGACGGAAGACAATTCTACTACTAGAGAAAAGTTTCGATCCTGCAACTGACAGACGACTTCTGTACTACTACAAGAAAGTTTCGATCCTGCAACTGACGAAGACTACTCTCCTACTGCAGGAAAGTTTTTGATCCTGCAACTAAGAGAAATGTTTCGATCCTGCAACTGACAGAAGACTACTCTACTACTACAGGAAAGTTTCGATCCTGCAACTTAGAGAAATGTTTCTATCCTGCAACTGACGAAAGAGTTCTTTACTATTGCAGGAAAGTTTCGATCCCTCTACTTAGAGAAAACTATAGGAATGTTTCGATCCTGCAACTGATAGAAGATTATTCTACTACTAGAGAAAAGTATCGATCCTGTAATTTACATGTGACTACTCTACTACAATAAGAATGTTTCGATCCCGAAACTTAGAGAGAAGACAACTCTCCTATTATAGGAATATTTCTATCTCGCAACTAGCAGATGACACACTCTTACAATAGAGTTCGCAATTTCACTTCGTACAGTACGCAAAGATTTGACTCGAAGGCACAAGAGAAAAAAAAAATGGAACACCAGAATTTCCCTTGCAACACCACACCAGTATGTCCACTTTCCAAAGAGGATGGGAAATAAAAAAAGAAGTTAGGATCCGGATTCCATGTCTCTAGGTGCTGGTGTCCGTGTGGGAATCTTTCGACGGAGCTCCAAGGTCCTGCGTGTGCGTCACTGTGCGTGTGGGTGTGGGAGGCAGAGCACTTGACCTTTGGTTCGCTATTTCCCGTTGCGCCGATTCGAGTTGGTCGAGGGTGCACAACCTCACTCCTAAGACCTGATCTTGGATCGGTGTCTTAGGAAAATTGCTACCTTCAGAACAACTTTTTTCCGGGGGAAGAAAAGAGGCAGATGTCGTATAATGTGTGCGTCGTCCATAACGTTCCTCAAGCATTGTGTCGCGTGAGGATATATCCAGCAGATGAAGATTATAATGGCCCTATCTAGTTCCCTGCACTTTTTAACACTAGGTGTAGTGCACATGTATCCCGGTGTCAGGCTGGTATAGTGCTGGTCTTCTAAGCATCACCAGTTCGGCATCTTTGACAACCCCAGAGGAAGCCAACCGGCCACGTATCTGGTTTCGAGCCACCACCTGTTTTTCGGAAAAGCAATGTTGTCACTTTTGCCTGCAATGTTTAGACATCCATTCATTCACTGCCAGGTTACACTCCCATGGTCTTTATATTGTATTAAAAAAAATAGCACACCACAATAATACAAATCTTGCAAAGACAAGGCAATCGCAACCTCACCTTCAGAAATATATAAAGAAACTGAATTGGCATCATCTTATTTATTCAACGTGGACTTGACAAGAGCTGTCATTTCTTGGACGGACGCTATTGGTCGGAAAGGTTCAAGGGGACGATTTATTGGACTCCACGTGGACTTGACATGTTGTTGTTAGAGGGAAAACTGATCTTTCGGAACTTTCTTTGAAGTAAAGTGAGATTGCTTTGGGGACGACAACTATACAATGAAATGACGTTCAACCTAGTAGACGTATAGCGGGGTTCAAATTCGCAAGATTCAACAAATGCCTCTCTGCTGCTTTAAACGTTCATTTGATTAGTTAGCACTCACCACGCTGTACACCGCTCCGGAACGCAGGGTGCCCATCCCCCCTTCCCTAAGGCCAATGGCACATCCCCCCACAAATCATATCATTCGCGCCCTCAAACAATATCGTAATCCGCACAAAGTATTTAATTACGACAGCGTGTCTACAGAAAGTAACTTTTTCTTAGCTTTACTGAACACTATACTTGATCTGCCCATCCTCCCTAAACAGGGGGCCCATCACTCAAGATCACCCCTAAAATCGTTGATCATAAATCGCTTGTCTTGTAATGCAGCTATAGTATAAAAGCTTCACATTCACCTGATTAAAGCGCCAAACACGCATCCTAGCAACACAATATTGCGTGCAGAACGAGCAAGAAAATTTTTACATCCATTTCTTTGAGGGCTATCAAGAATATTAATTTAATATGATGTCAATACTTTCTTAGTCTTTTCCAGCTTCTCCTTTGGTACGTTCGGGGTCGAGAACGTGTGGATACCATATCGCTAAATACAGTCTCCAAAATGTAATGTTCGAACTCTCTCTCCACTACAGAAATCCCTTGACAATCTAAGATTTAAACACTTTATCAAGAGCTTTAACTCTCCCCCTTTCAATTTAATACTCAAGCAATTTTAGACTTACTGTTGATATTGAAGAGTGGATATTGCCTCCTCCAAAAAATTAATTCTGTCTCACACCAGAATTTCCGCAACAGTCTAAGACAATAGCAATACACAAGAATTGGATATCACCTCAATTTAATGCTCAATCCCCCCTCTAACTAAAATACCCGCCATAATCTAAGACATAGAGTTGGATACTGTCCCCCCAGAACTTCCATATTATTATCACTTCCATATGCCCATAACGTCCTTATTATTAAAGTTTTCATAAATATGACTTCACCACTGAATTTCTGATGAAATTTTAGCCCTAAACCACACCCCATTAGCCCCCTTTCCATTTAAACAAATGAAGTTGGATCCAAGATGGCGGACGTTGTCATGACATGCACCAGAACGTTTCCAGCTAGGCCTAACATTGCTGCAATCTACACTCCCTTCCATTTTATAAGGGGTGGTCAGGGACTTTTGACTCACCCTGTACATGAATTTTACATTTTTGATTATATACTTTTGAATGTGCAATAAACCTAAATGCAATGAAAAGTATTACTGCGAATAAAAAAGTATTAATCTGCTGACAGTATACCTAGGTACATGTAGATGCAACAAACAACTTTAAAAAAGTTTTTCAGAAAGAAGAAGTTTTGTTTACCGACGACTTTAGTTGGCGTGCTTGCATCTTGAGTTAATATATTCTAAACAATATTTTGCTCGATTAACTGCACTGAGATTCTGTACTAAACTAACAGATGATTTAGAGAAATATATATTTATTGTAATCCTCCCTATAAGTTCAAATTATAAGTTCTTAAGTAAGAGTTATTTTTCTGGGAGGGGTAAATGCTCTGCCCCCCTGAGGTAATTTATGGGGCAGACAGTGCCTTTCTCCACTGATACTTTGCGACAAAATCTTAACAGAACGTCACATAGTTTCCATGGGCGTAACTTATGACTAGTCCTCGGATTTTAGGTTTTTAACGTATTTTTTCCTTTACAGGTGTGTAAGAAATAATAAGTTATGCCAGCGTTTCGTTAAAAAATGATAGTGCCTAAAATAAACGAATGTGTTTGAAACATACTCTCTGTTGATTTGCCTTCCTCCAAGTCCATGGTGATTTTTCAAAGTTCTAAACAAAGCAAAATGTCTGGTGCCACTGTTACCTGTACAATCCAAAGTGGTCTGATCTGTGTGGTCTTTCTCACTTTCACGTCACTTCGGTGCTTTGTAGAATTCACGCCTTGCAAACTAAAATTTCAGCACTGAAGTTTGCACCACTGGCTATGTTTTCGTTGAAAGATTATTTTCAGCATATAAGATGATGATCCATCCTCACAGACAAAATTGCGGAGTTTGACTGTGGATAACATGAAAAAAAATTGTTGCCTAACTATACGGCGAAGAGTGGGTTTTAATAGCAAATTTCCAATGGTAAGTTCTGCCATCGCCGTAGGGTTAGGCAACACATATAACGTTATGCAGGATAGTGCGTATTTCAGGATATAGGTGTCCCATTTTCATTGCTGGTGACTATACCTAATCAGCAATCATATACCAATCAGGAATTTTGAACTATTTTAAGTTTTTTTGAACATACTTCAGGATTTTTCGAGCCTAACGAGATTTTTTAGGACCTATTTTAGGATTTTTAGAGCCTATTTTAGGATTTTTAGAGCCTATTTTAGGATTTTTAGAGCCTATTTTAGGATTTTAGAGCCTATTTTAGGAACCAAAAAGAAGCACACTTTTTAGAACCTAAAAATCCGAGGTCTACTACTTATGACCAAGCCTTCGGTGGAGGGGATCAAAAAGTTTTCTATCCAATGATTGATTGATTGATTTAGTTTATTTTACTTCGCGTTTTGTGCCTCTTGGCTAATTTGCGAAGATGGGGATGAGTGATGAAATGATGAAATTGATGAATGGACATTCACAAACAAGCAAGCCCGACCAGGATTCGAACCCGGGACCCTTGGCGTCGCAACGCGATGTGCTAACCACTCGGCCACAGGGTCGGGCTTCTATCCAATGAAAATAGCGTCCAACGCTATTTTGCTAAATAACTGTTACAGTTGTGAAATCATAAAAATTACTTATTACTTTTCTCCTCAGATCCTACAGGTTAACAGAAGTACTATAAATTGTATTTTTTTAAAAATAAACATGAAAATTTTGTGTGGGTAAATGCCCCCATTCTTCCTTCTAAGTTACGCCTATGTAACTTAGCATGTATTATACAAGTTACGTACTTACATTCGATACGGTGACAGTAACCCCTTTACATATAACGGAACACACGTACGAAAAGAAAAAAATCCAACCTCACGTAGTTGATTGGACACTTTTACTTTTCGAACATACGCAACGCGGAAGAAAGAAAAAGAATCCTTGAAAAGAGGGACAGAATAAAAGAAGAGAAAGACTTTCCGTGGCGCTGCAGTAGTCTGTGAAAGTAAAATCGACTCGATCAGCAAGAGGAAGAAGAAGAGGAAAGACGACTCGGGTCGTGCACTTCGCGAGGATGCGAAAAAAAGAAAAAGAAGACTGCGACGCTTGACCGTGAATTCAAACAGTTGAAGATCGTAATTTTTCGTCGAGTATGCTTTCACCTTTTGCACACGCCTGACGAAATTGGGGAAAAGTGAAATGAGAGGTAAAAACTCAGGACGGAAAGAATAAAGAAATGTATTTACAACCTTGGAGCGGACATTTAATTTTAAGAAGCAATAAAAAAAGAGAGAGAGATTTTGTGGCGCATCCAGAATAACACAACACAATGAAGACGTTATTTGTAGGCAGGAAAGAGCGAAAGAAAAGATATCAGATGAGACCTTCGTAGACAACAGTGTTTAAAACCTGTTTCCCTTAAAGCATAGGATATGGCTTCGAATTGCTTACCGTGTTTTCACAAGAAAGTGTTGCAAGAGCATGAAACACAATCACATCACCTATTCTTTGTATATTTTATTTGATGTTGCTTTTCTACCCCTTGAGACTAATCTAGACGATGAGTAATTATGATTAGATGAAACTGAAGGAACACTCATAAAATATACCTCATGTCCAGGCCGGGACTCGAACTCTGAACCTTCTGAATTTGAGTTTGCCACTCAACTCTCTCAGGTAAACCAATGCATACAGGGTGCCTGAAAATTTACATTGAGACATGAAGCCATAAGAAACTGTCGGTGCTTTCTTTGTTCGTGTTTACAGTCTATCCTGTACAGACACGGACACTTCTGGCTCGCTGAAAGTCTGTGGCATTGTTACAACTCATAAGTGTCCGTGACTGTACACTGAGCTGTATGAATTAGTATTCGAACAGAATATTCAAAGTAAAAACTTCATTAGACCGAAAAAATTGGATGAAAAATATAGGAACCAGGTTGTTCTTCCACATTCTACTATTCAATCCAAAAAATAGATGGTTTCACTGTTTTCAAAATTCCAAAACTTATAGTTTTAGGTGAGAGGTTACGCAGCATAAACCATTAACAAAATTTCCGCCTAACTTTTAGTGTCTTTTCTTGAATTAGGTATGCAAAACTTTATAATAAAGTACAGTATACTAATTGTATGAAATGGGGAAAAAATGAAATAACAGTTGTGTTGGATATTCACACGTCTGTTGGATCCAGTAGTTAAGTCTATATAATAATATTCATTCATTCATTCATTCATTGTTTTCTGCCAAGGGGCAGGCTACTTGATCTTCAGCTCTTCGTTTTGTAGCACCGTAGGATCCATTTATTTTGAATCATCTTCTTCCCAGGATTTTCTTTCCCTTGACCATTCCTTCAGTATCATCCCTTAGGATACAGTTTCTTCTCACCCTGTGCCCCAATCAATATATTTTTCTCTTCGTGATTATCTCCAGCATTGATCTCTTTTCTCCAACTCTTTCCAGCACTGTTGCATTTCTAACTTTTTCTGTCAATTTCACCCATTCTATTCGTCTCCATAGCCACATTTCCAGAGCTTCCAGTCGCTTTTTCTCACTTGTCCTCAGTGTCCATGTTTCCGCACCATATAGAGCAGCACTCCATACAAAGCATTTCATTAGCCTCTTCCTCAGTTCTCTATTCACAGAAAATATTTTTTCTTTCTATTGAAGGCTTCCTTCGCCATTGTTATTCTTACTTTTATTATTTATAGTTTTTACATATTATATTTTTATTAATTTATGAATATTTATTATTGTATAATAACAATTAAATTTATTATTTCTACTATTCAAGTCTTATCATTAGTCTGACCACTCCTGCAAAAATGTCTGTCGAGGGTCATGTCATTAATTTATTTTTAGAAATGTATTCATTTCATACATTTATTTAATGGAAAGTATCCAGTGTTAATGGAAACATCGGACGAAACTTACACCCTCTGAAAATTTTGGGACTACAGACTACACAGCATTGAGTAGAACCTTAGGATGAAATCAATTTTCTTTCTCATTCTTTCCAGATTTGTCACGCGTTTCGACATGGAATGATCAACCTGTTCATCGTCCATGAGTAGCAGAGAAATCGAGTCAACAACAACAACAAAGAATATTGCGAAATTCAGCCAATCTCCGCCTAGAAAATGGATCACGAGTAACAGGACCCCCGCCGTTTCGGAAGGCTAAACAGAGGAGTCACTTTCATTATCGATGTTCGCATACCCAAAGAACTACTTGTAGGAAGACAATCTACAGAAAGTGACCGGCGAAAGAAAGGCCTGAGCCAATGTTGCCAGGCAGGAGAGTGCAATTTCACCTCTCCCGGGTGTAAAAATTTCCCTCTTTTCTTCAAGCTCTTCCCTTCAGAAAAATTCAAATCGCGATCGCTAAACTTCAATAACAATTATTATTTCCTTTGAGACACAGAAATATTAAGATTGATTTTATTTTTTTTTAATTAGGAGGAATTAACGGAAAATATAGTTTTTCACTGCCAAACTTTTCCGGTGGCGGCGACACCCTATAGCTCTTTTCAGTTCTTACAGCGGGTGCTCTTGGAGCTGGCAAGGGAAGTGGGGATCGGGGAATTCGCCGCAGACCAACCAGATAACAGCAGTGGCGCCGAGAGATTCGACGTGGTGGAAATAAGTACTACATGAACCTCGTTCTACAGGCTGCTGCAATTCTTATCGCTCTGGATTGGTCGTTTCCCCGCTCCCCACTTCCCTTGCCAGCTTCTAGAGTGCCCGCCGTAAGAACTGAAAAGAGCTATAGTTGTGTCGGAGAATTTCGTTAATCATTTGTTTGGTTTACACTGAGGCGTATTCAGACGTTATTTTCACGGAAGTGAAGAGTCGCTCGTCTAAATCGACAATAAAAATATGTTTGGGAAACCTTCTAGACAATGTGGCAAGTGGTAAGTTGACGAGAATGTCATTCTTGTGAAGCTAAGTATTAATATATTGAAGCGAAACGACAGGGTAGCTCGAACGGGCTAAGTACCGTATGTTTATGGACAAAGAGCATTAAACTTGGTTTCCTTTAAATCATACGCAGCTGCGGTAGGCTATATTGAGAATACAAAAAATGCATATTCTACATTAGGTTTTAAGTTCTTTCTGGTTTCGAGTATGTGCAATTCAACGGAATCGAATAAACTGCCCCAAATTAGAGTGTGATATCATGTAAAAAATGTCTATTACTAACAACTTTGAAAATAAAAGTACAGTCGTATGTATTATTATCAGTGGCGTCGTGTGCAGTTCGCATACGAGTGTTCACAATAATGTTTTTGTACTTAATGCAAATTTACTCCTCTCCCTTGTAACTTCATATTCAATTGAAAAAGTGAGAATAACAGTTCAACTTATTTTCAACAATTACCCCCCCCCCAATCACGCTATATTTGAAGTAATACAAGAAGGACCTAGGGGAAATTGTCCCCATCCCCCTTAAAATCCGCCAGGTTTAGGGAATTCTCGCTAAAGTTTGCAACTATATAGCACAGACCTTTTCGAGTCCCCCTAGACATGCCTTGTATATGCTGCATCCTGGTGCCGAATGTAAGAAGTATTTCCGCTTGCATCAGTGTTCGCACAGCGAAGTGAATATCTTCGGAGTATAGTGGCCAACAGCCCCTTAGCTGTCAGCTCTGTGCAACACGCACAGCAATTGTGTTCAACACCCTCCGTGAAACACCGTGGGAGTCAGTGTTACCAACTCTCTAGAGAAGTTATCAAACATGAAAGAAGTCTTGTCAGAGTAAATTGTGTGTATATACTCGTACACCAAACATAGTATTTTTTCGAATAAATATACGTATGTGTGTGTGTGTGTGTGTGTGCATTTAATATGTACGTAATTTAAGACACGTGCATGAGTGTTCACGTGCTCGTGCGAACATTATCAGCCGACGCGCCTGATTATTATTTAACGTACCAACTCATAACAATAAAGCACTTAAATTGTGACAACTGCAAGTGACAAACGAGTACCATGCCAATTTTAATGTTTTTTTGAGTCCGAAGTCTTTCTGCTGTCAACGATTTTCTAAAATCCTGGTTTTAAGGTTTTGAGTAGTATAAAAGTATATAGGATGAGGACCACTTACAAGTGTAGAAAAGGAGAGGCTATTTGATTGAACAATCCGATTTGCTTACACTTAAAACAATGCCAAGAGGGGCCTATACCCCAATTCTTCCAGTGTGATATGCTCTTAATTTTAAGAATTTTGAATTCTAGTGTAGAAAGGGTGAAGCCCCTCAGACAGATTTGCTTATACTTAAAACTATGCCAAGTTCCCATATGATCTTATTGCTTATAGTGTGTTTTTCTGTCAAAATCCCAGGAATTGAATTCTAGTGTAGAAATGGTGACCCCCCCCCCCTCAGATTGATTCTGCCATGTATATTAATATAAAGCTTATAGCTACTGGGTTCTGAGGCCCAGTGGAGTGTGGTGCATAGCCCCATGGTTTTTATTGCCTTGTAATCGGGAGGCTCGGGTTTGAATCCTGATAAAATGTGAAGCCTCTCCTGATGGCAAAATGTTAATATTGTTGCTTTGTAAGCAAGAGGCTCGGGTTTGAATCCTGATAAAATGTGAAGCCTCTCCTGATGGCAAAATGTTAATATTGTTGCTTTGTAATCGGGAGGCTCGGGTTTGAATCCTGATAAAATGTGTAAGATTGAAATACATGTGGCAAAATAATATGTCTACACGTGAGATTTTGAGAATAATTACTGCTAGTTGATATACAACTGATTGCTCCCAGATCTGAACCCCCCCCCCTCCTCTCCTCAGACAGATTCGGCCATGTGTGTAAAAGCTATATCTGTGTGATTGTTGTTCATAAACAATTATTATATATGGCAATTATTTAGCTCGGAAAAATGCATGAATTGATATTAATCTATCAAATGACTAATGTTTTGCTTGCATGCCTTGCCGGCACACAAGATATATAATCTACACAGCTAGAAGGGAGCATTAATGATTTTTCTGTGTAATTCACTGAAGGGGCCATTAATCTTTCTGTGCGACAGGGGAAAAATTCCAACATGTAAAAGTGTAACAAAGATTATTGAGATAAAGATACACATTTTCTGACACAGTGGCATTGAACTGCCTTTCATGCTGAAACCAATTCTTATTCTGATAATACGAGCATAGGCAAGGCTTAGAGAATATTATGACAGTTCAAAATCCAATTTTGTCTGTATTAGGGTCTCAGAACCCAGTAAAATGTGGATATATTCCATATGGAGAAGTGTTAATATTGTTGCTTTGTAAGCAAGAGGCTCGGGTTTGAGTCCTGATAAAATATGTAAGATTGAAATACATACAACAAAATAATATGCCCACACATGAGATATTCACTGCTAGCTGATATACAGTTGAGGTTTCAAAGCTGGTAGAGTGTCTGGGCCTCTCTGACAGCAAAGTGTTGGTATTATTGCTTTGTAATCAAGGGGCTTTTGTGTTTGAATCGGCCCTCTAGAATTGCTCCGTGACTCTCTCATTTCTTACATCATAAACATATGATTTTTCACCTATGAGAATAACACTACATATGGTGTCATCAGGTAATGCCTCATGGAATTCACAGATAATTTTAATGTTTGTCCTGTCATTCACCACAACTTGTTTTCTTTTTGAAGTGTTAATTACAAACATGGGTCTCTGTGCCTTGAATTCATCTGGTGTGTAATACATGTCAGTATTGCCAGTAGTGACCCTTTTGAATGCCGAAAATGCTTCATATAATTTGAGGAAATCATTCTTGGACATGTCTAAATTATAATTTTCTCTAGGAAATACCTCATTTCTGCCATTTTTAAGATATATGTTCTTGATGTTGCAGTTATCAAATCTACTTGAATTTTTTTCCTGATTGTTGTGTCTTCCAGTCTGAAACAGTACCACCACAAAATCAGGCATGTCATATAGAATACTGGAGAATGAATTTGTAGCATCAAACTCATAATAAGAACCAGTTGCGGGCTTCTGTACACATTGATATGTATAAAATTGCAGAGGAATCTGTGGATTTTTTATTATATCAGCTTTGTATTTAAGAGCATAACTGGCCTCATATTCAACAACTGGGATTCTTAGCTCCATAGTCTGAATAATGCATTTGCCTTCATCAGGTAGGGTATTAGGCAGAGCTTCTCCTGTAGGGTTTAATGTGCTGTACCTCATCAAAGCATTATTATCATTGGCAGCTCTTCTAAATGTAATTCTTAACCCACCCTTCCACATAATATCTTTGTAATCTGAGAAGAATCCTGGCAACAGGCGCATCGGGAACAGCACTGTGTGATTTTTAGATAATATCTTATCACCAGCCTCAAATCCACCTATTTTGTAGTAAGAAGCCTCGGTTTTGGATAATTTTAATGTGGCCAAAGCTGTGGAGGTAATGCCGGGATAATCCACTCTGTTTATAACAACGCCATGCTTTCTGATCTCAATTTCAGAGAACAGATGCGGCACAAAATTGTCCACCAATCTTATATTTGAATTTGCCGGATAATCTGTTCCATCGAGCTTTACAACATCAAATTTGATGTATAGATCTGCTCTGTGGGGGTGTATAAAGCCATCCCCTACATCAAGATCAACCTCAATCTCTGTGTTGGGTTGATTTAAATTTGCAAATGTCCTCCTGTTTGGGGGGAATGATTGTAGCTCATAACTCTCAATATTTTCCATTGTATGTATTTTTATTTAAATGTTAATCTCTATGATTGCAGTTGTTGTGGCTCCAGCAAAATCAACTAATTCTTCTTTTTCATTAGTGACCATCAATTCAATATTATCTATTCTATTATGGCACACAGGAAAATATAATGTTGGGGATGGATTGTAGATGATTGGCTCCATAAATTCGGAATTAGGTTTGAATGTTGCAATGATGCCAGTTTGTTTGTGAGTGCCTATACCATTTGATTTGGTGATCATACCCTCAGCCACATTACAGTGAATATTCAGAGTCTCTATGGCTAAGAATTTAGGTATATTCATAGCAGTGTGTTTGATGGCCGGTTCAAGTTTTGTGTTGTTCTCAAAGCCTAACAGCTCTCCTATAGTACCCAGATCCACTGTTTCTGTGGCAGATACAATCTCTACTCTGTGAGTGACAGAATTTTGAGTTAACACTACACCTCTGGGTAATTGAGCATTTAGAGTGGACAGATTATACTGCCCTGGAGTGATGACAATTTTTTGATCCCCTACTGCAATTTTGTTGTTGTGGTGTGTAATATTAGGGATTAAGTACATGCCATAAAATGCTCTGAGAGCTATTGTTTTGGGATATACTATGTCATCATGCAATTTGAGTTTCAATATTGAATTTTGGCTGGTGAGATGGAATACCCCCATGATGTTTTAAATACCACAAGGCCTTTTGAAAATTTTCAATTGATGGTTTATTTATTTGAGACATATATCTGAGAACAGATAAACACAAATGTCCACAATTAACATCTTTGAAATTTTGAACACGGGCATTATTGTAATAAAGATTAGGTGATTTTAAATATTTTATTAAATTTTCAGGTGGAACACCTCCAAATGAATCAAACACAAATGCCTCATTTTTTAAATATTTAAGATAACAGATCCAGTGAGTGCCCTGATTTTTGTACTTATCCAAATTAACAATGCCACACTCTTTGTTGAGTGGTTGTTCTGGTAAAGAATCAGACATGTACACACCTCTAAAATTTTTGATGCCCAGTGGCTTGATTAAAGCTTCAATATCTTGGTTTGTAAGCGGCTCTTGTTTTTTTTAAACTTATTCATGGCTCTCTTAACACTTTTGCCTTGTTTCTCCATGGCCCGGTTATGGCGCTTCAATTCATCTAATTCTGCCCTATTTTTCTTGGCATCTATTACTGTTTTTGCTATGGCAGCTGATCCCCCAGCCAAGCTCCCAACAGCCCCGAGTGCTGCTAAGATGGCCGGGATGGTAAATATAAATCCCCCCACATGTGATTTTTTTCTTGATTGCTGTAATTTTTTTAATTGGGGGGTGCTAAGCAACAATTTCATACCATGTCCCTTTGCAATACAAGATTTTTTTTTCTTGCGCTGCTTTTTGGTCAAAAGGCTATCAATAGGCCCAAGAGATTTGAGACCTGCATAAGGTATTTGATACATAGCACCCTTGGCCTTCATTGTAGGTTTATTATATACATATTCACAACCCCTACCCCAGTTTTTGTTTGGTGCTCATAGCTATGGTGGTTCCCAATGCTGCTATTTTTTCACTCAAAGAAGCATCTTTGCTTACAAATCTACCAAATGCAGCCTCTTCTAATTTCTTGTCTGCAACATGTCTCTTGTCAAGATCAGAATGTGTGTTGTATGCTGTCATGGTCTCTACAAGCAGCATCTAGGGGATTAACACCAGGATCACCTCTGTTTAATCTATGATCCAATTTTGTGCCTGGACCACAATACTGATAGCCTGGAATATGTAGTTCAAATGGCAGCTTGTTTATAATGTCATTAACCAGGCCCCGACCCTCAGAAATATTCCAAAATTTAGGTGGTAGAGTATTAATAATTTTTATAAGATATCCAATCCCCTTAGTGTCATTCACTATAAAATTAGACAATTTGGTGCTTATCATGTCCATAATTCCAACCTTTTCATTGTAAAAATTGTGGTTCCCAGCATTTTCCTCCCCAGCTATCACCAATAACCTATCTACAAGTTTCCTGACATCATCAACCCAGACAAATTCTTTGGGCAGGGTGTTGTATTGTTTGATTCCACTGCCAGTCTTAATTTGTGACCATATGGGCTTGATTAAATTATTGTATTTTGCCCCACTGCTAGACTTGACTCTTTTTTGTGTGGGATCATTGTTCTGGTATAGAGCATCTGATTTTATTAATATTTCTTTGTAATATTCATAATCTTGATCTGTATAGCTGCCAGGCCTTTTCCTAGTCATGTTCCCACAATCCAGGTGTTCCGGGGTACTTAACAAAAGCACCTTTTTCTCCGAGACGAGATTCTGAATAAACAATCAGATCATCTCCCATAAATGTTACTCTGAAATTGCCAATTCTATGTATGATGCTACCATCAAGCTCTGTGTCAGCATATAAGCCAAAGACCTCATCTTTGTTGTCTTTAGGTGTGGTTAAATATTTTTGAGCAAGAAGACCCAATTCAATAGGATCCTGAGTAGCTTCAATTCTTCTAGGAGCAATAGGACTAGGTGTATGAATACTGGAAAGTGGGGTGAATGGATAATCTAATATGTTCCTTGCAGCTACAGGTACAAGCTCTGTGATCAAATTTTGATTTTGCTCTGTAACAGTTTTGATATTCTTACCTAATTCACCAATAGCATCAATTATGGGCTGTTCTGTTTGTTTGTGTTTTTCATAAATTCCCCGGTTCTCTGATTTCCATCCCTTAAATCTTTTTACAAGATAATCTCTTAACTTAAGATCATCAATGATTGGCCTTTTCATGGTTATTTATTTATATTTCAATGTCTAGAAAATTGTTGATTTTATTTCTGTATTTGCCACTATTGGGTGTTCTTGTCATATCAATAGTGACAAACCCATAACTGTCCTGGTTCCAGCACCTACTGCAAAACTTGGAAAAATCATTGTAGCTCAAGTCCCCACCTACATATTCATCATGTATGTGTTTGAGGTTGGTATGATCTTGATGAAACACACATATAAAATTGCTGTTGTCTCGGATCAGTTGCTTCGGTATTTTAGAAAAAGTCTGTGCCAGGTAGAAGCAATCAATGTTTTTGTGCCGGCCCTGTGTAAAGAAATTTCTAACCTTGTTTTGATTATCCAGTATAATGTCATCAAACACAACAACAGAATTATCGAGACATTCATGAAGTGGCTTAACATCTGGTTCAAAAGTGGCAATATCCAATCCATTATATAGCTTCATCAGCTGCTGATATTTTAATTGTTCCAAGCTCTTAGAGAAGACATACAAGTGCCTGTTTTTCCAGTCTAACCAGTTGGGGGCCAATAAAAAATTATCAACCATCAGTGTAGTTTTACCACAAGCAGATGGCCCAACAATAAGACACCTAATATTATCAGGTAGCAAGTTGCCATTTCTCTTATTCTGTTGTTCAGGTTCTGGCAGCCTTTTTATAACATCCCAGGTGCTCATATTATTATTTTGTTTGCATCGATCCAGCTGTGTTCTGGGAGTCCTAGCCATTTGACAAGTAACTTGTTGCCTTTTCTGCGGATGATTTTTTCTATGAGATATGTGTCAGGCTGTTTAGTTTTGCTGAGCTCTTGTTCATAGAACCTGCCTTTGAGAATTTCTCCTCGGTGATCTTTTATTATATATGTGTTAAGGGTCCCAGGTTTAACTTGAACCACTGTAAATAATTCAGTGCTCCAGTTTCTTGTAAAGCCTCTTTTGAATAAGTGCTTATATTTGCTGATTCTTACTTGATCACCCACCCTGTATTTGGCCTTTCTTGTTGTTGGCTGGTATCTAGGATAATAAACAGTGCTGATCAATTTTTGCTCATCAGATGAAGTTACTTCAGAGGGTTTCATGTTGATTGTGGAATGGACCGAGTTGTTATATTTATGTAGAAGTTCTGGAAGAATATTAAGCCATTTATAATTACCTTGAAGTGTAAATTGTTTATACATAAGATTTTTTAAGGTTCTGTTGAATCTCTCTACAATTGAGGCTTTGAGATCACTGTAACTCGAATAATGTTTTATTGCCTGGCTTTTAATAAATTGTTGAAACACTGAATTATAAAATTCTTTGCCATTATCTGTTTGCAAATAGCGCGGTGATCTTCCACTCTGATTGATGATTGTTCTGAAGGCTTCTGTAACACATTTTCCAGTCTTGGATTTGAGTGGCACAGCCCAGGCAAATTTTGAAAATGTGTCTATTACAGTGAGTAGATACTTGTAGCCCTTGTTGATTTTGTCTAAGTTTTTCAACTGCCCACTTGCTATTTCAATCAAGTCGCTCTGCCATAAATCATCTATGCCTTTTGTGACTACTGGGAGTCTCTTAAAATTATGTCGGGCTTGTCTGTGTAATTCATCAACAATAATTTTTCTAGACATAATATGTAAACAAGAATATTGCAACTATAGGGTGTTCAGCAGCTGATACTACAGGATTTTCTAAATATAATTTGTCCCCTATTTGTATTTTTAATTCCAGAGAGCCATCATCTTCAACATAGGCTGTTTCTAATGTATTGGGATCTGTAAAATCCTCCAATTCTACACTGGTGATTTTCACTTTGTTATCAGCATTTGTTATTGATAAGGTAGGGTAGTGGTGTGCCTGTGGTTGAAGCCAATATTTGATCTTGATTGGTCTCAATGTCCCCCCAACAAAAAACTGGTAATAAAATTGTGCAGGGGACAGCATATATATTTTGCCACCTGGTGTAAATGGTGAATCATATTCTTTGTTGGGGATGCTGTACAATTCAAGAATTACTGTATGTTTTGGATTCTCGATTATGCCTGTTATTTCTTTTTCTGCTGTAAGCAATCTGCTTGTTACAGATTCAAGGTGCTCATTGATGGTCCTAACAACATCATCATGGCCTGGCTTAATTTTTATGTCCACAATAAGTTTCTTGTATTGTTGCACAATCTCTTGAAGCTGGGTGGCAAAAACAGACAGAGCATTTGCTTGATTGGATTCCATGGTCCCTAGCTGTTGCTTGATATTAGCTACAATTTGTTGTAAATTTTCAACAACTGCCAATTTTGAATTTTGAGCAGTAAGATCATGGACTTGTCTTCTGATATCCTCAAACAGGGCATGCAGTTCATTAATATGTTGATTGGTTGGTAGAGTGGCCACTGTCTGAGTAAGTTGTTTGATCTCTGTCTGGATATTCTTGATATCTTCTGATTTCAATATGCGATTCACAGCTCTCTTAATATTTTTAAGTTCCTGTGATGTAGGCAGATTTGATACTGTATTTTGCAAAAATTCAAGTGCCAATTTCACATTGTTTAATTCAGAAGCATCAGCCACATTTTGCATAGCATTTTGGAGCAGGGCTATATCTGCCTGAGAGGGTGTGGATTGTTGTAAAATTTCAAGTTTTGTTTGGATATCATCTATCAAGTGATAGATGAGATAGTTCAGATTCAGTGTTGAGCTTTTCAAGCTTTGTGATTTGGTGCTGGACACTAACAAGTGTGTCTACAATACCGGGCAAGCGGGATTCTTGTACATTTGCCAAATCACTTTGCACTGCTGCTATTGTACCTTCAAGATGGGTTATGGTACTTTGAATTTTTCCAAAATCTTCATATGTTTCAAGTTGCAGCTTAATATTTGCTACACTCCGAGTTATTGCATTCAAAGCATCAGAAGATGGCAAATTGTTCATAAAATTTTCAAGTGTCTCAATTTTTTCTTTAACCTCGGCTATGGCATTGTTCAAGGGGTCCAGATTAGGTATTTGGAGTGATTGAATCTGTTCTTTTAGAGTGGAAATCACTAGATCAAAATCTTCTTGTGATTTTATGCTTTTGACAATTGTTTGGAGCTGTGCCTGGACATCATTTATCTGCTCTTCCAATTGTTGTTTCAATTGCTCAGAATTGGTGGCCTGGGTCTTAAATTTGGCTTGAAGAGCTGCTACAGCTTCTTCTAAACTTTGAAAATTATCTAATGTTGCCAGATCAGTATATTTTTGAAGCAACAATTTGAGTTCAGAATCAATTTTAAGAAGAGGGTCCATGCATTGTGATTGGAAATTTGTAATTTCTAATTGAAGACTGGCATTCAGTGTAGTTTGCAAAGCTTGTAAATCACTTCTTAATTTCTTGACTCTGACATCAAGCATAAGAATCTCATCACTGTGATCTTCATGTCTTGTATGGCCAAATATATCATTAGGCATTTTTGTTTTAGTGGTTATTTATTATAGAGTATCTGATTCTTAATTCTATAAAAAAGGGTATAAGCTTGTCATATGACCCAGGGACCTCAATATATAAGCAGTCACCAGCAGAAACAGTATATACAGTGCCAGAAATCATGTTTGAGTGCTTAATTCTATAAATATTTCTCCCTACTGAAATCTTGACATCACCCTCAGGGGTTGTAATAAATTGTAATTGCCCACCTACAGGTAATTGGTAATGATTTAAATTATTGTTAAATATGTACAATCTTTTACCTGTTTCATCATCAACATCTGTAAGTATGCTGTTCAGATGAATAATTAACAAGCCACTCAGTTTAGACAGCATATCAGAAGAGGGTTGTGGTGTTGGCAGCTCCATAATAGCCTGTTTTTTGAACCCAAATAAGTTCATAGGCATGTTTATTTATTTCAAATCATGCTCTGTAATTGGGCATTGATTCCCATTTTTCAAATCACAATGACCCCATGGTAAAGTATGTATGCCACATGATAAAATGCATCTCTTATCATCATGTGGGTCCAGGGCCACTTTTCTTACAATATTTGAAGTCAATAAGTGATCCACACTCTGAATTCTGGATTCTGATGTTTTGATTAAATTCTGGGATTTGAGGCAATTTTTATAATCTTCAAATTGGAGGTCTTTTTCAACAGTTACTTTGCCAATACCCTTGGCCTTTTTGGCAACAACACCACTACATGTTTCAAAAGTGTACACCTTGGCACTTAACCCAGCAAATTCCACAATAACATCACCAAGTGTCTCATCTTTTAACTTGCCAGGCACCTTTTTGTTGTGGGGTTGAATCTTTGTATGTTCACTGGTATCAAAATATTTAAACAATTCAGGCTGTGACATATCTTGATAAACATCTTCTGTTTTAATATCAAGAATAAAACTATCCGTGTCCATGTACATCAATTTTATATTATCACCATAAAAAGGTTTCAACACATCATAATACAATGTTAACATATGTAATTTGGCCGATTCCAATATCACAGCCCCTACATAAATAGGTTTATCAAACTTAATCTTTGTTTTTTTCATGTTGAAAAGTGCCATATTTTCATCATAAATTCTTCTATAATTGAAATTAGGCTTTGCAACCATTTTTTTGCTCAGGCTGGGGTCAGTAATTATTTTAACATCGGTATGTTTTCTGACATTTTCAATAGTTTTGCCATACACTGAATTGACCATCAATTTAAACAAGCCCTTATCAAATTGGCTCTTTGCAGATGTTCGAAGCTCTGTATTTGTATCAATGTATGGTTTCAACCATTCTGAGTGCCTGAACCTCAAAACTTTTCCAATTTTGGTCACTTGAACACCATGTTTCATCAGGAACTGGAGGTTTTTGTAATATATGACATAACCCTGTTTCGGCTCCAGAGTCATCATGAGCTTCTTCTGTTTAGAGCCAGGTGAGCACTGAACCTCGGGAATTGGGGGCAGATCAGAAAATTTATTGTGCAAATCATCAGGAATTGTCAGATCAACCTCTAAGAATAGGCCATAATTACTGTCATCAAAGTCCTGAAGATCTTCAATATTGAAATCTTCAACCCATTCAAGCCCTGCATATGGCAGTTTTTGCATCATGGCATGACCATAGAGGCTGTTTGCATCTACATACACTACATAATTTGATGGCCGTGCTGGATCATAATTGGGAATATGCTTGTTATTTGCTCTGGCATATCTCTGAGAACATTGCACCATCCCTCCTCTTATACATTGTTCCGTAAACAGATACGTATCTTGATCTTGGATCAGATCCAATGGCATTTTGGTGTTGAAAAACATTGCGGCCCATGCTAGGCCCGAAACACTGAAAAAATATATTGGATCTAGTTTATAATTTTGCATAGAAGATTTTCTGAATGCCTGCAATATATCAGCTAAGAGGGTGACATCAAGTTTTAAATATGCCATGTGATAATCACCAAATGTCTGGCAATTTAAATTGTTCCACATCAATTGGGCATGGTGATAATCTTCATCAGTGATTCCAGATCCTCTGATTTTGCTGTAAAACTCTTCTTGTGGTGGCAGGGAACACTCATCAAATTTAGAAAAATCTGTAACATAGTCATATGGATATACACCCTTCCGCCTAATTAATTTCAGGTCCTGATTTGGAAACAAGGCACTTGTGATTTTGAATTGATCATCAGATAATTGATTTGCTAGTGTAGCCAGGCTAGCAGATAAAATTCTGTAAGAATCAAGAAATCTTATGTGAATAGGAACACCATTAACTTTAATTATCTTGCTAATAGATATATATTTCTCATCATTTTCAGCTAAAATATTTAAATTCTGCTTGTCAAACCCCTCGTACCTGATCAGATGATGGAAATCATAATTGGATGCTCCATGGCAAAATATGGGGACAAATTTTGGTCTCTTGATCTTAATATTACAGCTATTACACAGGGCCATTTTAAATTTACCATCTGTATGAGAATGGTGTTTCACCTTGATATTTGCATCTGAAAATTCAGAATCACATACCGGGCATTTTTCTGCATTGTTGAAATCTTCAATCTGTTCCTCTGTTAAAGGCAACATAGGTTTTGATTTTAATAAGATATTAGATGCTATGTCACGGCACTCATTTTCTATTCTATGTGCAAATTCTTTGATGGCATTTGGTCCCATGTATAAGTGTGGCTCACTAGCTACACCATCCCGTATAACTATATAACAAAAACTGGAAGGTTCATGTAGCTGGTATGGTGTAATTGAAGATTCTTCAGGATCTGGATTGCAGAATGCAAGAGGTTTGAGATTTGATTCAAAATCACAGACAATATATGCTGGGTGTTCCAACAAGGCTTCAAACTTATTGAATTTGCAATTTTCACTTGGCTTAGGCATCACCATATGAACAGGTTTATGATTCCCACAGTATTTCAGATGCTCAATTAACTTGTTTTTGGCAATTTCTGCATTCACTTTACAAACCCCTTTTATTATTTTTTTACCATCAAATACACATAAACATCTTCTGCACAACTTGAATATTGTATTGGATTTGTCTAGTTGTGTTCTCACCAAAGCTTCAAGATTATGTATCAGAGTGTAATGATATGTGCCATCCCCTTCAATTAAGAGCAGATCAATCGGAACAGCAGAATCATCATCAAATGTACTGATTCTGAGAGGTTCTATCAAGCAATTGCCACGGCCAGTGGAACAAATAAATACATTAATAGATAATTGTTTGCCATTGATATGCTTGGCCCTTTTTTCAAATTTATCAATATTCTGAACAGACATTGGATATTCTAAACCCTCCATTGCCTCATCAAAATCATGTTCATGTTGTTTGTAATAATTTATTCTCTCAGGATGCCTTGAAACTGGATACAAAGCAGCTAATATACACCACAAAAAGCATTTCTGGTCGGTATTTTTTATATTAACCACGGCTCTTTTGTTTTTAATATTTGCAGGTAATGGCACATATGTAGATCCTTGTAATGAGCTGAATTCAGAAATATTAACATATAACTTGTGTGATGAGCCGCATAGGCTCCATCCAGACTCTTTTGCCGCAAATTCAGAGTGTTTAATATTCAATTGATCTATCAAACTGCTTATTATTTTGTCTGAATTTGCATTTGAATATACCGGTACAGTTTCTGTTATGTGGGGCTGTGTAAATTTTGTGCCATTTGGTTTCTTATATCGTGCAAACAATTTGAGGGACAGCTTATAAGAGCCATTTTGTGCATTAAGAATTGCCTGCACATCAGGATTTATACTGTTCAAAAAATTCTTAATGCCACATCTTGGCTCTGATACAAACCGATAATCTCTTAATTGGCCATTAAAACTGCTATGGATAGGTGGTGCATAGCGTGGCTGTTTTGCAGGTCCAGCATTAACAGGTGCTTCATGCTTCCTTTTCAGACCAGATGTAGATGGTTGAGGGGGCAATGTTGATGACTGTACATAAGAATTACACCTATGCCATTTGTAATATGCCTTGCTTAATATTTTATGGCATCTTGGGCACATTTTTGTGGCCTTTCTGCTTTTCTTACGGTTGCAAATATGCCGGTGCCTAGCCCAATGAGAACTAGATATATTTTTATTACACTGATTGCAATATTTTTGATTTGTCATTTTTGTTGTTTATTTATATAAAATTTCCTGGTCCGAAAAAACAGAACTATGGACAATATGTCAAAACAATTATAACAGCAGTTAATGGCTGAGCTGGTGCTTTTATACCCAAACAACAGCAAAACCTAGGCTCGGGTGATCCCGAAATATAAAATAATTTTGCTTTTTTATGCTGTTGTATAACACTTTTACCAGGTTTCAGATCTGGGAGCTATCAACTAGCAATAATTATTCTCAAAATCTCACATATGGAGATATTATTTTGCCACATGTATTTCAATCTTACACATTTTATCAGGATTCAAACCCGAGCCTCCCGATTACAAAGCAACAATATTAACATTTTGCCATCAGGAGAGGCTTCACATTTTATCAGGATTCAAACCCGAGCCTCCCGATTACAAAGCAATAAAAACCATGGGGCTATGCACCACACTCCACTGGGCCTCAGAACACAGTAGCTATAAGCTTTATATTAATATACATGGCAGAATCAATCTGAGGGGGGGGGATCACCATTTCTACACTAGAATTCAATTCCTGGGATTAACTAAGCACTATAAGCAATAAGATCATATGGGAACTTGGCATAGTTTTAAGTATAAGCAAATCTGTCTGAGGGGCTTCACCCTTTCTACACTAGAATTCAAAATTCTTAAAATTAAGAGCATATCACACTGGAAGAATTGGGGTATAGGCCCCTCTTGGCATTGTTTTAAGTGTAAGCAAATCGGATTGTTCAATCAAATAGCCTCTCCTTTTCTACACTTGTAAGTGGTCCTCATCCTATATACTTTTATACTACTGTTTTGTTAATCGTGTTTCAACATAATTTCTCCTTATCATAATAACACGTCTAGCATCGAATTCCCCCCATGTATTTAAATTTGAGAACAGTTGCCTGTCTGATGACAAATATTGTGCTGCCATCTACAATTAGCTTTGCCTGACCAGCCACTTCGAACACCTTTAAAAAATTATACAGGAGAACGTTGATATCCATATATAATTTTAAAATTTATATAGAGAGCATATTGGCTTTCCGGAAATCATTTTCTTTTATGTTTCTTTTCTTCAGGAATAAATCACCCTGGGTACACAACAAGAGAAAGTTAAAAGGAGTATTTCACATCTGAAAGAGTTTGAATGTACGAGTCCCTACCATAAGGGAATTTTCATTCAGGTGGCAACACTGCTCTGAGCTGAAATCCAATTGAAATCACGAAGCAGAGGAATCGACCTTCCTCTGTTTTTTTTTCTAGTGCCACGTGCACGGCTGCCGAAAAAAATCACTTTCACCTTCTTCCGCGCTCACCAGGGGAGGAATTCGAGCAAGGCTGTTTGTGTGGACAAGCGACGCAGCCTTTCTCCGATCCTTTCGAGTCACCTGGGCCAATCTCTTAGACTTCCTTTATCTTCCAGTCTGTCCCTTCCCGGATTTCGAAACAGAAGAAAGTGTCTGTGGTCAGCGTCTCGAATCTACTACATTGCTGTCAAGAGCAGAGGTGTGTCCAGAAAAAAAATTCAGGAGGGGTCTTTGAAAGGATCGTCATTTTCATAAACGGCATGTGTGTGTGTGTCTGTGTGATGATTTCATAATCTTCGCCGCGGAGTAACTTTGGCAATGGGAGCATAGTGCCAACTCATAGCAAAATTTATACGCAGGTTACGCAAGTTTTACTGTGAGAGAAGTACGTTAAAAGCTCTGTACGTAATGAGAAATAATAAATGAAAATAGAACTTACCCCATTGGCTCTCCTTGGGAATTTAAAGATGAACCACACGACGGAAAATGTGTCTGCAAAAAATACAAAACAATCCATTAAATCTTCATATGTACAGTGTCTCTCAAAACTTTTAGGACAACGACATTTTAAACTAGGCAACCCAATTTACACAAGCCGTTGGTGGGTTGCGTGCAGAGTTAGGCTCAATTTCAGGGTTGTCACATGCACAATAGATATTTATAAAATACGCGAAAGAAATATAAACAAGTATTATTGTATAAAATTATTAAAAATATCACTATTATATCGCAAATGACAAAATTCTTTCTGAAAGAAAAAAATAGGTTTTCTAGTATTTCATCGCTGATGAGTCTACAGTAAGAAAAAGAGGTGAGAAGAAACGAAAGGTTACAAAGGAGAGGAGAAAGAGAAAGCGAAAGGAGAAGAGGATAGCAGAGGAGGGAAGAAAGATAGGATAGACGAGGAGAGGAGATGTAGTGAGGAGAATGGAAAAAGATTCGAGAAGATGAGGAAAAAAGAACAAAGAGAAAATAGGAGGAAAACGAGAGGAGAGAAGAGTAAAGGAGAGAAAAAAGAGAAGAACGAAAAAAAGAGTGCAGTGGAGTCGGAAATTTAAGACAGGAAAGGAGATAAGAGGAGTGGAGAAGAGTGGGATGGAGATAAGATGCGAGAAAAGTAGGGGGTATGAGGTAAAAGCAGAACAGAAAGAGGGGAGAGAAGAAGGAGAAGGAACTGGAGAGAAGAGGTAGTTGCAGAAAATATAGTCTGAGCGTCAAGAATGGATGCATTGGTCAAATTATCGACGTGAAACATGAATAACATTTTGAAATTTATTGGAAAATATATTATATCGGTGCGAAATGCCTTTTGGCTGAGTTCAGAGCAAATCAAAATCTTCCATGTAAGATCTTTGATTTTACCTGCGATTACACCACTAAAAAAATGAACGTAATTTTTAATATTTATAAGAATTATTCAATTTTTCTCCACTTCTCGGTTCGTTGAAATTGAGATTTTGTACTTCAATATTTCCCCTCCCCCCATTGTTAATTCCAAACTGAATCATTCCGTTTCACACGGCGTGGACATTGAACACATTGGGATATGTCTAAAACTAACGAACATTTTCTGCCACCGGAAGGGTTTGAACCTACGACCATCAGATTGACAATCCTGAACGGTAGCCACTACCCTACAAGCTTTCGCTCCTTAAACCAGGTAGAAGAATCACTACACCACGCCTTTACCTTCGAATGAAACAACAATTTGTAAGTATTCTTCTGTCCCTCCAATATTGTAAATGTCGTTTGGTATACGTGTAGTTGAACTTTTACTTTAATTTTGATTTGCTTTCTTGTAGTATAACCGATATCTTCGAGAAATAATTTTCGAAGTGATTAAAAACAAGAATATTGGTAGTTGTGAAAATGCGAGTTATTTCTTCTAACTTATTATTGTGATTAGACATTACTAATGGAAAATATCTAGAGGCTTGAACATTACAGGACGATGTTCTTTTCCTGTGATACTGTAACAGACAAAATGCTTGTTTACTGATGCAAGTCTTGTGTCCAGAACAGTCTTATGACATGTATTTGCTGTTGCGTAAGGTAACACGAAATAATTACACCTTGTGCGAACTACCAAATCTGTGCAACGTTATACGTAAACAGGCGGAAAATTTTATTCATAAAATCATGTCACATTTGACAGCATTAGTCAAGAGAGACTCGTGGGACACTGTGTTAAGTTGCTGGACTAAATCCTTCTAATTTTTCTTCCTCGAAGAACAACAATTTCTAAGGAAGAGCAACAGTGATGATATTTCTTATTTCTTTTAAATGCTTACACTTTCCTTTAATTGGGTTAAAAATAAATAAGAATATTGCTTGCATTTCATTGACGTAGACCAGAGAGAGAGAGAGACAGACAGACAGACAGATATTACAAAATAGTTCAAATAGTGCGAGCGCCATTAAAAAGACATGATAATTCTATGTTGCGTACTTAGAATTATTCATACAATAAAGAACATGTCTAATTGTGAGTTAACAAAAAAACAATAATAAAGAGACATTTTCGCATCACGATTGCAGTTCGAAAAATTCGGGACAGGGATTGAAAGTAACGCACTGTCATGACTAAATCGGTGAATCGGACGTCTGGTAGCCTTGCATCAATGATTATAAAACTAAAACCACCCAATATTGCAGCTTGAAGACTTTTGCGCAAGAAACAGATTCATTTATGCAAGAGCAAAATTGAAATTTTTACACATTTCAAACATCGACGATGTTATTTTCGTATATATTTATTTATAGGTTCACATTTAAATATTTTAGGGTTCGAGGGGGAGCATGGCCCACATGGCCCCTCCCCTGGGTACTGACCTTACGTAGGCAGTGGAAGAGAAATTTTGGAGAACCTTTCTATTAAATTTAGTATTTACATTCACCTTATGCTCAGATAGGTTAAACCGTTTATTGACAATCGTGAACTTTTCGTTTAATAGATAATATTTGCTTTTAGACGAAGGGAGAACATTGGTCGAATTTCCTTTCTTGCTCTTTTGAGAGAATATATACTTCTACAATAGCAATCGCGTTCGGAAACAGTGAAAAAAATGACTTGGTTTTCAAAGGCAGACAAGCTTGGTAGTCTAGCTTGCTCGCGGTCAAAATGACTCACTCACGCTATTCAAGGCCGCTTCTTATCGCAAAACACTGAGCTTCGATGTACAGTGTCTGCACCCAGCACGTTACAAGTGACCAGAGTCGAATTTTAAAGAGAATCTGAAGAATGGTAGATTTCATCAGAGGCGGCTAGGTAGGCACCAGCTCAACATGCAATAGTTTAAGTGATAATTCCTGATAAACAAAAAACCGTATTAAATATTTATGGGGTATTAATACGTGTATCCGCTCCTTTTTAACAATGTAAGCTCGAAGACAATCTGTATTCCATTTATTTATATTGGCAACTTGGTCAACCGGAGGTTATTTTATCGCCTTCGATAATCGAATTGTCTGATCGATTATTTTTTGTTTACCTAGGAAAATGCCCCATATGTGATTTCCGAGACCGGGTTACGCTACTCACTCGTAGCTCCCCAATTTCTTCACGATGGTGGGTTTCTAACGATCCCATACACAGGCCGAGAACCTAGAGAGTGAACATAGGCGGACTCGAATCCATGCCGTCCTGCAGTCGGAGTCCAAAGCACGGCTCCTTTGACCGCACGGTCACGGAGGAGGACTTTTCTTATTTTACCTTTGGGTAATCGCGACGATGAGGACGAATTATGAATAGAAAAATAAAGAAGGTCACGCACAAAGTAGAGGACGATCTTCAACCTCTTAGGTGACGAGTTCAGGCCCTAAATATGAGGATTTCAACCTTAGACGACCTCAATGTCAAAATTATAAACAAAATGCCTACGTACACTAAACTTCTCATCGAGGCCAAATAGTTTGTAACTGTGAAACTACCCCTGAATACAAATTGACATTTTTTTTCCATGTGAGTAAGAATTAAATGTGTGGCATACAGAGATAGATGATACCTTTTGAGTAACAATTAACTGTACCCTGTCCCAGCATCTCTGGGGCAAAGCCGCGCATAGCGGAAGAGAAGTGGAGAGAGGGGAGAGGGGGTCGAGTGGACAGAGCGAATCAGTGCACGCTGCTGGGAAGGCTGGCAACTGCAGTGGTTTTTCTCCCTCCACGCAATCCCATTCCTCTCACGTGTTCATCGCTGCTCAGATACTTCTTTTCGTTCACCTGCTCCAGAGATAAGTGGGACAGAGTGTAGTTCGCATACATGTAGCAAGTAAAGAAACTTATCCCAGAATGAAAATTCCACATAGTTTTAAAACGTTTGTTTAAGCAATGAATGACTGGAAACGGATCACACATAATTCCCTTGCCAAAATCTAGTGGTCGAAAATTAATTTCAAGACATTTCATATCTATTCACCATATTCCAAGTTATAAGGAACTATTTCGTAGATGTTCATGAAACCGTTATAAAATTACAAATAAAATATATTCACAAGCTTAGATATATTAATACCAAGAAAGAAATTCAGAGTTAAATTTCAAATGCATTCGTATAAAGTAATTCTAGAAGTACAGAGCTATATCTGAGTATTTAACTTCTTTTTTGCAGATAACGTTTACAATATTGAGACGACAGAATAATTAGGAACTGTAGCTCCAAGAAAACAAAGGACGTAGTGTATTGGTTAAGAGTTCTTGAAAGCATTGCTGTCTCACGTTCGATCCTCCATACTAGATGTTCCTTAAAAAAGAATCCCTTCCATTAAACAAGAGCATGGTAACATTATTTGTAATAGCCGTATATAGTGGCTACATTGTTCTGCATATGGGATTTATAAAAAAAATAATAATAAATGAATTGACACACGTTCAACGGGATATTTTTATACATAAGATCGTGAATTATGATACTCTAACGATAATTGTATACTGCTTCAAAGACATTGACAAATATTAATGAAATAACTATTTATATTTGTGGCAATTCAGGACATGCTAATTTTACCCCTTTTCCCACTTGAGTTCAATGCAAGGATACCTCCGCAAATATCGAATGAAAAGTTCTCACCATGTGCAATTCTCCATTAAATGTTTTCGCCGAGTCGTACTACTTTCGTTTTCTTTGTTACAAACAATACTTCTTTGCACGTTACATGCAGGAGAGTTAACATCTACATTTCACATTGGTCAGCTCCTTCTACCTGGCTTAAGGAGCGAAAGCTTGTAGGGTAGTGGCTACCGTTCAGGATTGTCAATCTGATGGTCGTAGGTTCAAACCCTTCCGGTGGCAGAATATTTTCGTAAGTTTTAGACATATCCCATTGTGTTCATTGTCCACGCAGTTTGAAACGGAATGATTCAGTTTGGAATTAACGATGGGTGAGGGGAAATATTGAATTACAAAATCTCAATTTCAATGAACCGAGAAGTGGAGAAAAATTGAAGAATTCTTATAAATATTAAAAATTACGTTCATTTTTTTAGTGGTGTAATCGCAGGTAAAATCAAGGATCTTACATGAAGGATTTTAATTTGCTCTGAACTCAGCCAAAAGGCATTTCGCACCGATCTAATAAATTCTCCAATAAATTTCAAAATGTTATTGAATGTTTCATGTCGATAATTTGACCAATGCATCCATTCTAGACG
This sequence comes from Lepisma saccharinum, assembly GCF_977018435.1. Lineage (NCBI taxonomy): Eukaryota > Metazoa > Arthropoda > Insecta > Zygentoma > Lepismatidae > Lepisma > Lepisma saccharinum. Next base: position 16,429,795 of record NC_139258.1, read on the forward strand.
CTCAGACTATATTTTCTGCAACTACCTCTTCTCTTCAGTTCCTTCTCCTTCTTCTCTCCCCTCTTTCTGTTCTGCTTTTATCTCATATAACCTTCCCTACTTTTCTCGCATCTTATCTCCATCCCACTCTTCTCCACTCCTCTTATCTCCTTTCCTGTCTTAAATTTCCGACTCCACTGCACTCTCTGTTTTCGTTCTTCTCTTTTTCTCTCCTTTACTCTACTCTCCACTTCCCTCTTCTCGTCTCCTCCTCTCCTCTCCTCTCGTTTTCCTCCTATTTTCTCTTCTTTGTTCTTTTTTCCTCATCTCTCCTCGAATCTTTTTCCATTCTCCTCACTACATCTCCTCTCCTTGTCTATCCTATCTTTCTTCTCTCCTCTACTTTTCCTCTTCTCTTTTCGTTTTCTCTTTCTCCTCTCCTTTGTAACCTTTCGTTTCCTCTCACATCTTTTCCTTACTGTAGACTCATCAACGATGAAATACTAGAAAACCTATTTTTTTTTTCAGAAAGAAGTTTGTCATTTGCGATATAATAGTGATATTTTTAAAAATTTTATACAAAAATACTTGTTTATATTTCTTTCGCGTATTTTATAAATATCTATTGTGCATGTGGCAACCCTGAAATTGAGCCTAACTCTGCACGCAACCCACCAACGGCTTGTGTAAATTGGGTTGCCTAGTTTAAAATGTCGTTGTCCTAAAACTTTTGAGAGACACTGTACAGGATGCCCAGCTCAAGACTACCATGTTTTCAATTGTTCCGACTGGAAATCAAGAATGAATAAGCACAGGATCACGCAGAAAATTCCCTGGGCGTCAGAAACAAAAATATGTCCCTATGTGTGATGTGATGACGTCACGTTTATGTCATCAGAAGAAATAATTTATTTATATAGAGAAAGGAGGACTATGAAAGAAGAGATAAATTACTGAAATTGGAATGTAGACAAAAATCTGCATTTCTAAAAAAATCACCGGCCAATCCACACAGTTACCTAGTAAACAGCTCAGTAATGATATATCTCACACCGCATATAATCCAAATCTGTGATTCAATAATACAAATAGTATCCGTGTACGCAAGTGTAACAAGACAAGATTCAGGTCTAAATTCGACGGTTTTTGTGATCTTGTTAGCAGAAATACGTAAGCACGACTTCTTCAATTTGCTTCAACAAAAAACGGTCAATTTCCTAGTTTTCGCCTGCTCTAAGGCGAACCCTTTCACAAGCTGCCACTCGGTGAAGCCACCGATCTGTGCGAAAAAATATTACAAATGCAAGGTGAATGTACACAGCTGGGTCAATCAAAGGTAACGAACGATTGTTATTGGCCGGTGAAATGACCTCACTTTAGAAATACGCGCGAAACATACAACAAACAGAAACTTAGTCAATCCCTAAATCGAGTCAAATAACATAAAAACTTATATTAGTATCGATTATGCATTCATTTTCCGAGTTGTGCAGCACTTTTCCGTGGCTGATTTGTTCAAACCATCCGCCTGGAGGCGCTAGTAGTATTACCCTTTCAGATGTAAGTGACGTATCCTATTAGGTCTTGGAAAAAAATGACCACAAGGTCTAATGATAATGTTTTTGCGAAAGCAGGAAGATGTAGACAAAAGTGGAAATGATAATTGCATTACAAAACCAGCTCACGAAGGCGCCGAGAGAAGGAACACTCTTGCAGAAGCCACTGCTTTCTTCTCTCTCGTTTCCTTGGAACAATGAGAGAGTACCGGAGGCAAATTACCTTCTTAATCGAGGAAATACATCTGGGTTGTGAAAGCTTCTACGTCTGAGGCTTCAAGGCAATGAATGGATGAAGTCATCGGATGCGACTTTGCCTCTGTGCAACTCGGAGAAAAGTAATCAGTCCGCTCCGATTTTGCCATCGAGAAGAAATTGAACATCGCCCGTCGTGAATAGTCGTCACAGCATGTGGTCCCGCATGCAATAACCGTGGTTCTTCCCCTTGCACATTTCCTGCTACCGAAGTTCACTGATCAGGTTTTAGAACTTCGCTTTTCTAAAATCAATTGAGTTACAGTTGCATATACTTTGTTCAGAAAGTAACTCAGTTACAATTACTCTAAATAAAAAGTTATTACAAGTGAATTTAGCACTTACATTATACTAGATAAGACACAAATCTTAGAAAGTGATTTTTTAATCTATTGCAAGCGGTCTGTCCTTTTCTTTACTAATGACCATCTATAATTAACATTAACTTCCATTAAATTATAAAAAACCTTATATGTTTAGTTAATGAGAATTGACACAAGACAATTAAGTGTTTGTGCATAAAAATATTCTGTAAGGCAGAATATTTGCTCATGATAAATGTATGTACATATGAACAATTTTCGGCATAGTCTGTGATCATTTTTGTTGATATGTACTGAAGAAGTAACTCTTAATTTCGTTACTAGGTACCACAATGAGTAACAGCTAATCATTTCAATATGTAATTAGTTACACTTACCATTTCTCCACACCGTAACTGTCACTTGTAACTGCAAGTAACTAAATATTTGCAAAGTCTGCTAACAACAAGCCACGTTCGGTGCCAACCATTTTCAGTCAATGTCATTGCATGTTGCATATTTATGTCGCTCTAAACAAAGTTAACCTTTTATAGAAGCGACATTTAAATTTGTTAATCTTTCTTGTAAATTTTCATTTTCATACAAATCTAACCAGACTACGTTCAAGCTATGTAGTCCAATAGCGAGTCAAGAAGGTTTCGAGTTCGAATCCCAGCCTAGGAATGGATGTTTTTCGTCACTTTTCCCCCCTGCGCTATGCTAAACCTTATCTACAAAGGTTTTTGCCCCCCCCCCCCCCAGTTTGGAACCCAATCGTCACCACTGATCAGCATCATTATTAGCCAAACGTGGCAGAAGGGAATTTTACGGGGATTAATTATTCGAATGACAGAACTTGACACCTTGCTATTCTGCCCTGTCCCAGGATAAACTTTTCTGTTTCTATTTTGGTCAATTTACGTCGCTTCACCTCTTGGGGCAATCGCAACGATGAGGGCGAATGATGAAATTGCAGATTGAACGTCTCTATTACAGCACAAGTCAATATTTCTTGTTTTCATTGTAAATTTAAAATATGAAATTCATATCTGTTGTAAACTTTAAATGTGCATGTTTAAGTTGATATACAATGTTCAATAACGTCTTTTACATACATACATACGCTCTTTGATAAGTTGTATAACGTTGCCATAGTAATAAAAAAAACATTTTAGGACATTGTGATAAAACGTTTCTATCAAAACGTGTTCGCTACGTTTTCTTCATTGAAATACGATCCAGCTAATTGTGAATTTAGTTATATTAATCAGTTACTTCACATTTGTCAATTCTTGAAAATATTTTCCTGTTTCCTATCGGTAAACATAGCATAAGATGTCATAGCACAACCATATCTGATAAAGGTTCGAACCTGGGACCCTTGACGTCGAAGGGCGTTGCACTGACCACTCTGCTACGAAGCCAGAATAGACTTTTGAACTCTTCTGTTCCCATCTTTTTCACTCCTGTGTATGACCTCTGTTTTCCATTCTTGAGAACGGACTGTGTTTATATATATATATATATACGAAATATCTTATTGTATATGCCCCTTAAAAATCAGCCATGTACTATCCACCTTTACATTTCCAGCTCCCCCCTTCAAAAAATCCCACATACGCCAGTGCCCCTGGACAACTTAAGAATTCTTTAATGTAAGTAAAACAAACATTTGATATCTCGGCTCTTGCATAACGGTTTCACACCGTTCATCAATCCCCGGTCCAAGGAATGAGGAAAGCCATTAGAATGCCCGTAAAGAAATCAGCAGCGTAGAAAGTATAATGTTATCCTTTACCATAGCAACAAATGAGCTTACATAACGGGCTCTTATTTCAGGAATTTCCGATAAAAAAAAGTTTAATGTCCGTGTTGGAAATACCACTATCGTTTTTACTCCTCCCCAAAATCAACTTCCCATAATCCTCCAGGTGGCGGTAATTTGAGCAAATTGCAGAAACCGCTTCAAAACAGACGAATTACGAAAGAGGTAGTATTATGTTGCTTGATAATATAGGAGCAATGAACAGCCATGATGCAAACTTTCACTGAATTATATCCACAAGTATCTGTTTTTTTTTTAAATGTCTACTCGTGCCGTCCTGTCGTGTCTTCCCCTGCTTCATATCGCGGCAAATATACATAAACAGGAATTGGGTGTGCGCTCATGGATAAGTAAACACATTAGAAAAGTTCATGTGCTCTGTAAACATCTTCACAGCTACCTGTGGGGTTGGTTAGTACGCTTCTTCAAGGAAAATGGTGCGTTAACCTCAAGGTTATTTGCAAATTGTAAAATATATTATTTTCGGCCGACTGAACAGTTAGCCGACACCAGAGCAGCTGTTTTCAAATTGTCCTCTCCTCAGGGTGCGAAATCCTGGGGGAACGGGGAGATTTAACTCCACAAATCATCTTGGCCTAAAAATCATCTTACCAAAAATGTCCAGGGGAGAGTTGTTTTTTTAACAACAAAGATAAGAAATAAGTTTTGACATCAAATATACTTTACTAATATAATATAATACAGTATAAGGATAATATAATAAACATCATCTTCTTCCTCTAGTCCCCTTCTGCCATCATAGCGTAGGGTTGGTTGCCTCGATCCATCTCCTCCATTCCTGTCTGTTTCTCATCATTCTCTTAATCATATTTATTGTCTTATTCCTTTCTCTTCCAATCTTTTCCATTCTGTCTTCAAACATTATCCTTGGTCTTCCTTTACCTCTCCTACCTTGCACCTTTACTTCTAGAATTTGCTTTACCTTTTTGTCTTCACTCATTCTGAATACATTCCCACCACTTTAACTGTCTCTTTTAAATTATTTTCTCTATCGACTCCTGTTCCACTTCTCTTCTTATTTTTTCATTCCCCACTTTATCTCTCCCAGTCTTATTAACAGCTCTTCTCAGGTATTTCATTTCACTAGCCTGAATTTTACTCAGATGTTTATCTTGAAGTGGTAAACTTTCCATTCCATATGTTAATGTAGGGACCAATACTGATTTGTATAGCTGCATTTTTGTCTTTACTGCCACTTCTTTCTTTCCCATTATTGTTTTACTGAACTGATAATATACTGTATTTGCTTTTCTTTTCCTATTTAGGATTTCTTCATCACACCTACCATCACTTGTTATGATGGTTCCTAAATATTCATATTCATCTACTTCTTCCAAGTTCTCGTTTCCATATCTGATTGATATTTCATGGTCTTTTTCTCCTTTTGCCACCTACATAACTTTTCTTAATATTAATCTTCATCCCTTTTCTCGCAAGTTCTTCTCCCCATTCTATTACGCTCCTCTGTAAATTTTCTTCACTGCTAGCCATTAAGACTATATCATCAGCATATAGCAGCACTTGCAGTTGTATTACTCTCATATTCCAATATCCTATTTGTACTCTTGGGGTTCTTCTTTTACAAATTTTAGTTATTTCATCCATTACATTAATGAAAAGTAAAGGACTGAGACTATCTCCCTGTTTAATTCCTTTTTCTATTTGAAATTCCTTAGACTCGTTTCCTTCTATTCTTACTATTCCTTTTACATCCTTATATACACTTCTTATTGCTTTAATAAGTTCCTTAGGTACTTCCTTACTTTCTAATGCCTCACATAGATATTTTCTAAGTACCGCTTTCAAGTCTAGAAATGCTAAGTATATTCTTTTATTTTTGTCCAGCATTTTCCCCATCATTGTTCTTAATATAAAAATGTGATCTTGAGTCTGTCTCCCAGGTCTAAATCCAGCTTGTTCCTCTTCAAGTTTTCCCTCAATGATTTTTCTCAGCCTCCTTTCCAATATATTCGTATACATCTTATATACCACTGATGATAGACATATTGCTCTATAATTATCACATTCCTTATTACTCCCTTTCTTGTGTACTGGCACAATTATGTTCCTTTTCCACTCTTCTGGTATAGTCTTAGTTCTCCATACTTCCCTTAATATATTCAGTAGTATTTCAGCCATTCTTGGTCCTCCATATTTTATAAATTCTGGTGCTATTCCATCCCATCCTGCTGCTTTCCCAATTCGTATCCGTTTAATTGCTTCTCTCACTTCATTCTCTGTTATCATATCTTCTTCTACATGCTCCTCCTCTTCTCTGTTTCTTATTCTCTCATCCTCCTTCTGTTCCTGTTCCTGCTCCTCATCTTGTTCTTGCTCATTTGTCCTATCCTTGAACTTTTCTTCATAATATTTTCTCCATTCCTCCATCACATTCTCCCTTCCTATGACTAGTACATTTTCCATATTTCTTATAGCTCTTGCTGCTTTTCCCCATTTTCCTTTCAGGCTTTTAACCATATTCCAGAACTGGTTTCTATGTTCTACAAAACTTTGTTCAATATCATTTCCAAACTTCTCCCATGATTTTCGCTTTGCCTCCTCTAGAGCCAATTTACTCTCATTTCTTTTTTGCACATATATTAACCTACGTTCCTCTGATCTTAATTCTAGGTAATTCTTCCATGCTTTCTTTTTCTCTTTCACTTTCCTCTTACTTCATCCGTCCACCAATTAGTTCTTTCCCTTTTTGTAGTCACCCTAACTTTGCCACATACTTCAATTGTTGCATACAGTATCACTTCCTTAAATTTTTCCCACATACTGTCAATTTCCATTCCTCTTATTTCCAATTCATTCAGTTTTTCTTCTACTAGTTCCTTATACTGTTTTCTCTTCTCTTCCTTAGCCAGCTGCTTTACTTGTATCTTTTTAAACTTCCTATCTCTTTCTCTATTATTCCTCTTAAATCTTGTTATAGCCATTAGCAGTCTGTGGTCAGTACTCAATTCAGCACCTCGAATTACCTTTACATCCATAAAGGCATATCTCTAGGGGTTAAAATATAGAGAGCCGGCCCGGAGGGCGAAGACCAACGGTTCCAGAGGCGGAAGAGGATCATAGAGAAAATCCCAACGGCAATGGAAGCGGAAGAGTTACGACCTTAGTGGCCAATATGAGCCACTAAGAAGCGGATTGGATATCTCCGTCAAATATCCAAAACCAACTGCTGCCTTGCAGGGGTGTGGGAGCACCAAAGGATATGGGAGAAAACCCTGAAAATAAAAATCAGCCTGGTCGTTGGGCTAATCCCCCACACCAGACTAAAACTAGCGGATTCAGAGAAATAAAGGTAGCCTCGGAAAGGATGGATTTAGTAGTAGACGGCAAGCAAGGAAATGGAATATCCAAATTGGAACTTGGAATATTAAAACAATTAATGGAAAAGAAGTGGAGATTGTAGGAGAAATGGAAAAGTATAAACTAGCAGTACTAGGACTAAGTGAAGTAAGGAAGAAAGGCAGTGGTATAATGTGCCTTGAAAGAGGATATGTGCTGAGATATCTTGGAGTAGGTAGAGGAAGAAGAGCTAAGGAGGGAGTTGGAATAATAGTTAATGAGCAAATGGAAGAAAGGGGTGAATCATGGGAACCAGTGAATTCAAGGATAATAGTAGTTAGACTGAAAATGGAAGAAAGAATAACAATAATACAAGTTTATGCCCCGACAAATGATCAGGACATATTGGAGAAAGAAGTTTTCTATACTCAATTACAAAGAGTAGTGAATAAAGAGAATGAAGAGAATAGGAAGGTAATATTGATGGGAGATCTTAATGGTAGAACTGGAAACAATAGGATAAGGTCACATGGTTGTATGGGACCATATGGAGGGGAAAGTGTGATAAATGAAAATGGACAAAGATTAATAGAATTCTGTGTAGAGAACCAATTGCTACAAGGAAACTCCTTTTTCCAGCATAAGAAAATTCATAAAATCACTTATGAAGCTGAGGGAAGGGAGGCAAAGAGTATAATAGACTACATAATTTACGCAAGAACACTTCGATATAATAAACATTCAGGTGAGTATTGCATGTTTTCTCTCTCTCCACCTCCATTTCAAGCAGGCTTCTTAAAGGTCGAGGAACCCATAAATTCTAATGGGTTCTTAGGGTTCCGATGCAGGACCGGAACCTTTTCTTCTCGAACAACTTAAATTCGGTCCAAGTTGCGTATTGTTTAATTGAAAAACGTTTCTGGAAAGTATTTTAATTGATCCTGGACCGTATTTAAATTGATGCGGGAAAAAGTTCCTGGACCGAATTAAAATTTATTATGGAAAAAAGGTTCATGGACCGAATTTAAATTGATCCTGGAAAAAGGTTCCTGGACCGAATTTAAATTAATCCGGAGAAAGGTTCCTGGACCGAATTTCAATATTTAACAGATAAAAAGGTACTTTACGGTCCAGAACCCATGCTGATTTTCTCTCCGGGAACGGAATTGAATTTATTTAAAATTCCTGGATCTTTAACAACCCTGCTTTCAACTGACCATTAAGAGATCTAATCCATTAACAATATATGCACAATAAAAGTGAAACCATTTGATTTATTTGCTTTATTTTACTTCCCCTTTCTGCCACTTTTGGCTAATCGCTACGATAAAAGTAAAACGAGAATGCACGTTAATTTATATCAATAGGAAGCAAAAAACGTATATGTAATAAATCAATTTCAATTATTTTGAAATTTATTGACATTTATGACCAGTTGGTAAAGGTAATACTTTACTTCTTTATAAATATGTGATATTATATAAAAGTGACAAATTAATATTTAGTGATTTACTTTCATATGTAATAATAAATATGTATAACATGTATACATTTTTTTTGTATGTGTAAATTAAGATCTTCCTCCCCCCCAACAGTCTCCAATGATTTCGCACCTTGGAAAAAAAAATTGGTATTCCAAAATCTGAAAAATTACATATGCTCAGAATTCCTTCTAGAACATTCACGTGAACCTTTGTAGGGTTTAGACTTACATAGTCACAAAATGATTGATGATATCTAGGCAACAGCGAGAGAAAACCACACGAAAATTCGAGTGAATGTTCTAGAACAGGCATTCCAAACATTTATTCTAGGGCTAAGCCGATACTACTTTCAACAGATACCGATACACTCACCGATTCCGATGCTTGAAAATTGTAATAATTAAAAGTTGTTCAAAATATTGAATAATATTAATGAAAAACTCAATATGCTGACTAAGGCAGAAATTTATTTTATTATAGAACCAACTATGTTTATGTTTTATAATAAAATAAATTTCTGCCTTGGTCAACATATTGAGTTTTTCATATCATGGAAACAAGGCTTAATGGTGTTATAATATTAATGTATAAGTATTCGACTTACATTATATGCATTAATTTACCAAGATTTTTGCTTTAAAATATTCAGGAATAACGTGAGAATATTGTTTGTTTGAACTAAATTGTTATTTTGCTAAAAAGGACTGGACCTTCAGTTTAAAGGGGGATCCGAACCACTGTGAAACCTGGGACTTAAACTTGATTACAAAGCGACGACGTTACTACGACACTATTAAATTACACGTTACATTATCACAAAATTCAATTTATTTCACAGAAAGCTGGTACAAAATAAAAGGAAAATTCGAATTTTGCATAATTTACAGGATATTTAGAGTCTGCGAAAGTGTCGCTCAATAATTTTGCGGAGCCCGTGAAAGACTAAAAAAGACCGAAAAAGTATCGGCTGGTATCTGTTAATAAATACCAACCGATACCAGTGGTATCGGCCGATACTGATACATGGGCTCAGCCCTACTTTTTACGTTATCGGCACCATTGGGAATGAGATTAAAGATCGAACTGAAAAGAGTTATCAGGAGCAAGTCAACTTTATTGTCAAACAAATACCTACTCCAGTACTAATGTTACTAATTTACTGAAAGATAATATAAAGAATAAACATCAGAATAGAACACAGTTTACTACAATGGAAATAACTCAAAAGAGTTTTGTTTTATTAATGTCAGACTTGCGATTGATGCATATCAAATGTTTGATATGAGGCCTTACAGTTGACAACGCGACATGCATATCATCCTCAAGTTTATGCACTCTATTTCTTGTTTTGGATTTTATCGTCCCCAGAGCAGAGGAGGCTTGCTCGCACAAATATGAAGTTGAAAAGTAAAAAAGTACGTCCATAGTTTTCTTCACTAGGTTACGATACTCCTCTGCCATCCAAGCCAAAGAACAGCCACCGATTCCTCAATCTGGGTGAACTTAACTTTGAGTGTGGAATCATCGCAGAGATGATCCCAATCCAGTCGAGATTCTCGGAGGAAAGGGTTGGAAAATACATATCTATCCACTGCATCTTGCAATCTTGATAAGTGATCAACAATTAGGTCTGTTGGGCATGAGAGTAATTAATTCGACTTATTACTTCTTTTGACTACTTCCTAATCATTCTCTTTGCATTTTTCGTGATTTTTGTCCGTTTATCCTTAAAATATCTCTCGGCACCCTGGTTGGAAATCACTGTTCTAGAAGAAATTCTAAGCACATGTAATTTTTCAGAGTTTGGAGAAAGTTCGAAAACACCTGTCATTGCGCCAACCAAAAGTCTCACCCTTTGCGAACGCCCGTGGAGTGTATAGTCCTGAAGACAATAGGACAATATAAATAATTCGATCCACAATTTTCACCAGCTGAACCCCACTTTATTCTTTGGTGTGGTTATGCAACTTGTACACATGCTTCACAAAATAATACCCCGTTCCACACTGGTAATAATTTTCCAAATGCCACACAGGGTTCGCCTCATCCCTTATTTTATGCTTTCAAGTTCCCCATTTTTTTAGTCATTGAGCTATCATTGTTGCAATATGTTCACACCGTCTTATAGTTTGTTATTGACGTGTAAAAATTATGCACAATTTTTTTATTTGCTCATCAGAATTTCCCGAATACTCAAAGAATGGTAAGCTTTTGGAATAACCAAAAAATATTCATGGTAACTTTATATTTGTTTAAGTAGACGACAAACAACTTGTTGAACCTATTCATTTTTAGTAATAGTGAACATTTGTTTAGAGATAGAAAAAAGTTGATTAAAATCACGACGTTTAGTAGTCTACCACGATTGCCCAACACATTAAACAAACGTGTTTTGCTAATAAATATTTCTTTCTGTGCACATCCCAGGTGTACAATGAAGCACAATGGAAAAATAGTTACAAGGTTTCGTTTGTTTCAGTTGTCTTTTCAGCCACTTTTGGCTAATCGCGAAGATGAGGATGAATGACGATATATTTAAATTGATGAACGGAGACATACAAAGAACAGCCAACTCCAGGCCGGGATTCGAACCCTAAACCCCTGACGGAGTTAGCACAGCTCGCTACGATGCCAGAGAGGTTGTTGGCATAATCGCAAGGGTTGCAGAATTCTCGTGATACCCGCAGAAAATACTAAATGTTTATGGTACTATTTTTAAAAAATAGAAACTCACAAGATTAAAGGCAAATTATGCATTTGTTACAAGGACACAGCTCCCATGTAGTAACAAAAATGCATGCAATTTATTTTCACGAGCACCAATGGAACCATTAACAGGTCTTTTCAATCCCATCGCCAATTTCACACTAATTAATACACATTAGCATTAAATGCTTGTGGATGTAGCATTACGAGGGCGAGCGCAATGCAAAACTTTCGGTGAAAAATATTTCCGGAAAAAATGTCATTAACGACTTTTTTTTTAAAAAAAAGGAAGGAGGTGAAATTAAACTTTTGAAGCAATAAAATTTAATGCAGGATGTTCAGAAATTTTTCAAGAGGTAAAACGTTGGAATGGTACTATAAAAAACATTCCGCTCATACAAGTAAATGGTATAATATTCAAATATTAATGTAATGTTTACTTTACACATGAAAATGTGACTGGAATATTTAATATCTTGGAGTAAAGCACAAGGTCATCTCTTGGAAGTATTTTTTAATGCTTACCTGCATTTAAATTTTATTTGTGTCATCTCGTGCAATTAACATTCCATGGAAGGTTACATATATTATTTTGCAGCTTTATCGGATCCCGGGTTGGATACCACGTGGAGGCGCTAGTGGTTCGGATCCTACTTTAAACTGTTGTAGGTCCAGTCCCGACTAGCCTTTTTGTGCATAAAATTGACTTAAAAACAAACAGAAAAACACACGTGATTTTACGTGTTATGATGAGACTAGGCTAACGAAGCTTCCCCGTCCCTATGTGTCCCCATACACTTTCCCTACAATGTCCCAATCCCTAAAACTCCGACTCAAAAAGTTCGGGTAACAGTTTCATACATCAGAGACACATTTCTTCAATTTTACACAAGAAACTACTTACAGAAATGAGTTTCTCCAAGGTTTACAACGTTCGTCGAGGTATTTTCTTTCTTCGTGGAGTATATTTGACCGGGAAATCATGTAATTATCAAGAGAAATATATCACCGACGCAAAATTGCCATTGCTTTCATTTACTTGCCCTACGACAACCGGATGCTGCATACGTTTGATGACGTAAGCCCCTGTCAGTGTTTCAACACCCCCTTTTTTACTATGCTTGCCTAACGTACCCAAACCTAACCTAACCTTATCGCAAATGGTTCGTGGGGCTATCCGTCAGCTAACCGGGAATAATGTATAATTTCCACCGGTGACGAACACGATAGTAGGAATTTTTCGGTGAAGAAGGTTGAATCACTGCATACCCACAGCGTGAGTCAAGATGTGCCCGCCATATTGTGTGTTCCGGAAGCGAAGAAAGGAATAAAAAAAAAAAGCACTCAGTATGTGAAAAATTGCTTTTGTTTTCGTGTAAAAAGCATAATGACACCTTGAACTATGTTCCGCAATACACAACTGGTAAGTACGAACCATGCGAAACACAAAATATCCGATTTCAATGTGTCTCCGATCTATGAAACTGTTACCAAAGTTCGCACCACGGTACTATGGACACACCCGTCAGGCAACGCACGGTCACGCAAGATTGCGATTGTCCTTGCGAAATCATTCCATATAAGCCTTAAGTTAATGTTAAGAAGAAACAGCCTGATGGTTAAATTTTCAGACCACCCTCGTACTTGTACCACTATTTCAAATACCCGCAAGCTCGACCCCCCCCCCCCCCGTCCCCAGCTGAAAGGCAAATTGTGCATTAGTACAAGTGACATGATACATAAAACCTGAAAATGCACCTACATGCTTCTTATGTTTCCAAGAAAAGTAGTTTAACACGTTATGTTTATTCAAATACATTTTTTCAAAGAAAGTATAGGTTTGTACCTAACCTAGAGCATTTGACAACTCACACGCGATTACAGTATTTCTTTGGTGCATAAAGTTATATGCCAAATAACATGTAATGGATTCGTCCATACACCATACTGTCTTCAACAATTAATTGACTGACCTTTTGTTACTAAGTATATCATGGTAACCAAGAACATTAACTTAACAATTGTAATATTTAACATGAAGTACTTCATTACAATTTTTTTATTTAAAATGATTCATCAATGCAGAACAGTGTATTACCACGTTGTCGCCGTTTTCTAGAAAGTATCGTCCTGTAGGTTGTAATATCAATACACGAAACTCCAACTTTCTTACATAATTACAGGCATAGATCCAAAGCGATTGAAAGAATGTGCACGTATATCCTATCCCCACGAAATCCTGCGTGTGGTGGATAAAAATTTCTTTCTATAAGAATACTTATCACGCCTACCTTAGCATGGCTGCTGAAGAACGTCTCTCTTCATAGCACACGAAGTCCATTTCACTTACATTTTTGGACTTTAATTGGCAAGATTGGTGACTGAAATTACACCACTTTCCTTACCATCTCTTCCGACATTAAATTATTACTGTCTACAATGCCTAACAGCGATGGTAACTGCTCAAACACAGCCCTTTTCTGGCGTTACAAACTACATCACCAAGAAACATCCATCGTCCTGCTATTCCAGCCACTTCACCTCCCCCGCTTTCCCGCACTTTTCATTATGCGTACATGCTACGAAAAAAACAAGTTTCTGCCAGTGCACTTTTATCTACAAAACTTAGCAGAGCGTACACAACAAAATATGACTACATTATAAGACACATTAATTAAATCATATACATTGGATTTATAAAATTAGTTACATTAATCACTGCCAACGGGCAATGACGTCACACTCGATGTCCTTTTCAACAGCCAAAGTACCGGAGTGGCCAGGTCCTGCATAAATCTGCACGTTGCTGGACTCGGTGAAGATACAAGGTTTTAGGAACTATTGTTTGATCATTATTCTTGTGTTTAATCAACAACACTTTCAATATTAGAATAAAAATCATTGCAATGAATGCTCGAATTACTTAAATGGTTGCTATAACGCAAGAATATTCCTAAAATTGAACAATTTTAATAGTGGTGAACTGCTGCTAAAAGGACAACATTGCGATCCATCTATTGACAACTTTCTAATATACTACAAACACGTCATTTGCGATATTTAAATATTGTACCTATGTTGATGACTCAATCAACTCAATTTATGACTTTGGTCATGGTGTATTTGTTATAATTCACTGTATAAAACTACAGTTTAAAGTGAGATCCGACGATAAGTGGATTTTAATAGCGAATTTTCAATGGAAACCTACAACCGCCTTAGAGTTAGGCCACACACAACACCTTGCAGGGAAGCAAGATTTCAGGATCTAGGTGCCCCATCTTTATTACTGGTGACTGTACCTTGGGATACTGATACTCGAGCTTGATAGAAAAATACAGAAATTATTGAAAAATATCCTGTAACCCATAATTATTGTTATTTATTTTAATGTCAATAAATGAAAGATTGAAATGCTTTATTTTACTTCGCTTTTTGTGCCACCCTTGGCTAATTTGAGAAGATGGGGATGAGTGATGATATGATGAATGGACACTCACAAACATCCATGCCCAGGCAGGGATTCGAACCCGGGACCCCTGGCGAAAGTTACATAAGTACAGTTTTACAATTGCTAGTATTAGGGAATATAATCATGCAATTTTCAATGTTAGTATTGAAAATCATGTAACATTACTTTGTGGTATGGTTTAGTGGTTCGCTAGCCTGAACGTTTTCCAGTTATTTACTTGAAATTAATACCGCCACAGCTAAGGGCCAGGACCTTCCAGAGCGGCTTTTCATTGGGTGACGCGTGGTCAGCGCATCGAGTCCCATCGCCGCTGTTTTCTGGCTTCTGAGACCGGAGCCCGCTACTCCTCACGACGCTGGGCCAACGCCGAAAATTTGAGAATCGAACCCACGACCGATCGCACCAAAGGAAAGAGCGCCAACCACTTAGCTACACAGGAGCCCCAAATGAAAAATTCTGTGAAAATATTTCTTGAACAGGTCCAGCGGTTCAACAAACAAGTAACATTGAGAATCCCTCTTCCAGAAGGATTTTTAAGCTGATGTAATATTTTAGAATTTGAAATATCGTAGCGGTTTCTCGAAAGAGGCTATAGCGCGGCCTGATGGGGTTAAATCAGGGATTCCAAAACTTTATCGTTTCACGCGCCCTTAGTGTTTCAAGAATTTTCCGTGGCGCCCAAGTCAGAATGTAGGCCTAACTAACACTTGCAACCATGTGGTTAGGTTGCTTGCCTTTAGTTTAAAAACAAACACATATTTCCAATTCAGGAACATTTTATATGTAAAAAGTACTAAATAAGTTTGGAACAATCATTTCAGTTAAAATTTTGGGACATTTCGCGACGTCCCTGTTAGGGCGCCGCGGGACACACTTTGGGAACCACTGGGTTAAGTAATAATTAGATGGAATTGTTGAAACAACAAAACACAACGAAACAACCGGGACACGAACTCAGCGCCTCTGTAGCGAGACAAGTTATCGAATATGCTCTCAAACATTCTCCCCCCCCCCCCCCCAGCGCCACGGGTGATCTCAACGGATAAAGTGCAAAGTCACAGGCCCCGAAGTCTACAGTTACTCGCCGCCCCAGGCGAAGAGCGAACAGAAATCATCATTAACGCAACAGTTGCAAATGCAGGCCTCCGATTAACTTTACTGACGCGGTACGGTGAGAAAAAAACAACACGGCACTCGGTCGTCCAATACACTCACACGATTCGGCCCGGCTAAACTAGTTTAATTGGGAGAAGTGAAAACTCATTGGAAGTTTACCGTCAAGGCGCAAGCGAGAAGAAAAAGAGGGGGGTTGAGGGAGCGGCCCCCCTACTTTTCCGCCTGAGGGGAGGTCGACTTTTCCAGACCCCGCGAGCGATTCAAATTCAGGTTAGTGGAAAAGAAAGCTCCTTTGCTAACCCACTCTTAGCCACAGTCGCTGGCTGGTGACAGTAGTGCATACGGAACGAGATAGAGTGGATGGTGCCTTAGTGGTTCAGTGGGTGTAACTCTCTCTCTCTTGTTGGATTTACCAGTAGGATTGTAGCGGCAGCAAAGGATATCTTAGTAGAACGCCGTAGTGTAGACTCTCCCCTGTTGAAGTGCTAGTGCCCCCTAGTTGGTTCCGCTTGAAACTTCTCAAGAAGAGTGCATAAACTAGGAAGTGGTGAAGGATACAACACACAACTGTCAATATGTTACCAAGGTAAGTTCTTGTTTAAGGCTCCTCTAGACCCTCAGAATAGCCCCAGGAGCGATTTATGCAAGAATATGTTTTGTTTGGAAGAAACACGCCGATATCCTGTGTTCTGAAATCACCCTAGAGCTTTAAGAGGATCCTTGTATGAATTTCTGCTGTTTTTAGCGCCACGATAAGCCTATCTATCTATACAGCTTTAGCAAGAATCTTTGCATGAATTTCTTCTTTCTTTATCTACTGACGCCACGATAAGCCCCTTCCTTATCTATCTCTAGAGCTTTAACAAGAATTTGTAAGAACCTCCCCGATGGTATAGTGGTAACGTAGTCGCCTTGTAATCAAGGGATCCCGGGTTCGATACTCGGTGGTTCGGATCCCACTTTAAACTGTAGATCCAGTAGCCTTTCTGTGCATAAAGTGGACTTAAAACAACAATTCAAGTATGAATTTCTTCCTTTTTTATCTACTATCTGCACGATAAGACCCTTATCTATCTATAAAGCCTTTAGCGAGAATCTTTGAAAGAATTTCGTCCGTTTTTATCACCACGATAATCCCCCTTATCTGTCTACACAGCTTTAATAAGAATCCTTGTGTGAATTTCTTCCTTTTTTATCTACTAGCACCACGATAAGCCCCTTATCTATCTATAGAACACACAAGATTCTTGCTATAGTCATAGAGTGATTTCAGAACACAGGATATCGATGTGGTTCTTCCAAGCAAAACATATTCTTCAATGAATCGCTTCTGGGTCACTTCTTTGCATCGATAGGAAAGAGTAAGGTGCGCTGTGCGATATTTTCGCTCGGGAAACTGTTCAGATCGGATGTTGAACTCTCCGGACTCGTGCTTCGAATACAGATCTCTTCCCGCTCGGTCGCGCAAGAAGTTAACGGGATATTTTTTCTTCCTTTGGAGTGTGCTGTCGTTTGTCTGTGTTTACGGTGCGGTAACGAAGTAAAATAAGAGAAGACAAATGCCATGCATTATCCACCACTGGAACCGTCCGTGTGCTTGAAAATTCAGACTTTTTTGTCTACACAGAACTGCTACAAGAAACTAAAGCAAGACGCCGGAACACTTGGAAAAGTCTTACCGACAACTCTTAAGACAAACCTGACATCGTCACCTGATTTTTGGATTTCCGTTGAAGATTGATAAAACAAGTTTCTGTGTGTCTTGTTTTACGTCGCTTTTCTTCCAGTTTTTCGTAGTCGTGACGATAAGGATGAAGTGATTAAGAGGAAATTAATGAAGGGAAAATCGCAAATCAAAAGGATACAGAACATAAACCCAACAGCCAAAGCCTCGTTGGTCTGTGTGTGGTCCCGGGTTGGAATTATGGCCTAAGCATGGGTGTTATTCAAGTGTTACTTCATCAATTTTATCATATCATCATTCATCCTCATCTTCGCTAAGCCAAAAGTGGCAGAAAAGCGAAATAAAACCAAACAAATCAGTCAATCCTTGGTTTCTAAGACTGCAGTTTTCGAAGTGTACCGTGTGGATGAGAGAGTAACTTATGGGAGCCTTATCTGAAGGTCACCCCTTAAACACCAAAACGACTATATGGGATGTCCGTGTGGGGTACCTGATACCTTAGTGACTGTAACCTTTTAATCAAGGGATTCTGGGTTTGATTCTGAAGACACGTTGCATAATGGTTCGGATCCCACTTTAAACTCTAGTTCTTGTTTCAATTACCCTATCTGAGGGTAAGAGTGGGCTTAGAACAAGCTTTAACGATGTAGTGTCTTTCAAGTCCATGCTTATGTATTTGGATCTCCCAGACGCTGAATAACGAAGTAGTTTATTTTGTGTCCACTTTGTGCATGGACAACTTATACCGTACAGGACTTACTCTTTGAAGTGTGATCGAGATCACTGAAATGTTCTCTCACCAAGAATCGAACACAGAATCCAGTGATAAAAAGTACAGGTGTGGTCTGAACTGGAAACAACATTGGTTAACATATGAGAAGGAATGCTGTATCTGTGTAGCATATCCATTTCGGTTACTTAAATCGCTTTTCTGCTTATTAAGTTAATCGTCAGGTTGAGAATTCGTCATGAACTATATAAGGCGTCAAAGGCAATGATACATGTATGTCATCACCAGGATTCAAAACTTGGATCTCTGGCTTCGTAGCACGTTATGCTACTTCCGTCACGGCGGGCAGCGTGTAACATGCCATCACATCTAACAATATATAATTTAAGAATGTAAATAATATATCCGAATTGAGAAATGAAATTTTCTAAGGTTACAAGTGACCTGGCCTTACGGTAAATAATAATAAGCTTACATGATTATGATTAAAACTTCCCGTCCCTGCGTTGGAAAAATAAGCTGTACACAGGAGACAGTTGGAAAAGTATAGCAAGGCTTTATTTAAGTCTCTTTAAGTACACTAAAGTTAATCGCGGTTTGACCTACTGCCTAACTTAGTAAATTTGCTCCAAATCGAGTTTTTCTGTGAAGTTCCCTTTAGGCAAAGATAAGCTAATTGGGACTGGATCTACAGTTTAAAGTCGGATCCGAAACACTATGTGCCTCCAGCTGGTATCGAACCCGGGACCCATTGATTACAAAGCGACGACGTTACCATTACGCCATCGGAGAGGGCCTGTGCTCTAAGCCGAAAATCAAACCTGGGAATATCTTAAGGCGTAGGTTACTGTTCACTAAGTGGGTGTGTTAGAAGAGAGGGTTTTTGTTTACAAACAAATATGGATTAAAGCCAATCCAGCTTATTGAAAGATTCTAGATGCAGTTCTAGAGTGATATCCAAACAATCGTAAAGTTTGAAAACACACGATAGCCAAACGAAACATATTCATGACTAAATCGCGATTCAAACATCTCCAGTTCCTTATTAAAACAAGACTTTAAGGGACAGCTCACGGTGATGCAGTTCTACTATGACACTTGATTGCAAAGATTTCAACCAGCTCCTCTACGGAGACCTCCCAATTGCAGATTCAGAAGCGAATCGCACACAAGTCTCCCTGAGCAAACATATGGGTGGCTTCATGCGTTAGCCTGCCAGCGAGACGTGAAGGCTGGGCCATGCCTCTTCCGTTACTGTTACAGTGACACACATTCGACACATTTCCCCAAACTTCCCACATGGCGAGTGTTGCTCGCATTTGAAAGGCTTTGGATGGGTGTTTCCACGTGTTACCAATTTGTATAAACTTACAACCAGAGAACAGATTTATATGTAAATACATATTTATGTATGAAGCTGAAATCAATTATATTTTGTATTATCTTTGCACATAATAGCATGTAAACTGGAAAAAAAAATCAATTTTTACTTTACATATTTTTACATATATTAGGTTTTGGCTCACACTTTAGCTATTTTTACATAATATTTCCATATTTCAGAACATTTCTCAACATATACTCCACTTTGGCGCAATAACTACGTCACCTTGTGACCGAAAGAGTTGGGTGACTTTCTTGCGAATAACTGACAAATTTGAAATACACTCCCATTACGTACTTCTTGCGATATTGAACGCAGTTTTAGTCAATATGAATCCATCTTAAGAGACAACAGAAGGAAATTCACGTTCAAACCCTTACATGTTTTTATTGTTTTGGAAACAGAAAATGAAAACTCATTTTGTGTTGTTTTTCAATTAATGTCAATGTAAACGTTCTTTTCGTATGAGCTCGTGTAGTGTCTTACATTATTAAAAATGTATTTTTCGGCTCGACTGGACCTTTGGCATGTGAATGGGCGAATTTTTTCAAATTTTCCTCTCCATTCGAAAAACTTCTTGGATATTTCAAAATATGAAACATTACATCAGCTTAGAATTCCTTCTAGAGGATTGACGTGAATTTTCATGTAGTTTTCTTTCACTGTTGTCTAGATATTTTCAATAGTTTAATACACTTATGTAATCACGAAACTATTGATAATATCTAGACAACAGTGAAAGAAAACTACACGAAATTTCACGTCAATGCTCTAGAAGGAATTCTAAGCTGATGTAATGTTTCATATTTTGAAATATCCAAGAAGTTTTTCGAATGGAGAGGAAAATTTGAAAAAAAATCCAAAGGTCCAGCCGAGCCAGTTTGGTGAAAATAACTAAATATGTGTTTACATATTTAGCACATTATTACTACATATAAATCCGTTCCCTGCTTGGAATATAAGGTGACGATATATTTTATCATCGCATTTCCGAAAAAATGGATGAAAAGCCCAAGCATTCCACCACGTGACGTTCTCTTAGGAACGGGGGATCGAACTAGGGACCGTTAGGTGTCCCAATGTGTGAAGTAGCTCACTGATCATTCATCCTCTATATTGAGCAACTCGCTACCCATGGTAGGCTTGATGGTAAGGTGCGAGAGGCAATAACTACACACATATGAATGAAAAAAAAAAAACGATTGAGTTTAAACCCCTACAGACTGAATCAGCATGGCGTATGGAAATACCTCTCTCTCACTGTGTGGAGGTGCTCCCTCGAGGTGTCGAAACACGGACGTGGTTAAAACGAAGTGTCCGTTTATGGTGCAAGTCTGGAAGTTCAGACTTCACTCCCTTCTCCTAGACTTTTAGCTCGTACTTCTGCATCCTCTGATTGCTAGCTTAGAACTGACCGTATCTAACTGACCACTGACCTCCGTTCCCCCCCAGACATTTATTCCAATCGAATTTACTCAATAATGCCGACTCAGTTACCTGTAGTCTCTTCCTTGATTGCGATTGTTTACACCTGTTTACAACGATGGCGATCAAGGAAGCTCGACAATGTCTGACAACACATTCCTTAGATGTTTCTAGCTAATTCCTGTCTGGAAAGGTGATGGCTAAATGTATGGGGTTGTAGAGGTCGTTGTACATTTCGAAAATTCTATAGATTGTTACGATAAACTCATAATCTCACGCTACATCTTAGGATATTACCATTAGAGAAACACCGCACTCGAAAGCATTTAGTAAAGTATAGATAAGCTATATTTATAAAACAAAAAAGGGAAAATAAGCCGCGCTAGTCCATTGAGTCTGGCTCCCACGCGGGAAAGCCGCTGTGTACTGTTAGCCAGAAAACTTACAATAATCTACCGTTAACATTTTAACTGTTAGTTTACAAAAACGAACCTTTTTGTTGTTGCTTTAATGAAGTGATTATGAAGACATTATCTATTTACTACAATGGCCAGTGCTTGAAGCGAGGGAGGATGCGGGGGATGGTATCCCCCCCCCCCCAGCTAGCAAAATATTTGCAAAGCATCCTCCAAGGCACACAGTGGCTCGAATCCCACTTGGAACTGTAACCTTTCTGTGCGTAAGGTGGTGTTGCTTAAACCTCCTTGGAAAGAAAATCTTTGAGTACCACATGAATCAGAGTAATTATTGGTATTCAAAAGGTCTTGGTCTGTAGAAGCTCAGGGTTTAACGTTGAGGATTACTGCATCTAAAATGCAATGAACAAGTCGAGGTGCCTCCCCAGCACAGACAAGAAAAGAAGCAGATATCCTTGCGCTGGACTAGCAGACAGACATTAATTACCAACAACACGAATCCATGATGGAAATCTTCCACGCGTTCAGATCCTTAACGATCATCAGTGTGATCAGCGAAACGTCATCACCTCAGATCCTCGGAATTCTCGCACAACCATTTTTCTCCACTGCTTGAAAGTCTTGGGAAGATAGTTAATGGCTGTCTCCTTGCCAGCAACGGTTACGCTTTTCCCAGGACAAATTCCCTAGCTTCTAGCAAACCATAAGTAGAAAGTAAGCGTTGGAATATCTAATTCTAAAGCTGAATGAACAAGGGTATGTTTCCTCAAAGATATCATACATATCTTATTGTGTAAGCCAGTGGTTCCAAAAGTGTGTGGGGAGCAGCGAAATGCTTCAATATTTTCACTGAAATGAGATATCCAAATATGTGCTAATTTAGTAATTTTTACACATATAATGTTTCTGAATTTGAAATATGTGTTTCTTTTTAACTTAAGGCAAGCAAACTAACCACACTAACTGAGTGTTACAAGTGTCAGATAGGCCTAAATTCTGACTTGGGCGCCGCGGGAAAATCTTGAAACGAAAAATTTTGGGAACCCCTCGTGTAATGTAAGTATACTTGTGGTTTCACTCTTTCATACATCGCTTCGCTTTTGCCACTTTTTTGGCTAATTCTGAAGATGAGGATGAATGGGTGTTTAATGAAATTGATGAAAAGACACTCGAAAACTAGCACCAACGCGCAAGTCAGGATACGAACTCAGAACCTTCGTTGGCAAGATAGTGGACAGACTTCTCAACGCGATTGAACCTTGGCATATCTTAGTATGTTTTATAATTATTTATTAATTCAACCCACGACATAGTATGTACACATACATGAAAAAATGTAATTAATGTATACAGCACATAAGTACAGGCTATGGAGCTAATAATACTGCTGTATGAAATAAAATATAAAATAACTTGAAGTACTCGGCAAACATGATAGTTAAGAAACGAAAAGCTTTTAGATAGATTAAGTTGTTATTTGTTAAATTGTGTACAATTCCAATGAAGTTAAAAATAGTGAGAAAGGAGTCAAGAATGCAAATTCATATGTTTAAAATATGATGATAAATGCATGAAATTGAAAATACCACACCAATATGTACTAAGGAGATATTATGCGGAATATTTTAATCGAGTAAGACTAATTCATTTGTAATTAGTACCCTCTTCAAGTCGTTTATGTACCCTGGGGGTACGCGTACCACAGTTTGAGAACCACTGTTCTATGTCTTTCTGTCTTGCTATCACTTCTCTATCTAGAGCTTTCTGTCCTTACCATGAGCGTAACTTGGGGCCTAAGTTGGGAGTCGGGGGGGGGGGGGGGGGGGGGCAAAATCGAAAATTTTTCTCTCTCATAAAAATTGTGTCCAGGATTATTTGCTAGATAACGCTTACATTTCCGTGATCATAAATATTACTCTTTATTTCCTTGCCCCTCAAACCCTAGGAAGTCAACACACCGCTTTGTAAATTTTAGAAACCCGAATTTGGGTGGGGGCAAGATGTCTCCCCTTGCTCCCGCCAAGTTACGCCTATGCTTCTTGTTCTACTAAAAAAAAAGTAAAGTGCTCCCCTGTGCATAGCACCACGCCATGAAGGCGTATAGGGGGTGTGGGGGTAACGCCCCACACTTTCTTGATCCGGTCGTGAGTGGGGGTGATGTGATCGCATCACGCCCCTGACCGCCTTTACCCCGCAGGGTTTCCCCCAGGTACCCATGTTATTCGACGCTGGGTGGGCGCCGGGGCCGCTTCCATCGTTAGAAAAGTTCCCGGATTTGAACCGGCCGGGGATCGAACCCGGGACCTTTAGCATGGTAGTCAGATGAGTTACCGACTGAGCCACCGCGGCCACTATATCATCTACTATAAATGATTCAAAAGTTGTATAATCTAACTTGTTTGTGTGGACAGGAAGACTTATTTCCTGGTGGCCCAGAGCCTATCATCGCTCAGCAGGTGGCAATCCTACCGTACATTATATCCGATGAAATTGCACAGAGGGGGATCTGCTACCAAGGAAAGCAGACTGAAATTACATAAATCAAATACGTGATTGATTGTCTCTGCAGTTACGGATAGAGTTCGAGTGCGGCTCAATGGAAGAAGTACCTTTCTCCATCCACCTGGCGCCTTTCCCGCGAGAAATGTTCAACGAAAGGAAAACGGGGTAAGAAAACACGCAACGCATCGCACGTACGCTATAATGATGTGATATAAACGAACGTAACGCCGCATTAAAGCCGCGAAATCGCCTTCCTGGGGGAGCTCTTGCAAAGGCTCTCGTGTACGTTAGGTGTTCTTACGTGACGGTGGGAAGAGGGGTTGGTGAAGTTTTCATCTTGAGAAAGCTTTCGAGGAGACTTGATGATCTGTCTTGGAGGATGGTTCGTGGGGGAGGTGAAGGCTCGGGAGAACAAGTGTAGTTTTCACCTCGGTTGTTTCCTTCCTACCGTCAATTGTTTTCAGCGGAGATGCATTTCTTCGCTATTTTCTTCCTTCTTTTTGTGTGTTTAGCTCCCAGAATATACAAAGTGGAACGGTATGCGCCAAGGTACGGATTCGCCCTCTTAGACACAAAGAATCGCTTGAAAAAAGGACTAAGGTTTGTCTGTTCCCTTTTAAGGAGTTGTTCTTGTTGTTGAGTTGGTGTTTTAACATTAAACAGCCAATGGGTCATGTATGACCCATAGATAGTATACGCCAAAACAGCCAATGGGTCATATATGACCCATGGTGCCGATTACAACATTCACGTGCCTTTAGGACCTTCATACTTGTATGTGAGGTTGTAAACGTTAACAGATGTTGAGATAGGACTTTGGAATGTGATGTGGAAGAAACCCCCCTCCCCCTTTCTCTAATATGCAAATTAGCTATTTTTAGCCAAAATGCAGGATTGTACATATTGCGTCATATTTCAGCCTGTATGAGAACTAGGGACTTGAAACAAGTTTCACGTTGTTGCAAAAGGTCTGTTCTTTGAAAACAATGCAAAATTTGCGTCCTTTTTCTAAACTCACGGGAGAAGAGGGGTGAACGCAATATTTTTTTCATTAAAATTTGGGGACTTGGCCCCTCCCAACCCCGTTTTTCTCACTTGAGCTTTCTGAATTGTACACGGTCACGTGCTCCGATGTTTTTGCTTTCAAACGAAAGTTATCCGAAGTAGATTGCTCAAATAGTCTCAGAGATATAACGTTTTTATGAAATAAGTGTAAAAATTTAAAAATCGCGCGCAAAGGCCGCGGCGAGAGAGGGGTTACTTGCGAAAACCGGCTCGGCTGTTTTATGCACAGTAAGGCTAATCGGGACTGGACCTAAAGTTTAAAGTGGGATCCGGACCACTTGTGCCTCCACCGGGTACCGAACCCGGGACCCCTTTCAAGAAGTAACTAGAAGCTGGTGGTCGCCAGGTACGAATCCTGGAGACAGTAGGACCAAATGACCTAATGGTTCGCGAAAACCTTCCTGTAGGCATCCAAATGTCAACGCCGCATGGATGTCCGCAGGATTTTTTCCAGGGAGGGGCAAGAAAGGTATTTTTTTCCAGGAGGGCAAAGGAAACATATTTTCCTCCAAAATAGTGATGCCCCTCAAAAAACACTATTTCAGTCTGAAATTATCATGTATCTTCAACGAATTTATAATAATTAACATAAATTACTGTGATTGACATGAAAATATGTGTGAAATATTTAATTTTTAGGTACACATTCATTTTCCGGGGGGCGTGGCCCCAACCCCCTTACACCACCTCTTCCGGACGCCCATGCAACGCCGAGTCCCCGTGAAGGAGAAATTATCACAGCTCGCTATGACGCCAGGGATTCATGGCTTGAATCCCGGGCTGGGCATGGATGTTCTTTGTGTGTCCGTTCATCAATATCATCATTCATCAGCATTTTCTCGATAAGCCAAAAGTGAAAGAAAAACGATGTAAAATAAGCCAAACTCATCAATCTAAGAAACAAATGTCAACCTCACTCGCACGTAGTACACCCTGGACTGCATTTTGCAGACTAACGAGGCTCTGGCGCCGGAACCTTCAGCCAGGATAATCCTCCGTGAGCTTCGAGTTGTGTACTGTCCATGTGTGTGTCCTTTCAACTATTTCATCTTATCACCATTCATGCCAAAAGTGGAAGACAAGCGAAGTAAAGTAAATCCATTCATTCAATTCTTTTGGATACTGTGAAAAGAGTAAATGAAATGTGCTAATATAATTTGGATTAATTGATTTGGTTTATCTCACTCCGTTCTTCTGCCACTTTTGTCTAATCGCAATGATGAGGATGAGTGATCATATAATGAAAGTGATGAAGGGAAACTCAAAAAGAACACCCATGCCCAGGCCAGGATTCGAACCCGGGACCATTGATGTAGCACGCTGCGCTATAGTGGCACTGAAAAACTAATTTCTTCGTGTCCTCCCCGATAGCATAGTGGCAACGTCGTCGTGTTGTAATCAAGAGACTCCCGGATTCGACACGCGGTGTAGACACATTGTGGTTCGGATTCCATTATAAACTGTAGGTCCAGTCCCGACTATCCCATTTCGCTAGAGATGAAAGCTAAAATGTTATGTCAACATTGAAGTGATAAGATGACGAGGAAACTGAGAGAACTTCAATGTTTGCGAGCTTCACTGTTCAACAGTCAACGCCTGCTAGCTACGCAGCCAACATGACCCCCATACCTGCTCCTGCTAGGCTACACGGTCAGTCGGTCAAGAGACGCGCCGAGTAGCATTTACTTCCCGCCAACACACAACAAACAGCCGCTCGTGAGACGAATGTACAGCGTGTATCCAAAACAGCGCGTGGATTGAATGCGCAAGACGTTGAAATCGCCGAAATTGCTGGGCGAGGCTCGGTGAATTGGCAGAGCTTAGTGGCCATATTTTCACAGTCGGCGAATGCACCGCGTCTTTGGATCATTAAAATGAATTTTTTCTTACCTCTTAAAAGCTAAGCGAAGCGATGCGTTTTCTATCGATGGAAGTTCAGATTCCGTCAAACTTGGTTTCCGTTCAAAATGTATGTGTTACAGCTATTTCGCTCACAATATGGTTTTAAGATCATCAAAATTTCAAAGGACTGCCCCGTCCCATGTATCGTGTCTGTAATCAAGGGCAACAGCAGGATCTCTTATATTATTATTATTATTATTATTATTATTATTATTATTATTATTGCTATTATTTTCTTTGTTATTATTAATATTACATTACTTCTTATGTTTTTTAAATTACATACATTTGTAATTTCCATACTCTGTATATCTATATATAATTTGCATAACTGTATACTTATCATTAATTCGTGTCGGGAAGTCGGCTGTTTTTTAGTTAGATAATCTAAGTCATAGAAAACAACACTTTTTGTTATAAAATATCTCTACAATTTCGCCATTTGAATTACATTAACTCCTTCCAGAAATGTCAAGGGGGCAAG
Organism: Lepisma saccharinum; assembly: GCF_977018435.1. NCBI lineage: Eukaryota > Metazoa > Arthropoda > Insecta > Zygentoma > Lepismatidae > Lepisma > Lepisma saccharinum. Next base: position 16,457,400 of record NC_139258.1, read on the forward strand.
TGTTCCCACCTGGCCCACCACTGCGGGCGCCCATGACTGTAATGTAATTTTAAGCGTTCGGCATATTCTTCTTGAATGTTGGCGATATTAATTCCTCAGATAGACTGTTCATCTTTCGAACTTTTTATCATTCATGTTGGAAGACAACAAACAATGTTTTAACAAATATTTTTAGCTTTTTGAGAAGCTTTTAACTTTAACCTTATACTCTTACACTGTGTGTGAGGAAGTTTTTAATCTATCCTTACCTTTCTTTAATGTGTTGTGTTCAGTGGCGGAGATTAGGGGGCAGTTGCCACCTCATTTCTTGCCTCCTTTGACCCAAGAACTATGCTCAACCCTATCTACCAATGGAAAGTAAACTGTCCTTACCCCCCCCCCCCAGTCTTGGAACCCATTCGTCGCCACTGGTTGTGTTCGTCCCTTGCAGCTCCCTTTACACCCTAGAACTTCTTAAACGTTTCTCAAGGGGCTCTTTACACCCCCTTTTTAACATTAAGGTACGAGGGTGTTTTCCTGAAGGGTGCAAAATGGCTATACGTACCGACACACCAAATAGTTTTAATTAATTCATTCAACTGTCAATCCCAATTAGATATACGAAATTGCCCATACACAATACACAAGATCTTACATACAGCTTCGTATATACAGAGTGATATTTCAATGGGTCATGAGGAAGAATCCCTCCCTCTCCCGGCTGCTAATTTTTTACTCTTGGGGAAGAGTATGCATACGCATACTTCATGTAATATGCTGATGTTGCAAAAATAGTTACTTGCATTCGCGCGGCACCAATTGGAAATCTTTCAAATACCATACTGCGTATGTCCTGTAATGTAACTCAGACATTGTAACATCCCATATGCACATTGTGTGTAGAATGGACGGCAATTCTGATATTCTAAATTCAGTTATTATCGCAATTACACAAAGATAATTTTAAATTCATCAGCATTTGAATTTTATTGTAATTGTAATTTCAATGTACATAAATTGTAATTCAAAACTCAATATATGAAATTAACAGTGGCGGCGATTGGGTTCCAAAACCGGAGGGGGGGCAAGGTGCCAAAACTGGGGAGCAAAGAGAGTATATTTCCCTTTGTAGATAAGGTTTAGCATAGTACGGGGGCAAAAGTGACGAAAAGTGGGGGACAATTGCCCCCCTCGTCGCCACTGGAAATTAGATATGTTGATATTCAAAATTCAACTATTTTCGCAATGTATCAGCATTTGAAATCAATTCTAATATTGTTTTAAATAAATAAAAATGCCAATACCCAATAATATATATGATGGGATGTACGGATTTTGCTACAAAACAAAAGAACCTTCGGCCAAAAGCCCTCGTGCATCTTCCCCTTCATCGGTTCAACTGGGGCCATAAGGAAGCATGCTCCACTCTACCCCTCCCCTCCACACGGGGTTGCACAGAAGTCGCGTGTCTGCGCAGGCTCTTTTCCTAGTCGTTCCACTGTCACATCCCTACTTTGGAATAACACCCGTACATCTAGCTCAATTTAAACAAACGTTGATACCTGATTTCGTCTTCAAAGAGAGAACACAGAAATGAAAGGTGACATGTCTGCGTGCTCGAAATTTGACACGGGTGGTTGCGTTCGCGGCTGGTGCTTTATGGGTACTCATAAACGTCATAGAGCGGTGAGAAAGAACATATCGCAGACGGGAGAAAATGCTCCGATGTGTCGATAGCCTCAGCTCGACTGACATTGATGACCAATGCCTGTCCATGGGATAGGAGCTCACATACTGTCTCCGTTTGTATTGCTGTTATCTGGTCTCACGGTATATAGCATACGTCTTGCCCAAGCGTGAAAAGTCTAATCGCACTGCTTGTGAACACGCTTCCACAAGTATGAGGGCTCTGATGGCAGTTTATGGTAGCGATGATTATGTAATTATGCAAGGGTTACAAAGCTAGTTAGTGAGAAAATTCTAAGTTTTCTATGTAAAATGTTTTGTTTTGGCTTTCTAAAGGGTGTCCCTTAATATGCTTAAGAAAATACTGTATATTTACAAAATGACAAAAATTGTTACATCATTATAACGGGTAAATGTTCAGATTTAAGAATGAAAGATGACCGCCGGCATATGTCCCCCGACTACGTCCAGAGCGCGGTGTTTTAATATCTGCTGTCGAAACTGTTTCCTCAAATTTGTTGATCAACTTGTATTCTCTCACTAGAGTGCGCGTCAAATCTCCTGCATATGACCTTGAACTGCTGAACAGCACCAGCGAATCACAGACGTGCGACGTTGCCGTGCTCTCTCCCCTTGACAAGGCGTTTCGCTCAACCACGCTGTCTCTTTTCCGTGTGAGATTTCGACATGGCACCGCTGCAGTGCGCTGCTATTGGCTATCGCCATATGCAGGAGATTTGACGCGCACTCTAGGCGCATTTTCACGTCCAAGGATTGCACGAAGCTTCCTAACACTCTCTGCATAACACTCGCCATTCTTGTAATGATTTTTCTCTATCAAAACTCGTTATTCCTTTGTTTAACGCTCCATGTCAACTAAGTTGCAACAATCACTGATAAAAAAACGTGTAAGAACCGTGTTACCAACCTAACCACAAGACATGTTGCGAAAATCAAACTTGGCATTCTTAAATCGGAACATTTACCCGTTGTAATGATGTGAAAAATGTTGTCATTTTGTAAATATACAGTTTCTTATGCACATTAAATCCGTCGCTCTTATTGGGACACCCTTTAGTAGAGTGCGATGCATAAGTATTACCGAGCAAGTTGTCCATCACCATGTTTATTTCCTTCGTTCATGGATTGATTTTTATATTATGGGTACGTCAGTACATAAGCTATTTTTACCCGTCATGCAATACGGGGATAAGCTCCTTAACTAAAGCAAAATGGAGGACAGGCGCCCAATAAGAAAAGAGAATTTGTGTTACAAACTTCCAAATCATTTATTAACTAGTTAAGAAGAACGGCAATTATATTTTCTCTGAAGACTAAACTTACTTTACCTAAATGCTGAGGCTGTAAAGGGGCCTTCAGCCAGTAATCAGTAATGTGCGTCTACGCGTAAACAACGTTATTTTATACACGTAGATCACGTAATCTATGTAAACAACATGGCGAAAGGTGATAACTTAACAAAGGGCGCCGTGAAAGTAAAACAAAATTATACTGCGAATCAGTTGCTGATGTGTGAGGAGAACTTTTCATGCTCTTCCTTCCAAATTCGAACAATTTCTCACCTAGAAAGAAACCTAATCTAGGAAATATTCTAGTGTTTTATGGGAAAAAGACCACTCTTGCCTCACGACTGCCATCTGTTGTTGTTTTTCTGAATACTATTTTTCTCCTTCCATAGTTGATGATAGAAGAGATGAGAAATTTTGTTGTAAATACAATTCTCTTCATTTCGTTAGGAACCAATATAATTGAAAATGTCACTTTCCTTTCATGAAACCCTTGAAAATGCACTTTAGATTGTCTACGTAGTTTATGTAAACTACAACCCAATGTAATCTACGCGTAGATTACGTGTAGACAACGCATGTAGACGTAAACTTATAGTCTACGGCACATCACTGCCCTCAGCACATACAATGACTAAACACACCACTACAGAAGACTATACTGGCCGTAGGTCCACACGCCAGATCCTTGTTGCAGTTACCGGGATGTCCTCTCAGGTCACCCGTTACACACATGTTTATTCTGTTAGTCTTACCAGTAAGAGCTTCAAGAATTGAAGCAAAACGCCAAAAGAAAATGTTGACAACCTTTGCACCGACGTCCGTCAAAATACATTCCTTAAAACACGTGCGATGCGAGAGAAAAATTAATGAAAATAGTCATGGACAATTTGCCGAGCAGATCCTGGCTCCTCAGCCAGTATAATCGTCTACGGGACATTTTGTTGCGTTCTGTCCATGTATGTTTCTGATTGTCCATTTCATCCTCATCTTCGCGATTAGAAGAAAAGCGAAGTGAAATAAACATTCAATACTTGTGCATCCCACTGTACAGACAGTAACATTTTCAAAAGAACACATGGAGATCAGTCCACCCCCTTACTCCCGTCTCGATAGATAGAAAAGGAATTACCTTAAATTTTACTTAGGTTGCCATATTTTCAGAGTAAAGCCGGGACTTGATTTTCGAAATTCTCCACCACCAACAAAATCATTTAAGGGAGTTGATAATAACGACTTTAAGAGTGCAGGAGAAATGGGATCGTAGAAAGAGTAAAATAGTCTGATTACGATTCTATTCCTGTTCCTCTTTTATAATCTACTAGCTGATTAGCCGGCGTTGCCCGGGTATTTATTTATCCCAATCTTGTATTAGACAGGAAAATAATGAATTCTAACTATAGTGTAAAATGTAACTAATTTTAAATGTGATCGTGAATGTCACCAATTAGCTTAGCGACTCCGAAAACTATGGATTCGACACTAATCTAGATCATTTGTGGCATTTTATTTTTCTCCCCCTCTCACCCCCCCCCCCCATGCCGATAAGTGATGAACTTGGAGTTGAACCGTATTGGGAGTGTCACGAAAACTATGGATTCCATTCGCAACACAGCCTGAATGTTAGACAACCCGAGAAACACTATCGTTGTGCGGATTTCATAGAGTCATGGATATCTGTTTGTGCGGAATTTAATATCGGTCATTTTCTATTATTTTTACATGTCACTCCCTTCCCACCCCACCCCTAGGGGTGCCTGGGATGTCTTATCCCCACAGTATTATTTCGAGATTGCAAGTGATACGTGTACCAAGTTTGGTTGAAATTGCTCCAGGCGTTCGAGAGTTATGCTGAAACAAACAAACACACACACACACACACACACACACACATCCATCTTTATATATATAGATTTCATTTCTTCCTTTTCCCCTGTTGAAACACCCCTATTGTAGACGACCCACGAATCGTGAAACCATGAATCTTTGACCTAACCGACTGCGATAAGGACAAGTTTCGGGCAGGGATTAAGAAAGAAAGAACTGTGTCTATTATTTCAGCGCAGGGTGCGAAATCCCGGGGGGAGGGGGGATTCCACCCCACCAGCGATCTTGTCCTGGAAATTCCCCCCACCAAACTTTTCAAGGGGGGAGAGGTTTTGTTCCAACAATGCACATAAACGATTAGTTTGGGAGTGGAATATACGTTTACTGGAATAATATCGATAAAATACACAAACGGACAACAAAGAGCCTCATTTCTAAGGACACTGAACCCAGCAATCCCAAGAACACAGAAATTAGTCAGACTTGTTATATCGTCTCTATTTCTCATCGCATTTCGTCAGCTACCGCAAAGTATATAAATATGTTAATAAAACACGTAATACGATGTACATGTCAATTTTATGTAAGAAACTATTATCTTCTTAATGTGTTTAATTCTTGCCCCTCCCCCTAGTCACGCAAATCATTGTCCATAGCATTAGTAGTATATTTTGATTGAAGGACAGTTGATATAATACATTGTATATTTTATAATATAATTTGATTAGGTAATAATTGACATATTTAACTAAATATATATGTAGTGTGTGTGTGTCTGTCTGCTCCTTCCCCCCACCAATCAGCGCGGCTGGTGCCTTTACTTAGACACATAAATATGGACGCCCACACACACTTACTATTTGCTGGTGACATTATACTGCATATCTCATTTCAGCATAACCAGACTTCCAAAATATCTTAGCGTGTATACAATTAAGATGCATTAATAGCATCAGTTTTTCGCAATGTCAGGTTCAAGAATGAAAAAATGGCAACGAAATTGTAAGCGGCCATTACACCAGCATAAATACATACAATAAGATTCCCAAGGAAACAATTGAAAATAATTATTGACAATTTTTCTAGTAATATTTACACATCCCGTTGAACATCTGAAAATATTACACCCTGCAGTTTTAGATTAAAGCGATCCTCGTAGTTTCAGTTACGTGCGACCACGTCCTGGACAGATGGCGCTATAATCTGCACCCTTTTTATTAGCTGAAGCAACCCATCTGTACGAACTGTACGATCTGTGTGATCGTTTGACTCCAATATTTCAAACTGCTCAATACAGGAAGACGAGAGCGTGATACCAAATGAAAGACAACAGCAAACTATTGTTTTTAACACGTACCAAGACATGACCGACTTCATGTGGTGTTATTCAACAAGCATGCGTTTCTCTAGGAACTTCCTTTGGGAAAACGCGCGTGTGTTTTCATGACAACGTTTCCCATATAAATTTCCGTGAGAAGGAAATCTCGTCTCTCACTTTCGTAGAAGTATAACCACATGCATAAAGGACTACATTAGCACGCCGACTACTATGTTTTGAAAAAAAGAACAAGTCATTTAGGGAAAGGAAATCCGTCTACAATAATTGCCAACTCTGTACATTCAAGGTTTGTTTGTTATCTCCAGATTCCATATCCTTGTTATTGAATTACATGCAAATATATGACAACTTGAAACAGTGAAAGAAGCATACTCAGATGAATACACGTGTGCATAAAGCATAAAATTGTTACTTCCAAAATAATGTACTTTGTACTTTTGTTAACGTCCCCTTTCTACCACATTTGGTTAATCGCATGATCAATGTACTACATTCTCAAAGAGCACTCAGCCCTGGCTCGAAACCTGATCACGAGATTAGAAGACAACCACTGAACGCGCTCGAATCTCAAAGATATGATTGTGCCCCTCAGCAAGTATTTATAAATTAAACGATAAATATTTCTCTATGCTTTATATTAGGATTCCATCGTACACAGGTCTTTAAACGAGGTTGAAGAAAAATTGAGGGAAAATTAATTTCAAAATGTGAGTCGCTTTTATAAGAACATAGCTGACATTAATGGATCAAACCTTGGTTACTAAAGATAAATGTACAAGGAGAGCATACACCTGAGCAGTCATTGAAGAAATATTCAAATTTCACTAAACCCTGTGTGTTTGGCAATGTAAATTATAAACACCATATTATGTTGGAATGTAATATGGGCGAGATATTCGGGACCACCCTTCCCCTGGAAATACGTCGATTTTGTTCCAATGAATAGATTGCGATGTTTTATGTGACATAAAATGTGTTTCAGGATTCAGAAACCACAAATAACCGAGTTATTTGTTCCTAAAATATGGCCCGCGTAAGTAAAGAATCTTCTATCCCGGACTGCTTTAAAATTTTTGTTATTCGTAAAACCCAGTCATATACGCACTCAAAGAAAGACATACGTGCAAAATGATAACACAATCAAAACTAGCACTTCTAACCTAACAAAACAGTCGAAGATTACTGTCAGCGTCAAACCTAAGACTCCTAACTCAACAAAACAATAAAATCATTATCATAATCAATATCAACGTATAATTATTAACCCTGTTAAATCTAACACTCCTAAACTAAATAAAACCGACCATAGCAGGCAGGGTTGTCGGGAAGCTACACGGCCAAGTCTAGAAATATAGATACATACTTTGAAAATATGCATTTTCCGCTACGTGGTTGCAGAGTGAAATGGACCAAGTGACACAAGAATGACGTACTACAAGCTCAGCCACAGTTGTACCCCACAGAACTTTTCTTGCACAGTTTTCAACAAAATATCGTCGTACACACGCGCGCACACTCAAAAAAAGCGTGGAAATTCTAACAGCAATGAACCTAACATTCCTAACGTAACAAAAACGTAAAATGTCTATTAACGCTGGAATTACGCTTACGTACGAAATACACCTGCACGAATGTTAACAGAACCAACCCCTACCCAGCAGAATTCGTGTCACATCAAGATCACTGACGCCAGATCAGAACTGCTACCATATACTAGCATCAGATTCCTTTTATAATATAAGCTGAAACATGACGTAACCACACGCAACTTACCTTCCTATTCATCTGTAAGCCATGAAGCTCAAAACCAGTAACATTTCATAAACAACACTCCAAATAACAATGCACAATAAATAATTCCGGCTCATATCCCATGGAGTTGGCAACGTGGTAATGAATAATACCACATAAAACAACTTATTGCTTCATTGTAATACATCTACGCGAGCTAAAAACAACAGAAAACATTAATAAACAACATAATCTTCATAAGTCATGCAAAATATCCCAGTTTCTAGTGGGGTAAGGAGAGTTAGGGGTGTCAGATATTTAGTGCACATACAACATACAAAAAACGCATAATAACCTCTGCAATTTTTTGTCCACGGTGCTTGGAATCACTGATATATAAAAATGATGAGATACATGTTGACATTCTTTAGAAAATGTTGAATTTCAGCGGTAAGAAGTACAGAGTGTATTTGTTAGTGAAAATTCAAGGATAAGTCTACAGAGCATGTATAATAAATAGTCATGAAAATTGCTTAATGTGATGATGCAAAATAAAAGAAGAAATCTTCTGTTTCACACATCATCAAGTAAAGGAGTGTAATCGTATGTTATTTTTAAAAAAAAATCTAAACAATAATGTTGTCTAATTGTAATTATTAGTTATTTTGAAATGACCGTAACAATGTGCAATGAAGTGCTCTCATTTCTATCGCTTTTAAGACACTTACGCACAACCAAATAACACCTAGTTAGCAATTTGAAATCGTCCGAAAACATTGAATGGGAAACCAGCTTTGATTAAAATTGACCGCTTGTTAGCTAGATTTTATGGTAAGGGGGTTGTTCGCATTGTCTACGCGGGTTTAATTTGAGAGTAACAAACAACGTCTACCCACTCACTAACTCTCTAGTACTCCTCAATTAGAATCACGAATCATTCAGGAACTCTCATCAGACTAGCGTCGCCACAGGGTTTTAAAGAGACATGACTCTGAACCTTATCATAAAACAGAAAGTACACATAGTAGTAAAGTTCAAAGACACTAACTTTAGTACTTGCCTTATGATGAAGGTTTACGTGTCGCTTTACAGCAACCAACTAGTCGTATAAGGTTTGATGGCAGTTGCAATAATTGCCCTTGCACACTTTCGTGATTTCGCAACCTAATGCACGGGTGAAGGACACTGGACGTTCCGATGTGAATTTAGTTCCCAAGTTTCGTGGTGTGGGTATTGTCTGTAGTTCGGTTTACCTCAGAGTCATAGAGTAGAACATTTTACGGAAAATATAGACGTAATAAGCATGAATGATGTAATCTATTCGTAAATGTCTGACATAAATATTTAATACTGCATGTCGTCATCATTTCAACCCAAGATTTATTTATTAAGGTTTAGCCACAGCCTCTAGGAGCGTGATCATTGGCTACCGCAAAGACACTGCTATGTACCACAATTACATCAGTACTCGGGGTTTCGCTTTGAATTTAAAGTCGAAATTTCTATAATTCACCATAAATGGGCAAAACTATCGATGGAATTAACCCTAGTGTATATTTAATACATTCACGATTAGTGTAAATTCATATTATGTGATTCTTTTTCGCATAGAAAATACTTCCTACAGAATCATGTACATTGATGCAGGAACAGATTACAACCTCGATAGCTACATTGTTCTCAATTTTTAAAATTAAATTTGCATATTCATTTACTGCCAATATGAAAGCAATACTCACAAAACGATTTTTCTTTTTCTTTAATATGGCTACTTTCATAGTAGTTTCAAAAGCATGTACAATTCAGGAACAGATAAGATCTAGGCTTTATTTCACCGTTTTGAACTAATTTTAAAGTTTTTACTTCCTTATAAAGTTGTACTGTAAAAACACGATAGTTTTGTTCCTTTTGGATAAGGAGATAAATTAAACAAAATAAACATTTTAGGTTCAACTACTAAAAACAAGGTTCTTTGAAAGGCAGCATCTGTCAAATTATTTTAGTTACATTCGAACTTTAAAAATTTTGCAGGGTTACAAAATAACCTTGTACTCCCGTTTCTGCGCAACTAATTCTTGTTGATTTCATAATTATGAAAATGTATGATTATACAAAATTCCAGTTAGCCTTAATGAGAGAAATAGTGAGAATAAGCCTTTTCCTGTTCATGTTTTCATTTGAAGATTTCGTTTACTTAGAAACTTCAAAGGAAAGTGCATATCGTGAATTTAGTCCGCTCTAAATCTCTAAATCCATTTGTTAAACTTGCAACTGCGTAGTTACGCTTTCAAATCAGCTATTGTGGTTGCACTGCTATCACAACAAAAGTGAAATGAAAGTGAAAGGTTTGAGCAGCACTTTCTTTGACATCTCGAGAAAGAGAGAGAGGAAAAAATTAACATAAGCGAGGTGCTTGATATTTATGTATAAAAAGGATGCATTTGCATAGATTCCTCACGGGGTACTCATCATTTTCGACTTCCCTCTTTTCTTAGTAACAACTTCCGGGGAAACCTCTTAACACTTCATTTTCTCACGTAAGAAACGTGGCTTGCACCACTTTTTCGACATTACGCAAAATAGCGTTAATGCAGTATACTGTAATTTTCCCATAATGCTCTATGAATACTTGCTAAAAGTTGCAACTTTATGGAATCTAGTGCAATATTATATGATGGGAAATCTTCAAAACTATACATTCTTTAAAACAGCTCACTGAAAAACAACCAAGACGATGATGCATGAAAGTCGGAAAGTAGTGAAAAGGAATTTTGTTCACATCAGTTGAGTTTCAGCCAAGTAGTGATTGCCGCAGTGTTAAAACTTACGATGGGAACGAGACAAGTGGATCTGTTGCGCATTTGTGAAACTTGACCTGAGTACTCAGTTACTGATGTTAGAAATATAAGTGTTCTCAACTTTACCACGACTATCAAGATGTCATCTCCTGCAAGTAACTCTTTTTAACTATCAGATCGTACATCCGTTAATGATAAAATAAACTTAATGTGTTTGCCGCAGTCGCTAAGACACCACATAAAAGTTTCAACGGGATTACCTTAATGGTTACCTTACCGAGCATTTCACAATTAATTTGTTCATTGCTTATGGTTTCGTTATCATATAAGCATTTTTTGTCTTCCGTAGAGCAAAAAAGACATTTCAAAGACTTTCAGAATTCGAATGCATATTGTGCCACTGTGAAAGTACATATATTACAATGTTAAATCACGTGAGTCTGTCTTCAAGTAATATTTTTGTCGAGGTTACTTGTAGGAACTCTAGATCTATAACTCGCTATCGTAAACTCCATCGTTATTCTGGTAGCATGATTTACATTTACATCTAACTCTCATGTAGATCCGAGACAACTGCTGAAAATGGCAGTACCTTACACGTTTAACGTGATTTTGTTTTAATGAACTAACCTGTTATGTATCCACCTACAGGCAGGTCAGGATTGACTCAACTTGCTTATAGATGGCAGCACAGGAACAATAACGGTTGTGTGTTATTTTGTACACGGTAATTGCGTCGTGAAATACTTTGGGGAAATACAATGCGTGATAATAATTTGTAGTTTGATTTGAACTCTTCCAAATAATGAAATGTACAAATTAATAAGTTAACGACCCTTGTAAGGGCCACACACATTCGGCCTTATAAGGACCACTAAACCAGGTTCAGGTAAAGGCATAGAAGTTACAACAATCAAACTGCAACGAGAACGCCAAAAATAAATCAACAACTACAATGGAAGTCATATCACCAGCCACATGAATCAGCCAATCAATTCTCTAGTAAGCCGATCGGCCAAGTAGTCAAAAATGTTGGTCGTAATCATATTTTCTCATTTTCTCTCTCTCTCTCTCTCTGAAATTTATTTCTGGGTAGCTGGGCTTGAACAGAGTTAACGACTAGTAATAAACAGGAGCTCCTGTCGAATGTTACTGCAGGCGCCACACTAATGGTATTCCTAGTCCAGCCCTGCCTAAAGATGTAGTTTTGCACGAAAAATGATGAAGAGTAAATTTGGTTGAGAATATAAATATTTTACACCTCCTCAACCAAAGTTTACTTATAACATAAGAAACACTGCTCTAAGAGGATACGAAGATGGAGGTGCAATCGTATCTAGAGCAGCAAAAATGTGAAGAAAAAGTGATTGTCATTACAAACGTATGAAAAATGGAAAAGTGAGAGAAGTCCCGAGATGCCATGGCCGTGAACAGAGGCATCTTCACCGAGGTGTGGAAAGAGACAACTCACCTTGACGGAACATCGCCATGGCAACATAGTTCATTTGCACTATTTCTCGCCAGGCTATGTCTGAGCGGGTGGACGAAGGAGCAGTTTCTTTATTCCCTGTATATCATCGGCAAAATGAGTGTGGTAGGAGAAGCAGGAAAGAATATTTTCTGATGGCGAGGACAGTTACTTTTCGACAAATGCCAAGGTTTCTAGTCTGTGGGAGGAGTGGGGGCGGTAGGAGTGTGAGCTAGAATATGGAAATGTATTTTTTTTTTTTTTCTTTAGCACTTTCAAGTATGGTCATTGCGATCAAACACACACACAAAATTGAACTTCTCCAAACGTAATAGTAATATTTTTTTCTTGATTGCTTCATTGCTAATTGCGCCTGTATTTAAAAACAAAATCATGTATATTACGTAAACAAGCACTATATTCTTGATATAAAATGGGAATGGGGGTATAATGGATAACCTTCACTGAAGGCAGTCGAGGGCCAACCTCAACGTAGTACATCTTGGACTCCGTTTTTCAGACTAACAAGACTCTGGTGTCTGGATTCACAGCCAGTATAATCCTTTTGTGTTGTGTCCTGTACATTCACCGATTTCATCTTATCTTCATTCATCCTCATCTTCGCGATTTGCCAGAGGTAACAGATAAACGAAGTAAAATAAGACAGTCAATACTCTAAAGCCATTTTTCTCTCAAGTCACATAACTGGTATTTTCAACAAATAACAATGCTTATCTTTTACACGTCTAAACAATACGTCCACTTATAGCTTCCACAAGTGGGGCTATATAATCCATCATCTTTTGACCCGGAAATTTTCTACATAACACAATTATCATGTCCATCATAGAAGTAGTAAATGTGACCTAATTACTAATAGAAAACCATACCTCCGCCCCCCCCCCTTACGAAAATCTTGGGCACGCCACTTTTCATTCTACTCTAAGAAAGTAAAGCTATCTTTTTGTCCATTCTCCAACTTGCCCTTTTTTTTCAAGGAAGCAAAGATACAGAGAGGCGATATCTTTGCAGAAAAAAATGCGAACACAAAAGTGGGGAATCAAAAGATGTAGGACGATGTCTCGAAGCAAGCTGAAGGACCATAAATAAACAAATGAAGCGCGACACGGGAATTAATAACGCGGAAAACCGGTTATCCGAGGTTCGTGAGCGACTGTCTTCACTTTTACCTCTTGCCTGTTTCTGACTCTTCCTGTCTTCGTGACAATGCGCCGATATCGTTCCGCTGCTAGACTTTCCACGGTCACGATAGCGTGGTCAAGATTAATTCAAGCTTGCCTCAGTTCTCGTTTTGATTTCGGTGATTTTTCGAACGTTCTTTCATCACATTATACTGTAAAGAACACTTCGCGCACGGAAAAAGCAACATTTAAACATTTTCGGGAATATTGAATGTATCTAAAAATGGTACAAGGGCAAAGAATATCATACCTCAGGGAAATCTGTACAGATTAATAGATTCACTTAGTTCATTACTTGGCACACTTGCTTTAGAAAAAAGTTTTTTCATCGCGTAGAAGGAAGTCTGATCTCACCAATGAAGTAGAAAAATAGAGTGGCAGAAAGCCTTAAACTGATCGTATTTTGTTGAAATAGATAGGCAACGCTTCACATTCAATTTACTTCAGCCGGGAGAACGCTTCAGTCACTCTAGAGCCATTTATCTCGTTGCATCACAGACAAGTGTGTCAGAAAACATGATCTTAAATACGTTTTATAAAGAAGCGAACTACGAAGGCGATTACATCAAGAATACAAAATCTTTTCCATTGTACTGGTGTATTTGCGAATTTATTTTGACGGTGTCTAAAAAGCATAACTGCAATAATTTAGCACATATTTTCTTTCAATATCCAATAAATCATTTACTGTAAATTAATGTTAACTATAATAATACATTTTTACAAACGAGAAGAATCGAGGTAGATTTCCGGCCACTGTTCTACACACGGAGAGAATTTGCACGTCAAGCATGAAAAATAATTATATTTCCAAACTCTTATCAAAAACAAATCGCATCGATTTGTAGACTTTCGGATAATTTTATGTATGTTTTAATTCTCGAGACTTGAAAGTTGTTACAGGTAGAAAAGAGATAATGAAATGTTTAGGTATTCGGAAAACTAGACACATGATGATATGGGATCATTTAGATTTTTCAATGTGATATTAAAAATTGCATGATTTAAAGAACCATAAATTTAAAAACAGAAGCAAATGAAAAATCAATAGGTGAGTATGAAAATTAAAATATGTAGATGATACTGTGTAGCTAATTATGTAATATGTAGGGCTAGGATTTTCATGACTTAGCATATTTTTTTGGTAAGGGTGATGTGTTTCCTAAACATATAGAAATTCATATTATGAAGAAACTAATCAAATTAAGGTGCTTTTTAAGGGCATATTTTGGCATATTTGGCCATTTCTGCTTGATAGAGCACATTTTGATGGATTGTCGGTCATATTCAGCATATTTTCGCTATTTCAAGAAATATACAGTCATTTTCGAAGTGGGTTCGTTCTTACTCACATGTTCACTCGAAAGTTGTTTTTTTCTAACTGCAGTAAAATCTTTTTCATTTTTATTTGAAAATTTACAGAAAGTGTTCATTGTGTATTGCACCGCAGGGCCCATATAGTAGTGAATTACAAATAGTATGTGAAAATATCTCGGTATTTAGATATTGATGCTTGAAACAGTCCAGTTATAAGGGCATATTTTTTAAATTACAGTGCATATTTTGTACAACTTTAGGGCATAAAAGCATATTTTATTTTGCATATTTTGGTGATTTTTAGGTCATAAAAATCCTAGTAATAAGTAATAAATGCAGCAAAATATAATAGGTTTAGATATGTTGGTATATCTCCACAAAAGAGATAATATTTCTACGAATCAAAAATAGGAAAAGTGAGAAAACAAATATAACTGTATCTTGGAATAAAATAGAAAAGAAAATATGCTAATGGAATAATAATACAGGGTGACCTAATAAAGGTAACCGAAATATAAGGTAACTAATAAATTTATGTTACCTTTTCTCGGCCACCCTATATTGTCAATTATGCGATGTGAGGGATGCTTTAAGTAGTGATTTCCCGATTAGCTTCCTTACAAGAAAATAGTCCTTAAAACATGGAAATCATGTTGGAAACTGGACACGGCAAAGAACAATGCAGTGTATTTATAAAAAAAGACATTCAATTAATAAAATAAAGAAGAAAAAGTGACATTGAGGTGAAGAAAACAAAGACATTTATTTACATAGATATCGCTATCTGACATGTGAACATGCACCTCTGGATGACAGCTTGTGAAAGATCCCCCACCCAAATCCAGATTTAATTGCTTCACACTGTGTTCATCCTTTGGTGCTTACATCCAGAAAGTTCAGGAGAAAACAGTGGATTATACTTCCGCCATTATATATGCTCCTTGATGAGTTCCGTGGGAACATCTTCCCTGAACATTGCCTTCCTGTGCACATCTTATATAATCCACGCAGAATAATACAATGTGTCAAAGTGTGACAACACCGGAAGTTGAAATGTTTCCACCGAGCGTACGGGATGCGAACTTACCACTTCCACATGACGTCATTGCATATGAAGGTAGGTGTATAACACTGCACGTGGTTTTATCATCATATATATTTTGTATGACGAGTTTTTCTACACATATCTAGTTTATGAAAATTGTAAATGTACCCAGATATTTTTTTAAAAAAAATACGACACACGAAAAAACTCAATTATATTTTAAAGAACTTAAATTAATATAATTTATTTTTGGTTTTAAATCCACTTTATGCACAGGAAGGCTAATCGGGACTGGAGCTACAGTTTCAAGGGGAATCCGAACCACTATGTGGCACCACCGGGTATCAAACCCGGGACCCCTTGATTACAAGGCAACGACGTTACCACTACGCCATCGGGGGGCTGCATAATTCTAATAAAATTATTGCTTTACGCGATTTATTATACAAATAAATGAGCGACTATATTTGACATGAATTACTTAGGAGTCTAAATGCATTTATATCACACGTTACATTCAATGCATCAAATTTCATCGTACACAAAGTCTCGATCTGGTTTCGAATTTACAAAGGTACGTCTCGTTCTCGTTCTCGTCTCGAAGGGTCTATTCTAAAATCTCATCTCAATTTTCGAGACTGTCTCGAATGCTCTAGTAGGACCTTTAAACAAATTACAATTTCAATCCTTTAAAGTCGTGGTGGGTTTTCGAAACATGATATAATACATTTCTGGAAGTTGCTAAAATAGACCAACATAAATACAATCTACCTACCTTGTAACTTCATATTCTTTCATAGCATAGCTTTTAAAGTGCATTTCCACGGGAAACAATAGCAGAACAGTGGCCGCATTAACAGCTTAACCAACGAGATATTTGATCCTCACCAACAATAAGAACAGAAGTTCCTTACAACTTTTGAACTCAGAGCTTGACCCACTTGCCTCCTATCCGCACAGCACAAAATCCTGTCTGCGAATTGTAGGTGGCAAAGCAGAGTTGCCAGAGCACGTAAATTATCATCACAAATATTTATTTCATGAGAATTGGAATGGAATAACTGCACGTCTAGAATTGCATTATAGAGAAACCGAGAGACTTCTAGATTGATCTCATTACGTACTAATCAAATATTTCTGTTTGGGGATGACCATTTATTGCCAAATTTTTTGTGGTGTAATAACATTAACAGTGTCAGCGATTAAAAGGGGGCGAGGGGGCAGTTGTCCCCACTTTTTGCCACTTTTGCTCGTGCACTATGCTAAACCTTATCTACCAAGGGAAAAGTAAACTGTCTTTTCCCCTCCTCACAAGTTTTGGCACCTTGCCCTCGTCCGTTTTAGAAAACCCAATCGCCTCCACTGAACACTAATGAATAAAAATGCAGAAAGCTAGTTAACTGTATCAATTGAACATTAATTAAATGGTGGGGTAGTCGCCACAATCCTCTCAAATGTAAATTGGAACCCTGTGCATGCAGTACGGCTGGTCATAAATAGAATCATATTAATCAAGGGAACCTAGGTTTAATCCTTGGTGGAGGGACCTTGCAAAGTGGTTCCAATCCTACTTTAAACTGTAGGCTCAATCCCGATTAGCCCATCTAACCGTAAATGGAATGCGAAACCAGAGGTCTCAGGTTCGAATCCTGATCAATGAATGAACGGTTTTATCTTGTTTGACTCACATCTTCGTCGTCGCGATTGTGACAAGAGCCAGAAAAGCAAGGTAAAATAACATATCTAGTTGCATCATTGTCGATAGTGTCTAAGTTACTGAAAATGTCTTCCATCAAGAATTGATTACAAAGCGATATCCAAAGCAATTTCTGGATAAGCGAGTCAACGAATAGCATAATGCTATGCAAATTATTCGCATACGGGGTGCTTTGTGCTGTTTGTTCCTCAATAAATTTAACCGGATCCCATTCATGCCTAAAAGGACGAAAAGCGGCATAATAAAATACACATTTTACTATTTTAGTTGTCTGAGCATGTTGGCTACTCGTGATCTAGCTGCTGAGTAATCCGGGATCGAGTTCTGGTATGGGTATTTCTTTGTTAGTGTCCCTTCAATTTCATATACTTATTTCATCCTCATCGTGGTGACTAGCCGAAATCGGCAGAAAAGTGACGTAAAATATGAAAAACATGGACATGTCTATTTCTATTTTGGATATTTGACGTCGCTTATCTATCTCCCTAGGTTGGAAATATGCTGTTGCAAGACAAATACCTTACCTCAAGATTAGAAACTAGAACCCGTGATAAAACATAAAACGTTTTGCAAAGTCTGTTTTTATTTATTTATGTTTGTCTGTTTGATGCATAAATAAAGTTGTTATTGCTAGGAAGGCTCTTAAGTGAAAACAGTCGAAGTCTTTCTACACAGATTCCGCTGCACGAAAATTGAAAGTTCCTCGCGACTTCTGGATGATTCATGCTCTGGCAACAGTGGTGACAGGAGACAGCTAGAAAGCTGCTGGCCCTCTGCACGATTGGACCTTCAATGCAAAGCAATCGACCTTCGCGGCTCAACACTCTCTTTCGGCCAAAGCAGTTCAACTTCCCCCTCCCTAGCTGGTATTGTTCTTCCCCATTGCAGCACACGCAATGAAAGCAAATGGGATATAAACATCGGACAAACAGGACGAGCTTGCGAGAGCCATTTATAACGACTCTTTTTTTCTGAAGTGGCGGAAGTGACCTCTAGTGCTCGCTGCAATAAAACGGGAAACGCTTCTTTCTCGCCCCTCTCCGTCAATAAACTGCCCTTCTAGAAATGAGCGATACAAGTTCAAGTTTGTTTCCTAATTGGTGCATTATCAGTCGTAAAATTGAGTCTCAAATTCAAACAGATGCTCGAGCAGGAACTCAATCGAATTTTGCAAGTGTTGCCAGTAGCTGAAAAACTAATTGCTTCACGTTGATTTTATTTATGTAAACATACACAAAAGTCTTAGAGGATTTGTATTGCTGAAGGTGGGGCAATGGTGTTCAGTACATCAATATCGCTTCAAAATCATGAACATTCTTGGCTTCGTCGTCACACCCTGCTTTAAAGTCAATGAAACCATGTTGCGAAGTCTCTCAGTTCATTTTCAACCACGTTCAGTATATTGGATATAAAACTGCATTTCTCAACTACCTGATATCTAAGCAGTCAAAACTGCTTCAAATTGTGAAAAGATTGGATGATAACTATTTTGTATTTACTTTGGATTACATAAAAATAAGAGCCAAAAGTAAACTTTGTCATGCACGAGGCAATCATGCGAATTAAATATCAACTTACCGTAATAAATTAAAACTTTACAGGAATCTGATAGAACATTTATCCTCCTTTCACAGGCAATCTCAGTAGAGTGGATACGCGAGATTCTGTGATGGGATATGTATGTCACTTATGTCTTCAAAAATTAACACATGTTACTAGCGCCGCCAAGCGGGTGATTTGAACAAGTCAGTCGTGACACTGTGGAAAAACGGTGCACAACAACTCCGAAAATATGTGCGTAATTGCCATTAGGCATTAATGTATGTTTTAATGCTATTCTGGTTATAGTATTATAGCATAAGTGTTGAGATTAGTTAGAAAATTGAGTTTCTGTATTAAGCTACAGTATAAATTAGTGTTTATTATTAATTATTATACTTTTCTTTACGACTATGAAAGATGCTTATTTTTTCCATAGCTTGTTCATAGGCACTTCAGACCCCATACCCACTTAGGCCTAGCTCTTTCAGTCATTGGTCGTGTCAGAAAGGTTCAAGACCATACTTGAAGCGATCATCCTCCGAGCATGGTCTTGGAGTGCGGTCTTCAAGTCGTGGACTGGAAGTGAAAGTCTTTCGAATTGCACTTCGACTGCAGCACCAAATTCGATCAGTAAATAAAACTGAGTACTCGTTGTTTTCCTCACGTTTTAAACACTCGTTCTTCACCATATAAATCACATAGCACCTTCAAAGGTTCGTACACATACATTTCCACACATTAGAAGAACTTTAACAACAACTTGCTGGCCCATAACGTATATTTAACCTGTGTTGCTGGCTTTCTACCTCCGTAATTTTAAACAAATGAACAACGAGTGCGAAAATCACGTGACCTAGTCAGCAACCATCTGTGCTGCGAGCTATGCACTTGCGTACTTCTGTTCTTGGCGCTTCGAACTGACGTCACTTCCATCAAGACCATACTTCAAGTCTGTACTTTGTATCTTTCGGACAGAGCCATTGATTCGGAATTAGGAACTCCATGTTCGATTCCTGGTGAAAGTGCAGTTACCGTTAGCTGTGGTTCGCAAGAAATGGACTTTGCATAACGGTACTGGCTATTTGCGTGTTCAGCTACAGTCAGGCTGTTACATGAGGAATGCAGAACACGACTACCAACCATCTCTTCTTGGTGTCACAAACGCATTGGAAAGCGAGAGTGATCAGTGAAATGGCCACCTCTTGATTAGTCTTTTTCTCTCAATGCAGTGTTGCCAAGTACCGACGGAGTAATTTCTTGCTTCAGACATACAATATTCCCCTTTAACAATTATTAACTTTTCTTAGAATTTTTTGTATTACGATTAGCTAATTTTACTTCAAACATAAATGTTAAAATCTTATTTAAAAAATAACAAATGTGTATATATTCAGTAGCTATATCTGTAATTTATTTGTATCTATAGCATGAGTAGAATATTGTGCTGATTGTAGTGCGGTATTTGAAAAAAAAACTAGTTGGGGAAATTCCAGTAACTATTCACGAATCATGAATATACGAGGGACATACTGAAAGTAATGAACAATAATTTAAAAAATCAGAATCTATCAATACACGCACACGATGTAACTTATCGCAAAGTACAGACTTTACTGAACGCGTCGAGGCAGTGTGACGTCATTAGCTTTGATCGTATTACATAAATTATGTAATTCCCTTCCAAGCGTAAAAAAATATCAACCTGAGGGGAAGAATCGCGAAGATGAGGATGAATGGTGATAAGGTGAAGGGACAAGAGGATTATACTACTCGCGAGTCCAGACGCCAGAGCGTCGCTAGCCTGCAAGATACACTCCAGGATGTACTACGTGGAAGCACATATACTTCTTAGTCTGTGGTAGAAGGGAGTTCAACAATTCGGTGTCTTCGAAAAGGGTCTTCCCTTACACCCCTAACGCCAGAATTTAATCGTCAAGTAGTATAAATGTAATTAGCGATTACCCTCCCCCTCTTTGGCGGCTAAAATCAATGGGCCACCCACTGAAAGGTAGAAAGCACAAATCGTCAATTAGTAAAAGAGGAAATAGAAATTTCTCGCATGATGTCTAAATTCAAGCGTTCTTCAAAATTCTCTTCAGCTGGCAACACTGTCACAACGTTCCCTTGCACTATGCAGACGATACAACAAACCTACCTTTCCTCGAGTGAAACACGAAGAGAAAGTCGCACGAAAGAAAACACTTGCCGGTAAACATATTTTAATCTCGAACGCCCATGTTTGCGCGAGTTGAAGCCAGATGAAGGTCTGGACTGGAATGTCTCAAGACGCAAAACTTATTTGCTAAAGGCCGCTACCCTACAGCGAACTTAAGAAGACAAACATTTCTCTCTTTTTCTTGACCTTCCACATCTCTCGTACGTCATCTGTCCGGCCAATCAAAGAAGACAATAAGGTCATCGTCCGTACTTATTTATCAAGCTTGTTGAGATACTAATCGAAATTTTCAGTCGCAAAATCAAGGAAATAAAGCATTTCTCGCCAGTGCTGGTGAGACTGTCACCCTTGAAGCCTCCAAATTTGAATTTGAAAGGTTGGCTCTTCAGTTAGAGCCGGAAGAGTGAAGCGACTTGCAGGAAATAATCTCGCCACAGTGAAGGTTTGCGATTAAACGATATAACCGGGAAGGGGGGGGGGGGTTGACGGACGATCACCACGGTGAATTTAGTTTGTGTAGCAATTTTCGTTAACAAATATACTGAAACGGAAATATCCTGATGACTTGGAATTTTTGTGTGTACGAAGTGGAACACGCCAATGAAAATCAGCAATTCCGAAAATTAATGATATTGGCAAGAGGAAACGAAATATTCCATTAGATCGTCAACTAATTTAAACCAAATTTTACATTTGTCAACAAGCGGAGACATAATCGAATACTCTCTATGATGATGCCTTAATTTATGTATTAATATTACATTTCAAGGGTACAATCTTCAATAATATAAAAATGGATGTATGCGAGTATGTATGTATGTTTGTTTCGGCATAACTTTCGAACGCCTGGAGCGATTTTAACCAAACTTGGAACACGTATCACTTGCAATCTCGAAAGAAATTCTGGGGGGGGGGGGGTAAGACACCCCTGGCAGCCCTAGGGGTGGGGTGGGAGGGTTGACAAGCAAAAAAATATTCGAAAATGACCGATATTATTGTGGAGTAAATAGTTATCGGGGTCGCTAAGATGAATAGTGACACTCCCAGTGCCGTTCAACTCCAAGTTCCTTTTACACTATAGTTAGAATTTATTATTTTCCTGTCTAATAGAAGATTGGGATAAATAAATACCCGTGCAACGCCGGGTATTCAGCTAGTTAACGTATAAAGTTTAAAGAAAATCAGAAATCCATTTACGAGTGAAATTGTTGGGATTGAAGCATCACCTTTCAAAAAACAAATTTATCGGGCTGCAAGCTCACGACATGAAAAAGACCCGGGTTGGGTGATTTCAGGACTTTTATTTTCCAGCAAAGTGCCTGCATGGAGTAGCTCACCCAGCCTCCAATAAATGGGAGCCTGAGGTCAACCCTGGGGGCTAAAGGCGGCCGGAGCGTGATGCTGAATACATCACTTCCACAAATAGTCGAGATTGTGAATGTGTGGAGCCATACACCCCCACATCATCCCATAAGCCTTCACGGTATGTTGCAATGTGCAGGGCGAAGAAAAGAAATATGTTATGCTGAATAAAAATCCCAATTGAAGGCACATCCATATTTTCGATCAAACTTTGTTGAACAGTGTAATTAGTTTGGAATTAAATCTTTAGATCAAGTCGGTTTTGTAACAATAATAAAGTATTTAAGAGGCATAGCGTAGGAGAGCGTTAAAAACTCTGGCGGCGATTAGGTACCAAAACTGGGGGCGGGAGGGGGAGACAACTGCCCCCGGATCCCACCATAATTACCGCCAGTTTTTAAAGATAATGATTGAATGTTCAAATTCCGCATGCGGTTTTACCTGCATCTGATAAATACAAATATATTATCCATAAATGATAACATTATCATAACATATCCTTTGTTTACGTAATGAAAAGCGATATGGATGTAAACATTTTATTTTCATGTGTTATCACAAACCGTTTATAGTGTGTTGGAAATAAGTACGTGCTTCTTGTTGTGATGTATTTTCGATGATTTTCCACATTTTGTTTATCATGTTTACTAAAATGAAACGTGCATGCGTGTAGCGTCCAATCAATCTTTGATTCCATGCGCGGCGATACCGTTAAATTATGTGTTATGTAACACGTTTTCTTCTGTATTTGGGTGAATGGGTGTACCCTTGGACCTCAGCTTCCAACGTCCATGATGATCATACGTTTGACACAAGAGGAAAAACAGTAGACATTTACAAGTCACGATTCAAGCTGTGCAAATATTTGGTACGCCCCAAATTGCCTTGGTGCGCATTCCTAATGAACTATTTGAAGAAACTGTGCCGAAGTCGGCAACATACGTGCCAGAATGCTGCATCTCATCTTGCTTCAGGAGGCCAGTCCGTTTCTCAATCGCATGCTAATGCAATGGACCAATAAGGTTCGAGTGGAGATGGTCATGGCATTCCAGTGGTGGGGGGACTGCCACAACAACCCATCAAGTGGGGGCAAATAAATAAGGGAAAAAAAAGCATGTACCACCTGTAGGTTTATTAGACAACAGCAAGGAAACTGGGTCAAAGCCAGTGTCGAAACGCAGTCATCAGTGCGATGAAATGTGTCTTGGAAGTTTCTTCTTCAAGTTTAAAAACGTTGCGAGAAGCCGCATTCTTTGTTCACTGGCTTGCAACAGTAGATGAGAAAACGTTCGTTCCTTTTTAGGTTCATTTAAGGTGCAAGGGTTCCATTTGCTTCGCTATTATACAAGTTTTATAGATCCAATTGATGACTTTGACCCTTGTGCCAGTCTATTAGTTGCAAAACGATGTTACGTACGTAGTAGCCAAGGCAGAGAATCAACCAGCCTTAATAGCAGCACGCTTATGTACAGGTGAACTCTTATCATCGTGCAAGGGGAACTTTATACATGTGAATCCATCAAGGACATTCAATGAAAACAGTTTTATGCAATAGATACCACACATAACTTACATTAAATTATCCTCTTCACGCTTTAATGGCAAGAAGAACGTGCATAATATCTATCAGATGAGATTGAACTTAGAAGATATATACGTGACAATGATACAAGATATCGTCAGATCTATAAAGGTTCGCAGATCTTCTAAGAAATGAGATCTTGCACTATGGTTTTCTTAGTCTCACTCCCCTGGTTGTATTCATTTCTCTAGATCATATGTCGTTTGAAACGTCACACATCTGGAACGGTTACACTGACTGCATTTAAACCAAACACAAGAATCCTAAACTCCTTGTCTAGCGCACGTATTAGACTGACTGGAGGCGCCCGCCCACTATCTTGTTATGCACAAGTTCCTTACTGTAAGTCGCGGTTCAATCATGATTAACTTCATTAATAATTCAAACTAATTAATTTTGAAAGAACTTCTGTGGGGACGTCATTCATTGCCAAACCATACACTATTCATAATGGCAGAGACGGTAATATCGTGAAATCCATTACTATAACTTCTGTTCCGTATTGGGACAAAAGAACTGCAGCTTTTTCAGTTGTAATAAACAGAACACAATGTTGCTGCACCTGTGCAAAGGTTAGAATACTGGTGGAAAACAGTATTTGCCACAGGGTGCAAAGCTAAGATAAAAATCAACAGCGTAGCACCTAGACTGTTCCACCTGACACTGAACGCGGTTGAATAGAACGAGATAACAGCAAGATTAATAGCTTTTTATCGCTTTGTTGCCAACAGGAAACTTGCTTGCAAACCGATTTAGAACCTTCCGGATTCAAGAACCATGCACGTTCCCCAAGTCGGCTCGAACAAAGGAAAGAAAGAGATAGAGAAAAAAAGGCATTCACGGCTGGTTAAGTTACAAATTGTTATCCGGCTCCTAAACTATTGCTAAAGAGAAGTCAACAGTAACAAATGGGAGAAGGGGGAAAGTTGAAATCGTAACTGTTTAATGTTATGATATCAAAGGTCAGACGCATAGAGCTTTACATTCAAGGATGTACTCTCGCAGCTTAATGGATCGGGCATCGCTGTCAGCTGCTGTTATTTTCAACCTCTTACACGAATGTCGTAATCTGAAGAGCGGTAGCTTTAGCAAAATAGCCCCCTCTCGCTCTCCGACATGCCATAAAAGCTTGCTGGCTTAATTAAAGTGAGTTTACCGTCTAGCCGTACCTGGTAGTGTGTCGAAAGCAATAGACCTCTCTGGATAATATTGCATAATGATTCTGTCCATCAGTTTTGCTGCAGCGTTCTTATGGGGATAATTCTTCAAGTGCAAGGCGTGTCAAATTTCGTTTCGTCATGATTATAGTGTGCTTCGTTATTCACTGTATTCTACCCATTCGCGTCAAAACTGTCTTCTTGTTTGTTTTGAGGAAAAGAAGATAAAAATACGGGATGGAGAGTGGAAGAGAGGAGAAAGGAATAAAACAAAGCAACATATGTGCACAGAAAGAGAGAAGAAGAGAACTAACAAGACAGAGAGAAGAAAAGAAATAAAGAAACAAGACAAGAAGGCGTAGGGGGAGAGAAAGCAAAGCAAGGAAAATAAAGAAAAAATACAACGAGAAATGGGGCGGGACAGGAGAACGATAGAGAGAAAGCAAGATAAAAGAATATAGTGGGCAGAGAAAAGAGAGAAAGAGAAATGAAGAATCAAAACGAGGAAACAGAGGGAAAGGAGAAAATAACGAAACGTGACAAGGAGAGAGAGAAGCAAGATAAAAACAAAACGAGGAGGGAAAGAGAGAGGTGGAAAGAAATGAAGAAAAGAAAACACAGAGAGACAGAGATAAATAAAGAAATCAAACATGGGGAAGGGGGAGAGAGAGGAAGAGTAATGAGAATGAGAGAAACAGACAACTATCAATTAGAGAAGGAATAAGACCGACAGAAGACATAATAAGAAAGAAACCAGGATTGAAAATGAGAAAGAAGAAACAAGAAAAATAAAAGGCAGAAGAACAATATTGCCTTATTCCAGAGATGTAAAATGACCTTAATCTTCATTACGGAGACCCTATAACACTGACTTTACATAGAATATTCATCCTCAACTACCCTACATTGCTCTTGGTCAGTCATGTTTACCTCACAATGGAAGCTTCCTCTTCTCTCAAAGATGATATAATCTACTCAACCGCGCCAAGCATTTTTCAAATTTTCTAACGGTAGATATAAATTATGCCATATTGAAGATATGTGGTGTTTCTTTTAGGGTAGTCGAGAGATATCCGAGGAATAATCCGAAGTTTTCAAAAGGTAAAAAACTAATTTCAGTCTTCTTTCCAAAGACGTTCGTTACACATCACTTTCTGGTTCCGAAAATAATCATGTAAACTTTTCCTCATAATCTAGTCTTCATCGTTGTGCTTCTCTGCATTTGCATGTGAATGAAATGTTAATAATACTTACTTAGCATGCAACATATTACAGAATTGATTGATTAATTTGGTACATTTTACTTCGCTTTTCTTCCCCTTTTGGCTAAGATATGGTGAAATTGATGAAGAGGAACTTGCAAAAACAACCATGTTTGGCCGGGATTCGAATCCGGGTCCTCTGGCGTCGTAGCGCGCCAATCCCGCCATAGAGGTGGGCGTAGGATGTTACAGAATTACACTTCTGTCAATGAAAAGTTATTTACTTGAGTACAGTGGCTATCAAAAGTATATTCCAACAAAAAACCTTTTGTTTTTAAAATTTTCGATTAACCTCAGTCAGCCCTCTTTAGGGGACACTGAATTCTTGAAATAGCACCATTCGATTTGCCTTCTGCATTTTCACACTTTAATCTCCACTTTGAAAATTTAACCTGCTTCAGAATTACTCATTGAAAAATTGTTCATGGACGTCCAATCGAAAATCGTGATCCAAACCTAAAAAGGTTCCTACAAAAGTTGTTTAAAAATTAAGATTAGCCATTTGATATCTTCCAGATACCCCTTAGCTTCACACTTATGTTTTCGTGAACTTCTGATAATAGTTCGTACAATTTATTATCGGTTTCAAAACAGCTAGAATACTACGAACCTGCCGATTCACGCTGTATGTATGTATATGCTTATGATTGCTTTGAAAATTTTAAACAGTATGTAATTTCTGTTCTCCACTTGCACATTCAGGGCAGCCAACTTTTGAAAAACATTGGGTGGACTCAAAAATCTCCATAAATTATCCCTTCAATGTATCATGATATAAATGCCCAACAACAATGCATCTTTACCTTTTAAATCTCTTATTGAAATATTTCAATAAGCAGTCAATCACGAATCACGATAATAATAATAATAAACACTACAAATTATCGGGTGAGCTCGGGCCCCACATGCCCATATAAGTTGGCAACACTATCCATACCTGTGCATAATGCTTCGGACTTCAGATTTCACAGCGAGGCTTCCCGAAATAGTACAGTGGGATCCATGAGTATTACCCTGCAAATTGTCCATCACTATGTTCGTGCACTTTATTTGACCCAATAAGTAAAAAAAAAAGTAAAGTGTTCCCCTGTGCTTAGCACCACGCCATGAAGGCGTATAGGGGGTGTGGGGGTAACGCCCCACACTTTCTTGATCCGGTCGTGAGTGGAGGTGATGTGATCAGCATCACGCCCCTGACCGCCTTTACCCCCCAGGGTTTCCCCCAGGTACCCATGTTATTCGACGCTGGGTGGGCGCGGGGACCGCTTCCATCGTTAGAAAAGTTCCCGGATAAGAGCTTCAAGAATTAAAAGACAACACAAAACAAGCTGTTGACAACTTCTGCACGAGCATACATAAAAATCCATCACTTAAAGACAGACAGGATGTAAGAGAAAAAATAATGAAAATAGTCATGGACAATTTGCACGGTAATACTCATGGATGCCACTGTACAAGAATGAATAACTGCACTTGCAACTCATTATAAGTCTTTCTTTTCTTCCACGGTGAAGATGCGCAACCTATGCAAGAGAAAGGTACGTGACGTCATCCTGCATTGATCCCGAAAAGCCAAAAGAGCGAGCCGGTCTTTGTAGATGGTCCTTGATGCGTTCACAAGCAGAAATACCCGTTTTAGTTTTGCCGCTGGTTGTACGTTTGCAAAGTAGGACGTCGTGAATAGGAAAGTCCATCCTCGTGGAATTGAAGTCTTTGGTTTCTTCACAGTGCTGCCAGCCTCTAACGAGGAAAAATCACATTTTTTTTCGCTACGACCACACCAAGAGCACAAGGCTCTGGCACTAATTGTTACGATTGCACAGTAAGGCTAATCGGGACTGGACCTACAGTTTAAAGTGGGATCCGAACCACTATGTGCCTCCACCGGGTATCGAACCCGGGACCCCTTGTTTACAAGACGACGAAGCTACCACTGCGCCATCGGGAACTAATTTTACGAATAAGAACTTTAGGAGTTAGGATATATAGCCTTCACGGTTGTATTTGAAGGGGTATAAGATGAAATTTCCCCCTTGGTTTCTAATTTTTGGCAATTGGGGAAGGGAACTATGTATATAAAGCTCATATATAGTATGTTAACAACGCGTAATAAACTCACTATTTATTTTCTGATTTTCGTTTCACAATAGTTACTTATTGAATATTTTCTGTATAAATTTTGAATGTATTGTACGAAATTTAGAGGATAGTTCGCCACCGAGGGGATACGAAATAATCTCGCTTAATCCAAAACAATTGACTGACATTCTTCGACCATGAGAAGCGGATTTCATTTGTTGCTGTTCGATACGATCTGCACTTCTACCTAGAGTCGGGCAATTTGAAAATCAAAATAGGGTCTTCCCGTCTCTAGAGGTTGTTTGGACAAACACAAAGATACCCACTTGTTCATATTGCTGTACTGTCAACCTGTGCTGTCTATAACATATATCTTTTTCATCGTTGAGACTAAAGTGACCACTAGGTGTCTCCACAGATGCAAAGCTAGCTCTCAACTGTTTGTAAAACAACAGAAAAGTTCCTTAAACGATTGCGTGCAATGATATGGATGTTTCGGCATCTTATTTGCCCTCCCACACTTCCCAAAGAACCTCTCGAAAAGAATCGTGTGTTCTTAAAATCAGGATCTACACTTTTTGCATCTCGTTATAAGTTTGTAAAAAGATACAACAGACAACGATGCCTGACGATTACAGTACGGAAAGACTGGTTATTTCTGTAAATATAGTTATAATGAGAGTTGTCTTTGACATTATTCATTTACTGAGTCTGTGGAGATATATTTAGCACGGCTGAAGCTGTTATTATTATTTGAGCGTTCCACGAAAAATGGTCCTACACCATGTAAATATCAAGATGAAATCAATCTGGAAATTATTGTTTTTAATTGCATTAAGGTTAAAATGTTTGTGAACGCATATAATTTGCATATTTTACCAACAAAATATATTATCATCTGTAGCCTATATGCTTCATAGAGAAATGAAGTCCAACTTTGCTACAGTTTAAAAGCGTCACACAACGCATTTTAGTTAATGCTTTTCATGTATTCAGGCTATGTCATCATACTCAATTTTTTTTCACTTGTTGGAAGACACCACATAATTATATGAAATCAGTTCATTATGAATATTTTAATCCAATCGTATGCCTAAAAACCTTACATTTTATGTGCGAACGTAACACTGGAATGTCTTTTAACCCTCAGGATTGTATTTTAACGTTATATCGAACAATTAGTGGTCAATACACAAACAAATCACACAGATATGAACGGGCCATTGAATGAAAAGTGAAACGAACATTCCGTTACTGGAGGAAACCGAAAATTTCCCAGAGGTCTAAAACGGATATGGTGGCAACTGATTATTGCTTTCTACAGTATATGGTCATACGAACACTTTCATTTTTCGCCGACAACATTGGGTATGGACTCTTCTTCCCCCTGCCTTTCGGGAATAGTTCCTCGGTCACCGAATATAACGGACTTCAAAAGGGAAAGAAGACGCCAACCATAAGCCGTTTCCCATAGGCTATTACTACCTTTCACTGAAACACGAAACTCGGGACAAGATGGTTTCGCTTTTAACAACTTGCCTCCTGCCTTTTCTCCTCCAACTTTCACTTAGCTCGCCGGCTGAGAGACGTTCACAAAAATAAACTAGCTTCATACGTGAATCGCATTCAATCAAACCAGTATTTCAACAGCTGACCATCCTCCCCTCCCCCTTCGGTCACATGCAGTTTCAACCTGTGCTTGATTTGTTTTGAAGTTACTTAAGAGTAATGATGCAAATTTACCGGAAGCCGAAACGAGCATAACCTACCTTAATGAGCGTATGCGCATTCTCATTAAATTAAAGAACCGTAAGATATTCAAAACACGCAACAAGTTCAGAACGGGAGAGAGTTAAAGGTGTGTTAGTTTCTACGCATTAGTTCAGACGCGGTAAGGCGTACCAATTCTGTCCGTGGATTATTAGCTGTTTCAAGACAGTTTCTGGTTATTATGGCGCTTCTAGTGCATGAGTTTGACACGAAAACCGCAAGTAACGCCATTCTTCTGATTCAATTTAACATCCTGAACATTTCGATACGTGATTGACAGATAAGATCACGAATGTGCACGATGAAATTTGGTGCATTTCAAATGTTTGTTGGCTAAGTATATTGTGTTTAAAGTAAATGAGTAAAATGTTAGCAGAAATCTGCTAGACATTGCTTTGAACAGTAGGGACCTTTTTCGTAGAAACAAGACTTTACAGTGGCAAATGTTCGATGTGTTTTCAAAATCTCTGAGCTTGTTGACTGCTGCCAATGACATGAGATAGTAGCTAGACTCGTTTGTTCATCGACTAGACCGATAAAAGAATAGTATTTTGTACGGCAAGAAGTACATAAATTACAGGAGATACACAATTTATAAATGTATATAAAGGAAAGATATCTGTGTATTAGCTGTGACGTTGAATGAACTGCAATATATTACCACGCTGACAGTAATGAATTTACTAGTTTGGCGTTCTCCTACCGTACAAAGTAGCTGCATATAATTTCACTTTTCACTACCAAGCAGTTTATTCATATTTTTTAATTCTTCATTTTGTTGCAAATGCTGTCTTAATCGATTTACAACGCCAAATAATGGAGTTTCTTTTGGTTTCCAAATGGCACTGTTTATCGCATACTGAATCTTACAGTGAGGGATAGCAGTGCATTTAAATTTCTTCTCTTAACTAGAGCTGATAATATGTGGTACAACGAATAAGGACAAAATATTAAGTGCGAGGGCTACGCGGTCTTACAATGATAGATATAGGCAAATATATATGCTTTCTATTCTTTCTCTCAACACCTTCAGCGGAAGTTTCTAATGATTTCTTTCGTTTCTTAATGACAACTTTCTGTTAAAATAGAAGAAGTCGATGTAAACCCATTTCACGATAATTAAACAACGAACACGACGTTAACTGTTCCGTTTTCAGCTCGTTGGCTTCGGAATTCCGATAGGTGGCTCTGCGCACACGGAGATGAGGTTCAGTTGTTTTTTAGGAAGAAAGTGGAACTTTTGGGTCACAAAATGTTATCAATATATAGATGTGAAATTTTCACATTTTACATATCGTACGGTGTGGTACACTCACCTCAATTACTACTCCGGCATTTTTTTTCTTTATGCAGCATATTTGCAGAAGATACAATTCAATCTACAGGTGTATCAATATACGCTAAAACACAACTTATTACAAACTTCGTTCACCCTGTACAGTGGAATCCATGAGTATTAACGTGCAAATTGTCCATCACCATGTTCGTGCACTTCATTTGACCCAATAAGAGCTTCAAGAATTAAAAGAAAACTCAAAACAAGCTGTTGACAACTTCTGCACCAGCATACACAATAATCCATCGCTTAAAAACACACAGGATGTAAGAGAAAAATTAATGAAAATAGTCATGGACAATTTGCACGGTAATACTCGTGGATCCCACTGTACAAACAATATCAAATTCATAATGACATTTCGAATCACAGAAGTGCATGAACTTCGCGACGAGTAGAAAAAATCTAGTTGCTGAAGCAGCAGGAGTAGTAAGTAGCTGAAGACAAAGTTGAGGTTGCGATATGCCCAATCGAGGGAAACAATCTGGAAAATTTAACACATTAGCCATCATGTTTTCCAGTACCAAGCCAATTAGCCCGTGCCTTGAAATTTACCAACAGTGAAAGAATACGATTTGAAAATCTTTTCAGATACATGACTGTGCTGCGCCTGCCCGATGACCTAGTGGTAATGTTTCAGCCTTGTAATCAAGGGTCCTCAGGTTCGATACTTGGTCATAGGCGCAGGCTTCGTGGGGGAGTCACTTTCTGCCCCCCTCCCCCACCAAATTCGCGTAGAGGGACAGATATGTGTATTTACACGTATAAAATATTGTTTATGGCATCCTTGCCCCCAAATTGTATATTAAGTTGTCGCCTCTGTACTTGGTGGAGGCACATGGTGGTTCGGATACTAGTTTAAACTACAGGTCGAGTCCCGATTAGCCTTTCTGTGCAGAAAGTGGACTTAAAAACAAACGTAAAACATGTCTGTGCTGATAAGGAAACAAGTGGCCATGTCTGTGTGTATACTTTTAGGTTAAGGTACCAGATGACGCATTAAGAAACCCTCATTGACAATATCTAATGTGACAAATCCCAAATATGGAAGTTTAACCAGAAATTCTTCAGTGCCTCTTTCCTTCATTATAAATACACGTAATTAAATACTTATATCCTTGATTGAATCGCTACTACTAAAAGGAGTATTAACTAATTGTTTACCCTCAAGAAACACAATTCCAAGTTACTGAGGCTTAAAAAAGTGAAAGTTATATTTGCTGATAATATAACAATCTCCTGAAGGCTACTTCTTCGCATTGATAATCATTTACTACGACGTTACATAATATATTATTTAATATCAGCAAAGATGGGTAATGGATGTAAATCAGCTATCTTTATCCCTAGATATTTTATATCATGCCAAATGTATTGTATAGTAAAGAATAGCAAAAAATAAAATTTATATGGATCAAACAATGGGAACGAGGATGAAAAAGTGTTTGTAGGAATTATGACAAATACAAATATAGGAAATGTTGATTTGTAAATAGGAAATGTAGATTTATAAAAAAATACATTTGAGGGATGGTATGTACGTATTGTAAAGATTATCGTCATAAAAGTATTAACTTTAAAACTTGCAGCAATTAGCTACACTTAACATTGCTGCTTTTTTTCTGCAACGGTTCGGTTGAGAGGGAATGCAAGAAGGGTTCCTAAAGCTTTTCAAGTTTCTACCAACATGTCCAAATATTATTGTAGTACAGAGTGGTCCGAATGTCTTGTTACCCTCTGTAGAACAATTTACAAAGTTACCGATCCAGAAGATCAGAAGGACATACCATTTTCTTGATACAAATAATTTGTCTGCATGTTCTGTGAGAGATTATTTATTGTCTGTCTCAGTTGAGCCTCTTTGTTAAATCTTGCAGTGACGTCATATTGTACACACCCGTTGTTGTTTACTGGTCTGTAAATGTTTATGTGTCCATGCATATGCTTCTCACATTCATCCACACTATAGTTGCTTGTGTCAGCCTTCTGAAAGCAGAGAACAAATTTAATTAGTTCCTCTGTGATAATCACCTGGGGATAACAGAACATTCGGACCACCCTGCAATGGGATGATTTGTTTGATTTAGTATGATAACAACAACGCTCTATGCACAGATTTGCTAATCGGGACTGGACATACAGTTTAAAGTGAGATCTGAACTACTACGTGTCCCACCAGACATTGCACAAGGGACAACTTCATTATAGGAGAACGACATTTCAACCACACCATCGGGATGCCTATGATAATCTATAAGTACTTCTAGGCACATTGCCCACTGCAACTATAATTAATTTTTCTTACATCTGATAATGATTCAGTGGTTGCCAACTGTTTCCTGTTTTCGAGATTTGAACCACTGCGCAAGATAAATTGACAATTGACAAATTGTCTCCTCATATTTTCGCTTTCCTCTACACTTAGAACTCGATGTCTGTGGTGCACACAGTTATACATAATAAAAGTGTCAAAAGTTTTAACAGAACTTTTGTGGCACATATAAAAGCATTGTATGTGCTCCAAATCTAAACGTACCACTCAACCAGAAAAAGTGGCGTCATTTTATTTTCCGTTGAGTCGATCACTTAGGAACTCTTGTTAACAAATGTTACAGATTTAGAAGTGCCTGTGTTCTGTTTTTAAACCTTTTTGTGAACCCAAATGTATTTTCTCAGCGCGCGTATAATTTTTTTGACACACTCATCCCTATAAATCGTGGACTAATAAAACGAGGGCAGGTGAAACCGTGCTTCATCCATCAAACTGATTCTTTACAATTAAAACTGACGGAAACGCGGAACGAGTTTTCGAACGTTCCAGCCAAGTCTCCGAACCCCAACTTGAGCAATCAACTCAATCTATGAACGCGCTTTTGGGCAAGGCAGCGCATGCGCAGATTGCACGTGGGACACCAAATTCTTGCTACTGGAAAAGGTGTGCTACAACTTCATTAGTGATATACGGCATTCGTAACGATCAGTGACAGATTGTTTCTTTTATATTCCGATTGCTTTCGATTCGAAATATGATACCCTTCTTCCTGTATAACTGGTGCTTAGCCTATTATTACGTGCAGACATCGAAACTCTTAAATCTATTGATTGCGAAGCATACGTATAATTATTGCACAATGGTGCACGTTCGGTCTATATAGAGACATCATGCCTGCAACGCGAAGGCTTACAATAACATGTTTGTTGTTAAATTTAAGAGGCAGAAGTATTTGTGGTTAGGTTGCAAGTAAGTTATATAACAGAAGTAACACACACTCCATTCAAATTAGTATTCTAGACTAGAATTTCAATGAGGACCTATGGAAATTATAGAACTAAAATATGTGGTTATTGACCTGTGTTCTACGCGTACATTTATCTTCCAATAGCTACTGTTCTTTTAACTCTAAAATGCTGAACAGTTCTATTCATTATACAGTGACAGAAGTTGTTGGGAGGTTTCTAGGCGTGAAGGGGGGATTGGAATTTCACTACTAAAATTTAGATTACCTAGAGGGATATTATTTCCGTAATATCTTTGGCTGTTATGCATTTGAAGCTTCGGAACGAGTCATAACTCTCGAAGCAGCCAATCAACGAAGCGAGCCGCTGACGTCATCTCAACACAGAACCTATCGCTAAGCCCCCCGCTCAGGCTCTACACGCCCACTAGGCTCGCTAGACAGACTCGCGTAGTCAGCTGGAGATGTTCCGAAAGTAATTCGACTCTACCTTGGCGTACTCGGATGTTTGATGCAAACTCTAGAATTTAATTTGCAACCTGTAAGGAGCAAGACGTGCATATGATGATTAAGCTTAGAACTGACTTACGTACATTAAAATATGCAAAGCTCTCTAGAAAACAGACATGAAAAAGATGCATCATTTATAAGTGGGATTCATGCGACGTCAGGATGCGCACAGCCGCCATGTTTGCGGCCAATTTTATTTGTCGCTTGCAAGGAAATGCCCCCCACGTAGCGTTTGTTTCATCTGTAACAACTGCACGTTTGTTTTAAATCACGAATGTTTGTGTTAGTTTCTCCCGCCCGCCAGCTTGCTTACAAGAACTGGCCTCAATCATGGCTGCTCCAAGCCACAATGCAACAGTTTGTGACGTAGGTGAAACACACCTATAATCAAGAAGTACGGAAGACTTAATAGGAAATGTGAAAAGAAATACTTTTTATCTTCACGTATTAAGAGACTTACAACCAGTGCTTTTCTTATGGTGGTACGCAACGGTACGCAGTACCGGCAGAGGTGAGAATAAAAGTAATAACATTTTAACGAAAGACATGTGTGTTTGTGTGCATATCTGCATGAATGCACGATCACATATGAACACACCACATTTTTTAGTAATTCTTATGATGAACACAATAACAAATCACCGAAACAATAATAAACCAACTTGAAGAGTACGGAAACCTTTCTTCCCAGAAAAAAGCACCGCTTATAACACTTATTACATCAGAGGAAATCACTTTTTTGTAATGTAATTATTACTGATTAATGTCTATTTACGCTTGATCACCTTTTCCTTTCTCCTCCTGATCACTTCTTCATTCATTTTTTTTGCGTCACTCCGCTGTGAATTTGAAATCTTCAAATGTACTTTCTCTTCTTCGTGACATAACGTTAAACTGCTAAAACAGGGACATAAAAACGAGGAAATTCATCAACACAGTTCCATTGTTACAATGGCTGAAGACCAATGTCTTCTTATTGTGGCACGTCCCAATTGATCAGATCCCATTGAATTAATCATGAGATTTAATTATGCGTCAAGGTCTAAATTGTATTTACTCTTGATGCAAGATCGACAAGGTGTGTAAGAAAATTGGAATTTGTCACGATTCGTTCCGTGAAGTGTATCACACTTTTGATGCCAATGTTAATACGATAGACTGATGTTCTTATTTACTTATTTTGAACAAAAACAAGCAAATATCCAATTGCAGTGTTCTACATCTGAATAATAGCATTACATAAACAGAACAACTTTTAGAAAATAACTCGATATTAAAGTCTACTCATCATGTTAAGAATTAAGGAGAGTTCTTCACTTCATCTCCTGTGGAAATTGGTCTTTCTCTTGCAACTGTCCCCGTGGCAGAGTAGTTAGAACATCGCGCTACGACACCAAGGGTCCCGGGTTCGAATCCTGGCCTGGGCATGGATGTTTGTAAGTGTCCATTCATCAATTTCTTCACCTCATCCCCATCTTCGCAAATTAGCCAAAAGTGACACAAAAGGCGAAGTAAATAAAGCAAATCAATCAAGCAACTACACAAGAATTACATTTCACATGCTGCTCTATTATTTTGTGCTTAGTTTTAACCATTCAATAATAATGTGTTCATTTCTTTTTGCAGGTATGTTTCTGCGTGCAATACACACCGACCGTTGTGGTAATGTACAACGTTACTTTTTTCACTATAATTACTCACTAAAGAATCATGTAATATTGTAAGTAATACGAAATACTATAACCTTACATGGAATATTCCTGTGTATCATAAGTAATCAGTGGTGCCACCTCCACATGACTTTGGGAAAGTCATTCAATTATTATTTGGTGCCTTATTTGCGGTATATACACATCGGTAGTTCTTCTGACTGCAATGCGGTAGGTCAGGATTCTCTTCCCAGTCCTCAGGTTGGAATCTTTGAAGCTGCCCCTATTGGGATTCATCAACCCGGTGGAGTTAAGGCAGCCGGAGCATGGTACTGATCCATAATAGTCGAGATTGTGAATCTGTGAAATTCCTCCATGTCCCCCATAGGTCTATGTACACAAGTATGATCGTAGCGTACTCCAGAAATTAAGCATTTCCATGTTGACATATCCTTTTCCTTTTCTACATATGAGTAGTCCATTCCTTCCTAAAGCTTTGCCCCGTATTTTCGTTACACTCTGTGTGTGTGTAATGATAGTCAAAGAGCCCGGGTTTGATTCCCGATGGAAGCATACAGTGCTTCGGATCTAATCTCAGTTTTGGCATCTTGCCCCCCTAGTTTTGGAACCCAATCGCCGTCACTGGATGTACGTATATGTAAATGATAAAGAAATTAAAGGAAACGTTACTGTGGATTCAAACATATTCAAATAATGCCAGTTTTTATCGCAAGTGCAACATAAAACTGCTTATAAAATAAGTTTTCTGGGGGGAAAAATCGGCATTATTTATTCATTTCTTTAGTTAGCATCGCTTGCTTCCTGCGCCATTCTATTCTAATCAGCCTTTTGATCAAGTAACCTCACTGAGATTATCCAAATAGATGATTTAGAAAAATCCATATTATGTCTTTTTCCAGTTAATTTATTCCTATATACCTATATATGTGTGTGTAAATAGTTGATATGTTCATAATGATAAATGTAAGTGGCCAAAGGAAAAATGAACTTAATTTTGAGAAGCTTGGTGGTGTGCAAGAGTGTAAGTGGAAAAGGGGTTTATGTTCCTGCCCCAGTTGCAGACTTGTATTTTTGAGGGTGGAATACATGCCAGTCGTGGATGTTTGTGATGGTCCTGTGATTTATTTCGGCAGCTAAACATTCTTGATTGACTGATTTGATATATTTTATTTCACTGTTTGGCTAATCGTATAGATAAGGTTGAATGGTGATGAGATGAAATTCATGAGACAACCACACATACGGGCAGCACACATATCCCACGGAGGAGTTTACTTGCTGAGACCAAACGCCAGTGGCTCGTTAGACTGCAAACTGCAGTCCAGGATGTATTGTGTGGAACCAAATGTCAACCATCATTCACTTTTAAGAAGAAATATTTTAGCAATCAACAATGATGGTTCTGGCAAATTTAGTTTCACACACTACTAGGTCACCATTCACCCCACATCCAGCTCCCCTACGTCGTGTATTTACACCGTTAGGGTAACTGCGACCTACAAATCAAACCTTCTACGCCCCATTAAATTAGTAGCCCGACTGCTCGTAGCTACCGTTACACAACTTTTGCCTCTCACAATCCATCACGCATCATCCTACGCACTGCATTCAAATGAGCATGCGTCTGCAACCCCGGAGCGTTCTCATTGGTTTTTATTAATGTGCGTCATAAAACAGTGAAAGCAAGGAGACGCAACATCAGGGACAGCTTGTAAAATCCTGGTACATGATCACCGGCAGGTTTGAGCGTCCGTGTAATTGGGATTTATGTTTATGGGTGATCGAGTGGAGTAAAAAGCGCGTCAGGTTCGTTTCAATACCGGCTGGAATGATCTGGTAGGAAGAAAACAGTTTTGTATCCACTGGGCAATGCTCAGATAAATTATAATGTGTGGAAGTGAAAGTCTAACTCGTGCATGATGAGCATAATAAACTTAAAAATTGCCGGAAGTGAGGATGTCTTGTATTAAGTCAGATTCCATAACCTTTCAGTTTGTTCCAATTTTACACAAATATTGACATTTCACTTTGGATAATTGCTTATCAAGCTGTGACCACAAATATCTAGTTACAGACTAGCAAATAAGAGGGATCAAAATCGAAGCCATCTATTTTGATTGCTTATAGCAACAGTGATCAATGGTGTGCATTCCAAAGATACGCGAAATATTATTGTAAAACGTTGATTTCTCGAAGAAAAACCTTTCTATTCACCAATGTAAATGTGAGATACCATATTTTCTTGGCCGTACAAAGTCCCTCTTTTCAAACACTTTGCCAGATGGCAGCCCAGGCAAACAAATGACACATTTATACTGATATTCAATAATAGAATAAAATATAACTCATGAGATAAGTTTGTATTCAGGATAAGAAGGTTATTGTAGCTATTTCAACACTAAATAGCATGGCTAAGGACAAACTGGTAGCTTTCTTGATGAATTATATCGAGGCTAGACGTGATTGACGCATCAGAATATTATGTAATGCAACAGAGTGGTTTGAAACGAATAGGCAGGTAACAGTTGGGCTGAAAAGTTCGTAGGCTAACATAGTAAAAAATATTTTTTTGACAAAATTCGATTTTATTATTCAATATAGTTGCCTTCGAGGGCGATACAACGATTATAGCGGTCATACAATTTTTCGATGCCATTTTTATAGTACGATTTCTCTTTAGCCTCAAAATAGGCCTCAGTTTCGGCGATTACCTCTTCATCAGTGCTAAATTTCTTTCCAGCGAGCATTCTTTTAAGGTCTGCAAACAGGAAAAAGTCACTGGGGGCCAGATCTGGAGAATATGGTGGATGGGGAAGCAATTCGTAGTCTAATTCATATAATTTTGCCATCGTTTTCATTGATTTGTGACACGGTGCATTGTCTTGATGAAACAGCACTTTTTTCTTCTTCAAATGGGGCCGTTTTTTCGTGATTTCATCCTTTAAACGCTCCAACAACGCTATGTAATAATCGCTGTTGATGGTCTGGCCCTTTTTGAGGTAATCGATGAATATAATACCATGCGCATCCCAGAATACTGATGCCATAACCTTGCCAGCCGACTGTTGCGTCTTTCCACGCTTTGGATTCGGTTCATCACGTGCAGTCCACTCGGCTGACTGTCGTTTGGACTCTGGAGGGTAGTTATGGAGCCATGTTTCATCCATTGTAATTTATCGACGGAAAAATTCGTGTTTATTACGGTTGAATATCGCTAAACATTGCTCCGAATCATCGAAACGATTGTTGCTTTTGATCGATTGTGAGCACGCGCGGCACCCATTTTGCACACAGCTTTCGCATGTTCAAATATTCATGCACAATATGTCCAACACGTTCCTTTGATATTTTTAAAGTCTCAGCTATCTCGATCAACTTCACTTTACGATCATTTAAAATTATTTTGTGGACTTTTTTTATGTTTTCGTCGGTAACAGCCTCTTTGGGGCGTCCACTGCGTGCATCGTCTTCGATGGTCATTTCGCCTCGTTTAAATTTAGCAAACCACTTCTCAACGGTTGATTTTCCTGGTGCAGAGTCCGAATAATGTTTATCAAGCCAAGCCTTGGCTTCAACAGTATTTTTTTTCGCCAAAATGCAATGTTTTATTAACACACGAAATTCTTTTTTATCCATTTTTTCACAATAACAAAAGCTGCTTCACTCACAATGCTATATCTCACGAACTAATTATCCGGCAGCTGTGAAATTTATACACGTATCTTTTGAAGGTTAGTACTAAGTAAAAATCACATGGATTTAATTCTAGTAACGCCATCTATGAGTCAGCCTACGAACTTTTCAGCCCAACTGTTAGATGGCTCTAGTCAACGTCTCATAAGTACAAGTAACTTAGAG
Organism: Lepisma saccharinum; assembly: GCF_977018435.1. NCBI lineage: Eukaryota > Metazoa > Arthropoda > Insecta > Zygentoma > Lepismatidae > Lepisma > Lepisma saccharinum. The sequence continues at coordinate 16,498,356 of NC_139258.1, forward strand.
AAGTTGATTCGTATCCTCTTTTTCTTGGTAATTCTATTTCTCCTGGCACTTGTGGTTTAATATTATTATTTAATTGAGATTATAACTTTAGCAGTTCAAAGTTGAGCAGTAGCGAAAAAATTGCCTGTGGAACAGAGCTTTCATTAGTTTCAACCGGGGGAGGTTCATCATCTCTCTCTATATATATATATTCTAATTCGTTGCGATAGTTCTGTGGAAAACATGAGATATGAGCATGTACCTAGAACCAGTGACGGTGATTAGGGGGGCGAGGGGCAGTTGCCAGTTTTGCCCCCGCACTATGATAAACTTTACCTACCAAGAGAAAGTAAACTGTCCTTGTCCTCCTAAATTTGGAACCCAATCCCCGCCACTGTCCTGAACTTATAAATGCTAAGAACTAGTTTATTCTAGGATCGACCAAACAGTAGGGATCAAAGGAGTAATGACATTATCCTATACCTGAGCACCGTTGCAGTACTTTTCTAGTTTATGGCACACGCCTGATTCTCTGCCTCATGAGGATACACAACCTTCCTCAACCCACGAAACCATAACACATTCTACCATAACAGTAAAAAAAAAAAACAATGTAAAAAACTTAATGCAGTCAGTTCAGTCACATTCACAGCTAACGTAAACAGCCATTTAACTTTCTCCGTGTCATTATGACGTCAACCGGTGACGTGCACATGAAAGTTGCAAAAGCCTAATTGGTGTTTGACTGTCACTACATCCATGTTTGACCACACCGAGTCCTTTCCATGGTAATGTGGTACATTATCTTTCTCGAGGGTGGAGCACTTAATCAACTGATGATACACATGTGTTCCTGCAAGTTGATAATTGAATGCTTCACTTTGCTGAAAGGCATAAGCACTTGGTCTTATGTTTCTAGCCTAAATATAAACCGCAGGAAGACTATCTCAATAAACTCTTCGGGTCAATCTCATACAGAAGAAAGAAAAGCCAGAAAATTATTGAATGCAGAACTATCGGCCCTGATATGGCACTCGGCAGAAATTCTCCCCCGGTTCTTATAGACGCTGAAGCTGATGGAGGGTTAGAACAACAGTGGTTTCAGGAATGGAAAAGGTGCAAGAGATGCAATTGGATTTCTGTGGACAATAGGCGAAAGACCTAGAGGAAGGAAAATAAATTTATAGTAATTTGTGTATCTCGAGAAAGCATTTGATACAGTGAATTGGACCGAACATACAGACACATTGATTTAAACTCATGTGGACTGGGGAGAGGAGGCTCTTAAGAAATCTGTCAATGAAAGGAAGAGTTAATTGAGAGTTCAAGAAGAAATGTCAGAGAGATGTGAAACTGGGAGAGGAGTGCGACAAAGATGATGTCGAACATCTTCTTAGAAGAACTGGCAAAGAACTATTTCAAGAATCAGAGATGGTTAATAACTGGAGGAAGACGAATAAAAATATAAAAGATTTGAGGACGACATGGCCTTTTCAGCTTAAGGCGAAAGGATGGAGAACATAATGTCAGAAGATTTGTATACTCGCTGCGAGCAGCTAGGAATATTTTAGGAAGAAGACTCCAAATGAAGACATTTTGTACGGCAAAAACTTCGAGTTCTAATAAGGGACAGAGACAATGTGAATGAAGAGATCTGTGGCACCTTCACAGCTTTCGGTAGGTAACGACACAAGATTCTTTCACTTCTTGTAATGTTTTTTTTTCTCCACGTGATTGCCTAAACTTATGACGCGAGCTTTCTCCTTCGGCAGGTCCACCTGTAAGGTGCAAGGGCATGCGTAATAACTTAATCAGTTAGGCTCAACTCTCAATACACGAAGTACACGACCGGTCTAAATCGTGAGCTTGAAGAACTTCTTACTTATCCTTAGATATTCGTCCAAGGTACTCTCTTAGTCTCATTTCTTGCTCACCTTATCTATCTCGTTCTAAAAATTGTCTCTCTTTCTTTGGATCTTTGTAGCCATCTCTGTTAATCCATATAGTATCTTTTACTTCTCTGGTTCTTGTACTTTTCCTATATATCTCTCCTCTCGTTCGTTGCGTCTATTCTGTCCAGGCAAATTTCCTCTTCATATTCTTTCTTGTTTACATTTCACAGAGGTAGATCATGTAATTTTTGCACTTCTTTCTATCCTGAAACATTAAGGCTAAGCTGAAAGTATTTTGAAGCAATAATGTTTCCGATACTCTTCCCAAAGTTCATCAACTAGCTTAATTAGATTACCTTTTTATTATATTTTGATGTGATGCACTATGGGGTTTCATACCATCGGTGAAAGTTTAATTCTTTCAGTTATAAGATATACAGGATAATAAGAACATGTTAGGTTTCATGTATACTTTACCCTATCATGGCAATCCTTTTTCAGGCATCTTATTTATATGTTAATTATAGTAGTGGGTTAAAAAGCTATTTATTGTTTTTTTATGATTAATAAGTATAATCTACTTATTAAATAATATAAAATATTTCAGTATTATTTTTAATTTTGGAAGTGTTTGATCTAACTTAAAGTAATTGTCTTACTTAATATGTAATTTTAATGCTTATTGAGTTTAGAGAAAAAAGAAGTGAATATATTTATATAGAACACACGTTTGTAAAAACTGTAACAGTAAAACATTGTTCAAAATATTGTTCAATATTAATATTTATGTATTCCACTGCAATTTTATGCATCAATATAGCAGAATTCTGCTTTAAAATATTCAAGAGTTACATCGGACTATGCATTAAATACTGATGCAACATAAATGGAAACTTTTTGGTTGGCTGGATGTAATGATGTTATTTGTTTGAGTTGCTGTTTTAAGTCCACTTTATGCACAGTAAGGCTAATCGGGACTGGACCTACAGTTTAAAGTGGGATCCGAACCACTTGTGCCTCCACCGGGTATCGAACCCGGGACCCCTTGATTACAAGGCAAAGACGCTACCGTAATCACGTCATGTTTACGTGCCATCAGAAGGAAGAAACATTACATAGGAGAGAGAAAATAAATGACAGAGATTGAGAAAAAGGATAACTAGGATGGAGAAAGCAGCAATAGAGAGAGAGAGAGAGAAGAAATTAGGCATAAACAAGATAAGAAGATACAGAAAATGTATGAAGAGAAAATTTAGCAGGAACAGATACCAAAGAGAAAAGAAAAATAACAAAAATATAAGAATAAAGGGAAGAATAAGTAGGCAATTTTTCCTTAAGCCAGACGTATGAATCAAGTGACTCCCTTGGACCCTCCCTACGGGTAACCAACCCATGGATGAGAGAAAGAAGTTGTACAAAGAACTGAGATACAGAAAGCAACTGTGGGCGTCTGGCTATCTATTGTTTTTGTTGTTAAACAGTTTCTCATTTACCGGTGTAGGTATTATACCAAGAGCTCACTAACATTTCTGTGTCTATATTTCATTCTCTTACCTCTCTCTCTATAATATCACTGCCTTTTCGTCACTATACTTCTTTCTCGCTTTCTTTATCTGTGTGGAAAGAGCTTTCTCTTATTATATGTTCTTATATATGTTTAGAGGTTTGCATGTACGCGTAAGTCGGTCTTTAAGATTATGGTCACAGCAACAATTAAGTGTGGGTTCATGAATTTTCTTGCTGCTTTCACACACACCCAGGGCTGCTACGATTTTTTGATTATGAAATTCCCTGACATTTCCAGGTTTTCCAGTCAAAAAAAGAAAATTTTCCAGACATGTTTCATGATTTTTGCTCTTGAATCTTGTGTTTTTCCATTAAATATATAATCCGTTAATTATTATGAATATTCACTTTCACAAGTTAATTTTAGCAAATATCATTCTACACGCACAAGAACACGTGAAAATTCAAAGAATGAATTGTAAAATTACAATCGGCATCAAATGTATTGGGTGCTACAATCCCGTGCATCTAACCTTCAGTCTAAGGTAACACAGGTACATTATTTCACCATAACAGATCTCCACAATATAAAATAACAGAAAAAGTTCATGAACCATACAGAATTTTTCATTTTCTGGCGGATTTATAGTGTTGTAGAAAATGCTGATTTTTGGCTTACCACAGTATCCGGAGACATTTTTGTTCCATATAGGAATTCTACAGGAAATGCTAACAAGCCTAAGATCTATAAAATAATAGACTACAACCTCATCTTCACCAACCTTTTCGATAATTATGATCATATTGTTAATGTACTTTAGTTATCAATCAGATAACTGGACTGCAAGTTTTACTTTTATATTCTTTCTAATATCTAGTATTATAAAAGTGAAAATTTATTACAGAAATTCGAAGGAACCATAATTTTGCACAAGGCTGAGAATCATAAGAACGAAAGAAACAAGTTTCTAAACTGAATCTTTTTTGGGAGTGGAATCACAAGAACCAAATCCAGAAGTGGAAGTGAACTGCTTGTTCATTTTGCAAATTTTTCTCTTGCAGCCTCCAAAATGCATGTAAATTCCAGACGATCTGCAAAATTCCTTGGCAAGCAAAAGTCCGTCATATTTCCCTGTTTTCCAGACGCGCAGCAAACCTGCACACCGCTCAAGATGCCAAAACATGGACTAGAATTTCGTTTATTTTCTTACTAAACATCCTCAATACATGAATTACGTTCACGAAGAGATAAAATATGAATTAACTCCTGAAATATACATTTACACACTCTGAAATTTCACTAAGTAATCTAGAGTGACACTGAAATATAATAATATACTTAATGAACATTAATTTTCATGAAGAAAATTACAATAATTTTATGCAGAAATGCACTTTATTATTATTTGTTAACCAGAATTAATTTCGTAAATCTTGGCACATGTTTTCTCAATAATCCACTTAGATTTTACTGATGAAAACTGGAAATTTAAGTTCGTTTGTGTTGTACAAGAGTGTTCGTATCACAGAAGCAATATGGTCTAAAGTGCAGCTCAAAAACAGTCGTGACGATAAATTTGCTAATTACAACAATAGCAAAGTGCAGGTAGCAAGAAACAATTTAATACGTAACCGCTCCTTCATTTAACTGGCACATTTTGGACGAAATCGCCGCAGAAATTTAGAACACAGTGGAAACCTTCAGTCACGATTTACCAGATTTGAAGATTTTTTTTTGACGCAGAAGATCCAGGAAAGTAAATTAAATCTGTAGACGTTGCTTGAAAGGAATTGTTCATTTCAAGACATTTCCCTCAACTCTCATCTCTAATGGCTTGGGGCTTGAATGGGTCACGAGAATCCAAGAATTTTGAATGATTCGTGATCCAACTCCATTATCTTCCCCCTTCGCAAAAAATGAAAATTGTAACCAGCCAAACCATTACAGGCGCTTACTAACCTATCTTTCTCTGCTTCCTTAATTCAACGGAAAAGAATGTTGAACGTGCACGACAGTGAAATCTTTAATTTTCTGCTCTGTCGGTAACAATGCGTCAAAGCACAATTTGTTATCAGCACGTAAAAACATGCAACAAGTAGGATTTCCCTTTGCACATTCTGTTGCCCTTGAACTTGGCACTTTTACTCCGAAACATTTTTCTTTACTTCCTTCCAGCACGAATTAGCCGTGGCTGCGTTCAAGAATTCATCGACGCACGCTTCAACGCTCTTAATTCTCATCCGCTGCTGTGACGTAATTAATTGGCTTCGAAATTCGGTTTCGATCAACCAGATTCAATAAACCGTATCACTGAAACGGATGTAAGGAAAACTATCCGTAAAATTCTGAAAATTGTGTCTGAAAATATACACATGTCGAAGTTGCAATTTGATCATTTTTGTGACCTTTAAGAAAACTTTTGGTTAATATCAAAACGTACTGTGATGTGTTCGTAGGTATTCAAGAGCAATTAAATGTAGTTGTACTTCCAAACATGTACGACTTACACATTGGTTCCCAAGGCAATAGTAATAGCTACATTTCTGATTTTCTTTTGTTACTAGCATCCGACGTGACGAATGATACAGTATATATTAGACGCAACTTCGACTATATTCAAGATCTCATCGATGTATCCATTACCACAGATAACCGCATTAAACGTATATTCCTTAATTCGTATAAATTTCATCACTTTACATCGAGCCGTCATTAATTTAAATCAGCCTTTCAGACAGATACTCATCACGTTTTAATGCAGTCCATCCGTGTTGGATCAGTAGGTAAAAACAATGGTATTGGGATAACAGCCGTCTGTCTATTGGCAGACGTTGCAAAAATGATAAACAACGTTGGACTTGTTCAAAACTGGAAAATCGAGTACTGAATTCGTGAAAATAATTTTAAAATGCTTGCTTGATTTTGTACTGCCAGATTTGTCAATGCGACTTCATTCTAAAAATCATCGCTGAACACCCACTGACTAACGCTTATTATGTGTAGATATTTTACTATATACATTGAAATATTATTCCTTCACAATGATACATTTGTTAAAAATAAGTTGGCAAGTCCTATTTATCTTCGAAGTATTCACTTCTTATTTCTCAATTCAAATAGATCCTAACTGAAAATAAATTTCGAGCAACAATGTTGCTACGTCCATAATATCTTGTCATGCATAGGCTATGAATTACTTTTCGATTGCAGAAAGCAAAAATTAGTTTGTTTTTTGGTAGTAAATTGTGACATTCTTCTCTATTAACTTGGTGGGGAAAAAGTTTAGTCTGGAGAAGATTATTGTGGAATCACTAAAACGTAAACTTACAACATTTCTGTAACGTATTTTTTTTTTTGACAAACAAGCCAGTATGGTAAAAAAAAAAAACAAGAGGCAAATACACGATGCAAGGTTATTTTCAGGAAAAGGTGCAAGTTGCAGGAATTTTAGCGTACTTTCCAATAAATCGCCAAAGGCGGCCATTTTGTCCACTTGTTTCACTGCAGAATCTGAAAGTAAATATTCGTTACAGAAGTACAAATGCTTACCGAACCAGACACTGGTGTCGCCAAACAGTTTCGTTCTAGTAGGCTAAAGGACGGATGAAGTATTTTCATGTGTGCTCTACTTTGATGGTCATGGCTACAAAAAAAATTCATTCTCATTGTTTCTTCACTTTTTGTTCCTGGATCTCTTTTTATCTTACTTCCTTTTTTTCCCTTTTCTTTATTCCTTCCGCCAAAGTACCGGTACACATTAAACACAACGTGTGCAACACCGTAACGCACTGCGCTGCATAACAACGTTGCTGCTAATTTCAAGGACATCGGGGAAATGCAGACATTAATATTCCAATTTTGTATGTCCATGTTCGCTCTGTGTATTCCAGGCTTCAAAAGCAAAATGATCTTTCAACGTCGCAGTCCCACTATAGGTCTAGGTCAAAACGTACATTTTAATCTAAAAGCTTTCAAGGTATGCAAACCAAAGTTTGTATACCTTGTATTACAAGGCAGACGAACAACTTTCTTTCTATCACCATTGATCTTTTTGGCGTGACGTTCCGCCGATGTTCTTCTTTTTCTTCTCCTCAAGCGGGCATGTTCGAAAATGCAGTGTGTACTGCACCGTATCATCAGCTTCGGATGGGTGGCGATGTTACTGGGACGTTACAAAAATGTGTTGTATAATCTACAGCGATTACAATTAAGTGAGGAAATTGGCAGGTTTTTGTTCCCAAAGCACAGTTTACGGAAAGCAAAAGATTCGTTCTTTCAGCGATTAGATATAATTTTTACCCATGTTTACCGCAATAAGAGATATTAAGAAAATTATAGTTACTCTGCTGGATAAATAAGCGATAATAATTTTTCAATCACGACTATATTTGAAAAGAGTTCTCTTAAAGAGGTCAATGAAAACCATGAAGAGTTTCTGAACAATGTATTTTACTGTAAAACTTAAATGGAAGTTAGAATCATAAATGAGAAAGACATTATCTGTTAAATAATAATAAGGCTCTAGGCACAAGACAACATTCAAACCTAACTTTAGTGTTTTCCAGGATAAAATATCCCAATACCAAGTTTAATTCTTATATTTTGTGAACAATTCCCTGCGTTTCTTTAAGCAATACTTACAAGGGTTCAACAGGCCTTTAATAATACCGTATAAATACGTAAAATTTTACACGGATTCAGTACACATGTACGAGACGTTTGTGATTAACATTATGTTTATAAAGATTTCGTTGCAGTTATTTACAATAACGTTGAACTATTTTCATGTTCGTGAACAAAATTCACACAAAATACACGTAATTTTTTGAGTGCAAACTTGACTATGCACAAGATAATTTTTTTTGTTGGAAGTTTTCACTTGCACACCTGATGTGATGCGTTCTTCCGTAACCAAATCTACATTCCACTGAACATAATGAATTATACGTAGTTCATTCAGGCATGGTGCTTTAAGTAATAACAACTGATGACAACTTTCATTCAACACTGAAGATCCTCATTTTGTCATGACGTTTGCGATCTGGCTAGAATGAATCGTGAAAATTGGCAACAAGGGTTAGGCATGATCCTCCAAGCAGACACCGAGAAAAGGGAAGAAGGGGAACATCCGTGTGAAAAATTCCCACAATTCATCGCGAAGGTGTGGTTCTCACAGACGTTGAAACTTAAGGAACATTCTTCGAAGAAGACATTCCCGAGCCTTGGTTTTCAGTTTTTCAAGTTGTGACGTAATATGAACGTTAGAAACGGAACAATGCGTGTCATTTTCTGTGCCATTTATTGGTTGTCGTAATGCTCTGGACAATGCAATGGCACAATTCAGGCATTCTTGCGTGAAAACCTTACTTATGTCTGTCATTTTCACGAATTATAGAGACAAATGTTGGTTATTTAAGCGAGTTTCATTCAAGCAAGTACTTTCAAGGGGTGTTACCAGAGAGGAACGACATTCAATTTTCCTTACCTGACTTGTGGATATTTTTTTATTTTGCTAGCGCCGCCAAGTGGCGAATTCGAAGCTCTGTAAGACAGCATAAAGAGCGAAGTACAAGTTCTGCCGCACCTCCTTGTATGCAAGGCCTGTGCTGCGTAGAGTCTTGGTTTACATGAAACGTCACCATTAGTAGGCTGTTTCACGACACGTTGGCAGCATTAAAGTCACGAATGCTTGTTAAATAATGTAAAACTGACTTACTTTGAAAGCAATCTTTCTATCGTGTGTGGAGAATGTGTAACAATACCCAATTGTGACTGTAATGCTTATATTGTGTTGTGATAATATGACCTACCACTGGTGATGTTGCATGTAAACAGGGAGCGTCTTAGTAGGCCTCATATTTAAGAAGGTGTTGGCCGTACGTTGCTTCAGTGCGAATACATACAATTGTCTCTGTTTTAAAATTAGAACCGTTAAAAATTACAGTATGGGCAGCAGAACAGCCAAATTTGAAGAAATTATTGACTTTACACATTAACCCAGGTGGATACCGTTATTATATATGGTAAAAAAAAAGGTAAAGTGCTCCCCTGTGCTTAGCACCACGCCATGAAGGCGTATAGGGGGTGTGGGGGTAACGCCCCACACTTTCTTGATCCGGTCGTGAGTGGGGGTGATGTGATCAGCATCACGCCCCTGACCGCCTTTACCCCCCAGGGTTTCCCCCAGGTACCCATGTTATTCGACGCTGGGTGGGCGCCGGGGCCGCTTCCATCGTTAGAAAAGTTCCCGGATTTTTTACCTTTACCCTGGGGGGTAAAGGCGGTCAGGGGCGTGATGCTGATCACATATATGGTACGTTCATAAATTATTGGACACATGTGACCTGTTAACACCATTGTGTTGGTCTAAATTGTGATGGTATGTTCAAAATACGAAGAGTTTTGTTGCAATATGTACTTCTGAGTTCTGAAACAAGGTCCGGGGTAACAAACAGATCATCAACCAGTTTCACTGCCCAAGCCTCCCACCTAACCCACGATATATTTCATACCATCCTTATTTAACACGAGTACGTTGTAGCATTCGCAACAGCATATCGCAATGATAACCATCACGTGACAGCTGGGAGCATTTGTGCTGTAAATTATGAAGGACCCTCGTATATATATCAAATGAAACTGTGAGCGCAAGATGCCACGAATCAACCGACTAACAACTCGCAACGTAGGAAATATTGTCGTAACTAAGCTTTAATGTGCGAACGGTTATCCCTAAATAGCAGATTTATGGCTCTGTATTTCTTGCTAAACGCTTCGGCGAGTGAACAGCCATGTTGATTGCACTTTAAAGAGAAAGTTCTTTACAACCTCCTCAGCGCGTGTCCTCTTGACTCTAACGAGCGTCTTCACGTAGAGAAGACATAATTGGGACTCGTCAAATCCCCCGCTTTAAGTTTTGGAGCCACAAACGCAACTATAATTACAATATGACGTCATAATTTTAGAATTTACTTTTACGAACATCCCAATTTTCTTATATTAGAGTTGCTTAATATCAAGCATGACTACCGTTGTAATGGATAGGAAGGCAATCCGTGGGCTTCTTTAAAGTTAACATCCCAGCATTCGCGTAGACTGAGGAATAAGTTCTAAAAGTATAAAAGGTTCTTTATAATACCGTACATAATAATACATACATAGGTATTATTTATTTGTAAAACGTGCAAATCACTTCTTGAGATCCTGTAGGTATTGTAGACTCGCACTATGGTGGAATATCTGCGTCAAATTTTTAGTATTTACTAGAAGCGGGCATGTGTAATGATGTTCAATAAATATGGAGTTGTTCTTAATTCTACTCTTTGGAGATAGATCAGTTACATCAATTTCGTTACTTGAATAAGAAAGTTATCTTACTTCATTTGATTTAATTGATTGATTTTGTTTACTGTACTTCGCTTTTCTGCCAATCGCGACGATGAGTATGAGTGATGATGAAATTGATGAAAGGACACTCACAAAGAACACCCATGCCCAGGCCGAGATTCGAACCCGTGATCATGCCGTCGTAGCTTGAAGGTTCGATAATTTGATTTTATGACATAAACAATGTCATACGTCTCGAACACGTTCAAAGCCTGATTTATCCAAATGAATGGAACCACTAATGTCTCTTATTGTAAAAAGATGTTTAGAAAGAAAATCGTCATCACAAGAAAACAACCCACCTACCCAATCCCCATACTTCTAATAATCTCGGTATACGAGTATGCTCTTTACCCAATACAATTTGTACGCCCGTAATGGACATTTTACATTGCTCAATGCCTTCATTTTAAGGTGAATGCATACAGGTGGGTCAATCAGAAGTAGTGAACCGGCATTGGTTGACGAGTAATGACATCAAGAGAAGATAATCATATACCAATTTCAGCTTATCTCCAAATGATTCTTCTAAGTTTGTTGTGCACAAGAAAAGTTAACATATCACTAGAATGTAAAACGATGAAATTGTGGAAATATGCAGATATTAAACACGTGAAAAATAACAATCCCTAAGTAAGGATGCTTACGATAGCCTACGGAAAGGCAAATGTGGAAGCCATTAGCGTCATCAAACGGTTGGACAGCAACTTCAACTCACAACCATGGAGAAGTAATGGTTTTTTTTTCCAGTAGCGGCGATTGGATTCCAAAACTGGGGAAGAGGCAAGGACAGTTTACTTCCCCATGGTAGATAAGGTTTAGTATAGTGCGGGGGCAAAAGTTTCAAAAAGTGGGGGCAAGTACTCCCCCCCCCCCCTAATCACAGCCTCTGGTTTTTGCGACCGCAACAGACATGAAACTCAAAGTTCTTTATGAAATCTCAAATCACATTTTGTGTTTTTACCGTAACATAATGAACAAATATTTTCATACTGGGCATTTTAAACATTGGAATGTTACGTATAATGAGTTTCCATGACCATTTTCAATTTATCTGAGGCTATAAACTGTAAACGGTTTTGTTGCTTATAAAAATGAAAGCATCTTACGTAAGGAAATGATCATATGTGTACTCTACTTCGGGTGTTCGGTTGTCTGACATTTTCCTATGTACATAGTGCAATACTAGCGCATACATTCCGTATTTGTTTCATGACTAAGTTCCCCTTCTACCGTCGTTACGTCATCACAAGAAAACAACCCACCTACCCAATCCCCATACTTCTAATAACCTCGGTATACGAGTATGCTCCTTACCAGATACAATTTGTACTCCCGCAATGGACATTTTACATCGCTCAATGCCTTCATTTTAAGGTGAATGCATACAGGTGGGTCAATCAAAAGTAGTGAACCGGCATTGGTTGACGAGTAATGACGTCAAGAGAAGATAAATATGGGCTTTTCTCAGTGTATATCAGCAGCGATTACCACAGAAAGTTTTCGAACACGTTCAGAGCCTGATTTATCCAAATGAATGTAACCACTAATGTCTCTTATTAAAAAAAGATGTCTAGAAAGAAAATCGTACGTCAAAAGGAAATAGATCTTTCGCCAACACACGGAACGAAGCAAGAATCACGAGTCCAATGTACGTCTGTGTCAAAATGTGGAAAAGCAACACTCGCTTCACACCATCCATCAATTTCTGCCACTCTGCCACTCTGGCCCGCGCACAGAGGAGGAAGGACGTAAATAACCGAACGTCTTCAACACGCCCATCGTAATTTTCACGTCGTCATCAAAATAAACCAGTTTTCCTCAAGATTGTATATCTTCGCTTTCGCTCACGACAGGGCAAGAAGCAAACAGAAAAATTAGCACATCGTACGAACAAAGATGTTACAACTTGCCCATGCCCGTGGACCGATGAAATGTTCAAATATGCTAACGAGCCATAGACTGAGCTTTCTTGTCATTTACTGCTTCTAGTGTTGAAACACATTTTAAAGAAATCGGGAAATCGACTATAATAATGTAGAATGCATTTATACACTCTATCTAGCTGATGTAATTTTATGAATTTAAATGATAATTTTCAACTTTGCAGCGTAGATTAAATATACATTGCGAACTTCTTACCTAATGCATTAATCCTTTTGCGAAATACTTTTACTTGAGCGATGGGAGAAGGGGGGTGGGGGTGAACCCGTTCATCGACCCCCTCCCCAGGAGTTTGGCATAGTTCATTTCAATTTATATAAAAAAAATACAGAAAAGTTAACAACGAAGTAGAATGCACTAACTATATAAAATGTTTTAGAAAAAGGAAAACAGTGTGTGGAACATTCATTCATCTGGTTGAATGATTTGATTCAGGGTTATTAAATGTCTAGGAACCTATAAATTCTAATGCGTTCTATTGGGGTTTCGTTACAGGACCATAAACGTTGTTCTCGCACAATTTTAATTCGGTTCAAGTTGCGTATTGTTTCATTTCAGTACCAAACTTTGACTGTATTTAAATTGATCCGGAAAAAAATATTGCTGGACCGAATTGAAATACTTTACAGATAAAAAGGTTCATAACTGCCCAGAACCCATTTACGCTTGTTGTTTTGTTTTTTTCTCCCGGACCGGAATTGAATTAATTTGCAATTCCTGGACATTTTAACAAACCTTATTTGATTCTTGTTACTTCACGTTGCTTTCCTACCATTTTTTGCTAAATGTGACAATGAGGGTGAGCGATGATATGATGAAACCGATAAAGGAACACTCATGCCCAGGCCGCTATTCGAACACTGGCGTCGCAACACGCTGTGCTAAACACTCCACAACGGAGGCCGGCGCAATTATCTGGTGAATGGAGTAGCAAAATTCTCCTCAAGAATACGAGGGCAATAATAATAACAATAGACCCGAGTTCAGTTCCTGGGGTGGGTGATCCAAAGTCGGAATTTCTCCGGCCTTGTCCCCACATAAAGCTGCTAGGAGGCTCACCCAGCCTCAAATTGGTACCTGGGAGCATCCCTAAGGGGTAAAGGCGGCCGGAGTGTATTGCTGATCACATCACCTCCAAAAAAATAGCCGAGATCGAGAATGTATGGGGCCTAAACCCCACTTCTCTTATATGTACCTTCATGGCACGGTGCTATATGCACGTGGAATTTTTACCTTTAATTAAAACAAATTTGGAATCGCATTTGATATTTTTTATTGTTTATACGAGTAATTGTATAATAATAAATCACAACCATGATAATAATTATTATTGGTATATTTCTGCTATTCAAGATTTATCAATGGCCCTTACTAAAATTTCTGGGCATCGCCCATGGGTGCAATCAAGATGAAGATGGGATGTTCCAAAAGCTTCCCTCAAGATCGTTAGGATTGACTGATTTCGTTTATGTTACTTCACTTTTCTACCACTTTTGGCTAATTGCGAATATGAGGATGAGTGATGACACGATGAAATTGATGAAGGGATACTCACAAAGAACACCCATGCGCCCAGGCCGGGAGTCAACGAATCACGAGTCGCTCAGAATATATTCCCGAGCTACCGGATCGACGGTTTTGGTGACTCCTGGTGTAGAGAATTACGGTAAGGAAACACCGTTCTGGATTCAGTGACATACTGGAACTGTTTTTATCAGCGATCGCTGTCTCCGCCAGAAACCCAACCACCACCCACCTGGCTTTCTCCCGAGAATAGCACGGGAGAGGATTTTGGGTGGAACAGATTTTCACGGTGATTGACTAGCAAAGAATCGATGTCACGACTTGTTTTGCTCAGGTTTTCGCCTCGGAGGATAATCAGTCGTCAGCTTCCGCCAAGAAATTCCTTCGAAGCTTCTTTATCTGGATTCACGCTTCCGCTTCCAATCCTCTACTTTTTCCATTGTTCCTCCTTGTCTTGTGGTGGTATTGTTCCTTCCTGCACGACAGTCTTAGCTTTCTTATCTCTTGTCTCTTCCCCTCCCTCACTTTATGTCAACCAAAGATCTAGAGGCCACTTCCGGAAATTTTCATATATTTTGGGTTTTCCAAGTCTGCACGATTCTGTAACAGTGGTGTCATGATAGGATTTTTCCTTCAAAAGTAAATAAAAGGAATGGAATAGAAACAATTTGAGAGGGTGAAATTATGAAATTAATGTACTGAAAAGTAGAGAATATGAATGAAGTTTAACTAAAAGAGTCGAGAACATAAAAAGTAACAGTGTGAGAAAAGAGAATAAACCACCCATCGGTGAGGAGGCCAATTTAAGTAAGGTAAAATCTCATTATCTGTGGAATGTTGCCAATAAGATAATTCACAAAAGGATACAATGGCTTAGAAGAAAGGTCGGTTGCGAATTATTGAGCAAAACAGCCAGTGGGAAGATAATGGCATCTATTTCCCCAAGATAATTGAACGTGGCACATTTGAAGACAGTACACTCACCGCTCGATTGTTGCTGCGAATCTAACAATTGGTAAGTGGGACCAGAACAACAATGGGTTGTTAAATCTCATGAGGGCATTCTTCTCATGGAATTAACCTTCCCCCCTTGCCCCCTGGGGGACAAAATTCAGATGATGTTGACCTCATCACACTCTGCACAATAAAGTTTTCTGAAGGTGTCAGATTATTGGCATTGCCGAAGTTTTTCACGGGGTAAACCAAGATCGCATTGGCGGAAAATATCTGTGATGGCTGAATTCCCTCAGTGAAATTACTAGAAGAAAAATGTTCAGTCATAGTTGTTCTGGCAACACTTACTGATTTCTCAACTGCAGTGTTGGGAACGAGGTAGAAGTTCCAAGTGGCTGTAGCTGTTTTTCACGCGAATTGGATGCAAAGTTGTGACTATCAACTGCGAAGGATCACCTGTTAGCGAGTAAGAAATCACGTGGTCTACTTATGCAGTTGCAAGTTGATAGCTGCCTCTGTGTTGGCCGCTAACAGAAATACTAAGGCAAGACTTTGCCCTCAGTTCTTTTCAACAAAAGACTATTTCAACCTTCCCATTGCTCTACTTCTTCTACACTCGTTGGGACATTTTTCATAATAAAAAAAATCCAGAAAATAGAATCTATTTCTCTGCTCTTATTTGTCTCAGCTTTTGGGACATATCATACAGCTATTGCTTCTGTTATATTCCCATGTTAATTTTGACGAAAATTATATATACCACTCATGCTTTATGTTCATTTGACAGATATAATAAAAGTACATAACGAAATGGTAACGGCATTCTTGAGTTATACATTTTTAAAAGGTTTATCTTTCTTTAGAAATGAAATAAAGGAATGTTGACAAGAGGAAATGTTGTTCTCATAAATCTATAAGTAACGTCTCAATTGTTCTTTGATGAAATATAAACGTATCACACATCATGCTAATTCACTGACAATTCACGGTCTTTTTATTAGTTAATGTACGTATGTCACGAACTCTCAACACAATTACAAGGGTATATATTAATCAACGTTACCCTATAAAATATAGTACATATTTCAGTATATACCGTGGCGGAAATTGAAAGGAATCAACATTATTAAATTAAAATTACATTTATCACTTTAAACATTCAATACAACTTACTTTTAATAACCACTAACTAATTTAAACCAACTAAAGAAGTGCAAAAATTAAATAAATCAATTTGAAAGAAGTATGGTGTAACTGTTGACTACTGCAACTTGTTTTATTTGTGACAATATGCATTGAGGTACCATAGTGAATACATAAAGTCTGTAGTCAGACAAAATGTTTAAGTGCATCATTTATTTATTTATAAAACTTCACACTAAAGGCAAATGCCCATTTATAGTGTTGTACATACCATAATAATCATTAATTAATTAATATTCTTTGCAAAGTAAAAAAAAAATCACACTTCAGTGCATCCATCGATAGATCTGATGCATTTACTTTTCTGTGTGTAGTTTCCGCGCGTTACTCCAAGCGAATGGTGGAATAGTACTTTAACGAAGGCCATGGCCATTCCTTCAAATATCATGTCACTGATTGTACAGTCAACGGCAAAGATACTGGTAAGCAAATTGTCCACCGCTATTTTCATTACTTTTTATTCTATATCCTGTGTTGTTTTAAGGAATGAAACTATGTTGGTTCGAAGCAGGCATTGTTCTCTGCTTATTGACGTCTTTATTTCAATTCATTGTCAACACATTGTGTAATTCAGACCGAATGAAAATAGTGGTGGACAATTCGCCTACTGTTTCGCCGTTGGGTGTACGTCCTTACACCATGATGATGTAACCTGTAAATAGTCAACGACAAGATGGTGGCGGAATAAACCAACGGATAAAAATAAATGCTACTTTTAGAACATCCTGTTGTTTATTCTTTATCGTTTTCTCCAACTGGAAAGCACGCGGGACCGAAGTTCAAGACTCGGAAGAAAAGGAAATTCCTCCGATGTCTCATTTGCATTGTTTCCATCTCCATTCGCACTTTCCCCCCTTCTCCGTATCTCTTCACTCACTTTCTCGTACGTTCACACGGGACAATTTGCATGACCGGCTGACCACCAGCGCCTCTAGCGGCAGAACCAGACAGACTCGCTAACCCACTAAAGAAAAGGCATGCGCAACGTCGCTGTTGGAAGAGTGCGACATTCTCGCTGTGTAGCGTGCTGTGAAATCATGTGTTCGAATCATGCGACCACAATTCTTGATTTATCACATACACATTCAATGTAGCGGTGAATCAATCGGTGTGAATATGATGAAAAACAAATGGTACTTGGAACTTGTTCAATTCACTGCCGGGAAGAAAATATCAAAGTTTGCTTTACGTCTACTACATTCTCATATAGACTAATCGTGACTGGACCTACAGTTTAAAGTGGGATTCGAACTATGTAATGTGCCTTCACAGGGGTTTGAACCTGGAGACCGTTGATTACAAGGAGACGTTATACCTACGCCCAGGAAGAACCAACCACCTGCGATTTTGAACCTATAACCTCTGGCCTGTAGATCAACGTCAGGAATGATACGTCATTTCTGAGCAATTTGAACTGGTCTTAGTTGATATCAGTATTACATTGATAGCTATCTATAACTTGTCACTCATGTCTCTCTGTCAATGAAGGGAATTAATTTGTTGTAGCTTATGACTCCTGTGCATTGGCAGGAGGAAGTTTCCATCAATGGAATATACAGGGTGTCCCTATAAATCTGAACAGATTATGGTAGAAGGGGAAAATTGATTGATTGATTTATTTTACTTCGCTTCTTGGCTAATTTGCGAAGATGGGGATGAGTGATGATATGATAAAATTGATGAATAGACACTCACAAACTTCAATGCCCTGGAGGGGATTCGAACCCGGGACCCCTGGCGTCGTAACGATATGTGCTAACCACTCCGCCACGGGGGCCGGCGTAGAAGGGGAAAATATGAACATGGATCTGGAAATGCATCATAAAATTAACTAACTCTCTAGCCTTCTTAAACCCGAAGTTTTAAGGCTGAAGCAACACAAGCCTTCCACCTGTTCCTATTCTGGGCATGATCAATCCAATCTTTTTCATCCTTACCGATTTCTTTTAGGTCCACCTCAACGTCATCCCTCCATCTTTATCTTGGCCTTCCTACAGGTCTCTTATAATCAGGTTTCCCAACAAGAATCCTGTAAACTCTTCTATCCTCTCCCATTCGTGCCACATGGCCCCCTGACCACCTAAGTCTTCTTGATTTAATTATTAATAATAATATTTGGTTCAAAGGCATCATAAAATAAGAACGTAAACAGCTTTTAATTTCTTACTGTCACCACATTTGTGCCTTCCCAACTTAACTTTTTCGCGAATCTAAAATCGTTTTTTTTCCTCATGCATGGCTGTACAAAATCCTCCCGATGTTCGTCCAAACCCTCTTATATATTGTCTGCTGTGTTGTGGCGAATATAAGTTATTCCACGCGTGCAAGGTCGAATTCCTTCTCGGTCACTGTATTCTAGATTCTTCGATGTCTCACTAAGCGCACCGAGTCAGAGATTGTATGAAAAGTCGCCCAAGTACATCTTTTACGGCTGGTCGCAAGGTTGTGGCATTTGACAAATGAAGGTCGTCAAGTGAAGCTTATTGCAAGCCACGCAATTGGCTGCGCAAAAGAGCCAGGTACTTCACAGCGAACCGAACCTCATTGGTATTCTGCTCGACAAAAATTCCATCCGATTTCACCTCTTTCTGAACCGATTCAGCGTCCAACGGGGTCAGGTGTGCGTTCGAAAAGGGCGCGGAACCAGTTGTAGGTGATCGAAACGCAGCGCGGTGTTTAACTGTTCCCGTTCTCACACCTAAAGCGCAAAACCAATTCAGGTTTTGTTTCTTCAAGACCTTGCCTTCATGACTCTGCAGGTCATAGGTACAAGTCTGTACATCTTGAGAGGCTTTTCGCAATTTTTCTTACATCGCTACAAGGCAATGTTCAAGTAGTATACAAATGCCACGTAAAATGTCCATGAGCAGGTTTGTTGCAATTTTTAATCTAATAGTCATGGGCAATTCATTTGCACAGTCCATAGATATGTAGTTTCAGACCGGAAAATCTTGTCTTTCATCATTGGTCAACATAGAGCCTGAGAATGTGCTGCACAAGTATTAGCAAGCAAATTGTCCATCACCACGTTCATTCTTTATTTTACGCAATGAAAGCGCTAAAGAATGTCAACCTCTGCACCTTTTAAAAATCCAGCCTTTTCAACACGTAGAATTAAAGATAGAAATTAATGAAAATAGGCGTGAACAATTTGCCGAGCAATACTTGTGCATCACACTGTACTAGATGCCTATGGGATGCATATATACCAGGTAATATATATCAATTTATTATCCTATTTTCTGCGTAGTTTTAAGGAATTCATTGTACTGATACTGCTTCAGAGATTATCAGCTTAGTTAGCATCTTGTCTCAGTTCATGAACCTTACATTGCGTAAAACAAAATGAATGAACCTAATCCCACGAAACTGTCAACATAGCATTCTGGGATGTTGAATTAGATAACAGTGTATTCCCATTAGTTCATTTAACCACTATTTGGGGAAAAATACAACACTAAAACAAAGATAATTCATTATTTGTATAAAATAAACCCACCCTGCAATTTTTTAATGTGCAATACAAAGGATGCTAAATTATGTCCCACGTATTGGTAAAGAACGAATATTTATGATAGTTATTTTATCAGTTCGTCATTTTCAACACCATTTTCTTCAGACCGCATTAAATAAGAACATCTATAACGACAATCCGGTGAAAATGGTTTATTGATTGAATTACGGTGTAGCGTCAAATCATCGCCGACAAAACATCGCCAACAAAACATCGACTGTACAAAACATCGACGGTACAAAACATCGACAGTACAAAACATCGACAGTACAAAACATCGACAGTACAAAACATCGACGGCAAAAACATCGACGGCCAAATCATCGACGGCAAAAACATCGACGCCAAAAACATCGACCCCAAAAACATCGACCCCAAAAACATCGACGGCAAAAACATCGACGGCAAAAACATCGACACCAGAAACATCGACACCAAAAACATCGACGGCAAAAACATCGACGGCAAAAGCATCGACACCAAAAACATCGACATCAAAAACATCGACGGCAAAAACATCGACGGCAAAAACATCGACATCAAAAACATCGACGGCAAAAACATCGACGGTAAAAACATCGACGGCAAAAACATCGACGGCAAAAACATCGACGGCAAAATCATCGACGGCAAAAACATCGACGCCAAAAACATCGACCCCAAAAACATCGACGGCAAAAACATCGACGGCAAAAACATCGACGGCAAAAACATCGACGGCAAAAACATCCACACCAAAAACATCGACATCAAAAACATCGACGGCAAAAACATCGACGGCAAAAGCATCGACACCAAAAACATCGACATCAAAAACATCGACGGCAAAAACATCGACGGTAAAAACATCGACGGCAAAAACATCGACGGCAAAAACATCGACATCAAAAACATCGACATCAAAAACATCGACATCAAAAACATCGACGGCAAAAACATCGACGGCAAAAACATCGACACCAAAAACATCGACATCAAAAACATCGACATCAAAAACATCGACGGCAAAAACATCGACGGCAAAAACATCGACCCCAAAAACATCGACGGCAAAAACATCGACGGCAAAAACATCGACCCCAAAAACATCGACGGCAAAAACATCGACGCCAAAAACATCGACCCCAAAAACATCGACACCAAAAACATCGACGGCAAAATCATCGACGGCAAAAACATCGACACCAGAAACATCGACACCAAAAACATCGACGGCAAAAGCATCGACACCAAAAACATCGACATCAAAAACATCGACGGCAAAAACATCGACGGTAAAAACATCGACGGCAAAAACATCGACGGCAAAAACATCGACGGCAAAAACATCGATGCCAAAAACATCGACACCAAAAACATCGACACCAAAAACATCGACGGCAAAAACATCGACGGGAAAATCATTTTTTGACAAAGTTTTCCACACTAAGGAATTCAAATCTAATCCCGAATATTTTGAGATGGCTGCCCTAAATTATAAAGTGAAACGAACAATGCGTAATGAGCGAACTCAAGTTGCCAACTTACAGTGCTACCAATGTACAATGGTCATTGTTGTAAGAACGGCCCGCGAGGTCGAAACACGCCCTCTCAATAAAGACGTTATTATTAGAGCCCGGAAGTTCAAGCATTTATTTTCGTTAAAATAGGCAGGCAAAAAGGCATTTATAATGTGGAAAATAGGCACTAAAAATGAAAAAAGGCAAAATAAACCGAAAAAATGGCACATTTGGAAGTCGCTTACTTTTATATATAATTTCTGGCAACATGTTAAAATCTACATTGGGAAGAGCATTTCAATTTTCTCCGTCTTGATTGCACAAAACTACAAGGTGTTTTTTTAAGTTCTCAACATTCATTGATAATCGTCTGTCAGAGAGAAAGTTTTTCATAATAGAAAATGATCTTTCTACTTCGACAGAAGTTATTGGAGCATACATAGAACAAGCTAATGTAGCTGGACTCATTTTGGTAACAGCATTTTCATCTTTTAGAATATCACAAATTGTTTTCAATTGTTTCAAGTCCTTATTTGCACTCACTACCCGTTTGCACTTTTCCGCAACAGCTGACCCCTTTTCTCCTGGCACTTCCATCATCTGCTGCATAGATTCGTCAAAGATTTTCATGGATGCTACAAGAGTCTCACCTCTTTTTTCTAGCTTTGTAATTGTCTCTGGCAATGCACCATAATGTGCAAAAATAAACGACAGTTCATTCTTCAGTTATGAATAGAACAGAAGATTTTCACTTCACGAATTGAAGCCGCTTCATTTTCTGGATGAGCATCGATCACCTCACTGATTTTTTCAAGTTTGTTAGCATAATATATAGCTGCTGATATCCAGGTTCCCCATCTTGTCAAGACTGGTTGCGGAGGTAAACTAAGCTCAGATGCAACTTCCTTAAATTTTCGGGTTCGAGAGGGAGATTTCAGAAATATCTTCTTTGTGTTCGAAATCAACCTCTCCACTTCAGCAGTCAATCATGCACAAGGAAATGTTAACCGAAAGGCAATATCCTAACTCAGCATGAAATACATTTTTCTCACACTTTTCTCCTTCAGCAATGTTGAAACATGCGTGAGTTCAATATTACTTAAATAAGGCGAAAATTATTCACGTAATAAACGGAAGAAAAATAAATGCCAACATTTTTTTTAAAAAAAATGGTCAAATTTCATTGAAAAAGGCAGAAAAAGGCATTATAATTAAAAATAGGCAGTGGGGTCCCAAATAGGCAAAATAGGCAACATGAAAAGGCTTCTAAAACATTCGAAACAACATAAAAAACGTATATCCGGAAAAATTTTATCAATATATGCAGTAGATAAAAAGAGGCATTTTGCCAAACTTCCGGGCTCTTGTTATTATTATTATTATTATTATTATTTATAAAATTACAATCAATGAGATTGCGCAGTGAACGTGATTGTTTAGTTTCTGGTAACCATTTATCACTTCTCGCCGGCAGCGTTTGTGGTCGGGCGAAAGGGGAAGGAAGGCTCCTCCGTGTGAAAGATGAAAAGACCACCGACTATTGTTATTTCTTGTTTATTAGACGCAGGAGACCGAAAGGACCAAATACAACTTGACTTTTCCGTAGTGACTTTCTTTCGGTTCATGCACTGGTATACAACGTGTGCAAGTAATATAACTGCCCCCTTGCAATATTGTCTTGCCCCCTTCCCCTCCAGACATTTTCCCTGGGTGCCGCACCACGAAACGTCGTCACTGTGTATCGGTACCGCTGTTGTATTTGAATCAAGGGGTCCGAAGTTCGTTCCCCGGTTGAGGATAGTTGCACAGTGGTATGGATTCTTTAAACTATAGGTTCAGTTCCGATTAACCCTTCGTGGGTCACACGAGAAAAAATTACCTTGTTGATCGCTCATGGTGCCAGAGACCGGGCTCTTAATATATGTTAAATTAAAGGTCTAAAACGCCAAATCCTCAATTAATACGATTAAATATAATTTGTTTTTTTGTTATAAATATATTTGCAAACAATTGAGATTGTATAAAACTACAAATTGCATGTTTCAGTTTTAAAAAATAAATATACAGCACAAAATAAATAATAGGCTATTCCAAATACCGAAAATTTCAATGTTACATGTGCACCCATAAAATAATAATAATAATAATCGTTTAAGTCCTCTTTATGCACAGAGAAGTTAATCGGGACTGGACCCACAGTTTAAAATAAGATCTGAACCACCATGTGCTTTCACTGTGTATCGAACCCGGGACCCATTGATTACAAGGTAATACTGTGTTTATTGCAGAGACAATTGGAAAAATTAGTTTCTTTTGCAAATAAAGTAACTGGTGATTGAAAGTATTTTTAAATTTTTCACTGCACTCTTACAAATGTTACAGTGATGGGTATCAATGACCATCTGAATCAAACTGTCCATCTAGTGAGTCACTTTCCCTCAGAATATTTGCTCTTATTCCCTTATGTCCACCTTATCAGGAACGGCGTTCCAGGCGGGCTACGGGACTGAAGCCCCACAAAACATCTCTGGCTCCCTTCTCCCCAAGATTATTATTAGGGTGACCAGATATTTGTTGACCAAAAAGAGTATAGTCTATAGCTTGTAGGTGCGCATGCACAAAACATAAAAAGAAAACGAAAATAAGGGTGGCTATTTGTTATTGCTTCTATTATAGCCCCTATAAAATAGGCCTACACTCTACAGATTCAAATTACTTATTGGTGTAATGTAATTAGCTACTTACAAATACTTTCTCACCAATGGGCACCGTCATTCATACTTCTGGGATGATTTTGCTTTCTTGAGTATGTATAAATCGTCCTCAATTGTGGTCATGTCCACATTAAATTTCAGTTTCATTACTTGTTTGAGTGTTGACACCAGGAGTGTACGTTTTTCCTCTCGCCAATAAGTTTTAATAACACTGAAGAAGTTTTCACAATCAACATTCGTACCAGGCAGAGTAGAGTAAACAAGAATTTTATGAGGCACAATCACTTTTAAATTTGACCCAGCCTGTACTAAATCTTTGTACAGTGACCTCCACTTACCCATCATTGCTTCTTTTCTCCCCCCCCCCCCAATCTTCAAGATGTTTTTCAACGGCTTTTGAAACTGCACAGTAAGTGTCAAAAATATCATTCTCATTAAATTCCAATGAATTTGAAATATGTTTTGCTTGTTGATGGATATATGAAAATTACTCTTGAAATTGTTCATAGGAAATTCTTGAGTCAAGGAGTAAATACCTCAGTTTCTTGACATTTTGAAAAAAACGAAGTGACCATGTTTCTAAGTATTTTACCACTTCACAATACGATACGGTAAAACCTATTTGAAACAGAGTATGCATATTCCTCCTTCATACTCCCTTCTTTTACAAGTTTCATTAGTAAATTTTTTGCTGAGAATGGGGAAAAGTTCTGTTCTATTCTGTAGGAGTTGAAATATTGAACAGAAACTTCAATTACTGTTATATCACACCTTTCAAATTTTAAAATAGTATCATTAAACAGGAGTAGCTGTGCATGCAGAAAATATAGCCATAGTTCATTTGTATCATCTTGAAAAAAAATGACTATAGCAATTGGGGTATTTTCCTCACTCAAAAAATAGGCCTTTATCGCTTCATACTGACGTATAATTAAAGTAAATAGAGGAATCTTATCTTTGAGTGGTATAAAAGACCCTCATAATGGCACCCAATAAATTCACAGAATCTTTTCAAATTTTCTGTTCTCACAGTAAAAATACTAAAATGATTGTATATTTTGAAAACCAAGTTCTCAACATCTATGGGTATTATTTTCGCACATGGTACAGAAATTGCATTATGTAGAATATGAGCTCCACAACCAATAGGCAAAATATTTTTTTTCTAATCTGCACTCTAACTGTGCACATTTTTATTTCCTGATGTTGTCTTGTTTATACTACCAAAATTTAATTGTGCATTATGTGCTACAAATCCAACAACCTTAGTTTCCAAACCATATTGACTTACTGTATCCATCAATACACTTGAAGAAACTATCCAACTTACGTGTCTCAGAAACCGATGAACATTCTGTGTGTGACTTCGATTTTATATGTTGTTCAATATCATATTTACCTTTGCTTTTATGGAAAAGAGTATATTTGGGGATTTTTGCAAATTGAAAAGAGTATAGAGTATATGAACCTCTAAAAGAGTATAATACTCTTAAAAAGAGTATGTCTGGTCACCCTATTATTATAGTAGGTTAGACGCATTTCGACCAAAAATTGGAAAAACTAGAAAATTTCTCACTCAATATTTTCCATTAAAAATCTTCCATTTGGCCAATCATAATTCACCAAACTTGCTACAAAAATTGAATCACTATTTTTAGGAATAGGTTTATAAGGTGTGAAAATATTTTTTTTATAAGTAGGAGGACGTTCAACACCTAACGAACCTTTAAGCTTCATTTTCATAGACGAGCGCACAGGGAGGCAAGGGTGGCCGACTGTCCCACACTAATCCTTTACTTAGAAATGCAATATAATCTTATTGCAGTTATAATATTATACTCTAAAAGAATGTTACCTATTTTTAAGCCGATACATGTCCAAGCAACTACGGGAGAGGGAGTTGCTTGTATTACTTTGTATATAATTGAACTATTCCACTCCTTTTTGTAGGAAATTTCTTGTTATTAACACTCACTCATACTTTATTCGTTAGGTGTGAGTTGTGATCTGTGTTGCTTAATGTGGCTGGCGAATAAATGGCTCATACTTGGAAATTAATAAATTATGTGTAGTTGTTTTGAATCTGAACCTGAGAGATTAATTTAAAGTCACATATAATTTAAACAGTGTGATCTTCTTTTTAATAATGCAATACATATATAGCTTAATTCCAAGTAGTCCAACAAGACATATTATCTTCGAAAGCATCTTAAGAGATGCAGGATAGAAACTAATTTCTTTAAAGATCCTATCTGTAACAAGATGGGCTTGCTGTGCGAATGCTATGACAGTCATAAATTCTTTCCGTAAATATTTGACATAGGAAATAGTCTCAAATACAAAAGCAACTGAAGTGAAGGCAATAGAAGAGGACTGCTTTCGCAAATGAGAATGGCGGAAGCAAGGGTAGCATTGACCGTCTAAAAGTTTCCGGTTTATTAAAATTTACAAGTCAATGGTACTTTTATTGACCTCTTCGGACCAGAGGAGCAATTTTTATGATTTCACAAATGTGACAGTTGTTTCACAAAAAAAAATAATCTTGGACGCTATTTTTATGGCCTAGAAAACTTTTTAATCCTCCCCAAAAAAGTTAAGCGGCAAGTTCGATTGTGACCCCCTACAGTTAGATTGCAAGTTACGCCCATGAACTTGGATAGAGAAATTCCTCGTGAAACAAAAAAAAAAAGATAATACGTGGCAAAATGATGTCTAAAAGTGGAGGCGATTGGTTTCCAAAACTGTGGGGGGGGGGACAAGGACAGTTTACTTTCCCTTGGTACATAAGGTTTAGCATAGTGCGAAAGATAATGTGGCAAAATGTATGGGGGGTGGAACTGCCCCCCCCCACTCCCCCATAATCTCCGCCACTAGTTAAATGTGAAAGAACATTTTTCTACTTTGCAGCAAATCATGGGTTACCTTCGTAATGGGATTGATAACTGGAGGTGGAGTGCTGTATTTATCCACTCAAATGTAACAGTTATTTAACAAAATAGTCCTGGATATTATTTTTATGGGATGGAAAAACTTTTTGATTATCGATTAGTGCAGTGGCGCCGATTATGTTGGCATGGAGTGCAGATGCCCCCCACACTTTTTGCCGCTTTTGCCCCCGCATTATGCTAAACCGTATGTACGAGTAGAAAGTAAATTGTTCTTGCCCCCCCCCCCCCAAGTTTTGGAACCCAATCGCCTCCACTGCATTTAACTGTTGATGAATAACACAAAGCTTATAAAGTTCGTTAAAGGCAATTTCGAACGTTTCAACCATTGCAGGCAGTTGCTGAAGGGTTCTTATTTCTAATTCCCTTCCATATCACAACAGTAGTGAGCGGCGGAAGATTGTAGCTTTCCATAGTTCATAAATTCGGAACTTTCTGAATTGAAACGGCCAAATCCAATTAACACATCACTTACTGTCCTTAGTAAAGCTTTCCTTTAATTTAGAAATTAATAAATCATAATTTTAATATTCTCTTCACATGTAGCTCTTCTGCTTTCACATGCTGGAATCGAAATGGGCTACCATGACAGTGCACAAATTATTTTCTAACCTCAGAAATGAGGTTAATATACATCCAACCAACTAAATACTGCAATACGGTGCAAAAATCAGCACGCTTGGGGAATGTAGGCAGTCATACTCCTAAGACTCCGAAGAGCATTAAATTGCCCAAGCGTGCTGACTTTTGCACAAATGGCAGTATTTTATAGTGGAATTCGAGTCACTTAATGAAATGTACCCCCACCAGGGATCGAACTCGGGATCACTTGGTTACAAGGCAGCAGTATTATTGCCAGACTACCTGGGTCTGGAACTCAATTTTAATATTTCTAATTCATAGTTTGTTAACTTCATGCACAATCTACATTTGGGACAAAAAATTCTAGCAACCCTTCTGGTGTGACTGGCAGAATTGATATCAGTTGCAGATTAACAAACCCTGATGTTTGTGAGAGACGATGTTTTGAAGGCTTCTGT
Source organism: Lepisma saccharinum (assembly GCF_977018435.1). Classification (NCBI taxonomy): domain Eukaryota; kingdom Metazoa; phylum Arthropoda; class Insecta; order Zygentoma; family Lepismatidae; genus Lepisma; species Lepisma saccharinum. Next base: position 16,526,457 of record NC_139258.1, read on the forward strand.
CCAGTGGCTGTCACAAGGTGTCTGCTGCGTGAAGGTGGGCGGGGGAGGTAAAGCAAATGGGCCCTCAGTCGGTTCGTACCATAGTCATAAAGGAACATTTCTTCCACATCCACAATATAACGAGCATACAACGATCCCGTCTATGAAGTTAAAAGCAGCTTGCTAGAAAGCAGAAGGAAACATGACACTTCGCATTGTTTACGATTCCATTGTTTGAGCTTTGGGGCAAGAATCAGGTGTTAATAATAATATTTTTTTGATGTCAGAAAGTGCGCGTGCAGCGCGAAATTATCGAATCAATGAAAATACCGCTCTTGCGCAACAACCGTGGCTGATAAGAAATCTAAAAACAAATCAACCAATGTAGGGAAGTTTGGTCGAAAGAAAGAAGAGCTGTAGCTTCATGATGCTATTATCACAACACTAAATTCAATTCATGGAACGAATCAAGATATAAATTTCATCTGGGCGAGTTGGAGTTCTAGCGCCCCTCTACTTTCCACTCTGTTACTCACCCCAGTCTTTCTACCCTGCTCCTCCTACTTTCCGCCATCCTTCAATAATAGTAAAACATGACTGCATTATAAATTAACGGTTTTAATGACAAAAAAATAGCGATGTTTTTGCTGTCGATGTTTTTGCCGTCGATGTTTTTGCCGTCGATGTTTTTGCCGTCGATGTTTTTGGCGTCGATGTTTTTGGCGTCGATGTTTTTGCCGTCGATGTTTTTGCCGTCGATGTTTTTGCCGTCGATGTTTTTGGCGTCGATGTTTTTGGCGTCGATGTTTTTGGCGTCGATGTTTTTGCCGTCGATGTTTTTGCCGTCGATGTTTTTGGCGTCGATGTTTTTGGCGTCGATGTTTTTGCCGTCGATGTTTTTGCCGTCGATGTTTTTGCCGTCGATGTTTTTGGTGTCGATGTTTTCGCCGTCGATGTTTTTGGTGTCGATGTTTTTGCTGTCGATGTTTTTGGTGTCGATGTTTTTGCCGTCGATGTTTTTGCCGTCGATGTTTTTGGTGTCGATGTTGTTGCCGTCGATGTTTTTGCCGTCGATGTTTTTGCCGTCGATGTTTTTACCGTCGATGTTTTTGTCGTCGATGTTTTTGGTGTCGATGATTTTGTCGTCGATGTTTTGTGCTGTCGATGATTTGTACTGTCGATGTTTTGCACTGTCGATGTTTTGTGCTGTCGATGTTTTGTACTGTCGATGAAATGTAGGCGATGTTTTTGTTGTCGATGTTTTTGCGTCGATGTTTTGACGTATAACCTTGAATTACGTTATTTTACGTCGTGTTTCTGTAACTTTTCGCTACTCGCGAAGGGTTCCAAATTGACTTGTGATGACTGATTCAAACGTAATTTTTGTTCAGTATATTAACAGTCATTTCGCTTACTGCAAAGAGAGGCACTATTTGATAGATTTTCACACATTTTGTATGAAATGGATTGAAAATTCACTTTCCATTATTATAGTTGTTTAATTTGAGTTGAGTTGCTCAAAGTAATGCAATTACAATAGCAATAGCATTTTGGCATAGGAATGAGAAACATGGACGTTCGCAGGATTTTCCCAGGGAGGGCAAGCAAGGTACGTATTTATTTTCCAGGGGGGCAAAGGAGATATATTTTTCCCCATAATAGTTTTGATTTGGTGTTTTAAGTCCACTTTATGCACAGTAAGGCTAATCGGGACTGGACCTACAGTTTAAAGTGGGATCCGAACCACTTGTGCCTCCACCGGGTATCGAACCCGGGACCCCTTGATTACAAGGCGACGACGCTACCACTGCGCCATCGGGGAGGCCCTCCCCATAATAGTGATGCCCCTCAAAAAACACTATTTCAGTCTGAAATTATGATGTTTCTTCAACAAATTTATAATAATTAACAAATGACTGTGACTGAAATGAAATTGTGTGAATTATATAATTTTTAGTTGGAGGTGAGGGCATTCCCCCCGCCCCCCTTCCGGACGTCCATGATGAGAAGTCTATTGAATCGTCGTGTTTTGTTCGTTTCGTGAAAATAGTATCTTTTATAAAGAGCAAATCCAATACTCACAGAGGTAGAAAATTCTGTATTCCTGTAATGCATAAGATTTCAGCGAAAGAAGAGGCACTAAATTGTGTGCAAAATTTCTATTTATTAGCTCGCCCTTATCTAAGAAATTTTAAAATACAGATTTATGCATGAATTTAGACCTAACATATTTTATCATTGTTGTTTTCCCCTTCCTCTGTATTCAATTAGATTCGAATTGGAATATACTTCGAGTGCCATGAAGCCTTCCAAATCCTTGATAAATTCTGGGCTTTGAAAAGCAACAGACTGACGTTTTTGGTGTAAAAAACATAATTGCGTGATTAAAACATAAAAAGACAAGTAAACTGAGTCATTTATAAGACACTTTCACTCTTCATAACAGGACGGGCAAGCTTGCATTAAAGACATTGGCTCATCGTCCGTCCGAAAAGAAAAAGTTAAAACACTAGCCCAGATGATGCAACTAGATTAGGTGTAAAAAGAAGAACACTTTGACCAGTTCCTCTCGCCTGGCTTGATTCCAGACAGCCATTGCACACAGAAAGAAGTACAGGAGTGTCTGTCTTGTTTCACCAACAGGATATGGAAACAGAAGAAGAAGCTGAGTAAAATGTGAGTCGCGTAGCAGCAAATGAAGCGAGAAGGAAGCTGAAATCAACACCTAAGCTAGCTTCACTTCCTGTTTCCGTTTGAGCCTTGGGACCTGTCGGAAATAACGAACAGAGAAAAGGTAAAAAAAATGACAGGGGAACGGGAGGAAAGGGTGAGTAAGTGTTTCCATGACACAGATCTAGTTTTTATGTACCCCGTCGAGAACAACGTTCCAAGAGCTCGACGCAGCCAGAAGATTGACCACGCCCTGATGTTACCATTCAGATTTTTCGAACGGAGCTCGCACATGTACAGTTGCTTGAACCATCGAGGTTCATCTAAGTCGAAGCACCAAAATGAGCAAGGATGGAATGACGTTAGGGAAGAAATTTTAATGTGAAATTTCGTTCATATTCTTCCTCTCTAAATGATGTCATGATTCGTGACAACATTCCATCGGATTTAGTGGCGGGCACATGCTTCCCAAAGTGTTGACTGAAAACTATGAAAAGTGATGGTATCATTGTATCACAACAAACCAAAAAATGCTCGAGCAACATAAAATAAAAAGTTGGCCTCCGTGGAGGAGAGGTTAGCGCAACGCGCTAAGAAACCAGTGTATCATTGTGTTTGTCCAAACGTTATTTTCAGATTTTCAGCATTCATACTCATCGTAACGATTAACCCATATATAGAAATCGGTGTAAACTAACTGAAACATACAATCCTTCCATAGCGTCGTTCATTAACGCATTTCAGAGACTTTTAAAGTAAAAAAGTTTAGCCAAGTAGACTAACCGACGCTGAATCTACTTGATTCCGGAATATACTGTTAATGGAAATATCCAGGCTATCTCTATTACAAGATGATAGCGTCAAGGTTCTTGGAATACCATTGTCGCTTGCCTGGGATCTGAAAACAAAAAGAATTCTTTAAACTATCCAACTTGTCGAAGCAGCATCTGAAAGCTTGAAAAAACTTCGGCAACTCTTTCGTGATGAGTCTTTCGGCCACGGATGAACTTCCTGTTCATATTAACATTAAAATTAAAGTTTCTAGGATAACTGCAGAAAAATATATGGAATGAATTCGCGTTACCGGTCAAGTGATGACTAGATCCTAATTTCAGTTTCATTCCTAGATGGTTTTGTGTGCAACTAACCCACAAATATCACAAAACACATCTTCAAGCTATCGGTTCTTTGTAGAAATTGATACCGATATATTTTTGGGGGGAATGTTTTCCCTTTATAATTTAACATATATCTTTTTCCAACATATGTGTAAAAATTTTACACCTTAAATGCACCATATTTAATCCATTAGATGAAGAAAAGAAAGTGTTTAAGGGTATTATCGAAGGGGCGGGGATGCAGAAATATCCAACTCTTACATATTAGGCCTTCATTGACACGTGGGTTCTGGGGGGATTCTGAATTAAACTTTGCGGAGGACAGTATCCAACTCTAGGTCTGAGATTATGGCGGGTATTTTAGTTAGAGAAGGATTGAGCATTAGATTGAGGTGGGTATCAAATTCGTGTACATTACTATTGTCTTATACTGTTGCGGAAATTCTGGTTGAGAATTATTTTTTTGGAGGATGCAATACCCACTCTTCAATATCAACAGTAAGTCAAGAATTGGCATGGAAATTTTGGTGGTAGGATTTAGTATTAAATTTAAAGGGGGAGATAGAAAGCTCTTTATAAAGTGTTAAATTTTAGATTGTTAAGGGATTTCTGTAATTCTGTTAGCGATATAGTATCCACACGTTTTCGACGCCGAGTTCGAAAAGAGAAGCTGGAAAAGTGTAAATATCGCTGTATTGACAACACATTAAATTAATATTCTTGAAAGCCTGCAAAGAAATGGATGTAAAAATTTTCTTGCTCGCTTCGCTCGCACTCATGTGTTGCAAGGATGCGTGTTTGGCGTGCGCTTTAATGAGGTGAATGCGAAGATTTTATATAGCTGCATTACAAGACAAGCAATATTGGGCCTCCCCGATGGCGCAGTGGTAGCGTCTTCGCCTTGTAATCAAGGGGTCTCGGGTTCCATACCCGGCGGAGGCACAAGTGGTTCGGATCCCACTTTAAACTGTAGGTCCAGTCCCGATTAGCCTTCCTGTGCATAAAGTGGACTTAAAACACCAAATCAACGACAAGCAATATTCTCGATTATGATGAAAGATTTTAGGGGTAGTCTTAGTGCTGGGCACCCCTGTTTAGGGAGAAAGGACAGATCAAGTATAGTGTTCAGTAAAGCTAAGGTAGACACGCTGTCGTAATTCGATATGGTTTGAGGGCGCGAATGATATGATTTGGGGGAGCGCATGACATGATTTTGGGGGGATGCGCCATTGGCCTTGCGAAGGGATGGGCACCCCTGTCCTGTTGTACCTCCCACTCAAACAGACAGATGCAAGATTTTTGTATTTAGTAGCTAAAAGCAAAACTTTCTTTGTTCACAGTATCTCTCTATTCAAAAGAATACAAACTGCAATCCGGTACTAGTTGCCGTGTATGATCTCGGGAAACTTTATAAAACCAATCAGGCCCAGGGTTTTTTTCTGTTCCGGAACTGTACATGTTTAAAAAACGTTAAAACTACTTGAAAATAGCCATAAAAGTTTATAAAAGTTTTAAAATATTCAAATTCATTTTCTGAATATTACTATATATATATATACACACACACACACACACACACACACACACACACACACACACACACACACACACACACACACACACACACAGACGTGCTCGAACACACAAATAATTCATTTATATGTGCCCTCTAAAGCAAGCATGTTCCTACGCCACTGTGCCTGTTCGCCGAAAACAGGTAATGATATTTTATCAGACGGAAAAAGCAAAGTTCAAAATACTTGCGTAATCGTTTCCAAATAAGAGATACAAATACGTGCAATAGATTCGAACCAGATTACAAAATATTAAACTCGTCCTCCGAATGTCAAAAATATTTACTTCTCTGCAGCCGGATGCAGAACCGGATCACCCCTAAAATCTAATTCATTGGTCCTTGGCCCACACCTCAATAATTTCAACGGAAAAATCCATCCACGATTCTTTTGGTAATCTTGTCTAACAAAGAAACTCGACAAAAAAAAAGTTTCAGGGAATGTAAGAAGTTCATTTATTTCTGGGTTGCCAGTGTGGATTCAAAACATTCGATCATTTGTTTGGAATTTCGTCGAGATTGCGTGTCTGTTCTTCACAACTGAGACCTTCGATTTGCTCATTTTAATGAGTGAAAGTAGCCGAACCACGCCCAACTCTACTATGTAAATGCTGCAACCCCATCCAGCTAATCGAGCATAACATGATGCATGTTTGTTTACACATACAATAGTTTCCCAGACAGTATGCAACTCCATTAATTGGTGTGCTTGCTCTATTGAACTTATCTCTGCCTGACATCGACAATCGAGTTAGAAGTACGAAGGGCCGAAGCATGAACGCCATGTTTAAAGCCAGTTGGGTAACGTACACAAGATATGCGTGCAGGCAGACATTGTGAAAGTGCATTTGAACGTTGACTAGTGTCGAGAAAGAGTTTTTATGCATGAGTTTCATTGAGATTCACGTCTACATGGGTCTTGATATACTTTCCATGAGTATATTCATAATACAGTATCTGAATATGTACGTAGAGTGGGATCCACTAGTATTGCTCAGCAAATTGTCCATGACTATTTTAATTAATTTTTTTCATACATCCTATGTGTTTTTAAGCGATGGATTTTTATGTATGCTGGTGCAGAAGTTGTCAACAGCTTGTTTTGAGTTTTCTTTTAATTATTAAAGCCCTTACTGGGTCAAATAAAGTGCACGAACATGGTGATTGCCAATTTCCACGGTAATACTCATGGATCCCAGTCCCACTGTACACACTGAACTAAGGCAACCTTCAAGATTGTCGTAAAGGCATGTTTATATTCGAAGCTTATGTGTTTTGGCTGTTGTAACTTACCTTATACATGCTCTTACTCTCTTCCGTGATGACCTGATTTATCTAGGAAAATATGCAATGGCAGTGAAAGGACTGGTTCTCTATTTAACACTGATCATTCCCAACAGCTGAATGAATACAAATGAAATGCCAACCTACGTTCTTGGTTCCAGAAAGGTAATTCAACAGGGTTTCTGCAAGCACATAATGCCCCAAAACGAACATTTAGACTTTGGAATTTCTTAAAACTGATCAGAGATGCTGAAAATCGCCTGCATTGTGTGTTTTGTTTTACACTGGATTGGCTGAAGGTCTTCAGAGGTCTTCCTTCTGTTCTTAACAACTGGCCCATATCACACTATGCCTCACTTTTTACTTTTCGTCGCAGCGCGACGCCAAGGGTCCCGGGTTCGAATCCCGCTCGGGCTTGGTTCTTTATGAATTCCCGTCCATTCATCAATTTCATCACTCATCCCCATCTTCGCAAATTAGCCAAGAGACACAAAACGCGAAGTAAAATAAACTAAATCAATCAATCAAATCAATCACTTTTCAAATTTCATCTTTTTGCATGTTTTACACGCTAGTTGCAGAAACTAAGAAGTATTTTTACGTCCGTTCCTCAATTAACTCCTCTAACTGACAGCAGAGTCATTTTTTGAAGAAAAAGAAATAGTTGGTCAAAAAGATCTTCATACCTACCATAGTTCTTTTTAAGAGGCAAGCAAACTGCCAAGCGAGATCATTTACTAGTGACTTTATATATATATATATATATATATATATATATATAGGTATATTTGGTTGTAGCTTTTCAGCTATGCACCAGTTACATTTGTTTTACATTTCATAATTTTATAATACAATATTTTCTCTCACAATACAGTTGGTAAGTACTAAGTACATATATTATTTTCTTAGTCGGGTTCCTCAAAAGTGTTGACAAGGCGTATGCCTCATTATATCCTGTTTCTTTTAGATCTCTTAAGAAATACTCACGGGTAGTTACATTAAGACAACATTTAAATATAATATGATCAGATGTTCCTTCAGTTGCACCACACTGACAGATTGGGGATTGTACAATCTTCCTAGTGTACAAGTCTATAGAGGCTAGGGTGTAATTTAGCCGACATCTAAGAAGACTTGTTAAAGAGTTTCTTGAAAGGTTAATGTCTTGATACGAAGTTTCTTTAGGTATAAGTGGTTGAATTTAATAATATTTTTTCCCATTAGTCTTCCCTGTAATTGTCCATTGTTTCTGCCAACTTTTCAACAGTTCTGTTTTAGCATGCGACTCTAGCGCTTTTGTAGAAAATGTAATCCGAAGCAATCGGTGACTTGATTCTTCAGGTGCGTACTTGGCTAATGCATCTGCAATGTGGTTCCCTTCTATGGATGTATGCCCAGGAGTCCATACAAAAGAAATACTGTAACCTGAGTTGGTTAGTTTGTGATACAAAATGTTTATGTTAACAATGTACCAGTCTACATAGTAATCAGCTCACAGGGAAACATACCAAGATCCGGAACAAATATGTGCAAATTTGGATGCGTTATGTACGGTAGGATATATAAATATTGTCAGGCAAAATGCCCATCACAAATTGCATGGATTTTCCCAACTACATTCTAGTGTTTTTTTAAAGAATGAAATTGGTGATTCTAGTGCAGAGGGTATCGATTGCTTCTCTGTCGTTTTGCTTCAATTCTTGATTCTTGAATTGCGTAAAACAGTCATTGAACACGATGATGGGCAATTTGCTTGTTGATATTCGTGTATGCAGCTCTACTTACACAACAGGTCACAGTTAGGTATATTTAATTAACATGAACGTTTTATTCTCTTATATTGTTCTTGCAACTTTTCATTTTTAAACACATGTACCTTTCTGTTGTCCAATTATTGTTACTTCAGTCTTTTTCGTTTATCTCCTTACAGGCACACGGTGTTGCCGGTGTTGTGGCTAATAACAACGATAGCAAGAAGCAGCGCCTATCAACAGTACACACCAATCGCTGTGCATTCAGAAAACGAATGCGCCCTCTTGCTGGACGGCCCCGGCAGAACTAGTTCCTATGACTACACACTCAACACGCTCAGAGGCTCCTAGTAAGTACTTCATTTCTAGTTTTTCTTTTCAACTTTCTATATGCAACGTAACAGTGCAAACCAGCAATCCGATAAAATCTTAGATCTGGCAACACGGTCGCTGTACGCAAATCTAACATTTTGTCACTTCCAAGTTGGATAAAGGTGAGTCGATAACGAGTTGTGAGCAACCAATGGTAAACGAGAGATGACATCAAGTAGAGAACGTGGCGATTGAGAAATATATACAGTACGTAGAAGCACAACCACAGTGTAGAATTTCTTGGAATTCTGTAGTTTCATGTGAAAACAAAGAATGTAACAAGAAAAATAATCAGGATGAATCCAGAGGTTCACTATGGTATTCAACGAATCATTATTTTACTATTTCGGTTATATGAAAGAGGGAATCAAGAGAAAATTAATACACCAAAAATCTTAATCAAGTACTCATAAGCTTGGAAATCGTTATTACGAGCGACAGCTATAGCAACCTGGAGATATACGTATGTTAACAGCACCAAACCTGACTTACCTCACCTATTCACATGTGCATCTAATAGCAGAAATAAACGTGTGAATAGGTTAGGCAGGTTAGTATGAGTACTATTAGTGTAGCTTGCACAAAGGGCACTAAATATACATATGATGTGATAATAGTCACTGTAACAGGATATCTTCTAGTTGCTATAGCTGTCGCTAGCCACTTGCAGTAGCGGCGATTTTGTACCAAAACTTTGGGTGCAAGGGCAATTTACTTTTTCTTGGTAGACAAGGCTTAGCATTAAGAGGTCATAGTGAGGGTGGGAGGGGTGGGGGGCAACTGCCCTCACAAATCTTGGATTTTCAATCCCTTGGTTGATATGTGTGAAGGAAAGACTTGAGGAGAAAATATAAAAGGGAGAATGGAGTCGTGGAAAGAATTTGTGTCACCCATCCCTCCATTTAACTGTTTTTGCAGAGTCCATATTCGCTAATTTTACACTATATTTGCCTTTACGTCCTCTGAAAACTACCTTACACTCCTCCACGAAGATTGAATATTCTGGGAAAAACCTCTGTCATATCTACTTGTTGTCAGTGGCGGCAATTGGGTACCTAAACGGCAGGGAGGGGCAAGGACGGTTTTATTTCCCTTGGCAGATAAGATTTAGCATTAAGAGGTCATAGTGAGGGTAGGGTGGGGGGTAAAAACAGATTACAACAACAGATCAAATTTTTCACATCAGACAGACACTTGAGAAAAAGTGGGAATGTAACAAAAATGTCCATCAGCTATTCATTGATTTTGAAAAAAGCGTATGATTCAGTCAAAAGAGATAAATTACATAATATGTTAGTCAAGTTTGGAATACCTAAGAAGCTTGTTAATACAAGCTTGTATGATAAAAGTATGCACCAGTGAAACAGAAAGTAAAATTCGTGTGGATATTAATATGTCTGACAAATTTACAATTCATAATGGGTTAAAACAAGGAGATGCATTTTCTCCATTGCTATTTAATTTTGCCGTAGAATACGCTGTTAGGAAGGTAAAATAAACTAACGAAGGGCTAAAATTAAACGGTGTGACTCAGCTGTTAGCGTATGCACATTATGTAAATACAAATAAGAATAATGCTAAAATATTTTTCAAAGCAGCTAAAGAGATAGGTTTGGAAGTTAGCAAAGAGAAAACTAAATATATGCTTACAGGCCGAAACCAAGTGTTAGGTAATAATCAAAATCTAATTATTGATAACAACTTGTTTGAATCCGTTTCCAAATTCAAGTACTCAGGAGTAATACTAACAAATGAAAATGATATTAAAGAGGAAATAAAAAGCAGGCCTAATTCAGGAAATGAATGTTACTTCTCTCTTCATAAACTTTTGTCTTCTCGTTTAATATCTAAGAAACTAAAAGTTAAAATACACAAAACCGTAATTTTGCCTGTAGTATTATATGGGTGTGAAACTTGGTCCCTTACATTGAAAGAGGAACATAAATTGAGAGTATTTGAAAATAAGATCCTTAGGAAAAATATTTGGACCTAAAAGGGATGAGGGAGAAGGTTACATAATTTAGAACTATGTACATAATTTGTATTCATGTCCAGATATTATTAGAATGATTAAATCAAGAAGACTTAGGTGGGCAGGCCATGTGGCACGAATGGGAGAGGAAAGAGGAGTTTACAGGACTCTTGTTGGGAAACCTGATGGTAAGAGACCTATAGGAAGGCCAAGACGAAGATGGAGGGATAATGTTGAGATGGACCTAAAGGAAATTGGTAGGAATGGAAAATAATATATAGATCTTACTCAGGATAGGGACAGATGGAAGGCCTGTGTTGCTGCAGCCATGAACCTTCGGGTTTAAGAAGGCTAGTCAGTTAGTTAGTTAGATAAGGTTTAGCATAGTGCGGGGCAAGAGTGGCAAAAAAAGTGGGGACAACCGCCCTACCCCCACGCACAGCTTAATCGCCGCCACTGCTCCATGTCTTTACTACTAACAATTGTTTGAGTTTTGTTGTTAAGTCCACTTTATGCATTGAAAGGTTATTCGGGACTGAACCTACAGTTTAAAGTGGGATCCGAACCACTATGTGCCTTCACCACGTGTGGAACCCGGGTCCCCTTGAATGCAAGGCAATGACGTTACCACTACATCATAGGGGAGGCCCTGTACTATGTGGAAATGAGGTTGACACACGAGTGCCTTCTAAAAAGGCCATCCATTACACCCATGATCATAAAGGAGGTGGAGTTCATGCGTATGAATTCGTCAGAATATTCAACCAACAATTAGCATTGAATTATCCTCTGAAAGCCTTTCATTTGACTCTTAGAACAATCACTTTGTGTAAATTTGTGAGCAGTGTCTAATCTATGGCAAATTCCCGAACGCAAAAACAGTATTCGACGAAGACAACTTGTAAAAATTCCACCGCTGTGTGGTGGCAGTCTTGCCAGATCGTGGATTTGTCAGTTCACCAGAGCTTGCAAAAGTTACTGACGAACGTCATCTCGGCACGCGATTTGCCTCGATTTATTAATGAAGACCCAGACTGCAAGGACAACACATTGGATCCTCCACGAAGACAACAGTGTATCCACCTAGTTGGTAAACACTTCACGACAAGGAAAACCACTCGAATATTCAAGGAGGCGAAGGCATCACGGACAGAGAGTGAGTGATCCACTCGGGGGTTCCAATATGTCCAGTCACCTGGGGTTGGGATTCTCGGTCGATGACGAAAGCAACTCGTCTCGCCCCTGCAACACATTCATTTGTGCATCGGGTTAGTTACTCCGGTGACGTAACAGTGACCTCTACTCCTCAGGTGCCTTGAACTCGTTCTGGAAAGATGCGGCTCATCTTCACCGGGAGAAATTGCGACATGACCTACACAAAAAAACAGGACAGTGTTGCCAACTCTCATTTTTTCAAGAGGAACTAACTCCTATTCATGTACATGTTAATTTCTAATTCAAATTAATAAAAATACATAAATTACAACCAAACAAGCTATATATTTGTTTCTCTAGTAAATTAAGGCTTGAATTTCTCTCAAATGTTTTATACTTGTACTATTGTTCTGAATGAAGGATTCTTTTAAGAATTTATGTTGTAGTTTTTAGGATAGGGTCACGAAACTATTACGAATATCTATTCAACGGCGAAATCAATGTGCAAGGGAATCTTTTAAATTCTCTGTGAGAAAAAATCGAGCGGATCCATTTCTTGGAATTTAGAATTTTCGAGTTGGTGTTTTGATTGAGATGGTGCTTTTTTAAGTCTACTTTATGCACAGAAAGGCTAATTAGGACTGAAGTTGAAAGTGGGATCCGAACCACCATGTGCCTCCACCGGGTATCGAACCCGGAACCCCTTGATTACAAGGCGACGATGCTACCTACCACTGCGCCATCGGGAAGGCCCGAAGTAGTGTATAATTCGAGATAAATGCTTCATTTCATTTCTCGCTAGTTTCAAGGCAATCTGAAGAAAAGTTGAAATAATTCTAAGGATTCTTATTCTTAAAATATGAAATATTTTCAGTTATAGGAAACAATGTACTAAACCATGGAAAATGAAAGAAGTCCTCATTATTATTATTATTATATCATTATTAAATAATTAATTTGATATTTTCATGACATTCTTCAAATAGTAAAAGTTATTTGATTATATGTGTTGTGTATATGGCAGAAAGTATACTATTTATGATAGGGTATATTCTGAGTGGAACAAATGAACGCGTGTTAAAGTTACAATCTCAAGATTCGACTATGGAAGGGGTTACTGGAAATTTCATCTGGGGTAACTGAATCCACGATCTCACAAATGCAAGTGCAACCAACCTGCTACAGTTTCCCTGAAAGCAGACAAAGGGGGAGGGGGAATCTACAGATCCATTTTTTTAAGATAAGAACGATTTCGTAATACATAGCTCGCGCGCACACTCTCTCTGAACGAACGCACATTCTACGCACGCACAAACTCGCTCTTCCTTCCATACGATCTTCATTAATGCGTACGTGCGTGGTCCGTTAAAGCCTTACGCAATTACGAACGCTTAATCTCATCCATTTCGAATGTTAAACAATTCCGACAACCGTGTTCTCTTTTTGGCACCACAAGCTGTTCTTACGCGCTTTATGGAATAATCTCGTCATACCTTCGTACGGGACAAATTTGACTTTCCCATTACGCCATCAATGTTACCATAAATTATTGTATGTTAGCAATTATCAGCAATTTGTCACTTAAGTTCATCAATATTTCCAGCATATATTTATTATTGCTATTTAAAGAGTAATTATGTGTTTACTTAAGGTAGGTTATCAGTAAAAGAAGTAGCCAAACATGAACTACAATTTAGATTTTTCAAAATGTCTTCTCACGAAGTTTTGCTAGACAATTTAGATAAGTAATAAAAAAAACTGACTCGTGAGATATGAAATGCAAAGATTATCATTATTATTTCATTTTATGGTATTGTGGCTTTTATCTTGTGGTATTGGGCTAAAACTGTCAGATCAAGGTTCTTCTTATGTACTTGTAACTTAAGGGGAGTTCAGCATCCTTCGAAGGTAGATAAGAAGATGAACCGAATTTTTAAAAGATTTGTGTAAAATGTATCTCCAAGGGATGCAATTATATCTACAGGGAGAAACAATTATACGCTAAGCCCTCAAATGTACATTTATGTGCAAATGAAACTTCTCCGAAGTGCACTACTAGCTTGAAGTATATTAATTCTCATGCAGAATTAATGTATTTATGCTCAAATTCACCTTTTAGGGCTTGTTGACTGCAAATCATACCGTGAAACTTAGTAACTTTTGTTACACTCACTTCCTTGGAATGTTAGTACATCTATGTATACGTCATATGGGATGCAATAATACGTTTTATGTTATTGAGATAGAACGATGAGGACTACAAAGAAGTTGTCAACTCAAAGCTATAATATTTACTTTTGTACACTCGTGTTCAGATATATTGGCACATGCTTCAACGGCCTAACCTTATAAAATGTGCTACTTTATGTGAACAGAAGTATGCATGTCTTTTGTATTTGTCTCTATGCTTATTACACTTCTGGCTTTTTAAAAAGGGCGCATATTTTCTATTTCTAAAAATCTAGACAAACACGATACAAATTCACGAAGTGCATTACTTCCCTTGAATTTACAAAGCTTTTCTACCGGTGATTAGAGTTACAAAAAATGTATAGAGAAACCCACCTAAATAAATCAATATAAAATATATATATATATATATATATATATATATATATATATATATATATATATATATATATATATATATTTCTTTCTGTCTCTTGTCATTCTTTATTAAATTCGTTAGAATGTTAGATAGCCTTTCCATGAAGTGTCCGCTTTGGGAAAGAACCTGTCTTCAGAAAACATCTCTGGCTGTTTCCACAGCATCTGTTGCAGGTGCGAATTCTCCCACAGCTCACCGAAACTGGGCTGCTGTTATCGTATTCGTCCTGGGAAACACAACACTCGGCACTGTTCCCAAAGATTTTTTAGCTTTTTTTCCCTTTCGGCGGAGTTGGTTAGTACGACAGCACAATCTGGCGGCGAGTGATCGAGTTAAGTTACATCCCCATTCGTCGTGTGAGATATTCTCATAGGCGCAAGGCAGGTGCATACGGTTGAGGCAACTGAAGACAGTGAACGCTCATTGGCTGACGAGATGATCTCACTTTGAGGTGAATGCAACACAAACTAAATATATTATGATGATGCAAAGTAGTCAGATAGCATTGAAACATAGATTAATGGAAATAGGCACTCATGTTCCGAATGGGCTTGGTCAAAGCAAACTATTATAGGTGGCAGCACGCTTTTGATGGTCAATTGTTCTCCTATTTAAATACGTGGGGACTTTGATGCTGAACGTGCTGCTATTACATTAAATTGCAAGTTTAATTTCATCTTAACCTCAGAAATTATGTCGGAACATGGTAGATAGATAATCAGTGCTGCGAAACTAAGAATTTTAATAAAACGATCGTCAACAACAGAAAAGATATCGGAACTCAAAAAAGCCATAAAATTTGCACAGCACTTGTTTACGTCATTTGCAATTTTCACAATTTAAGTGCTTTATTCTTGTGAATCTGGTAAATAATAATATATAATAATTCCACGCTACTGTACTTTTATTTTTATAGTTGTTATTAATAACTGACTCCTTTTTTTACGTGATATCGTACTTTTCCTCATGGATAGTAAATATGGTTCTCTATTTCATACGTACACATTTATCGAGAAGAATAGTTATTACCAAAAAATATATATTTTCTGTTTTATGTCTCGCAACCTCTAGAGCTTTCTTATTTACAGGAATTATAATTTTAAAATTGTTGTAACCCAAAACAAAAAGGACGAAAATACAAGGAAAAATGTCTGTTTAATACAAAGAAAACATATTATAATCTTAGGTTATCGGATAGGGCATAATGTATAATAATAAATATCATGGGCTTACTCACTAATACATTTTTTTTGTAATTTCGGTAGTTTCTCCGATTCGTACTCCCGCCGTTGAATTACACACATTCTCGCAAGTCGCAACAAGAGGAAACATAAAAGCATAGTGTAAAAATCTATTTTTTTTTTATTATAGACCCATGGCAGCTAGAGACGACTAAAATTACGTCAAGTTTAGTGCTCTTTATGCATAAACATACTATATTTAGCCCGTCTGCGCTACCTGCTGTTGCGCTTTAATATATTAATTTTTAGGCTAAGGAAAATGTAATTCTCGGGAACTTATTACTTGCTACATAATCTTAAAGATTTGCTAAATATTTTTGTTATCGATTTACACGAGAAATTCTTACCTTCGTTGAAAATAACGTTTGAATAGCCATCCTATAGTGCTCCAATGTAAAGCTTAGGGCAACCAAATGACGAACGAAATTCTTTTCTAGCGGAAAAGGTTTTCAGTGAACAGCGCCATTATTGTGCACCATTCTCCCATGGCTTTGAGACTGATGTGTTCAAACTCTCCACACAGCGGCGCTAGTAACTGTCGTACTTAAGCTTTCAAATGGAAGTGACATATTGTAGAATCTAACACGTACAGTGGGATCCACTGGTATTACCGTGCAAATTGTCCATCACCATGTACGTGCACTTTACTTGACCCAATAAGAGCTTCAAGAATTAAAAGAAAACTCAAAACAAACTGTTGACAACTTTTGTACCAGCATACTCGTACATAAAAGTCCATCGCTTAAAAACGCATACGGTGTAAGAGAATAATTAATGAAAATAGTCGTGGACAATTTGCAGGGTAATACTAGTGGATCCCACTGTACATGAAGGAGTGATGTCCAGGGAGGAAGTGTGTGGAGCGCACTGCGCATCAAGGTCCTGCAACATAACAACTTCAAACAAACTGTTCTGAAAAGAATTTAACAAATACAATGCCAATAGTAAAAAATCCTTTGCGTACCTCTACCATGTCACAAGACTGCCATAATTATCTTAACGTACAATTGGTTTCCGATTTATGGAATAATTTCGAATTATTGCACACAATTTTTGAAAAAAATAATCGAATTAAGTAACCGGTGTTGTGCCTATTTCACATGAATAAAAATGGTTGAATAGTTAAAAGTTTTAGGAAGAATCCTCCTTAACCGATAAGACAATCAATCTGTAACAGTAAAATAGCGGTCAACGAACAAGCACTCTATAAAATAAAACTCTTTATCCAAGCATGTAATTACTTACTTTAAAATGAAAAACTTTCGACGATCTACTGTTACCATTCACTCACAAAATTATTTTATAATCACTTATACTTTCTTGTTAAAACATTCTTTGATACTGACAACGATTGATCGTCGAATAGAATAGGATTTTAATGATATTCGTGGATAAAACTCAATAATAAAAATTATAAAATGTATATTTCACGAATATTGGAAGACAAACGATTCTATAATTCATCGCTTTAACATAATAAAATTTGTTCATGCGAGAAGTCCTATTCGACGAATTTTATCAAATTAGTCACAAACTAATTTCCAATATCTCCTCATAGTGTCATTAAACTTGCTTATATTTTTTGTTTATGGAGTGTTAATTGAATTGGACCTTTCCTTTTACTCTGATCTTCCCGAATAACCAGGGGCGCCTCCCTGGGGCTTCTGAAAGTATCAAATTACCACTGCGAAACGCCCAAGAAGGAAAAAGTATAGCTTTCTCTTTCCACGAAGATGGAAAAATGATCTAACATACCCCAAAGCACAGCTTTCGTACCCGCCCAGCCATCCCGTATATGCGTAAGCCAGCGTAATCAACAATCCTTTCCAAATCTCTTCAAAGCCCTTCATTACAACACTCTCCCGCACAAAATTAGAGACTCCCGAATATCAAGTTTTCGCGGCCAACCTGTCAGAATCACCGCCAGTCATTCCACGCGCCCATATTTCACGCAACACGTTTTGCAGCGTCGAAGTTAGGGTTCGAAGCATGCAGCTGAATTCTTCACAAGCCTTCAGCACGAGCATCTGAAATCGTATGCCAACTTCTTTTCTTCCAGCTAGTTTCTTGCAATCATCATTTGTTACTCTCATGTTGCATCTTGTCATGTGTTGCTCGTGTACTGACACGCCCTTGCACGAATACTTAAAGCTTGCTTTAAACTTAATGGATCAAAGCACGCAATGTTGCGCTGGTTAAAGTTGCAATACGCACAGATGAATCCATGTTTGTTCTGGAATTTTCGTATGATGTGTTATAAATTTCCAGAAAACATGAGTTCTGAAGTTCTGTTGATTTACATTTAAGACTTTCCCTAGACAAATCAATGTAAGTTAACTCAGATCTCTAAATTAACTAAATCAAACTGTCAAAATTAAGTTGTTATTCTTTAGAAATTCGAAGTCCACCATGTGACGTCATCAAACCGTGATGTTAAATAGTCTGGACAGACCCAATTGCACCTTGCATCCAGATCTAAAACATTATGACGTCTCCTCACACTGTTGTCAGGCACTTTTATTGCAATGATTTTCCGTTCAGACTACACCTGGCAACAAAGGATCATTTCAGTTTATGCTGTCGAATATTATCTGCGGTTTCAATACGAATAAGAAATCTGACAAAAATATACCCTGTGAAACGCCGAGCTAATTGAGATCCAAAAATAACATTTTGTGGCATTATTGGTGTGTGCGACAAATGCCAGCTTAGTAAAACAAAACGAATCATGATCAGTCTGACTTTTGCTCGAAACACGTGATCAGCCTGTCTCTGGAGCTACCAATGCCACACAGTTAACATTTGTTAAGCTTCAAGATATTTCAAATATGATCTGCAGGCGATATTTCTTTCCGGAAAATTTCTAATCATTGAGCATGTTCCTTTTACTCTATGCGACGGAAGTGATACTAGTTTAAAACGAACAACTATTGTCTTCATTTCCTATTTTATTTCCTTCATCAGATTCGTGAGTTTCCATCCAGTTCAAAGTAGGTTATGTTTCAGGGTATAGTGGTATCCATGAGTATTACCGTGCAAATTGTCCATCACCATGTTCGTGCACTTTATTTGACCCAATAAGAGCTTCAAGAATTAAAAGAAACTCAAAACAAGCTGTTTACAACTTCTGCACCAGCATACATAAAATCCATCGCTTAACAACACATAGAATGTAAGAGAAAATTTAATGAAAATAGTCATGGACAATTTGCCGAGCAATACTAGTAGATCCCACTGTACTACAATCATTATGTGTAAAGTATCTATGATGGTATATTTTGACTTTTAATGTCTGTTTCGATTATTAGTGCCTATAAATGCCTAAAATGTTTTTAAAGGGAAGAAAATAATGTTCCAACTGCTAAAAATGTGTTTTTGTGCCGCTTTTGTTTACGTTTCACAAAGATTCAGATAGCATAGGAAGTTGCCCCTCTCCCCTCTTGACGACTAAAACTAACAATTAAAATTCAATAAACATAAGAGTAAATAGGGATCTCCTCTTGACGTCACACCGTTCCTTTACACAAAACAAGACTTCCTATTCAATGAAGATCAATTTCACGAATAACGCAAAGTGCTGAAACTCTACCTCGTTGTATGCTACCAGTTTTTCGAGCATAGGTTTCTGCACACCCACTTTGAACAGACCGCTCTAGAAAAATTTGGTAACAATCGAATTCGTGTGTTATCCGCCTAAGAAAATCTGTATTAATTTAATTCCACTTTTTACGCATTGTCAGAAGATGCATAAAATAAGGCCTGTGCAAAAATTTTCATTACATCATCAATTGTCACGAATACTGAAGAAAGAAAATAACGAAAAAACAAAGTATAAGTCCCCTTTTAAGCTACGGCTCTGCCTTCAAACATTCTTCTTCCAAATTGAATAATATCTTACTTATCGCCACTGAGCGATCTTGCATTGCCAACGTGACGTCATCGTAATTGCACACCCTTCATGCAACCACCGTGGGATTCGAAGGGCCGAGTTGCAATGCAAAACATCAATATGCCCAAACCATTCTCGTCGAATAATAGGTTACACAATTGCTTTCCCATACCAAAAGGAAGACCAGAAAACAATTTTGTAGAACGTGAAGAAATGCACGTGTACTTACCAAGCAGTTGTGGCCTTTCACTTTATCTTGCTTGCTGCGCACAGACTATCTCCCAAAGGGCATTCTTTCAGCAGAAACACCCAATTTCTCATTTCCATGTCACGTCTTCACTACATGGACTTCCGGCATGTTTTCTTTACATTACAGTCAGTTGCGGCGATTGGGTACCAAAACTGGAAGGGGGCAAGGACAGTTTGCTTTCCCTTGGTAGATAAGGTTTAGCATAGTGCGGGGGCAACTGCCCTTCACGCCCTCTAATCGCCGACACTGGTTAGTGTGCATGCAGTATTTGCTAAAGCGCGTAAATTCTTTATCATCAGCGAGAAACTTGAATGAAAAAATTACAAATTTTAAATATTACGGATAAAACGCGATTTTTCATGTTGTTTTCGTGCTGTTTATCACCAGCGAAGTACAATAGTAATTAAAATTCAGGACATTTTCTTGGAAGAAAAAAGTATCAAACCAAATGTACACCTTCTTGAAAACAACAGTTGCTCCTTCAGCGTACATACATTTCAATCTTTATCTTGATTTTGAGTATCTTAAGGTGAATTTACTCAGAAGGGTATCATACTTGTTGACAAGTGCGTATTCATTAATTCATTAACTACTAGATTACAAATGATTTACTAGACTAACACAAGTTTAGCTGATTGGTTAGTTCCAGGAAAAGAGAGAGTGCACAATACAAACAACTCTATTCTTCTATTTAGAAATTGAAATCCTCTCTAACCACCCTAAATGTATAATTGTCTCAATTAGTTGCTTTGTATATTTTAATAACTTTCAGTATTTTTCTTGGGAACTGGGACAGCTAAAATTCCCGGAGAATCATTTCGGGATTGTGCGACACAGAGATCTGTTCTGAAACTGCCCGGAAATATAACATCCCTATAGAACAGTTATATTAAAGCTTTGTTGTTATTATTATTTTTTTGTATTAGCGTGATAAACATTGAATAATTATTTCATTTTGTGATGCATTAAGGCTCTTGTTAAAGAATCTTTGCTCGATATTCAATTTCTATTGTGATTTTTTAATTAAGTTAATATTTGACTGAATTATTCTCATCTTTCTGAAAACATATGCCTTTATATTGACTTTATACTAATATCCTTTTGTATTTTCACAGCGGATATGGAGGCCAACACACGTGTATAACCTACGACGCCGTCAATCAAGCGTATTTGCAAGCGAGAAAGCGAATAAGTAAGTATAATTAAATAACATAATGTGCACCTTTTGTTTAAAAAAAACAATCAAGCATTAAAATCTCATTCAGAATTTATTATAATTTTTGAGATGTAGCATCAGTATATGTGTTTTACTTACATTGTAAACGTGATAATCACACCATGTGAAGACATATGAGGGAATAAGGGGTTCACAGCGCAAGTGGCGTAACTCAATTCAACACAGTTTTGAGAAAAAGGCACATTTATATAACTTAGTACTGGTTAGCTGTTGGAGCACAAATATAGTCGTGCCTCTATGAGTATAAATTTGAAACTTAGGAGATACTTCTAGCACTGAAATTTTGATATTTCACAGTTCTAAATCATCACAGTTTCATATAAATCCATTTTCATGTCTTCTAAACCCGTGATATCTCTACATACCCGTGTAAATATATCGCGATACTAAGCACATTATTATTACAATAATAACATATCAGTAGCAACACTAGTAGTACTACAATTGTAATTCAGTTCAAGACTGAGATAAAAAGTTACTACACGTAAGATCATGTTGGTGATGAACCTGGCTAGACGTTAATTCAACTTGATATAAGCCTAACCATATGATGAGTAGAACAATCAAGCACAGGGTGCTACGTTGTTAAGACAATTAGCAGAAACCGGTTTCTTGAAAGAAAAGCATCGCTACCTTAATGTCCCGAGTAAATATGAAATGTCCACGCGCGGGCCACCTGAACAAATTGCCTTCCGTCTGGAAACAATGTTAACTGTGACCACAAACAATCAAAAGCAGATATGGACAAATCGCAACAACGTTATGCAATAGAGCTGAACAATTGTGAGAGCTCGGAGATCGGTGTTCCTTTCCGCGTTCCACGACACTCTCTCGACAATCTACAGTGTGCTGACGTTATTCTTTTGTTTGGGTTCTTCTTTCGTTTTGATCAGGGAACAACGTTGAGATTTTTAACGCTTGGTCATTGTTTTTCGTACGTCGTGATCCACACTCCAGGGAAACTTTTTATCTTCCTTCCGTGTAACTCTGGGAACTTTTTCTGTTTTCCGGTAGAGGCGCTCGTCTAGCTTTATGGATTTTCAATTGTTTTCACAAGCATTTGACTTGTGTGGAGAAAGCATTGCATCACTAAAAGAATGCTTCACTCGCACACCACGAAACTACTTCGTCATGGAATAATTTCGTAACACGAATTTCTATGCGGTGTAAGGAAAATCTGTGCGCTTAGAAAGAAACCAGACATTTTGTGTGCAAGCTAAAAATAGTCGAAGCTGAAATTACAGAACGGTTTTCTTCTTCGAACGTTCTCGCAGAACTATTGACATTGGTCCTTTGCTGTTGCTTGTTAAATGTATTCAGTACAAAAATAACCTGGCCTCTCCGATGGCGTAGTGGTAACATCGTCGCTTTGTAATCAAGCAGTCCTGCGATCGATATCCGGTGGAGGCACATTGCACAGTGGCACTGATACAACTTTAAACTTTAGATTCAGTCCCGATCAGCTTATACGTGCAAAACGTTATAACATTCAACAGCAAAGGACAGTAGATTGTCAATCGGTATTTAATGCATTTTTTACTTACATCTTACGTGCTTTTATGGAATGAAATCGTTCTGAAGCTGGTACAGAGTTGGTCAACTGCTTTGTTTGTCTGTTTTAAGTTCTTCAACCACACATTGCGTGGAAGAAAGTGAATGCAAATTGCAATCAACAGCTTATCTGGTAATATTTACATAATACAGTGGGATACATAAGTATTACTAAAGCAATTTGTCCATCACCATGTTTAATCACCACTCATCCTCATTATTGTGATTGATTACCATGGCAGATGTACAAAATTTTAAAATGGCAGAGAGATCGTTAGTTTTAGGTAGGAATGGCATCAAATAACCTAATTCAAATAGCAAAGTGCCAAAACAAAACTGATGGTCTAAATGAATCATGCTAAATGCTTCTTTTACAGGCAGGTCTAACAATTAACGCCTAACGACTAAAAACTGCCTCTTTCTCTCTTTACAGATGTGGCGCAACCGAAATCCGACTGGAGGCCGGAAGATGTCGCGTCGGTCGGCGAACTCCTTTTAGACGTCTCCATAAATTTAGCCAAAACGTGAGCACAGTAGAATTTAGAAAAACATCAAAATTAAAGCCTTTTTAAATTTTTAAGTCTGTTGACAGTGAAGCCATTTCTTGAGTTCAGCTGTACAGTATTTTCTGACGTTTAATGTTACCTACATCACCTTATTATAACTGTCGACACTTCCTACATAAGCAGGCGTCGTTACGCAACGAATGTATAACGGCTTAGGCATATTTGGCAGGAAAGTGTGATAAAATAAAACAGCTATTTTTGGAAAAACAAGAACACCAAAAAAACTAGATTCTTTAAGATTGTCTATTGCCTGTAGACCACCTCTCAACCTTAATTTATGTCTTCAAAATGCTTTCAAATAATACAATAATTTTATCAATTGTTCATGTCTTTATACAATGTTTAGTAAAGCAGTGGGAGGGTTTTGGACTCGTTAAACCCGCCCCTTATACGGTCATGGCTATGTACAGTGGGATCGATGAGTATTAACGTGCAAATTGTCCATGACTATTTTCATTAATTTTTCTCTTGCATCCTATGCGTTTTTAAGCGATGGATTTTATGTATGCTGGTTCAAAAGTTGTCTGCAGCTTGTTTTGAGTTTTCTTTTCATTCTTGAAGCCCTTATTGGGTCAAATGAAGTGCACGAACATGGATTGGTTTGATTTGGTTTGAGTTGATGTTTTAAGTCCACTTTGTGCACAGTAAGGCTAATCGGGACTGGACCTACAGTTTAAAATGGGATCCGAACCACTTGTGCCTCCACCGGGTATCGAACCCGGGACCCCTTGATTACAAGGCAATGACGCTACCACTGCGCTATGGGGAAGGCCCTCACGAACATGGCGATGGACAATTTGCACGGTAATAATCATAGATCCCACTGTACATGAACAAGAATGGTGAACGTGAAGTTAAAAGTCAGTGTGGAAAAAAAACACATCCCAGAGTTCACAATTCGTGCCTCATAATAAAATCGCATGACAGCCTTCAATCTTTTGGTTGCGATTCATTTGCATTCATTGCACACTGCACTTTGTTCATTTAGGCAAGGGAAAAGCCTGCGAACTATCTCACCGGATTAGCATTAGGCACAACATGGTGCCAATTACGCATTTCCCCATCCTGACTACAAACTGATGGATCGACTGAAGATGTTCAACGAGGCATTACACCGTTCCCATCTGTTCGAATTACTCACGTGAATGTAAAGAGTTTCATAACGTACGTCGATTTATAAGCAATTGTGGCGTTCTCTTTTACTGGGGTTTAGCTGTCTGGCATTTTACTTTTCCGCGGCGCAGGAAGTCAAGTGGACAATCTAGATCACGCCGCTTTCTTCTGTGCACTCACCTGATGGAACGCAAGCAACAGAACCAGTTTGAAACTTCATCCTTCGGAAACGGATATAATAGAGCACACATGTACCATTGCAAACTGCTGGATTACCAATCACGGTAATATAATATTGTACGCGGGTTCAGTTTTATATAAATCATCAATTTAATACGTGCCAGGAACGTACAGCTTATACAACTCCAGATTTGACAAAGAAATTAACAAAACAACTGAACATCTACTTGCAAATACGTTAAAACATTCTAGATGTTCCACAGCAACGATCTGCAAATCTTTAAACCCAGAGTCAGAATTCTGAGTAAGCAATCAACATCAGAATAATAACTGGTTCATAAAACTAATGCTCTTCGAAATGTAAGGAAGGGTGTTAATTTACATTAGATGAGTGTAACTCCTATGGAATACCTTTAATACTTTAAAGCGCTTAATGAACACACGACTAAGCTAGAACTGGTATTGATGGCATTATTGTAGTGACGTTTCAAGTCGGCTCGTTGTGCCATTAATTATCCTGTTCTATTGTGTATTGTTCTTCCGCTCCTCCTACTCAATTCCTGTCCTGGTCACATTCTTTTAGTCTAGAACATCTTATTCTTGGTCTTCTCATTAGTCTCTTTGTTACATGCTCTTCTGTATTTCCTTAAAAGCTGTAATATAATAGTTTGGAAATCTTATACAAATTTCAAGGAAATACGTAGACTAAATTAGCATAAATGAACAATGTTTCTTATTAACACGCACTGTGACAAAATAGTTACAATATCTTAACGTCTCGAACTCTCATTAATGCACTAACAAGACATTTATATACAATTGCAATGGAAAGATGTAGGTACCAAAGATCAGTAACCTACCTACCAAGCATCATGGTTTGCAAACTAGTGGACCGCAAGCAGCGACTTCGCGGCAAAAAAAGAAGCGAAGCAACAACACTCTCTCGTGAGTTGGTCTGCAGTTCATAAATGTAGGTCTAGGTCAAAACAAGAGGAACCTTGAAACAGACTTAGTACGTATCGAATAAACCCATCATAATTGAGATCCGTGTTTTTCTGGCCTACTTTTAAAGCATGAGCACGGTTACATAAAACGTTATTACTTATTTTAATTAATGTTGGTTCAAATAAGTTGTCCCCCGCGGATGATACAGCAAGAAATTTGGAATGGTGCCAATTATGTATGTTGCCATTGCATATTTGTTTGAAAACAACAAATAATATTTCTTGTCGAAAAAATAATTGATACCGAACCTTTTACTTACAGAAAGGAAACAAAGGAGATAACCGATTTCCAGGGCGAAGAATGAAATCCCAAAAGTTAAAATCGATGTGTGTTAGATCAGGTGGACGAGATGGCCATCCATTTGGTCCACCTCGACCTATCCATCGACCTGGAAATCAGTTATTGAGGATATTCCGAAGATTGTTGAGTTAGTGAGGTGGCGCGCCATCTTGTTGGAAGTGGATGCGGCCAAAACACATAGCGAGCTCGCTCTTGACCTGTGAATGTAGCAAATGTTAATGGAACTTCCGCTGGTGCTTGCGGTAATATTCCATAACGCTAATCAAACTTGATGTATTTCCTTACAAAATTATACCAGAACCAGTTCCGTAACGTTTCCAAATCCATTTTTATGCGCTTAAAAAGTTTTTGAACCACCCTTTATTAAAACAAAATGTATAAAAAGTGCATGGTTTACAGGCGGTAAACGCGGTGACATAGAGAATACAACACTCATTTACACGATCTTTGGCCATAAACGGATATTATGAAGAAAATTTCAAGCATTATAATTTCATCTGTTCAGCCTGCGATATACTTATTATTGTGGGTTATTACTGTAGATTCTCTCCACAATTTATATCGGATATTGCTTTAGTAATCGAGATAAAACACGGTGTCGGAGCTTAAATTTGCTTCAAGAATTCAGCAAGGTGGAATTTATATAGATGGAACCGTTCTAGATAATAAACAAACACGATTATAGGCGACTTTTATGCAAGTAATTTACCGCGTATGTCTTATCTTGCATCGAAATATCCTTGGTGAGCAGTAAATGGAAAAAAAGACAAGTCATTTTGTGAAACTACATCACACGAACATTCCCAAACACGAAAACGTGCCCAAGGTAGATAATTCCACCTTGATCGGAACGGTAATTTGCAACATCTTGATTTTCGTATTGTGGTAATAGAGAGTTGCTCATATCGTAATATCGTAATACATTAAAAAAAAGATAAAGAAAACGTTGATACGATGCCAAATGTTAGACACGCGACGTTAAATATGTAATCGAGGCACGGAAAACTCAAGTAACACGATTTCAATTCGTCTCTGTGCAGGTTTGGAATTTTAATAAACTCTTCTCATGTCAATCGGCAGCCAGAATTTTTATTTTGTCAGCGTTCGTGTGTAATCAATTTTTGCATGTAATTTCGAGAGCCAAAGCAGTATATATACCTAATCTTGTATTATGTTGCAATTATTCATCACGTGCATCCATTCAAGAGGTGTAAGAGATGACCCTTTGCGAAGACATCCAAATGTAGTACACCCTGAACTGCCAGGTCCGTAGCGAGGGGAGAAGAAAAACTCTGGTTATTCGATCATTGTTTCCATTTTCAAGTGACGAAGTGACCTTAGATGCTTCCTTTGGGGGTTCACCACGTGAAAATAGATGTCGCCATTGAACTTGGTACATGACGTCACGAAAAGAGCTCTACCACAAATCCTTTTCTATGAAGTTGATACGAAGTTACAGACTTATCCTGTATATGGATAAATATTTTACCCTGACAACTTGTTCCAAAATGTTTTTCTCTGTGATGCCTTTCCAAAAAAAATTAATTAATGGCTCTGCCTCGCCGCTGCTATTGTTAGTTTTTGAAATAGTAATAGCACTCTTTAAATATATTTTTCATACACTAAGAAATAACTGAAAAATTCTTAAATATGCTATTTTTCTTTTTTAAATAAATTCAAACTACGAATCTTTAAAAGTATGGATGGCGTATATATACGCTTTATGTTTGTTTCAACTATATTCGATTTACTGTGGCGTATATAGTCACACAGACGTTTGGTGAGATAGTTCTAGCTGTAGTAGAAACAAAAAAATAGTAGGAAGAGAGGAAAAAGACGAAAAAGAAGAAGACGAAACTAATTTTCCTCTTCTTCTTCTTTCTTTTCGTCTTCTTCTTTTCGTTTTTTCCTCTCTTGCTATTTTTTGTTTATACTACAGCTAGAACTATCTCACCAAACGTCTGTGAGACTATATACGCCACAGTAAATCGAATATAGTTGAAACAAACATAAAGCGTATATATAAGCCTTCCGCACTACAGCAGCACAATGCTGAGGGCATATACTGATTTTCACGAAGAAACCTTTGTTCAACAAATTCCACGCTTAAGGTGTTGTACAATTTATATTATTCTTTACTCAGTTCTTCTCTGTCCCTTCATTTCAAAATTTGTAGGATGTAAAAATCACAAACCATGGTATAAGAATAAAATATCAAAGGACGCATGTAAAATGACGGTGCTTGGTAGCGCGTGGTTGGAGGTGGCTTGAAACCCCAATCCTGCATATGGCGTCAAAATATCTGCACCATTTTGCAGTCTAGCGAGGTTCTGGCGTCTGGACTCACAGCAAGCATAATTCTCTATGGGGTCCTCTCGTGTCTCTATATGTTCGTGATTGTCCCTTCATTTTCAGCCAAATGGGCGAAGTAGCTATAATAAATCGGATCAATCAACCAAGCAACCATTCAAAGTTGCATGTGAGTTTTCGACTGCCGAGAAGTATGTAAGTTTAAAGTCCACTTCATGCTCAGATAGTCTAATTGGGGTCAAACTTATAGTTTAAAGTACAGAGTGTCCCCATGAAACCTCCCCAATTTAAAATTACAATTATGAGGAAAAAAATATAATTTATTTCACCTATAACAGAGCTTTCGCCCCAATTACAATAGGCTTATATATATATATATATATATATATATATATATATATATATATATATATATATATATATATATATATATATATATAAAACAATTAAAAAATTACAATTACAACAATACAAAACAAAACAAAAGAAGGAGAGCAAAACTACAATAATCGTCTCATAAAGAACACCAGCACATATTCTAGAGAACATAAATCCAAAAATGATATTCACTGGGCAGAACAAGATACATATCTATATACAGACTGAGACATTTATAACTACACATATGAATACTCTACACAGAGCCTTGCGGTTTGCACCATCATGTAAAGCAGCTCAAAAAGTTTTTTCTTTTATTTAGTGCACTTCTACGTGGACTCCTTTCATAATCCCCAAAATGTCTAGCCGATACTCGATCTCAAACCATATGGGGAGATCACCAAGGTCACGTATAGGTGAAATGGAGAAGTGTCTTTCACATAACCCCACATGAAAGAAATCCAAAAGGGTTACATCCGGAGATCGCGGGCTTCTCTCGAAGGCCTGCCTGATCACCTACCATTTCATCAGATGTGCATCCTAGTGGCTACGAAGTTGTCATGCCAAGCCTTAAATGTCTGTACGTCTCGTTGCAAATTACTCAGTACCTAAAGAAAAAATTGAGTTGCTTTACATGACGCAAACAGCAAAGCTCTATGTTGAATAGTTTCCTCCGAATTGAAATCATGGAGGTTTCATGTGAACAGAGCAAACCAATGTGCAATGTGCCTACACCGGAATCGAACCAGAAACTTAGGAACATGACATAACAGTGTGTGAAAGTTTCCCTCTTGTTGAAATACTTGGGGTAAGTATATTATTTCCAACTCTCAACACCGGATAGTAGTATATATCTATTCGTTCCTTCATGCTTCTCTACATTTGTGTCAATGTGTCGACAGAGAGACACTCAGCGAAGGGCGAAAACCATTCATTAATCCCATCACGCTAGCTGCATGTGAGTGCGTGTGTGTAACGTAAGCACTCCCTCTCACCTGCAACATTTCATTCCTCTTATTTTTACTGTCTCTACAGTAACAGGTTTTGTCGTTCATTGCTTTCACCGAACATAGCAGGCACCTACGTAAGCTTTTAAGATCGAGTACAACGTGACACATATCGGCAGGATATAACGACCTATGGCAGTACGTACGTGCAATTAAGAACAAGACAAACGACATTTCTAAGAGTACACATATCTGCACTCTTTCTGCTCCATCATTCGATCGATGTCTTAACATCGTCGCTAGAAATTGTGCCGTTCGATTCTCGCTTTGACAACGTTAATTTATTAACAATCCAACCAAACATGTTATTGGTACGATTTTGCATTTATTTCTGACTGAATTCATCATAATTTTAACGGTACTTCACATTTACAAGTGGATGCATTGTATTCATTCAACTATTCTCCAAAGTAAATATCAAATTCATTAAATATGACAGTGTTAAGAAATATCTGTATAGTTCTGTTCGGTATCTTTTTTTGGTTTATTTTTAATCTCGTATCATTCTGCTCCAAGGTCAACTGTCTAACGAACCTCTTATTTCCTATAAGAGATATCGAGTACTATCATGTCATTAATATTTCAATTTCTGTTTATTATGCAAAATCTCCGCTTTCAGAGACTCTGAACACAACTTTCTTCCAAAAAATCTATGTCATTTTATTTCTACTTTGATTTCCATATCCACACATTTAATTTGTTATTTTTGACACGATAGTGCACAGATGTCCAGTACCCTCCGCTAGTCAAATTTAAGCCGCAACTTATGTCCCTAAAATAGGTGCACAGAGTAATATTCTCTTAAGATTCCTCTAGTGTATTTTAGCCGCAGTTTGAGTTTTGTATCAATACAGCAAATTGGTGGAAACTGAAAATTACCAAATTTGAAACTATCATCTCCACTTGACAAGTAAATACGAAGCTTCAACCATGAACACGTCCTTCCCGTTCTGACACCAACTTTCGTGTTGTCAAGCACAGGCAGGACCAAGATAACTTGGGTTAATAACTTATATATTATTATTGTTCATGTACAGTGGGATCCATGAGTATTACCGTGCAATATATCCATCACCATGTTCGTGAACTTTATTTGACCCAATAAGAGTTTCAAGAATTAAAAGAAAACTCAAAACAAGCTGTTGACAACTTCTGCACCATCATACATAAACTAAACATCCCTCGCTTAAAACACACAGAATGTAATAGAAAATTTAATAAAAATAGTCATGGACAATTTGCACTGTAATACTCATGGATCCCACTGCACATAGAAGATAATTGATATCTACAATTCAGGATATTTATAATTTGACTATTAAGTAGCTTCGATATTGTAATGCATTTGCTTAGTTTATTTCTTTCTGCGTGTACACGCTCACAAAACATTTTATTTAAAAGTTTCAATCCTTCTTAAATGTGCTTCTTATCACCAGGTATGGCTTGAGCTACGAGGAAGTCGAGAAAGGCCTTCCACTCATCGATACATCGAAGACACTCGTGAGAGAGGTTTGTCCGCCATTCCTCGCCAACGTAGAGTGCAGACCAGGAAAATATAGACGATACGATGGTCTCTGCACTAATTTACAGCATCCAACGTGGGGAGCGATGAACACGCCATTTACAAGGTAGGTGGACATTATGAGAACTACACAGTATTTTCTTTAAGTGGCTGCTTCCAGAACCACTCAACATAACAGGGTTGAGTTTCTTGGTAGCAAAAAAAAATACTGAATGCAGCATGTTTAGAACTGATAATAATTGACAATCACATTGTCTTACATGAGTTCAACACTGCGCCTCAGACTTGGATGAAAGGCTACGAATGTAAACAGATTAACATACATCCATAATTACGAAAATCATCATATACTGTATTTATCGCTACACAAACGTTGATTACTTTCATCAGAATCAATTTTTGTGCATTATACCTTTAATCTTATACTGTCGCCATCTTTCAACTAAAATACGAATACGTTGACCTCAAGCATCAAGGATTAAGGTTGACGAAGAAAGGTAGCATTCCAACATCCAAGTAGCAATTAGTGGTTTTGCTGCGAGAACTTGTTCCAACGTTGAGCTTTTCTGAAGGCGCCCAAGTCGTCAGGACAAAATGCCTTATTTTGAAAGTAAATTAGTCTCATTCCGTCCATGCTGTTTTTGGATTTTTATCTGAGGGCTACATTACACCAGCATACAGTCAGTACTTATAGCTACTGGTAGAGATATTAGGAACGAAACAAATTCTATACGATTTTCAGAATGAGTCTTTGAGAACCTTCCATCATTCTAATCAGTCAATAAAACTAGTTTACCTGAGGGTTCAATCCTGAATTGATGTTGAAGAATATAGTTTCGCAATGTGGCAAGAGAATGACATAAAAATTTCGTGATAAGTTTTAAACATCAAACAAGTTACTTTCAATGTACTCCCGGTCGGGCTTGGTTGTTTGTGAAAGTCCATTCATCAATTTCATCATTTCATCACTCATCCCCATCTTCGCAAATTAGCCAAGATGCACAAAACGCGAAGTGAAATAAACTAAATCAATCAATCTGAGCCCCTTTGAAATTTAGGTGATAAACATAGGCAAGTATTTTTCTTTCCTTGATATTTGTTCTCGAATGCAATGTTTCTCTTTAACATCGAGCGAAAACAGTGAAGCATGACGTTAAATAATGCAGTGGAATAACTCAAGGACAATTCTGAAGCCTTGTGCAAGCATTAAGATTGCAAGTGAAGTATTCTACACTCCTTTGCAGCAAAGGTCATTTATCTTTCCCCATCGGACGGAAAACTTCTTCGTTGTGCACAGAGAACGTAAACAGTCGAAACCAGTTATAGAGTTGAGTAGATCTTACTCAGACTTGTTTTATTTTTAAACATGCACATGTACGTCGAATTGAAATTTATTGGTACGTTATTCGAACAGCTTTTTCCCTACAATACATATTGTTTTTACAATGTTTTTTTACTAATTGCCCCCTTTTTTCTTCAAGCCCTTATTACAACTCTTACCAAGTTGGAATAAATATTAGAAGATTACTATCAACTAAAGTTTTTTCTGCTTTTAAGTAGAAGCAAATAGGCGAGAAACACGTCCCAGTAATCGACACTTACGTAATAAATGAATATTGAAACACGTCGAACAAGAATTGTAGTATTGAAAGGCAAAATAAAAAAATACAACCATTTAGCCAGCAGCAAATGTCTGAAAAGGAAACCTGATCTGTGCAAGTACGACCTACAATTGATGAATCGGCCATGAATATGAATAAAGCAAAAAATACTAAACCGGAAGCAACTCTCTCTCTCTCTCTCTCTCTCTCCCTTGTTCGGGATTAATTATTTCGTAGACAATGCACAGGATGATATACATCTCTTTTCGAAACTCAAGCATGACAGCTAGTTATAGTAATGATTCGAAGTTAGTTAACAGAACTACAAAATCATGGTTGGACAGTTACAGCAATATCTTTTCGCCAGACAGTAGTGACACCTACAGGCATGGAATGAATCATTCAGTACGAATTACGTGGGGTAACTTGCCTCATTATTCTACTTTTTTTTAATGTACGAACTTTCGTGAATTGATGTGTGTGATTAGTCATATATACTCCAATATATGTAGTACTATATATGAAATAGATGTATGTTGCGTACAACAGTGCAGGAAACAAAATAATCTGTTCTTTACTGTGTTTATCGCTGCATTATGTCCCACTTGGTATTCAGATTTTTAAATATCGTTCTTATACTCTTCTAAGCTTATCACGAAAATTAGTAACAGTGATTAATTGATGAGATGTAGAAACAAAGACAAGAAATGTTCATGCCTTACCCAGGATTTGAATGTAGACCCCTGGATTCGTACCACGGTATACTAAATAGTTCACTTCGGTTGTTACCATGGAATGATTGTTTCCCAATGAAACGAAAGCTAACGTTCATGGCCTTCCTTAAAGTTACCGTCCAAACATTCGTTTGCAATCACTTAAATGGTCGATTGAATTAAAATTGTTGGATACGTCGGCACATGTGGCAATTTTGCAGCCTTCAATGAATACGGGGAAATATCCGCTTATTTAAACTTCTTAATTAAAAGTTTAAACCAAGGGGTGTAAGAAGCCCCTTGAGAGAGGATAAAAGTGCAATGTTTTACAATAACCTGCACAATACAAACACAACACATTAAAAAGAAAGAATAAATTTAAAACGTCCTCACAGGCAGTGGAGCCATCTCTTCGTAAAAAGCTAAAAACGTTTGTTAAAACAGTGTAGTCATCTCCCAACAGGGATGACAAAACAGTTGGGAAGATTAAAACTCTGCCTGAGGAAAGCAAAGTCAGCATATTCAAGAACAACACTTAAAACATCACAGACACGACACATTGCAGGCATAGGCGTGCGCAGACCCTCTGATTAAGGATGGGGGCAAAAGCCTTGATGAAAGTTCAGTTGAGAAATAAAAAAACTAATTTTATCTCACTGTTTTAGTTTTATTGCATTGACGATTGTGTGTGTATGTATACACCCACACACACATAGGCTACATACATACATAATCAATTCATACGCCCCATAACAAACCAACAGCAAAAATGTTATAAATTGTCTCTCAAATACGTGCGCCCCTTTTCCTTCAAACAATTGTTCATGCATTTAAGAGAAAGAGAAAAGAAAATACGAGCGAAGCGAGCTAAAAAAATTTCAGATCCAAATTTTTGCAAGATGAAAACAGTATTGATTTAATATGGTGTAAAAATTTTCATGGAGCGCCATGGAATTTCTCTTTTACATTTTTTTTATGTGGACCGTTTCGGCGTCTATGGCCAACTCCAGTTGATCCCTAGCTACTACGGCTCTGAACTTGACAAGACTGTAAGAAAAGAAGAGAACGCGAGCGAAGCGAGCAAGAAAATTTTACGAAATGTATTTTTATTTGTATAAAATTTTATATCGAGGGGGCAATTGCAGTTCTGTGCCCCTGCAGGTGCTCTTGGCCGTCTGGAAGACATAATGCAAGAAAGACATGAAAATATCTTGAGTATCCTTTTGTCCTGCTACTGTTAGATTCTGCTAGTCTTGCTTTTCTTTACTTCTATGTTTGTCCCCTTAAAATTTATTTCCGTCCAAGGTTGGGGGCAATGCCCTCTGCCCCCCTATGGTTGCTCCACTGCACCCCTACCCCCATAGTTGCTTTGAACTTTCATCGGCTTGAAAATACTTCACTTTCTTTAAGAGTATAATATCGTTTAAAAACGACGATAACATTCCTCTATCCTAAATTTCTAGGTGGGTGAAAATATAATAATATAGGGGCATGGACGTCTGGAAGGAGGCAAGGATGGCCACATCTCCCCTTTGAACACGAATGTCAATCTAAAAGTATACATTTCACAACCTATAATTTGATTTCCGTGACAGTAATTTACATTAATTATAATGGGGATGTAGGAATGCTATAATTTCAAATTCAAGAGGTGTTTTTTGAGGGGGCAACATTGTAATCGGGGTAATATGCCCATGGAAAAATACCTTGCTTGTCCCTCCGTGGAAAAAATCTGCGGACGTCCATGATTAGGGGGGCATCCGCCCCACTTGCCCCCCGTGCGCACGCCTATGATTGCAGGGCTATTTCGAGCGCGCGACTTCCGAACTGTTGGACGTTCTGGAATCTCTCACGGAATAATCCAAACAGCATCAATGTAGCTTTAGTAATCCATGGAGAGCATCCAGAGCATCTAACATTAACGAAGTTAAGGCTCATTTTAAATTTATTGAGAACGTCTCTGAGAAGGTAGCACAGTAGTCAACGCACATGGCAGCACAAAACGGGAGTTGATGCATAGGGACATTAGCCTCGTGGGATAACACCTTACGCAACAGCTGCCGAAACCTGCTTTTCGTGTCGAGCTCTGTCACACCCCGAAAACAGCAGCACGTTGCACCTGATTGGAAAAGAGAAAAGAAAAATGTCCCATAACAGGAGTTTTGCCACCTGCCTGCCTCCTCGAGAATTATGTGTACCGGGTTCAATTGCAATAAATCTTTGTCAAGGCAAGTTCGCTGGAAACAATTTTCCAACGCTTCCATTCATTCCCTTAGCTTCTAGATTTGGATTGTTTGGCTAGCAAAACTTAAATTTAGAAAAATCCTTTTCTAGCTTGTACAACACTATTCCTGAAGCTGTAGGTTGTAAGCCAGTGGCGTATTTGTGATTATATTTAGGGCACTAAGTTCTCTTTGAAACTCCCATGACGTAAAGGTTGTTTGTTTACTATGTTCACATAATCACAGCTACATCACACATTGCCGTTCAAATTATAAATGCAGGGCGTTAGTAAATAACAAAATTGTAACATACAACAAGAAATTTTCAGGCGACAAGTGAAAATAAAATTTATTTCTGGGACGAGGACATTTTAGGTGGTAGCCTCATGCCCATTAGTAAAAGGTAACGGTAAAGTGCCCCCCTGTGCTTAGCACCACGCCATAAAGGCGTATAGGGGGTGTGGGGATAACGCCCCACACTTTCTTGATCCGGTCGTGAGTGTGGGTGATGTGATCAGCATCACTCCCCTGACCGCCTTTACCCCCCAGGGTTTCCCCCATCAGTACCCCCTAAAATATTATCCTGCCAACAAATAATCTACTCATACAATTTAAAACTTAGACTTTAAAAAGTACTTAACATTATGAAGAAATAAAACACATCTCCAAGTAACTTATTTAATAATACAGTTAGTGAACTCGAAGCATTCAGTAATATTTGTGCTATCTTGACTTATTTATACTAATCTTTTGTCTTATTTTGTTATTTTTACTTTTGTTCTTTTATTGTTACTGATTTCAGTTTAAAATGGCTACGTGCTGTATCTGAAATGTTCTTAATAAATAAATAAATAAATAAATAAATATTTGAGCTGTTTGGGTTATTTTCTGAAAGTTCGTGCTCATATCTTATACGTAGAGGGAGTCAGTCTTCTGACGTCACTATATAAGCTCGCTAACCAGCTTTGGAATTAATCTCACAAATGCTGTGAGCTAGATCGAGCTGTGCTACACGATCACCTTAAATTAGAATATTTGTGGTCATTACTGTCATTGAGAAAAAGCTTTACACAACTAGAATAAAATGTAAACTTTTCCTTCTGTTTACAGGTTGATAGGTCCTTTGTACGCCGACGGCATAACTGCGCCACGTATAAGCGTCACAGGCAACCAGCTTCCTCTTCCTAGGATCGTATCCCGAACAGTGCACCCGGATGAGGGATACCACGATCACGCAGGCACAGTCATGGTAGTCGCGTGGGGACAGTTTATGGATCACGATTTGACCCTCACTGCGACACCTCTCGGTAAGTTAAAGAACTTTACAACTTTGAAATATTACGTACAGTCTGATCCATGAGTATCACCGTGCAAATTGTCCATGACTATTTTAATTCATTTTTCTCTTACATCCTATGTGTTTGTAAGCGATGTATGCTGGTGCAGAAATTGTCAACAGCTTGTTTTGAGTTTCTTTTAATTCTTGAAGCTCTTATTGGGTCAAATAAAGTGCACCAAAATGGCGATGGACGATTTGCACGGCAATAATCATTGATCCCACTGTGCAACATTGTGCAGTGTATTTACTAATATATGACTGCCTCCAGCAACATACTTCCATGGCGACAATAGCTGAGCGTAGCTAGGAAATTCCGGCAAGGATAAATTATTGTACTTCATCGCCGGATGCTAATGCATCGACGCCCGGAGTGTTTCTAAGCTCAGGAGAAGGGGGGAGGGGAGGCGTATATAATTAAGCGGTCGTTATGTTCCCAGGCGTTGAAATCCATTGGTCACGGTTGTGTTCGTGCATGACAACGTGTGATTAGTTTTTCCATTTGTCACCGCAGAAAATGAGGACTTTCCTCAGTAATTTCCCTTTCGTTAGTGAGTGTGAGAAATTAATTGTCGTGTTTCTCTGCTCACATCAACGTGAAACAAAAGATACGAATGAATTAATTAAAAGTTTTGGGTGCGTGCACCCTTCCATGTATACGGGGTCCTTATCTAAAATTCTGACTGAAAAATTAAAAATAAGGGGTGTAAAGTGCCCCTTGGGAAAAATTAAAATTTCAAGGTTGTAAAAAGACCTGCACATTGTGCTTGTTTTGTGCAGTGCACAAAACAAGCACAATACATTAAAAAGTCAGAATGCATTAAAAGCTTCCTCACAGACGGTGGAAGAGACCAGCTGTTCGCAAAAATCTAAGAACCTTGGATAAAATACTGTTGTCATCACCCAACAGGGATGAGAAACAGCTGGCAAGATTAACAGCCTGTCTGAGGATAGCAAAGTCGACACAGTCAATAAGAATATACCGAACACTTAAAACAATGTTACAAACACGACAGATCTGAGGGTCCAGCCTTTGCAGCAAGTTGCCATGCGTTAGACGGTTGTGTCCAATACGCAGTCTGGTAAGAGTAACTTCCTCTCGACGACAGGGAAGTGACGAGAAACACCATGCACCTGTGGTGGGCGTGATAACGTGAAGCTTGTTCCCCGTCTCCGCATCCCTCGGCCCGCCAAGTGTCAAGAAGGCAACAACGAAATACATACTGCAGGTCGCTAGCTGGCAGCAGGTGGACGAGAACGTCATCGTCTACATCAGCAGACTTGGCGGCAGTATCGACTGCTTCGTTCCCCTTGATGCCCACGTGACTAGGGTCCCAGCAGAAGCGGACCTCAGCACTGGCAGATAAGGACACGAGCCGTCGGAAGATGCCTTGCACTACTGGATGCCGGGAATTCGGCGAATCCAGAGTCACACAAGATACGAGCTTCGAAGGATGACATCAGGATTGCCGAAACGGGTATACATCCATCCATGCGGTGTGAGCGTTACGTTAGCAACGTTTCGCGATGTTGTGTTAATCGAGTAGGTTAGGTTAGTAGGTTAGGCTGCCTTAATATTTCCGCAATTTCTTAGTGTGTGTTGGGACAGCATGCATATAAGAGCAAAAGCCTTGTACTGTAAGATGTTGTGAAAAGGTAAACCCGTTATTATCTCATGTTAGTCTCACTCCCGAATAGATATAAAAGCATTCGATCTTGTTCAACTGCAGCCGCTGTACTCATGTGAAGTGCAGAGTTTTTAAATAAATACTCATTTTCTCCTCCATGAAAATGTATATTTAAACCACAAGTAGGTCAAGGAATTTTGTTTACCACTGAAATCAAATATTCTTTACCAGAAAGCACAGTGTATTTTGTACCAGTACCACAACAACGCTCTTACCGAAAGAAGCATTGCAAACATTACATATGGCAGTTCAAACTACTCTGCTAGCGCTGCTCTATCAAAAAACGTAGAAAACACAATTTCGAACGCTTTTACACAGAGAGACAACAATTCTAACGTGTAAATTTCAAAAACGTTAGAAACTTTGCAAAGGTTTACCGTACATTTTGAAGTGAATGTCTCTACTTGTAAACAGAGAATAGTGATATTTCTAGAAACAAAACTGAACAAACCGTTCCCTGAAATAATACTATCATTTCTCAGAGATGCAAGAGTTCAAACATGAACATCCCAAATTCTCCCCACTTTTTTTTACGTCTTTACAATAAATTCATTTCCATCCCATTTAAGTAAATACAGTTTTTTTCCAAAAAGTACATAACATTTTTGATATCATGATTTTTTTAAATTGAAAGTGCACAAAAATTTGAGGACATCAAAAACATTTAAAAAATGCATTCTGAATAGTGTTTTCTGAATGAAGTACACGTATCGATCTGTAAACTTGATGTAAAAAAATATAGCCAATGAGGCTTAGTTGTGCTCACTTGATTCACTCTTATCTTTTCCTCTGGCATTTCTTCGCCATTTCCGACAATTTGTGATATAATTTTTTAACAAACAAAATGGTACCCATATGTAAATTTACTTTCTAACACGTTGGTCAACAATATCGTGAAAGTCTGCCCTGTGGATATTTCGGACACGCATTCTTCGCGATGTTATTCAAAATTCATGATGCAGTCTTCAACATCAACACTGAGTCATGAGGTCAACTTCTTTCCCATCCTTCATGTCAATACTCTTTCGCAAGCAACGACTTCACCTCCATCCAAAAGATGAAAAACAATTTTCTTTTGTGCTGTGGAACCTGTCTCTCCAAGGCAAGTTACCGGTTACTGGCGCACATATTGGCAGTAAACCCTGCCTCCCCTCCCCTACTTCTACAAGCAAATTATCTTGGTGCTCTTCGACCAGGTTAGAAGGGACAGAGCAAGGTTTTTTCCAGTATGCATATGAGCATCAGCCGGATTTTGCAACATCATTCGAATTCATGCAAGTGCCATAACTGGCCGATAGGTTAGTTCTGCTCCTATACTCCGTCCCAGCTAACTGTAGAGCAGGCAAACGAAAACAAGTCTCTGCGCAAGTAGTGACGCGAGACTGCTCCACCAATGAACACGTGAGAGGAACGGAATTGCGTGGAGAGGGGGGAAAGCGACTGAAGTTACCAGCCTTCCCATCAGCGTCTACTGGCCAATAGATTTCCCTCGCTTCCCTGACGCTGTGCGCGGCCTTGCTCCACAGTTAGCTGGGACAGGGTATAGGGGGCAGATGGGTGCAATATACACCATGATATACGTATAAAGCTGTGGATATGGCTAACACCTCATCATGCACGCGACAACTTGGTGAAACCACCGTCCTGTGCTAATGTCAGGTGCAAGGCAACAAAATAACCTCAACAAGCAGAAACTTCAGTCTTCACCAGGCGCGGTTGGCTGTATAGAGCAAATGTGCAGTGAACCCCCAGTAAAATACAAAATAAACAATAACTGAGATGTTCAAAAGCGTAGAGTGGCAAATTCTCTTGGTGAGAAGGAGAAACCGCGGGCCAGAGCCACTCAGCTCCCCTCTAGTTCCGTTTCGTGCAAAGCCTCCGCTGAACCTCCGCAAGTCAACCCCTACCATGCTAAAAGCTTAGGGCGGCTAGCAGAAGCTCGACGCGTACATATGGCGAAAATACATGCAGTCGGATACTCCAGGAAGGTCGTCGCGTCAAAACGGACATGCGCAGTTCGTAGGATCACCAGCGAGCTGGAGTCAACCACGCTCTTCTCTCTTCCAGTGTTGCATTATGTGTTTCAATTTGAATTCATTTGGCATTCTCTTTGTATTATTTATATTTTACAAGACTTGTTAGATTAATGAAGGGGGTGTAATATAAATGTAGAGGTGACCCCAAACGAAAGCTAGAAGTAAAGATGATGGGACAAATAAGATAAATATGATAGAAAACAACTTGACTACACATTCAGAGTTTTCTTCTTTAAGATAAAAACACTTCAGGTGGAAGGAGCCGAAAAGTAAAAAATAGCGCGAGGACGAGGGGTCGCTTATCGGACAAGACTTAAACAACCTTTTGGTCTTCTTACGTCAGACTAAATGCTTTCGTTGACATGTTAGGCTTTTTAGGTTTAGTTGTCTTAGAATATATACACAGCAATTTAAGGGGCTTTACCGTGCTTGAACAAAAATGTAATTTAATATTTATTCAATCCTAACCTAACAATGAAGGCATTTCGCAGTTACGTCAGAAGACGACCAAAAAGTTGTTTGGGTTTCGTGCGTTCAGTTATACTCTACCGCGAGATGGTGTTCGAGGGGACGCGCGCGATTGACTTTGTTACGTGTCATTGTCTCCATACTTGTTAGTTTGTTTTGAAGTGCGTGGCTGGTGAAGTGCGTGGCCCCGTACACACACACTCCTTGGTGCTGTCACTGTTATCTGAACATAAATCAAATTAACTTTGTCAGTAATCTACAGGCCAAAATTTGATAATTTTCCCAGTACTATCTCTACGAACCAAAGCGTGTTGTGTCTCAAAAGGTTTAGATAAGTCCACTTTGCATAATTTTGGTGAACCCCCAGGAAAATTATGCACGAGCCGCGCCTGGTCTTCACTAAACAGATCGCTCGTGTTGTAATGTAAGCCAAATAGGATTAAAACGTATAGTAATGGAAGTTATACATCAATTTTTAATGTTTTGCAACACTGGCCCACGACTTCCTGTTCAAACCATTCGATTGGCGGCGCTAGTATCTTCTGTACTAACTTTCAGACGCGAGTGAAGTGTCATCATAGGCGTAGTTCTGGAGGGGGCAGGGAGGGCCTGCCTCCCCAACATAAAAAAGACTAATAAAAATAACACATGATTAAGTTCAGTTACTACGTTTTTGCTTTGAAGCCATATTCAAATCTTGACGTTTGGCACGATGGCATGTGCGATAATTGCGCCTCAATAGCGGGTAGTTCTTACAAGTGGGATTCGAAACACTGGCTCTGATGCAACACTCAACTCATTAGCTTTCTCCACTATTTCCCCTAAAATAGATTTGTCCGAATTCCTAGCCACACTGTCAGTGCAGTCTGCAGTTACCACTGTAGGCTACAGTGTGTTTTTCATTCGTGGCTTTATAAGAGTGAGTTTTGTGTTCTGGTGTATAGTTCTTTAGCAGAACTGTTTCGTTGTTAATGTATTTTTTAGTTTATCGTCTGTAAGTGGTAGGCCTACTGTCTACAATCCAGGTAACAATGAGTAAAAAGCAGAATACCAAGACTGATATTCGTTCTTTTTTTCTGAAACAACGTGACAGAGAAGAAAAAGCTAAAGCTATTGGAGGTAATTTAGATAAAGAAAGTCCTGCTTTCAGCTATAATATCGTTGGATTTCATTGTATGTTTATCAGTATTTTCTGAATATTTCCCCCTGATAAATGTTTTATCCCAGTCCCTTCAGAAAGCTGATGCCTCAATAGCTCAAAGTTCCAGTGTAGCCGAGTCCCAGCGAAACGAAAACACTTGAAACAGAAAATGGAATGGAACAAAGGGTGTTGACAAAGGATTAGGTCTAAGAAAGAAGGTACAAATCCAAAACGGCCTAGACTGATATCAAACAAATTAGATGCTTATCTGGTTTGTTCTTCAGTTGACCAGAGAACCAGAGAAGAGACATTTGCTGAAACACTTTCTACATTTCAAAGTGAAGAAAACTGGAAGAAAAAAATAAAAGTATGATTTTTTTATCTATTGTTGGATATGTTGATTGGCGAACTGAAAAGATGATTTAGTGGTGAAACTTTGGAAGTTGCTGAAGCCAGTGAAAGATTTATTCGTCTGGATGAAGAAGGAGCTGCACGTTTCATTGAGATTTACTCCATTTCTGGTATAGGCACAACAATGTTTAAGGCAGAAATGACCATTTTAAGAAATGGAATGGAAAGTTCAGGTTTGAGTTTGATAAGTGCGCCTTTGAAGAATGTTGTTTCAAAGATAGTGTACACAGTTTTGAGCAAACATACAGAAACATACAAAAATGTTAGCATTCTTCTGAAAATTGCTCTTACCCTGCCATCAAAGAGTGCAACTTGTGAGAGGACATTTTCTCCTATGAGGCGAATCCACGAGTTGTTGCGTTGCACAATTTAATGATCTTATACTCTGAATCAGATGTTGTTAAAAAAATTAACTTAGATGATTTGATTGATGTGTACAGTTTCAAGAAAGGAAAACGTATAATGACTTTGTGTGGTGTCAACAGTTACTGTTGAGGCATCAAAATAACTTTTCAATTTAATTTTTCTAAAATTTCTGAAGCTTACTATTGTACCGTAACCTTTTAAAAATACGAGTATTGTATCAATAAAATATTAATGAAATGCAAAATGCAATAATCGTACTGTTTTGCTTCTTTTAAAACTGGCAACCAATATACCAATTAATATTTGTTTAAGCGAGGAAATTTAACATTTTCAAATCCAAAAAGTCTAAAACTCAGTGCTTTTAAGATGTTCGTTTTTTTTTTAATTTCCGGGGGAAGGCCTCCGGACCCCTTATAAACTAGGGAATATTCAATAACGCTCGGGTACATGATATGCTTCTCCCAGAGTCTGGCCCCCAAAAACAAAAGCTCAAACTCCGCCCATGAGTGTCATATCTATATGAGAATCTAGCGTATGCGCAGTTCACAAACATGGCAACTCGGTAATCCAGTGAGAACTGACTCTCAAATTATTCCATAATGTACGTACTTCATTTGGAAGAACCACTTTCAGGGTGGTCTTCGTGTTAGTTTAGTGGATCTGAGGTCAGGGTATTAAAACTTTCACTATTACAAAACAGACCAGAGCAGAATTGAAAACATAGTATACTAATATTTTCACTGCCATTGACTGAAAATGACTATCTGAGAAATAAACATGAGGCTTCAAAATGAAGTCAGTTCGTAATAGCTACATAAAATT
The DNA here is from genome assembly GCF_977018435.1 of Lepisma saccharinum. Classification (NCBI taxonomy): domain Eukaryota; kingdom Metazoa; phylum Arthropoda; class Insecta; order Zygentoma; family Lepismatidae; genus Lepisma; species Lepisma saccharinum. The sequence continues at coordinate 16,570,292 of NC_139258.1, forward strand.
CAAGAATTGCTTTCCTTGATATACAGACGTTATATGACTGGAAAGAAAAAAACATTTTGGGATCGTATTTCATTGTAGTTATATTTAAATGAAAGTTGTAATGGCTGCCAATTAATAGAGGCATGGTTTGTAATTTTTGCATGAGTTTTTGTTTTACGGTAATCCATATCTCAGGCATTATTAGGTTATTAGGTATGCACATGTATTGTCCGGCAAATTGTCCATGACTATTTCCATGGATTTTTACGTGTGCTAATGTAGAGGTTGTCAGAAGTTTGTTCGGCGTTTTGTTTCAATTCCTGAAAATCGCATTACTTAAAACAAAAATAGTAACATAGCAATGGACAATTTTCTTGGTAATACTTATGTATACCACTGTACAACATTTTGAGGGGCTGTGCCTACATTGTGAGGTTTGCGTTAGGGATATCCTCTCGTACACAGTAATGTTTCATTTTAAGAATTCAGTGAATTCAATGTCCTGTCTTATAAACTGAGTACGCTGTACAGTGAAAAGGAATTTTGGGAGTACAGGAGTCAAGAACAGAGTTCAGTGGGGGGACTGCGCATATTTATCCAAATTGTTTCTTCGGTAAATACACTAATTATGACTTGATTGAGTGGATTTCAAGCAAGTACGTGTTGGGGCAGGTTTTGCGAGCGTGCATACCCATTCACCAGCGATTGGCCTGCTTTTTTTAAAGCGCTTGCATTGCATTTCGCTGGTGCAGCGTGGCTAAGTTCTCGCGAGTTGCATTCCTACGACTCACGATCCGCGTTTCGAGGAACAAGACTTTCCAATTCGAGTCCGGCGCATGGATACTGTTCCCGCTGTTAACACAATTTCTCCGTTTCAACCAATGGCGAGCCTTGTTACGGGCGATCGTTGTCACGAATGCACTGCGATGTAAATGCACTAGGAAGAGCTTGTCTTGAATGCGAATGGAACATGGTTCGGCTATCTTCCTTTCGAAAGCAATTTGGGCAATGCGGCATTTCATTCAAAAGGTTGCGAGTTCAAATCCCTATTAATTCCACCTTTCCTTAAGTTATTTTCCTGTTTTCAGTGAAGTTATTAGGAAATGCGTTAAAGATGATTATGACTGATACACTGGTGATGAAAACCAACAAACACTTGCACAATTTATGATTTCGAAGGTATCGCAGGATTGAAAGGCCAAATGTTGACATTCAGTTGTCTGTCCCCACCTCCCGAATAGATGGGCAAATCAAATGATTTATGTAAGGCTCAACTAGCATCTGATTGGTGTTCAGAATTTTTTTTAGATCTTCATACTTGCTAATTTGCGACATAACGAAAGACAGGTCACTTTTCATCAATATCTGTCTTCCATGGTCAAGACAGAGAGGTAGTTGTTTATATTGCATTGAGCCAGTGGCGGCTTCTGCCTTGAATCAGTGTCACTTACAGCATGGTAGTTTTCGAACCACATATTCACATATTTCTGCTGTATGGGCGGGATCTCCTCAACATTATGTTCACAATCACGTGAAACCACAAGTATCTCACAATAATAAGCTCACTAGAGTAATGTGCCATATTATATAAATAAATAAACGAAACGAACGTAGAAGGTGCACGGTATGAGTACTGTCCACCAGAGGGTATACGGCGTACGTCACCGTATACCTTCGACTACAGCCCTAGGTATGAGGGCTACTTCAGCTACTGCGGGCATATTTTCAAATCTCGGACACCAGAAAGTGATACGAGGGTCACTATTTATATTTTGAGCCTTGGCAACACTGATTGAAGTTAGGCGCGATTTGACGTTTGCACAGAATCGTCTGGAATTATTGACCATAACGTACTACAAATGTTTTATCAATAGCTTCATTTGTGTTGTTTATGTTGCCTTGGAGATTGCACGACAACAATAAAATGGAATGAACTCGTGAACATTTTCGTGCGATGATTTTTTACGATTTTCGACTTTGATTATCAAGACAAGAGTGCATCGATCAACTGACTTCCACATTTGGCGATGAAGCCCCATCCTTTGCCACTGTGAAACGCTGGTATAACGAATTTAATCGTGGCCGCCATTCGCTCACCGACGAGATTCGCGAAGGTCGTCCAAAATCAGTTGTTGTTCAGGAAAACATTGATGCTGTGCAAAACCTAATACTGCAAGATCGTCATGTGACATACTGTGAGATTGAGGCAACCATAGGCATTAGTTCCACCAGCATATATAAAATATTACATGATCATTTAGCTGTGAGAAAGGTATGTTCTCGTTGGATCCCACACAATTTGACAAAAAACTCAAAAAGACGCTCGCGTCAATTGGTGCAAACAAATGCTCAATAAATACAATCGTGGTGCTTCAAAAGACGTATATAAGATTGTAACAGGTGACGAATCATGGATATATGCATATGAGCCGGAACGTAAACAGCAGTCGACTGTATGGGTGTTTCAAGATGAACCCAATCCAACAAAAGTTGTTCGCGCTCGAAGCACATCGAAACAAATGGTCGCCTGTTTTTTCGGGAAAACTGGTCATGTGGCAACTGTGCCTTTAGAGGAACGTAGAACGGTCAACTCTGAATGGTACACAACAATTTGTTTGCCAGAGGTCTTCGGTCAAATACGGAAAACAAACAAACGCAGTCGGATCATTCTTCGTCAAGACAATGCCAGCTGTCACACATCTCGTCTAACAACCGACTTTATGAACAGTCAAAAAATCGAATTGATGGGTCATCCGCCGTACAGTCCTGATTTGGTAACCAATGACTTCTTCTTGTTCCCGAATGTCAAGAATAAATTGCGTGGACAACGATTTTCGTCGGCGGAAGACGCCGTTGATGCGTTCAAAAACCATATTATGGAGGTGTCTCAAGAAGATTGGAAAAACTGCTTTGACAAATGGTTCGAACGAATGTAAAAGTGTATTGACCATAAAGGAGAATACTTCGAAAAACAATAAAGCAGTTTTCAATGCCAAATTCCTGTTTTTTATTGTTAGGCTCAAAATATAAATAGTGACCCTCGTATTACATAGCCTACCGATTGATAGAAGCTGGAATACGTCCATATTTTGCATTGTCATTGGAGATGGGCATTGTAGAATCAAAATGCGGGGGGGGGGGGCTTTTCAACGCACTTATACTTGCTGTGTGCATGGGATTAAAAATAAACTTAGTTGCATAGACATTTTCCTTCCTAAATTAACAATGCACCGCGAATATTACCACAGTTTGGTAAGTTCTGACCACGGTAAATTCCTGGTCTCGTCTGATATTTCAAAAGAGTACGATCTCCCTACACTCTTGTAAAGTGTATGATAAGAGTATTTACTTTCATAAAAGAGAGGAGTAATATAATGACTGGACACATCTCCCAAACAGCAAGAACATTCACACTTAATACTATAACCTACCGCACCATCTACCGGCTGATTATTCCGGTTATTATTTCTATTTGACCTTGAAACCCTGTTACTCTCGCGCCAGAAAGGAAGAGCTGAAAACTTTTCTCCGACTTTTCTTCAGCCGGCTTAATGTTTCTGCGTGTCATTTCTTTACTTCCCGAATTAACGTGGCGTGAAATTTGTTTCTCGAAAGCAGCTCCGACAACAACGGACGCCGAAGGAGAACAAATAAGCTGCGTAGCACACGAACCGAACAGAAGCAAGAAAAGGAAACGTGTTGTAAGAAAGAAGTCACAGACAAGAAAGAGAGTCACGGATCAAAAAAGAAACGTTACACAGTTTTCCCCCCGCAAGCATGGCCCACACGGTTGCTGAAACGAATATCGCTCACTTTTTCCCCTTTCCCCCCTTGCATCCATTAAGCAGCGCCACAGCGGAGAACCGTGAAATCTCGCTTTGGAAAATGACCTATAATCGGCCTCGGTGTCGCAATGTGAACGCGTTTCGTCACTTTTAGCCACAGAGGGCGTTAATCTGAGTCTGAATCTCTCGCCTCGTTCAAGCTGTTTTAATTGCTGGAGCAATTTTTGCTTCGCTTGAATCATTTCGCAAGGGAAAGAATAGAAAAAAAATGTTCTGCTCGGGCTGTGAAACCATCGCTGTTGCTGCGAATCTGTAGCCACGAGAACAGTCGGTAACAAATGACTGAAAAACACAAGGCACAAAACTAACCTTTTAACCTATATTGACTACTAGACACATTAAGTGTCCTATAACTTAACACCTAAAAAGATAAGACAACACTACTTTATTTAATAAATACATGCTAACAGAACCAATACGTGAATTAACTATAGAGAACAATTAAAATTACGTAGAAAAAATAAAAATAACAATTCAAGATATCTGAGTCAGCGAATCCATAACAGTTTATGGCTAAGCGTAGAATAACTTTTGTATACAGCAAAATTACAAAGAAATTATACAAGATATGACAAATAGTAAGTGTATCCGATATGCGCCGCAGTAAAGTATAATTCAATTAAGTGCCTTATTTAATTCGTAAAAAAATAGGTCCACGACAACCTTTTATTCTTGAAAACTTACATGAATGACCCCAAAATTCCTGATTCTCGTCACATTTCTCTCACGTCAGCCATATCTAATTTATATTTTATATATAATTTAGTTCGCAAGCTAGCATTATCTTCTAGAGTAATTAAACAAGCAGTGCTAATTACAGAATACTGGACCCTACTTTCGTGAATTGTAGAAGAACATTTCCTCATGTTTATCATTTGCATTCATGACTTTTTTTTTAAAACATCTAACATGCTTTAATCGTTCTGGTTATTTGAGTTCACGGTTAATGTGGATGGACAAGAAATATCGAGATTTCATTCTAAGACTTAACCGCTCACCCAACCAGTTTGCTGTGACATAATACAATAGGAGATTCTTTTCGATAGCCTTCGCCTTTGTCCTTGGCACTCAAAACACAAAATAAGCTATAATTTAAAAGGGCGTCTTTGCCTTTCACTTTAATGTGAAAACAAACAAGGAAAGGAAAGGCGTCATTTCAATGACAGAAATTTTAAGAATTCTGAATTCCACCATACCAAACAAAATAATTCCCCTTGTTCCATTGTAGTCTGATAGAAGTAACACCATGTTCTGGAATGTGCATTAGGAAAGGGATTTCATCTGGTCTGCATGTAGCAAACGTAGAGGGAATTTAGCTGATAGCTTAGCACTGTAGCGTAATTAAGTGTTTTCCAAAACTAACATCTCGAATCTTCATTTCTGTAGAGGGAGATTATTTCCATAACATCTTTGACTGTTATGCATTGGAAACTTTGGAACGAGTCACAACTCTCGAAGCAGCCAATCAACGAAGCGAGCCGCTGACGTCAACTCAACCCAGAACCTATCGCTAAGCCCCCTGCTCAGGCTCTACACGCCCACTAGGCTCGCTAGACAGACTCGCGTAGTACGCTGGAGATGTTCCGGAAGTAATTCGACTTTAACAATGCACTGTTATTCATGAGACCCAATATTTAGAGACTAGATTGTATGGAATTCGCCTGTATGTTGCGTCTTAAATACCTCGTTCGTTGATGTTTGAACAAGCTTCACATTTGATCTCCAGAAAGGTCGTACATGATAGCTCTGGATTGTGTTGCACACATATAGCTTACTTCACCGCGTGGCCTGGAGTTGTGGCTGCTCTATTGAATGGTAACTGTAATAATGACGGTGAAGAGCATTCAACACGAAATAAACTTTCACGCTCATTAAATCCATATTTTAATGTTTCACCCAATTTTCGCTATATTAGGCCCTCTTCCCCCTGAAGTACTTTTGCCCCATTGTTTCCTTTGTAATTTTCATTCACTGAATTTATTTATTCCGTGCTATGTTTCCTGCCACTTCTAACGATGGTGACGAGACGAGATGAATCTCTGCATGGTCTATATACAGTAGGCTCATGAGTTTCAGTTTCCTTGTCTTAGTCCACTATGTGCACAGAAAGGCTAGACAACAAGGCGACGACGTTACGCCGTCGGGGAAGCCATTACGACTCATATTTGCTATTAATTGATTAACTTTGCAATTAAGAGAAACAAAAAATACATTTCGAATCTATAAATAATAAGGTAGATATCTTCTCGGTGGGTCTGAATGAATTAAAGTGGTTTAAAATGGATATATAGTTCAGTACAATAAATTACTAAAATGCCGGCCCCTGTGGCGGAGTGGTTAGCACATCGCGCTACGACGCCAGGAGTCCCGGGTTCGAATCCTGGCCTGGCGTGGATATTTGTGAGTGTCCATTCATCAATTTCATCATATCATCACTCATCCTCATCTTCGCAAATTAGCCGAAAGTGGCACAAGAAGCGAAGTAAAATAAAGCAAATCAAATCAAATAGATTACTAAAGTCTCGTATGCTAACACTCGTCTCGACAAGTCTTGAAGGTTCTAGTTTCATACTCGTCTCGGTATCATTATGGTGTATTATGTTATAGTACAATATTGTGGAATTTTCCTATTTCTTGTTTATTTACTTTCGGTAATATTTCCTGTTGTTAACAACTATTTTTTCAGCCACTTTATTTATATTAGATATAATTTTATCTTCTTTCCAATGTTTGTCGATTACATTGTCCGATGCAATGTATTATACGTCAATCTGAGTCATTGCTTGTTATTCATTCATTCATCTTTTATTTTGGACCTAACAGCTTTTAAGCAGTGTTTTGTCCATTATGCATTTTGTCCATCCATAAAAAATACATACGGTAATTGTTTTACATTAAAAATATCCTTTCGCTCCCCCCCCCCATTTCACAGACATTACATTCAGAATGAGAACAATCCCCTTTACAAATTATATGTTACATTTTCTTAACAATGTTAACAAACTATAACCCATTGGAACATCTGGATTGACCACCGAACTTGATAAATGTATTGGAAATTGAATCTTTTAAGTTATATAAAGTTTTACATGAGGTTTCTCTCTTCCTATTATATTTTGGGAATTCCACTATTATTATGTTGCACGTCCACATCCAGATCTCTTATTGTTCGTTATTCCTATTCTGAATAAATGTTGCCTAGTACTAGTACCCCGATCTCAGTCTGTTAATTAATACAATTACATTTGTTGTAACTCTGACTTGACGAAACCATGGTGTGTGTGTGGTTTGAATTCAGCAAGTGATCTCTATGATTCTCCAACTGTTCATTGCTTGTTAGAACACAGAGTAAGACTAGTAGTGTATTTTTATCTATTAATATTATCAGCAAATTGTTCACCGTGTTGTCCATCTTTGCACCAGCATCAACCCAATCATATTCCTTAAAAACATGTGTGATGCAAGAGAAAAACATATTAAATTAGCAATGGACAATTTGCCTTACAATATCTATGCATTTCGCTACATTATACTTTTCATTGTCTTTTTAAATATAATAATACAACGTTTTTGTCATAACGTGTGCAAATATTTATTTTCTACTTTCGACTGACCTAAATATCAAGAAAGAACTATCTTTTTTTAAATAAACAAATGAGAGCGAAAGATGACTGGCGAGTTGCAAACCAGAAAATCAGGTTTGTGTAAGATGCACAGCGATTATGATGTTATGGCTTGAAATGAAGATCGTGATAAGGTTGCACACCAGTTGCCCAACGACAAGGAGAAAAAATCGGCCTTGGACGTAAATGGACCCTTGTGTAAACTTTCATTGTACATGTACAGAGGCAATTTGTGAGGTGGTAGTCTTTATAAGTGGCAAAGCCTAATACTCCAGTGTCTAATCACCGGAAGCACTAACGGTGTTTTAAGATTACTTCCGTACAGAAAATTACATTTTTTCTTGCACTGTTCTTGATAACGTCCAAGCTTTATGTTTAAAAGTATGTTTCTTTTTCTTTATTTCTATCTCGAGCATATCCTTCCCTGCGTTTCTTTATTATGTGGTGGACAAGTATTGCTTGGCAAATTGTCCATGACTATTTTCATTAATTTTCCCCTTGCACACTATGATTTTTATGGAAAAGATTTTTTCGTATGCAGGTGCAGAACTTGTCAACAGATTGTTTGGCGTTTTGAGTCAGCCTTTGAAGCTCTTATTGCGTAAAACAAAAAAAGGATAAACACAGAATTTGGTAAAGAGCTAATAGGAATCCATTCTCTTCCTACTAGTTCATCACATAATTAAGAGCCGCCAGATGGCATTATGCAATTTGCTTGGTAATACTTATGCACCTCACTCTACACCTTGTTTGTTTCCTTTTACTTGCATTCTTTTTACCTTGTGTTATTTTGCTCTTCGATCGGGTCCATTTATCCGGTATCAGCCACAAGGGTATGCCATGGATAATTGACTTCAACCAATTACTGAAACTTCAGTCCAATAACCATGCTTTTTTGTTTGATGCTGATGTTATTGTTTGTAGAAAGTTATCAGACATGTATCACTGAAGTCACGGTGTAAGAGCTAATATCCGTGACAGAAATTAATGTTGCCTTACTACTTAGCACACAGGGAAGATGTACTAAGTAGAAATTCAAACGACAATTCAGCACAGATTAAACAGACAGCGAAAAATCATGCGAAACCAGAGCTGACTCGGTAGCTCAGTTGGTAGAGCAATAGCACGGTAAGCCACAGTGAGTCCTGATCAAGCCTAAATTTTTGGCTGAAACTTCTACATAGAAACTAATATAGCCCAAATTTCATGGAAGATTCTTAAAATATAAGGTCCTTGACAAGTTGAAGTGACCCATATTTCCTCTGCTTGTTACTGAGAAATCTATTTTCTTGCAGATCCACTGAACAAAAACGAACCAGAGGAATGCTGCCACCGCCCACCACACCTCAAGAACCCTTACTGCCTGGAAATCGAAATCCCTCATGACGACTACTTCTATCGGCTGTTCAATGTCCGTTGCCAGGACTTTGTCAGAGGTTTCCCGGCTGTGCGACCAGGCTGCAGACTAGGTGAGTGTTCTCTGCATTTGGTTTCATTGTGCTTTAGCCCCTCTCGATGTTATTATTTCCCTTTTGTTCACTTGATCTAGAAACTGAAAGGAATGTGTATAATGAACGGGTCACGATTATGCAAGTTCGATTCGACTCTCGCCATATTCAGTTGCTTCTACTTTCACTAATTGAAGATTCGTTGGAAAAGTGTTCACCTAAAAATTTTATACAGGGTGGTCCAAAAGTGTGGAGACACCCGAGTACAAGTGAAATGACATTCCGTTCCGCAAAACTAACATTGTACGTTTGTAATAGGGGTGGAGGAAAATGTTATAAGGCTTATAACGATGACGGCCGCCATCTTTAATTCAACTTCAAAATTTTAAATGAGAAGGCTGATATGATATATCAAATCAGGCTAGAATTTCACGAGAAATGCAATGGCGAAGGTTTTTTCCACATATCTTTAACCAGTAAAAAGTTATGAATGAATTATTGTACCAATTTGCTCCTTTTCGAGGTGTCAGAAAAAAAGCATGAAAATGTCTTTAGCGCGTCGGTAACCCATCCGGATCAAAGTGACGTCTAGGGAGAGACGTTCGCATGCCATTGCACACGATTTTAATGGGATACATCCACGAAGAGCTACGCATTACGAATGGTAGTCTCGAACAATTACAATGTGACGTTTGCACTGAATGAAAAGTCCTTCACAGTGACGAGGATAATTTTCATGTTCATATGGAAGTCCATAAATATGTATTTCACACATAATTTCATTTTAGTCACAGTATGTTAATTATTATAAGAGCATTGAAAGAACATGATAATTTCAGACTGAAGCAATGTTTTTTTTAAGGGGCCATCACTGTTATGGGGGGAAATATCCCTCCTTTTCCCTCCCCCTGGAAAGAAATTACCTTGTTTGCCCCTCCCTAGAAAAAAATCCTGCTGACGTCCATGGTTGGAAGTATACCAAATGGCTTAGTTCTGTAGCAAGCAGGTTTATTATTTTTTCAAACTTGTCTACGACTCTTGAAGTAACACCTCAATCAGCAATTGCCCTTTATTATTGATGAAGCTTTTAAAATGCATGCTCTTTTTTCTACATGTAGTTATAGTGAAAAATGATTTATAGAGTAAAACTAGGAAACGATGCATTTTTGGCTAGAAAAATATATTGAGGCATTCTTAAAAGTTGCTGAAGATTCTGCTGAAGTTGTTAGTCAGGTGAAACGTCATTTTTTTAAAGAATAAAATAGGAAAGTTTGTTTTAAACTTCGATAAGCTAATCGAGAATGAAGCTACTAGTAAAGTGGAATTCGAAGCACCGTGCCTCCAACGGGAACCGAACACAGGACCCATTTCTTTTCCCACCTCTGAGCTTCCTTGTTTATTTCAGAATTTTTTTTCTTAAAATAATTCTCCACAATTGAACTCTTGAACTGTGAGCGACCATCAACACAATGTACATTTTGTCAACCTACAGCTTTTACGTCTACCAAGAGGAGTTTACTTCTAAAGTGTGTTTAAATTAGGTTCCTTCCCATTCATTCATTCATTCATGTTGTTTGCATGTTGTTGTTGTTTTTTTTAAGTGTCGCATCAAGCCTGGCTTCTATTGGTATTGTGAAGAGTTAACTATTGGCGTGGATTGTTCGAAATATCTTCCGTAACTCCTGCCGCTGTCGCTTGCAGTTCAATCTGCATTAACCCATTCTTTTCTTTTTTACTTTTGTAATACTAAAATAGTTAATCGCATGCATGAAATGTTCTTCTTCGAGTTTTAGAATAAAAATTATACAAGAAGTTGTGGAGCAAAGAAAACATTTATTACCTTAACTTTATTTCTCTGCATTCTAGGTTCCCGATTGCAATTCAACACGCTAACAGGAGTCTTGGACGGCAACACCATCTATGGAGTGGACGAGAAATTTGCAAGGTAAGCTGCATTCCTATTTGTTTAAAGTGTAGTATCTTTAACATTAGTGCTATTACATATACATTAAGTTATTACAAAGAATGATACTGTTCAGACCGAGGAAATTAAGTCCACAAAACAGTAGTGGTGGCTACGTGTGGAATTTGGAACATGACAAACACGGATGTGAAAATACAACATTAGGGGCATCTGAAGGTAAAGAGTGACAAAAATGCGGAACGAACACTCGGACGGGATGAAGAACTGAAACATTAGTAGATGATGATAACAAAGGTTTGTAAAAGTAAAAAAAAGTAACTGGTTGGGAAAGTTCAGAATAAATAAAAATACAAATTCCATAAGATGCAAGAAAGTGGGGGAACTAGTAAGTGTTATACCAAAGAAACAAAGAATGTAACTTACGCATCAATTCCTTATTTGTTGCACGCACGTCGATTCATAATACATGTATTTGAAATCCAGTTATTAACTGATATAATGATAGAATCTAATGAATAAGACTACATATTAAGTAACATAATCACATCTTTCCTTCAGTGAGTTTCAGTCCCGTGAAATATTCTCACCTTATAATTGTTGAACGTTATAACTTAAGATTGTGAATTAATTTACAAAACTCAGAAATTCTTGTTTAGACCCTATTAGTGTACTGAACCCTCATTTTGAATGTCAATGTTCCTAAGACGTCATGGTGATGTAATTATTGAAAGCGTGTGGATAAAACACAAGCTAATAAAGCTTAGGAGGCTTACAAAGAATTTTCGTTTCGGAGGGAGGCTGGAGTTAATATTACGGAGATGCAATCAAGGAAGCAGGATATGCAATAAGATATTTCATAATTACCATTTCTAACTTTTGTTTTAAAAGTTGTTCAAAGGCAAAAATAATAATCGGGGTTCATTGTAATGTGGATTTCCATTGCCGATTTTTTCCGAGTTACTTACTGCTTTCACTTAAAAACTTTGGTATTCTCAAAATCTTGGGAAGGACTGTAGTCCCATCAGCTCCTCTCTGCGTACGCCAGTGTTTCAGACAAGTGACAAGCTACAATCTTGTTACCTTGAATGATTAATTAATTTGGTTTATTTTACTTCACGTTTCGTGTTTCTGTCACCTTTGGCTAATCGTGAAGATGAGGGTGAGTGATTATATGATGAAATTGGCGAAGGGACTCTCACAAAGAACACCCATGCCCAGGCTGGGATTCGAACCCAGGACCCTTGACGTCGTAGCGAGCCTCTGTGCTAACCACGCCGCCACGGAGGTCGACACTTGTCACTTTGAAACGAACCTACAGAAATAAATAAAACCATTCGTACCGAAATGAGAAGTTTCACAGTCACTTCTTGCCCCCTCGGTCTGGTGGTGAATGCTTTTCTTTTTCAGGCCGAAGGGGCCGTGTCGCGTGTCACTTTGGTATGAAAGCTCTCTTATTGCCTCGTTCTCTGTTTGGTGTCGACAAATCTAGACGAGTCTGGTCCAGAATTGAACAACTTCCTCAGTAGAATGTTTCGAATTTCGAGATGAGCCAAGATGACACTGAAAGTTGTTTTGGTACGGCCCTAAAAATCCATAGTTCATTGCATATGTACGTGTATGTATGTGTATATCACAGTCCCAGGATTATCATACATTCTGGAAATATTTGCGATATCTGCGTCCCGGGCCCATGACTAATGACAAAGAAAGCAATTGTACATTGAAATGACATTATGTAACCAAGGGGACCTGAACTTAAGAATGTAGACTTTGGAAACTTTTTGTGAGAGGGTGCCTGGCTGAATTTCCTGAATATGGCACGCAAGAAAGAAAGGGAAAAAGTTACATGCTTAGCTTATCTCCATAAATACGTAGCGCTTGAATCACGAATGAGAAAGTATGTGCTTCCATACATTTCTTTTTATCATCCAAATTGTTAGGTGACCATTGGGAAACAAGCGATAATGCCATTTAGCATGTCAAGCCATGTCAACTTTACTTTATAGCCCGGAGCAACGCAATTTGTTGGGACCACCCACTTAACATGTCTTACACGCATGCAACACCGTGAATGCTAATTGTTTAGATCACTTCTTTTCCTTACGGCCCGTGACTATCGCCAGAATCAAGAGAACAACAAACATAATTTGAATCTGCGTACACTGCGCGAATGCTGATTTGAGGCTAGATTAATTGTTGACAGCAATCAAAGTCATCCATCGCGATGGAAGCGCCGACCCGTACTTCCGCTGCCACCAGCTTTATTTATTGCATCCCACAACAACTGCGACACCTGTCTGACGGTTCGTTTACTAAACATCAGGTTGGACCTGATGAAAGGTACGTACTCAAAAGTGCATGTAGGCCTTGCTCAAGAAACACTTTTTTATCTGCTAAAGATATGAAGCATTAATTTATCTTTGTTTCAGAATGAAACAGAAAACATAAGGAGCTAAAATGTTACTTATGTCCAGATGGTTAGTCTACGTACATAGACCTGTATGTTCAATCATGACACATTTTCCAAGAATTTAGAAACCCATTTGATAGAAGTGTAAGAAATTGTTTGGCAATGGATGATATTCAGAGATCAACTTCCACTTCCCCCATAATTCATTGCACCATATTTCGCGTAAACAGATCAGATCTTACGTTGAAAACATGCCGGGTAAGCATTGTGGTCTTTGTCGAAGTGATTCAAGGTATGATTATTGTGATCGTGTGTGTACTTTCTATGTTCTTTCGAATCCGTACAGAAACCGTGCAAAGCTTGTAAAGTGTGAAATGCAAATTTTCTCGCTGTAAGAAGGATTCTCATTGACTTTCCTTTACACATGCAAATCTGTTTGTCCCAGTAGCGTACGCAGGATTTCATCAAGGGGGGTGTTATTTCGAAAACTTTCTACAAATTCACATTACCATCGTTTTATTATACTTTAATTAATTAATTAATAATATTTATAATTAATTAATTAGTTTAGTTACTACTAATGCAGCTGCTGTTACTACTTATATCACTACTATTATTAAGTAGTAGAGATCTACATAAATATATTTATGAAAGCAATAGAACAAAATTACATTTTTTTTTGTTTCTATGTTACGAAATAATTGTCTAGTCAACGGTTATTTGTATATAATAGGTGAGACATTTTAAGTGTGAAGAAACTCCATAAAAACTTAACTTAACTTAACTTAACTCTCTAGCCTTCTTAAACCCGAAGGTTCATGGCTGCAGCAACACAGGCCTTCCATCTGTCCCTATCTTGAGCAAGAACTATATACTCTTTTCCATCCCTACCGATTTCCTTTAGGTCCATCTCAACGTTGTCCCTCCTTCTTCGTCTTGGCCTTCCTACAGGTCTCTTACCATCAGGTTTCCCAACAAGAATCCTGTGAACTCCTCTTTCCTCTCCCATTCGTGCCACATGGCCTGCCCACCTAAGTCTTCTTGATTTAATTATTCTAATAATATCTGGACATGAATACAAATTATGTAGTTCTAAATTATGTAACCTTCTCCGCTCACTTGTCTCCTCATCCCTTTTAGGTCCAAATATTTTCCTAAGGATCTTATTTTCAAATACTCTCAATTTATGTTCCTCTTTCAATGTAAGGGACCAAGTTTCACACCCATATAATACTACAGGCAAAATTACTGTTTTGTATATTTTAACTTTTAGTTTCTTAGATATTAAACGAGAAGACAAAAGTTTATGAAGAGAGAAGTAACATGCATTCCTGAATTAAGCCTACTTTTTATTTCCTCTTTAATATAATTTTCATTTGTTAATATTACTCCTAAGTATTTGAATTTGGAAACTGGTTCAAACGAGTTGTTATCAATAATTAGATTTTGATTATTACCTAACACTTGGTTTCGGCCTGTAAGCATATATTTAGTTTTCTCTTTGTTAACTTCCAAACCTATCTCTTTAGCAGTTTTGAAAAATATTTTAGCATTATTCTTAATCGTATTCACATCATCCCCCAGTAAGTCTACATCATCTGCATATGCTAACAACTGAGTCACACCATTTAATTTTAGTCCTTCTTTAGTTTCTTTTACCTTCCTTACAGCATATTCTAAGGCAAAATTAAAGAGCAATGGAGATAATGCATCTCCTTGTTTTAACCCATCATGAATTATAAATTTGTCAGACATATTATTACCCACACGAATTTTACTTTCTGTTTCACTGGTGCATATTTTTATCATACTAACAAGCTTCTTAGGTATTCCAAACTCTACTAATATATTATATAATTTATCTCTTTTGACCGAATCATATGCTTTTTTGAAATCAATGAATAGCTGATGGACATTTTGATTATATTCCCACTTTTTTTCAAGTGTTTGTCTGATGTGAAAAATTTGATCTGTAGTTGATCTGTTACATTTAAATCCACATTGAAGTTTATGAAGAGAGAATCCATAAAAACAAGCAAATATATTAAATTTATTGAAATAATCAAAATATGAAACTCATCCAAGGAGCCGCGGTGGTCTAGTCTGACAACCTCGCGGGAGATCCGGGTTCGATTCCCGGAATTGGTTAGAATTTATCCAGCCTTGTCTCCGCACCCAGCCTCATATCAATAGGTACCTGAGAGCAACCCTGGGGGATAAAGGCTGCCGGAGCATGGTGCTGATCACATCACGTGCAAAATGGCCGAGATCGAGAATGTGTGGGGCCCACCACACCACTACGTGTGCCTTCATGGCACGGTGCTATATGCACGGGGAAATTTACATTTATGGATCTAGCCCAGGATGATGATGAGGCGCGAGAATACATGTTGCTAAATTCCACTGAGTCTATGTTTTCGTTCAAAAGTAATTTTATAGACATTCCAACACATTCATCACTTCTAGGTGATTCACAAAGCACTTCTTCAACAGTATTTAATGATGTGGATGTAGACTCAGCATCACTTGAGAGTTCAGAAGGGGATGTGAAATCAGTACCGGGAAGAAAGTTTTACAATAAGGTCGGCACACTGCGACGAAGCAAGGAATTTTCACAATTCTCGCGAGAGTCACTGCGCGACTTTTTGCAAGAAAATTCCAAATTGAACTTTGCGCCCCCTTACATTGTGTTTGGAATGTTGTGTTTTTATTCATGCTGCATGGGAATAATAATTCAAATTATTATTATTATTATTATTATTATTATTATTATTATTATTATTATTATTACTGTCGCAGATCTTTGACTGTAATAAATTAGCCATTTTTAATTTTTATCTACAGCAATTTCCATAATTTTTCAAAAGTTCAAGGGGGGGTTTAAACCCGGCAACCCCCCCTTGCGTACGCCACTGGTTTGTCCGATTTCTTCCCAGAATACAATACGCGATGACAAGTTGAATATCATTCACTGACTAAGCTATCGTTCCTCCTTGTATACTACAAGTAGTTTCAATCTGCATTAACATCTAAATATCGCAATAACGTAATAAATTTTATTCTCTTTTGCTTTATTTTGTTTCCTCCAAATACGAAAACTAAGACTTACCTGTTTCCAAATCACATTTCGACATATTTGTAAACATATACAGTTCTAATATCAGTAATTACATTTCTACTGCCGTAATATTAATAAGCAATGGTAGGTATATGATTCTTGTCTTATCTGTGGAGAGTAACAAACAACACAGCGATGAGATCAATAAGTTTTGATGACTAAGACATTAGCAATCCGATACCTGAGTTAAGATATACCAGTTACAGCACTATCTAGGTATGGATGGCAGGCATGGCTAATTTGCATCTCTTAGCTGGGATTTTCTAAGCAACTGATGTCTGAGGCATCGAACTGGTCACGAAGAACTGAGAACGTGACCCGCATGCATGCTAGCACACACTCACACCGAATGATCATGTATGGCGAAAACCTTGACGAATTCTCTCGCCTGACTACAAGTCTTCGCCACTTTAAATGACGGTCTGGCACCACTGTGTCTTTCTTTCGTTGATCGTACTTAGTATAGCCATAGAGTAAAGTATACCTTACTCTATGGTATAGCTAGTCCTGAATCGTTCATGCGAACTGTTCAATGCCAATAGATAGATGGCATGGATACTAGATAAATGGACTGCGATGTTTGATTTTTAAATTTCATACATGAACTTGTGTATCCATCATCATCTTTTTCGTTTATTGCTTTAATTTAGTTCAACGTTTAACGCAATATAATAATGAGTTACATTTTTTCTGGAATTATGGCAACTGTCCATACGTTCCAATTAGAAGTTCCTAATGCGGTAGAAGTTCTAGAGTAGCTGAAGCGGTTTCCTGCGAGGTTATGACTTACTATTGGCCGTGAAAGAACAAGCTATTGGATGAGAAAGAACCACGTAATCTGCTTACGCAACTGCAAGTTGCCCATTTCATTGGGCGATGCCGTACACTAGCGGAAAGAGTAAGGCAAGACTTTGCGTTCACTTTTCAACAAAAGACGATCTATCAGTTTCTTCCTTCTGCCGCTCTACTCCTAAACTCGTTCGTACTTTCCCTAACAAGATAGTTGCCTACGCGACGTTAAGTTAAGAAATATAAAGGCGGTAGCTTGCTTCTATGCGGGTACAATAAAGCTTCTCGTACATATTGTAACATAATATGTAATGAATTCTCTCATGATAGGTTACTATTCTTTTACCATGGTGGCAGCGTGCTGTAATATTAGTCTCTCCGTTTCAGGACTCTACGTACAGGCTACGGAGGTCTAATGAGAATGAACCCTGTCTTCTCTGACTACGGTCTCAAGGACTTGCTACCACTGAAATTGGATATCCCAGACGAAGGCTGTACCAGACCCAATAGATCAATGTACTGCTTTGAATCAGGTGAGAGAAGTACTTTTTCTACCACACTCAACTGCCAACACTGAAATAGTATTTTCCCCCTGAGATTTGTGGAAAAAGTTAATGTAATTCGAATGATTAAATTGTAGCGATATTTTATTACTAACATATTGTTCTCTGTGACTTACAGGCCGTAAGTTTCAGCAACTATTATTATTATTATTATTTGAAGTACGGTTACATTTAAGTTTATGGTCTATTTTACACTATATAATTATAAAAATCAGCTTTTTGTTCTACATGAATTAATATATTTAGTATACAGTTATGCAAATTGTACATAATATATATATATATATATATATAATATGAAAATTACAAATGTATGTAATTTTAAAAAACAGAAGAAAGAAAAGTAACTAAAGTTTAAAGAGTTTTTCAAGTAGTATGTAATAATAATATCAATAATAACTATACTACTACTACTACTAATAATAATAATAGTTTCTATGACTTTGCCCCCTTCAGAAAAAATCCTGCGGGTGCCTTTGCTATTTTCTATTTCTTTTTCCTTACATAATGGGTTGCGTCAGCACTGAGGGAATTTGCACCCTTCTTTTAACACTGGATATAAGCCCCCTTAGAAGAAACAGTAATTTAAAAGGCGTGCATTAAAATAGCAAACATTCCTCCTTACGGACAGGAGATTAAATTGATTTACTCCAGATCCATCGCTTCTCGAAAAGTGGGCGTGGTTTGTCCCGATCCATCGCTTCCGAAAATAACGAAATGAACACTCACAGAATGTATCGAATGACTCGGCCTAAGTCTCTACGTCGTTCATAATCACTTACAGCAGCAGCAATTCTTCTATCAAGATCCTTTTTCTTCTGTTTGTCGTTCATGTGTAATTGCAGTGCATCCTTCTCTTAGAACAGTGGCGAGTTCGACAGCATTGGGATGACATTTTGCAAATTTCCGGCCTAATCTACTTAACCTAACCTAACCTATTAAGATTACTTACTTAATTGCTTTCAATGAGAACAGAATCCTACAACTGACGCTTCTGGGGCGATGGATCGGGAACACCTGACCAGGAAAAAACACTTTCGTTGTCAGGAGCGATGGATCGGGACAAACCACGCCCACTTTTCGAGAAGCGATGGATCAGAAAGCGATGGAACGGGAAGACAGCATTAAATTACAGTGAATAACTGAATTCCGTGTAAAACACGTCCAATAACTAAATTCACTAGGTCACTGATATAACATGAGGCTGAAAGTGGAACACAGGACAACACATAACCCCACACAGGATTATAATGGCCGTGGCCCAATCTCGTTACTCTCCAAGAACAGTAGAATTGTTCTAAACTGTTCTACGTAAGACTGATTGATTGATTTGCTTTATTTTACTTCGCTTTTTTTTGCCAGTTTTGGCTAATTTGCAAAAATTGGTGCTGATATGATGAAATTGATGAATGGACACTCACAAACATCCATGCTTGGCCGGGATTCGAACCCGGGACCTCTGGTGTCAGTTCTACGTAAGTGTGTGCACACTAAATTACATACTAATTTATAAAATCTACTAAGTGACTGTAGTCAAATAAAAGTTTGCTTTGAGGGAAGTTGTGTGTGTGTGTGTGTAGCAGTAGCGCCAACTTCAAACAAATTTTGTAATTGAACATAACCGTTATTAAGTTGAAAAGTTGGATGTGAAAATAAATTAGAGTAATTTTCTCTTGTTGTTGTTTTGACAAATTAGTACACAATAGGGAGCATTGTGTAATTACTGTTGGTATAGCGACATAAGAGTGTTTTGGTATGTACTAAAAATATTTTCTTTAAGAAAATACGGCACGAAAGATGGATATGCACAGAAGCAAATAAAAATACATGAAATAGCTAACTTTTTATAAGAAATAAGAACATTTGAGAATACGCCTAACTATAAATAGTGGAGTATATTAAAAGGTATCTCCTTTACAAATCATTGTTGCTCAAAAGTACACACAAATCCAATGGTAAAACAGGGTACGGTGTCTACCAAAATAACAAATGCAAAATTCTTGACTTTTTCTTGGCTTTTTTTTTCTTAACAGGTATTTAATCGCTCCCTACTTCGGTATAGTTGGAAACTAAGAAAATGTATATTTTTATTCAATGAAAAACCCCTACCACAAGGTTGGTTAAGATGAAAACTGAAGCTGTACTTTACAAAGAGATTTAGACTTGCTTTAATTATTAATGCATGTAAAAATTAATGCTTCAGACTTCATCCTGGACGGGGAATGGCCACATTAATATTTTTACAAAACTTCACGCATATAATAATATAATTTTTAAGAAACAAGGCGAAAAAATCTCAGCCACAACTCAATACAATTTTAGATTTCCAAATATTCAATTTTATCAGATCCCATTAGAGGTATATAACATGTAAATTCACTATACTGCAAAAACTTGGAAAAATTCTTGTTCACAAGCATAATTTCTTGACTTTCTTGTCTGGTAGACACCTTGTAAAAGCATTAAGCTTTTTCCATGTTTATGATAGAAAAAAGCTCAAAACGCTGACCATGGCAGTATTTATTGTAAAATAGAGCAACGTTTCCACCCTCTAACAGGGTCTTGTTCTGTAAACTAAACCTAAACTAAAAGACTTTAGTTTTAATCTTTGTCTGAAGAAGAACCTGTTAGAGGGTGGAAACGTTACGTCTAGAGTGCTCTATTTCACAATAAATACTGCCTTGGTCCGCATCTTTAGTGCTATATTAAGTAGAAGTAAATTGTCAATTTATTACAACTGAGTTTTGAATATGTATTATATTTTTTCTTTCGTTGTGAAATTTGCTCCTACGATAAATTCCTTAATTCTTCATTATCTTCTCAAAAGGCGAAGTGAGAGTCAACGAGCAGTTGGTGTTGACATGCATGCACACTCTACTGGCCAGAGAACACAACAGGGTGGCTCATGGCCTCTCGCAGGTCAACCCCCACTGGGACGACGAAACTGTGTATCAGGTAAGTGCCCATAAGGGTAGCTCCCCATTATGCTGCTTTCTCACTTGTGCAACTGTGCAGGTCTACCATGTGTTCAGGACCCCAACTTTTGAAAAACATTGTGTGGGCTCAAATACTTTAGTTATAAGTTCACAAAAAAACTCATAAATACATGTATCATATTAATTCACACCAATAATGCATCCTTATATTTTTCGTTATCTTATTTACTGAATCACGGTGACAAATATAATAATAATAGCAATAATATTTATTGGGTTGGCTCAGGCCCCATATGCCCGTATAAGTTGGCGCCAATGTGTACTTTTGTCACACTTGTTGACATCTAGTTTATTTCCGTAGATATTTTTACCAGAAAATCATTACAAAACGAAGGTAAAACTAACCTTTTTATGTGTACTTTAAATAGATTATCATTATTTTACGCTTTTATTTCTTATCAATAGATGGCGCTATAGGGCAATATTAAGTTTGTCATTAGAATAAGAAAAAGTCTAAAACGTAACCGTAGTAATAGATGCATTTATACATAATTATTGAGCAGTAAGAGATCGGGTTTAAAGTACATCGTTTGTTAAAACTTTCGATGAGAATTAACAATGATAGTCGAGACTCATGTAAATGGGTATTTAAATTATATCATTCTATCAATTGACTAACTAACAATTATGTTTGTGTCCTGATTTGAAACTCCAAAAGACATCCATCCTTTTAAAAGTAAGTTTTGCTCGAAATAAAAAAAAATATACACAGCGAAAGCATTAATACTCCGCATTGTGATGCTGGACGTGAGGTATTGTGTTATGGACTGAAGTTTTAATTTTCTATGTTAACACAAACAGCAGCCTAGATTATAATTTACAAATAGTTCAACCGTGGAAAATATGGATTACAATTTTCAAAACAAAATTTATTTCCATATCAAAGAAGTAAATGCAATTCTTTTGTAAACAAAGGTAATTTCCATTTAAAAAGATCATTGTAGAAATATTCAAAATGAAACCGGCATTTTATTCAGTTGTACTATTAACATATTTACATCGATGTAGTTTCAAGAGTCACACTTCAATTTTCATTACTAGAAATTTGAAGAAGGCAATGTAATTCTCCGAAACATTGCCAATTCTCTTTTCGGCTTGAAAATCGTAATTTGATAAGGTCGTTTTAGCCTTTTGGTTACATAATACATTGCTCAATGACTTCCAGGTAATAGCCAGTCGCTTGAAAGCGAGAAAATGAACTCCAAAACGCACGATGAAGCTACAGAGAAAGTCACGAAACGTCCATTCGTAGCGAACATGGCGAGATTTTCTAATTTGCCCTCTCTTAACCTCCATCTTCGCCACCGTTCGCTAAAAAATAGGAACAAGAGCGTAAAAAAGTCAATCGTAAATTAAAAAATATATATCGGAAACATGGCATTATCTCATCAGGACAAGTGAGGTTTAAAGGTAATATATTGGATGACCAATCGCACTTAATTTCACGGCTGGAGAAATTCTGTAACGTTTGGTGGTTATGGTTGTTTCAGTGTAGCCAGCGCATGTCACGATTTCACTCTCAAACGCCTTGTTTTTCTTGCGTATATTTCAGGAGGCGAGACGTATCGTAATTGCACAGATCCAGCACATCACCTACAACGAGTTCCTGCCCATTATCCTTGGCAAAGAGGTTATGGAGAAGTTTGGACTCATCCTGCAGAAAGAGGTCAGCATCTTCCTTACAACTACGTACTATTCTTTCATGCAAAGTTGCGGTTCCTACCGAAAGTGAAACTCCATTAAGCACGATCATAATTTTATGAAACCCTTACAAAAATCACAAAAAATCACGTGGTGCTTATTTCAATGAGGTATAGGAATATCCAGAACGGCTAAATAGTGAAGATATTGAGTAGCGCATTCGGACCCAGTATGCATATTTAAGATCTAACACAGCCAAACTTTCTAAATTCCCTTGACTCAGTAGATGTTGCAGAGTGATATTTTAAATTAATGCCGTCATTCCATTTGCTGTTTACTTATTGTAGTATTACTATCGGATGAAAATCTGTGATAATCACTTGCCTTAATTGTTTTCTTATAATTATCCGATCACTACAGAACAATTAATCGTGATTTGAACCTGTTAAAAGCACACAAAATCTCTTTTCCACATTAATATAACGACAAAACCAAAGCAAATGTGGACGACGACTTGCCATGTATCACTTTTTCTCCGTCGTGACGTCATGCGTAAACGGACGAAAAAATGACCAACTGCGCATTTGAAGTGAGCACCTTTGTTACTGTGAGATGTTTCATGGAGAATAGACACTCCAAAAATCTATCCCTTTGGGACTATGTAAAGAACATTGAATCAAGAATTCAGGGATATAAAGTTGTCAAAACCAGTCAGCCATGATTCATAATATAAATTAATATTTTTCTTTGAACCATATCAAGTAGCGTCAAAATAGACACGTGTGATTAACCTTTCCTAAAGCCTGTTATTGTCGCAGTTACATTACATTTCTACTTGGATATAGTAACTATATATACCGATTGATTTAAAGCCATCTTGAATATCAGTATCATGTAACTATAATCATTCTTTTATTTCATCGGACTGCCATCTGTTGGAGAGTTCGAACGAGAGACCTTCAAACGGCCTAAAGCTTCGAATATTCCAAGAATATTCCATAAGCATGCTAAATTCCAATTATTTTTCAGGGATATTGGGACGGACATGATCCCACAGTCAACCCAAACGTCATAGACGCTTTTGCAGCAGCAGCCTTCAGGTTTGGCCACTCTCTACTTCCAACTTCCGTCGAGAGATGGAGCAAAGCGCATAAATTTATTGGTAAGTCAAAAGATTGATATTACTCTTGAACGAAACATTATTCTTTGGTCAGATATATTTGTTTAATTACTGTACTACTGACAAGAAAGAGATCCAAACCTTGAAGGATGGTTGAAAGGATAGAGAAAGTTCCTGCAAGTAATAGGTAATAGAAAATGCTTCTAGTATTATCACACATGAACATCTAATATGTGTGCTCTGAACTATCTCGTGTTCTTTTACCTTGTTAAAATCTCACATGTACACGAAATCTCAGAAAATCAATGTTTCCAACTCAACATCCCTCATACAGCCTGCATAAAGTAAACGTCGCGGAACAGTGGTGCCGACTTCATTGGACTTAACAGGGGGCAAGATTGATTCATTAATTTTATTTACTTCGCTTTTATGACGCTTTTGAATAATTGCAAAGATGAGGCTGAGTGATGATATGATAAAATTAATAAAGAGATTATTTTGTAATGTTAAACCTGCGTTATACTGTGTCACTACATGATTACTTTTGCATTCGCACTAATTCTTCATTTCTTTCCAGTGTGTGCGCGGAGAGGGGGTTAACACCGTTACGCATATACGTATATATCACTGGCGTACTCAGAGGGTAGGCTGATGGGGCTACAGCCCCCTCTGAAATGTTGAGAAAAATCGACATTTTTAAACACAAACAGCGAAGAACTCTGGAAAAGACAGAATGATAAAAACTACTCCCCTTAAAATGACCACCAGTTGCCATTTTTGAGAGTGGAAATTTCCAAAAATACAAAATATATTATTGTGTATGCCGATCCCTGGAAAGTAACTGTGTACATCCACATTTACTATTTCAGGGGGGAAAATGCTTAAGCTAGTGATATATACATATACCGAACGATTTGGAGATGAATGTTTCTGACCAGTAGCGGCAACTGGGTGCCAAACCTGGGGGGCAAGGGCAGTTTACTTCTCTTGATAGACTCAAAAGTAGCAGAAAGTTCGGGTGTGAAACTGCCCTACCTCGCAGCCACTGTTTCTGATGTGTATTTCCGTATCTCTATCCATTGAAACCATTTAACTGAGAGTGAATATTGAGGGGGTAAAAAGGTACTCTGCCCCTTACCCCAAGTTGATCCCTGCACAGTGAGATACAGTAAAACCTCGTTAACCCGGACTAATGGGGGATACGTTGACCGTTTTAACGAAAGTTCGGATTAACTGAAATAACCTAAAAGAACATTAAAAAGTGTATTAAAACTCAGTTTATAGCAACAAAACACGTTTATTATGGTGTATTTAAAGGGCATAGGCCTAAATACACTATACAGTACAAAGTTGTTTTTTTTTTGTTTTTTTTTGCCTGCCCGGATTAAACGAAGTCCGGATTAACACTGACACTGTTTACTCGGACGTTAATTGGGAGCAAGCTAAACGCCTTCAGCGAATCCAGAACGCTTGTGTCCGCTTCGTTTTCGACATAAAATATTCCGAACATTTGACACCGTATTATGCGAAGGTCGAGTGGCTGAAATTAAGTGATAAACGGATTTACCACAACCTTGTCCTACTGTACAAAGCCCTAGAAATAAAAGATCCAAAATACCTTTCCGGGCGGTTTCAATATCTTTCGGACTTCCACTCCCGCAACACCAGATCACATGAAAAATCTCTGTTATCCATCCCTATCCACAGATCTAACTTCTACGCCAATTCGTTTACCGTTACCTCTGCAGGACACTGGAACAGACTGCCCCCCGAAATCCAAGCCTCCTCCTCAGTTGTAACATTCAAAAGACAATTAAAATTATACATGCTAAACAATTGGACCTAGGTTAAATTCCCAGAAAGAAATACGTTATACATTTAGCCCACGAAATATGCTTTCTATGTAGGTACTTGTGTGTGAATGTGTGTGTGTGTGTGTGTGTGTGTGTGTGTGTGGGTGTGTGTGTGTGTGTGCATGTAGAAACTGTATTGCTTTTATTTTTAATTTCTTCTAAACTACATTTTTTCATTGTGTTAGTAAAAATAATGAGCAATGTACGTAATTAATGGTTAATCCAGGGCTTGACTGCTCGGATTCAAACTGTATTGCTTTCATTTTTATTTTATTTTTCATTTTACTTTCATTACTTTATTTTTCTTTTATTATTTTATTTTTCATTTATCTTTTTATTTTTTTAATTGTATACAATTTACTGCAAAAAATGATCCCTGTAATTAATGGTTAAGTGGAAGAGAAGGCATTAATACACTTCGCCATGTAAACAAAGTCGTAAATAAATAAATAAGTCGTAAATAAACAAGGTTTTGCTGTATTCTGAAACGTTGTGTTCTTATGTATATTTACCACTGTTTTAGTGAAAAATATGTACAAAGAATGTGCACAATTAAGAATTGTTGTTTCTTTCAGCTTCCCGTCGTCTGTCGGATCTCATCAGGCAGCCGTATGACCTTTACAGGGCCGGCGTTTTGGACGAGTACTTCATGGGTCTCATGAACCAAGTCGCACAAGCCATGGACGACTCCGTTACACAGGAGGTATGTGATTGTGCTTAGCTTTAACTACAGCGCCTTGAATACGCACTGTTCTGGGCGCTCTGGCGGGTTGCACTCGAATATGATACCGCTAGAGGCGCTGGTGTCGGCCCCGCTACGTGGTACGGTATTCGTCTGCTTACTCGTATAATGGAAGTAAATGGAGTTTTCGCTGCAACGTCTGATTCTTTTACATGAAGCATTTATATGAATGTGATAAATGCTATGATATTTGCTACAGTGGTCGTGAAGATATTAACGAACATTCTAGACATTCGACCACTTCCTGTTATATTGACTTTCATTAATATTACGGGGAAAATATACGCGTGGAATGCTCTTGGTAACTAAATTTTTGTGTAAGAATTAGGTTCATTATCATTATTATCATCATCATTATATATTTTTTATATTTAATGTCTCTTTTCTTCCACTTGAAACTAATCGCGGTGATGATGATAACTGATGATTGCATGAAACGAGAAGGAAAAACCCACAAAACTCGCTTAGTGCCATTGACATGAGTGTAAGGAAACTTTCAGACCAACGCGACAAGCGACACGGGATGTTCACGCTGATGTGATTAGTGACACAGACACTTCCAGAATGTAAGATAGCATTAATTGGGCATGAGGGTCCAAACAGCAAACTCTTCAGCAAGCGACACGTTCAGCACATGTTCATATGTCGTATTCGCGTGCTACTCGTTACTTCGATCGGAATTCTGCATAAAGGAAAGTTTCTCAGACCGAAGCGACGCGCTACAGGGGAAGTTCCCAACGAAGTGACAAGCGACATGGCGCCTTCAGTCTATTAGGAAGCGTTTGTTGCTAATGGACATTTCCACTTTGACATGAAAAACGTTTTAAATCCATTCATTTTACAGATAATGACACAAACACGAGATGTGCAAAATATCTCGGCGATATTTGTTTCGGTTCTCGAGAAACACGCCTTCAAACACCGCTGAAATTCACCTACTACGTCACGGATTTGAAAACGTCCTCTCCACAGACAGGAGGTCCTCTGACGTCATCACTTAGAAATGCGTGCAGGCGGGGCTTCTGCTCGTCCCGTCAACTTAGCATGAGCCACGGAAACGACAGCAAATTCACTTGTTACTGTGTAAAACAAGTATCTTACAACTCCAGTGCAAAAATCTGTGCTCCATTTCTTGGAGATGAATTATGCCCTAGCAGTATAGTAGTATTTACTATAATTCAGCCACTCGGGAGAGGGTTTTCCCATTAGGGTGACAAAGCAAACCTTGTAACAGTCAATGGCTGAACACGTGAACAGCCTTCTTCATTGCGAATACATAGGTTAGTACTGACTGGCAAGAACTTAATGTTATAGGAATGCCTTTTCTGGAATTACAATTATTTTCGTCATAATATTTTCTTCACAAATTTTAAGATAATACTTTTAGAACACACTGGTTTACATGCCAATTTCTGCAATATAAGAGGTGATACGGTATAAATAGGTACGGCGAGTTTTTAAATTTCCTGCAGTAAATGATAGTTTTCTTCAGTTAATATATATATTGCAAATTTTTGTATGTAGTCGCTTTTCCGTTCACTTTGTTTAACCGCAACGATGAGAACGCATGGTTAATTTATTATGTATCATCTCTAACATCACATTTCTTCCCACTTTTGGCTAATCGCTACAATGAAGATGAATAACTACAAGCAGTATTCGAAGTCGGGGTGCAGGAGTACACACCCCCCACACAGACACACTACCACCAACTGTACAATCTAAGTATCACCCAACCTGCCATGATAAGAGACGAACTTTTTCTTCTGTCCCATCTCATTTCGAAAACATTCACTTGTCCCATCTCCTTTTATGAGACGAGACGGAACATGCCTCGTCTCGTGAGCAACACTAATATTAACAATAGAAGCATCCCCCTAGCTGTCCCCAAAGTATCGAGCAAACATCTTCCCATGTAACAATTTCCATGAATTTTGTGTATAATAATTACAACGCCAGTTCATTCCTGGTAATTCTGAATCTACAGTTTGGTTTGCATATATAAGCAGGATAATATTCAGTTTTCGAGGGCTGTACCGTCGAAACGAGGAGTCAAAAAAAACAATAATAATAATAATAAAAAAAAATATTGAGAAAGGTTTTTTTTTGTATTTATAACGATAAGCCTTTGCATTCATTGTTAATTCTATAATTTTCGAGACTTGAGACGAGAACGAGAATTGCCCTCTCAAACCGAGACGGATGTTTATAAATTGAGACGAGACTGTCAATGAGAAATTTACAAATAAACACGAGACAGACATTTACAACTCTCAACGAGAACGAGACCAAGGCTGCCATGTCTCGTCTCGATAGGATCCTTAGTGGTGAAGTTGTGAACCAACCAATTAATGCGTTCGGGGTAACGAGATGAGGCGGCTTTTTTCGCAGTACAAAATTCAAAATAATTATATCGTGCCATTTCAGTATGGGATATTGTTATGGGCGTAATATAGTTCACGTGTGTGTGTGTGTGGGGGGGGGGATGGATCAACTTTTGGTATGATTGGGGTTGCTTTATTTCGTAAGTGAAAATCCAGGACACTGCTGGCCGGAAGCTTGTTGGGAGAGCAGGGGGGAGGGATGCTGGACCCGACAAAGTTGTGTATATGTAGTCACACTACTTATTAGTATTGATACTTTTCTGTTCATCTTGTGTCACTACGTTTTTAAGAACCAAATTTCTTTAATATGATTCGAGGGGGGGGGGGAATAACTGATTTGACAGTCTCAATGTAGTTTCTTATCGCAGAAATTCCGAAACTATCAGGAAATTGCAGATATTGGTCTGCAGTCCCATCTGGTGTGTGGAATTACGAAATTTCCTTCCCATCCGTATCCCATCCTATACGTCTCTAATTTAAGAGAATGAAATAAGTCCGAAGGAATTTTTTATGAACAAGCGGATAGAACAAGGAAACTGGTAATTTTAGTGAACCAAAAAAAGAGGGGGTTGGACCCGTTGAATCCCCCTTAAATACGCCCATGGTTATACACATTATTTCCTTGTAATAATTATACATAAACTAAGTATAGATATGTACTGTGCAACTAATGTAATCTTCTCAGTGTATTTTCTCTTATCTGCACAAAAATATTTGATCATAATTTGCGCAACAGAAATGGAACACAAACTGAAATTGCTTTATGGAAACGAAAGTTAAATAGGCTTTATAAATAAAGTGAAGAATGTGAAAATTCTTATTTTGCACTACATAGGTTACGGTAAATATCGATAAATATAAGTTTAAAAAATATTTTTGAGTTTCTGGTCAGCAACCAATTTTATAAGGAATATTTTTTGCATGGCCTGAGAACACACACGCAGCTGAACCTTTTCATTTATCTTGCCCGTGAGCAGCACGGATATTTCATAGAAGAATGATCATTACAAAGCATAGCTTTCCTTTCTCATATCGCTCCTTCTTCCATTATTTAAATCGGTACAGATTTGTAAAACTGCTGCACGTGTTCGCTCACCGTGGGCTACCCATCCGGAACTGGACGCTCGAAGCAGACGACAAACGAGCTCTCCCTAAGGAGTGACGTAGTAACATGGCGGCGGAGTGTTTTCAGCGCAACGCTAGCCTCGCAACTTTTGAAGTCTCGTTTCTACCTTAAACTGGACGCAGAGAAACGCGAGAACTTGCAGGGGTCATTTTTCCAAGGTGTAGTTTTTAAAATTGTTGTATAAAAAATTGAGTGGAAATGTCCATTGTGCGAACAACAGATCTAGGCGACACGATAAGCCGCACGTGTCGCTTTGTCGCTTGCGTGTCGCTCAAATATAACCGTTTCCATCAATTCCTTTACCACCTTTGAAGACAAACAAATCTACACAATATATTCCAAAAACTAACTAAACCGTATTACTTTCATAAGAAAATTAGTTGCGATACTGATCGCACTGTCATCTATGTTGTCATCCGTCTCGGGAACCACTTTCTTGGGTCGTTTTCCACACTACGTATTAGAGGCGCTGTAGTTTTAGTATTGATGATAATTTTCAGGCGGGGCAGAAAAATCTTTACAGTGTGGCCAGGCATAAATGAAGAGGCTCAACAGTGTTTCATGTCCGTCGTTCCTCCCTAAGATCCGCATTAGACGAAAGCATTTTCCTTAGAATTTTTCTTAACTTTTACGCCATGATCAAAATGGTCCCGTGTAAAGTGAAAAATCTTATGGCATTTCAGATGCCATACCATTTCATTGCCATCCTATTTTCGTAGCATAACCAATGAGAAGCAACCTCTAGGTCACTAGTGTAGTTGTAATGGCGGCCGCGTGAGATGTAAACAATGTATCACTTCACATTTTTAAAAGCCGATAACTATTCAACGGAGAGGAATAACGCAGCATATAAAATGTTATTAGGTACAAAACAATGGCGCTGCTTAAATAAACACTTTACAACGTTTACTGTACACGTATAGAAGAATATTTTAGTTGTTTCAATTGTAAACACCGTGCACACAGCATATATAGTGCAACCCGACGTGACTTTAATGCTGTATATGTTATACATTGTAATCGCAAGAGCTAGCCGAAAAGTACTATCAGCTATATGATTTTTGGAAGCATTTATGCTAGGAAAAATGTTAAAGCAAATGCTTTCGTCTAAAGCTGACTTTACCTTGTTCTATTACCAATGTTCGCTCTCTTGTTACTATCTCTTGCAATGTCTCTCTCTCTCTCTCTCTCTCTCTCTCTCTCTCTCCCCATATATTTATCTTTCTTCCACGCCGACCTCCTTGGCAGAGTGGTTATCACAGCGCGCTACGACGTCAAGGGTCCCGGGTTCAAATCCCGGCCTGTGCAAGGGTGTTCATTGTGACTGTCCCTTCATTCATTTCATCAGATCACTCATCCCCATCTTCGCGATTAGCCAAAAGAGGCAGAAAAGCGAAGTAAAATAAACCTAATCAATCAAGTTTCCCGTCTGACCATAGACGTAACGTTGAAAATAGCGGACCATCTCCTACAGTGTTACAACACAATAGATAAAGTACTAAGTACGATTCTGACTCATGTTGCAATTTCCCTAATGTACAGGGTGTAAAACAAGTCCGTAACATGGCTGGCGTGAGGGAAGCAAACGCACTGCGAACAGCTTCTTGAAGTTCCCCAGTTGTCTGATAACGATTATGGGCGACTCTCTGTTTGATGTGTCCCCATAGCGCATTATCACAAGATGTCAGATTTGGACTTTGGGGTAGCCATTTTGGAGGTGCCGGGAAATTTGGCGATCCTCGTCCAATCCATTTGTCTCTGAACACATCATTGAGGTATTCTCTTAAAATGGCCACCTGAAATCCAGATCTGACATCTTATGTTACGGAGGATTTCACATCGCACCTGGAGGCGAATAATACTGTGCCATGAAAATGGCGGTGTGCACACAGATCCTCTGGAGTAAATAGTGGTTATTGGTCTGATTTAATGGTATACCATCCTCTCATCATACGCATGCTGTTAAAATAACATTTTGCAGGTTTGTCTACAATTCAAAGGGTGGGTAATGGGACTTTTGGTACACCCTGTAGATGGCAACACTGTCGAGTCGTTCACGAGGACTTGCATACAAACTGGAAATGGGACCTTCCATTTTATGAACAGGCCCGTAGCCAGAATTTTATTTCGGGAGGGGCTCATCCTTTATCAGCAACCGCTATCTAAAGGCGAAAAAGTCAGGGGTATAAGCCATGAAAATGAATTTCTCAGTATATTACAACTTATTACAAAAGTTTATTAATAATGTTTTGGAAGTACAATTAACTACCAAACGGAACATTTGTAGGATTTCGTGGGTGGGCTTCAGCCACCCTGGCTCCGTGCCTGTCTATGTATTACCAGAACTCTACCTACCACCCTACCACCACTGTCCAGACGATACAACGTCCGACTGTCATGAGGGAGATTCGGGTTCGATTTACGGAAGGAGCAGTTGTGAGCAGTTGAGGAAATTCCCCTCTACATAAGTCACTCTCCAACAGCTACTAACCAATGTTTACCTGGGGATAAAGGCGCCAGAGCCTGAATATAGCTCTTTTAACCAAGGAACAACTTTATGGAATCATAGTGTTTGGACATTTGTAGCATCGATAACATTCCCAAAGCCAGCCGGCTCGACCTCGCCACCAAAGTTCTCGGGTTCCAGTCCAGCCCAGGGCACGAAGTGATCCTTTATTAATTTCATCTACTCGTTCAGATCGTCGCGATTAGCCAAAAGTATAGACAGCGAATTTGTAATGCCTTATTCACATATCCCAGAACAAACCAATCTATTCAAATCATTCTTTCAGGTGACGAACCACTTATTCAAGAAGCCTGGAGCGAGATTTGGTCTCGATCTGGCGTCCTTCAATATGCAAAGAGGAAGGGAGTTTGGTTTACCAGGATACATGGAATTCAGGTTAGTGTCTAGGTACCATGTTGCAAACCTATAATACAAGCTGAATACATATTAATAGATACAGTTAAACTAACTAGAACGATGAAACTGTATGAAAAGAGGGGGAGTACGAAACGTTACTTAATTTCTTATCCAAGAAAACGACATTGAATTTTTCTTTTTTTCCAGGAAATTCTGTGGTCTTCCACCTGCGGACGGATGGCAGGAGCTTTTTGGTTCAATGACCAATGAGACAATTAAAAGATACTCTTCAATATACCAGTAAGTTATTTTCACTGTGCTGCAAATATAGGCTAGTTTATTGCTAGATACCATTTTTTTATTGATATACCTTGAATGCTGAAGGGCAATTTATCTCCATGCATTTCATGTATTGGTAAGAACGTGATTCGTCGGAAAAAGTCACGTTTTACAGTCGATGCAGTCATGGACACTTCTCAACGAGATCCTAGTTGTCGCAACCCACAAGGGTCCGTGAGCAGAAACACACAATAAAGATGGCGAAGGTTATCACGTGGACAAATTGTCCGTTACCATGTTCATCCCAACATCGTTTGATATTGCTTCACTGGTGCATTTATTTCCATTTCCGAAGCCCGCGTTTCATACTTGCAAGTGTAAATGAAGTTGTGATTACAAAAAACGTGATTAATTTCGGTAAGATCTCATCAACAAGTTACAATTGTACTCAACCTGTGTGGATTTCAACTTTAGTTTATAGAACGCTGTAATTTGGCATCTGCCTGTTGTGTTCTTAGTAAATAAATTAATAAAAATAATGATCGAACACGGTGGTGGATAATTTGCTTATTAAAGCATGCGCATGTTTGCACTTTATATCCTGGAGGAAGAAGCCCAATTATCATAATACATAGAAGTTCTAAAAAGTTTTTAGAAAAGCCCACTAGATGGCAACACTTGTTGCTTCATGAATATTATATATTTTGGCAATGTTCTGTGCACAAAATGTTTCATTTATTAAATTAAACATTGCGATAAGAATGTAATGCTAGTAAATTATATAAAATTATTAAATAGTATGATAAGAATCTCTCATTAGTGATGCTCTTTTCCAATACCATTACACTGATCATTGGGAGACTTTGTATTTATTTAACACATTCAAGGTAAATAAAGTATTAACATTATTAATAACTGCTAAACGTCTCACTTTTAGGCATCCGTCAGACATAGACTTGTGGTCTGGTGGTGTGTCGGAACGTCCACTACCAGGAAGCATGGTGGGGCCAACGTTCGCCTGCGTCATTGCGACGCAGTTTAGCTACTCCAGAAGGGGAGACAGGTTCTGGTACGAACTGAACAACCAGCCCTCGTCCTTCACACCTGGTAAGTTATATTACGCCTGAGTACAACTTGTCTCAAATTCAGCGCAAAAGTATCACGGCTCGAAACTAAAATTAGGTGCCATTCGTCTGAAACTTGTTTCAGTAGTCGATTGTCAAAACTAAAATATACATATATCTTTATTTTAAAGACTGCGCTTAATGTTTGGGCTTCAGAATAAATGTGCTTTGCGAAGTCACCAGTTGAAAGGATTGTCAGTAGTTCTCATCACCGCGATTGAGCTAGGCAGGAAGAAAGGCGACGCAAAATAGTCAAAATACAATATGTATAATGGAAATTGCTTGGACAAATATATGTAAACGAAACGCCAATTGTCGCTCAATAACTGAAGCAACCACCAATTTCGAATACCTACATACTTATTCGGACTGTCATATCAACGTACGCTGTCACCTATGTAGCGTATCTTGACTTGAACCTTCTTATAACATCATAAATATAAATAAGTATATCTTGCGATAGCAAATTTAATTTAATTTTGACCTAGCAGCCAGTTTATTGCAAAACTCGTGACGTCAAATGCCTCATATCATGAAAACGAGTGGGATTACAAAATAATAATAAATAGGAATATTTTCGCCATGTTTAAATATTACCGTAAAAATCTTAATTAACCGCCATTTTTCGATATGACGGCGAAAGCTCAACTAGTATTGTTGAAGACTTCTACAGGAGTTATACAAGTTATTTTGTGAACGTACAAAAAATCAGCTTTGTCTTATTTCATCTACGCGTACTTAATCTAATTTGGCTGATTAAACTGTTGTAATAACGTGAACATTGTAATATTATTCACATCACTTCACACAATAAAGAAATTGAATACTGTATTTTAATAGCACTTTAAACATGTAGCTTAAGTATGATTTTGAGAGCTTTGCACCACGAGCTTCCCCTCTCGGAAGGTATTTGAATGGCATGAAATGATTGTTGATTTTTATGTTATTCATCTACATTTTATTTATTAAGTTAATTGAGATTTGGATTCTTATAATTGATTGCACAGTACGTAATTTTCCTGTTGGGTTGTTTTTCCAGGAACCTGACCATTTAGGAAACTTGTTTCCATCTATCTTATTCCCTTGCCAACAACTGCATTTCTCTATTATTTAGTCCGTTTCATGTATCCAGAGGATGCCCTTGCCTTCATCCTTTAGGAAACTTGAGTCACTTATACCTCATCAACTTCTGTAGATTTATTAACTTTGTTCAGTGTTTGAGAATCAAGCACTTTCTATCACCATTCTACTCAAATCCAATTACTGACTTTTTTTGAGTTGGTGTTTTAAGTCCACTTTATGCACAGTAAGGCTAATCGGGACTGGACCTACGATTTAAAGTGGTATCCGAACCACTGTGCCATGTGTCTCCAAAATCCAATTACTGAATTGAAACTGTCTTGCATCCATGGTTGGGCACAACAGGGTGGATGACATGCCATGAATTATGAAATGCTTCAGCTAAATTCAATGTGCTACTTACACAAATCTTTCTTCCACAGAGCAACTTCAGGAAATCAGGAAGATCAGGCTTTCGCGCCTCATCTGTGACAACACAGATCTTATCGACACCATACAAGTGTATCCTATGGTGCTGCCGGATCATGAAATGTGAGTAGGTTTTAACTGAGGTGACTGAAGAAATACGTTACTCACTTCCTCTTTCTGGCTTCATAAAAGAAGTCAGGAGTTCACAGTAAGTATATGGGTAGGTGCGGATATCAAGCACATGTTTAGAGCTTCAGACAGAGCTTATTCTAAAAGTATGTTAGCATGTAAGCATTGGGTATTACACACAAAAAATTTACGAATCATGTGAATGTGGAACAGCTTACTTAGGTCAACCGAAACACTCTCTGCAGATGAGAATGCAGGAAAAAGAAACTAAAACGAGAAATGTCGAAAGTAGAAAAACACACTTGGATGAATCGTACAGAAAACAGTAGTGGTGAAATGTAACATTATTAAATAAAGAACCAAACTGAAACAAAAGAAAATCACGGAAGCAGCCTGATACTAAACGTTTCCAGTCATTCCAATACAGAGTTCAAGTAATCTAGTTCTTCTTAAGATAGAATAAAATAAGTAAGTTAGGAGGAGGAAAATTGTACAGAACTCTTGGTAGAGTTGTAGAGTAGTTAGTGCACAGGCTCTGCAATAAGCCAAACGTTATAGGTTCGATTCAGGGTTGGCATGTTTAAAACAAAAGTGTTTTTAAAAAAACATGTTTTAAACGTTTAAAACACACGGCTTTGTTTTTTTACAAATGTTTAAGACATTTAAAACAATGTGTTTTAAACATGTTTTTTCAGACTTGTTTAAAACAAATTTTGATACTTGAGGTTTGATAGTTTGAGGTTATTTGCGTGTTTTGTAACTTTGTGTTGTCATTCATTCCGTGTCCTTTTGTTTATTCTGCACAAAAATCTATTCAGTGGCTGAAAATGTATGTAAAATCAGTTAACAAAGAAACATATCGTGATGAGTATCCGTGGGCCTCTTTAAAACGTCTGGGTATGTTTTTTTTACAAGTATTTAAAAAAATAATATTTAATACTATATGGACGAAACAGTTTTGTTCCTCACTTAATACACTGCACTGCACACAGTTGTTAATGCCAATGTTTTGTCGTATTCCGAAAAACAGAGTAGCTATGACATGAATAGAGTGGGGCCTGGCAACTGTGCATTAGTTGAAGCTTTTTGAACAGCCTACAAGCGAGATTCAACTTTTAAGATTAACAAAAATAAGTTAGTCAAGCATTTACTTTATACCTAGGAACATAGTCCTTCCTTGGATTATTAACAGATTCCCTTAGAAAATAAGTCTTTTGGGCATTATGTTTTAAACGTTTTATTTGATTAAAACATGTTTTTTTCTGTTCTTGTGTAAAACACTGTTTAAAACAAAAAAAACACTTTTCAAAACCTGGTTCGATTCCACTCATCAAGCTACAAAGGCTAGAGAGCTATTGTATTCTCTGGCAATGTAGTGTTGAAAAAGGCAGAGATAAACTAACGTTCATTAAAGTAGCTTGCTAATGTTTATCATCATACGAAACGAAGACGTGGTAATATATATCTTTGCGAATTAACTGATTATTGCAATTTAGTGTGTAAGTTTGAATGTAAAATTATTTCTCTTCAAGTTTACGGCTATTACAAGCATACAAACACAATATTTTGTTGTAATGTGTTTTTTTTAGAACACACGCTCCCTTCACCAGATGTTCATTTTTAGTTTCATTAATTCTACAAAAAGACATAGTTATACAATGAATATTGTCGATAATGTTACATTTTTGGAATATAGCAACTGTGAAACAATCTGTTTTTGATATTTCATTAATATTTCAAATGAAGATTTAATCATATTTTAATTATGGATCCCAAATATCATAAGAGAATTCAAAATCATGCCATTGTTATAACTAGGCTTCGGATAGTTATGCACTAAAAAAAACCTTTAAATATGCATGCAAATATGCTCTTAAAATGCTCGAAATATGCTCTTTAAATGATCAAAATATGCATTTAAAATTTTAAAAATTTATATCAAACTCAGAAAATTTAGCCATATCTTGTAACTATTTATTAATTCACCTGTTTACATAAGTAAAAAAATTGTTTGGCTTACCTTATTGATAATTGACCATATTTTACATATGGTTTTTGTATATGTATCTTTATCATAAGTCCACTAACTATTTCGGACTTCACTGAACGTCACGATTAGCAGAAGATGGAATTTCACCAGCTGTTTCTCATTCTACTCAGCATGAAAGGTTACTATTGCACTTAATAACTACGTATTGTTTCAGATGCTCAAAAGTAAACTTATGCCTGCTATCCACGAGAATACTTTTATACTCTGAAAACACTCTCTCCACATCACAAGGAACAATATGCGCATGTTGTAATTTCAACAAATCGGAAAAGTGCCGTTCACTTGGAATACCGTCCACATTTTGTTTCCCTTCATGAATAGAGCAAATATCCTTTAGGAGCTTGTAGCCAGAATTATTTGCGAACACATACTGAATCATGTTTCGGAATTGCTCCAAAGGAAAGGAAACTACACATTTTCAGACAGAAACAGCAGAATATACATTTGTAAGAAAAAATCGGTAAAATATGCAATATATCCTGAAGACACCGAAAATATGCATTTGCATATGCTATATGTAAAATGCATAATTATCCGACGCCTAGTTTTAACTACGATCTTGTAACAGCGGTAACCTAGAAGAGAAATAATTTTACAATGCAAGCAATACATATTACAAGGAAAAAATGAATTTGAATTAGAAGCATCTATATTCGTGTGTGTTGATAAAATATTTCAAATAATTTCATTGCATAAATGTATCTTATCTTATGATGAAATTTCCCATTCTCCCACCCAGTAACCCAAGAGTGCCATGCAGAAGTGGAATCTTGCCGAG
The DNA here is from genome assembly GCF_977018435.1 of Lepisma saccharinum. NCBI lineage: Eukaryota > Metazoa > Arthropoda > Insecta > Zygentoma > Lepismatidae > Lepisma > Lepisma saccharinum. The sequence goes on from NC_139258.1 coordinate 16,608,564, forward strand.
CGTCGACCTCAGCAAATGGGCCGACTACAGTGGGAACACCGGGTTCGATGCTGGAGCACCTCTCGTGAGTAACTTCGATCCTTACCTCTCTCTGAAGAAGAAAAAGTGAGGCGTCTGTCACTGTGACAGTTTGTTTTACATATAAAGAAAATTTGAACGTGAAACAGTTCAATGCCATATTCATTCAATCATGGGCAATTTGCACCACAATTCGTCAAACAAGAAAATGCATGAACTTCTTGCTAAAAAATCAAAATTATCGTAGTTCGTGATTGGGTTGGGTCCTAAGTTCTCAATTCAAATATATTTTGAGTGAAAAAAGATATATAAAGATATAATTTCACGTATGCTATTAGATTCAATACAATCGTGAAATTTGGAAAAAGAACGTAATCTTCTTATTAGAAAGAGAAAATGTTGAAACCAAACAATGTAAAATGCTTGACCCACCCAAATGAAAATACAAATTTCTCATTATTCATTATAACAATTGGATTGAAGATTCGCTTAACGTTCTTGCATATGCGATGACGAATTTCAAAATGGTGCTAACATGAACAATGTTGTTCAATCTCTATAATATCCTACACACTGTTATCGAGATCTTAGATCTTACATAGTTAAATTATTTAAAGAATTGCATCAGTTTCAAACCATTCACAGTTCATTGGTAGCCATGTTGAAATGCTTTTGTTTTTCTTTTCGTTAGATATGTATGTTACTGTTCTTGTACTTAGTACAACGAAGTAATTCAAAAAACATGTGTGTTAGTTCATATATATAAATTTATGTAATATTGTTTTTCTCTCTCCAAGCACTGACGTAACGAAAACCGATTATGCTTAACGACACGAAACACAGAGGAGGAAATGACGTCATAGTGGAGGAACCAATAGGGTTGGGAAAGTTGACCACGACTAGAGAAATTACATTACCAGTGTGAGTGAGCGTGAGTTGCACAGAACAGGCAAATCATCCACACGAAACTTGACTGATTGACAGAACTCCCATTGCTTTGTTTTTTAAAGGATATTTTCAGTGAAGACTCCAGTGTACACTTTCAAAAAAATGTATATGTACTCACAGAACCACTATGCTTGTAAGCTTAAAACGCTTCACTTGCTTAATATGACGTCACGCATGTAAATAAATACTTCATATTTTGCTTCAGTTCTGTACAGTATGCACCTCTTTTCTTCTTCCAAGTACATTATTTCTGGAAATTATATTTCAAGAAACATTTCAGTGACTAAACTTCTTGTCTTGCGACTAGCTCTTGACTATCATGTACAATCGGTATTTTTGACTAGACTATTGGAAACGGTGAAGGGAAACCTTATGCTTCCATTCCACATACGTTTTGGTGACTTGACCAGTCAATTGACTGGCAGTGTCTTGGAGTCAAGAAGATGACTCTAAGAGTAACTGCCTCAAACGAGAGTGGATTTTGCAACAATGTTTGTCAGACAAACCTATGAACAATAACATGATTTGAAATCCATTTTTAATCAAATCACTTTATTTCTTCAACTGACAGGTAAAATAGTATTTCATGCGGTATTGTGTGGAAGCTCAGTTCTTTGTCTATTTATCTACAAATTTCTAGGTATCATTCATCTTCAGTTCATGTATTCACTAATTCATTACAATCATCAATGTGCACGAAATGTTTTGCAGAGAAGTAAATATATCCAACCAAGAAAGGATTGAATTACTGTCCGTATCATTAAATGATCGGATGAAAACGATTGAAAAGTAGGTAAGAAAATTACCACTGTACAAAAACAAACTTGAGGAAAATTATGAATACTTTCTCACGGTTAATCCATGTTTTTCATATTTCAATCCACTGATACTTGACAAATATATTAAAGACACTTGTCTATTTGGATAGATCTTCGATGGAGAAGATCATATTGTGTTCTGAAAAGTTTTGTAATGAAGTAGAGTGGTAGTCGATAACAGACGACGAAATAGCTGACAAAGAATACAATAGAAGAGTCTTTTTTTATTTTCTATTGAGCGAGGTTCAGCCTAGGATTGCTGCTCTACGGCCTAACTAACATGATATAATTTGTTAAACAAATACCAGTGGTGAAATGAAAATGGAAAGTCTCAAAGAATATTTAAGGAACAAAAGTTATATGAATTAAGAACCTGAAAGGGGAAATAATTTAATATGGCTTCCTTTTATTTGATGCTCAGAAAAACATTACTTTGGAAAAACAGACTTTATCTGTCAGTTGGAAAAAATAAATTGATTTGTAACTTCAATAGTGATATATTTGGGGTTATGCATTGTTTATGTATATATTATAGACTGATTATAGACACACTTCAATAGTGTTTGAATCAGCAACGTAGAACATCAAACTTAACCCTCAATGTATCTATTTCAAGGTGCTTAAAATAATAAACTCGTTCCTACTCTTGCAAATAAAATATTAATGTTCATATATGTATAATGGAATATCATCATCTCTGTACATAAGGGAATCTTCTTTACATAATAGCAAAGAATCGTTTAAGATCGATGTAATGGGTTTCAAGAATAGGGAATGTTTCAGATTTCCCTCGCCTTTTTATTGTTTGTTAGTGGAGGTAAAATATGTTACTTGTGTGGGCTAATGACGTTTGGTGATAGGCCTTATGCTACAAAGAGATGATATATTCTTATACATTGGCCATGTGTTATGTGTGTAAGTGTTTGTAATGCTTTCTTGCACAGTCTTCCCTTGCTTTCTGTATTGTTCTTAAGTCTTGGTGCATGTGTGAGAATGTAAATAGTGTATGTGTGAGATTTGTACGCTTTGTCGCTTCTTGTATCATTGCTTTCGTCTCTTTTATGTTCTTGTCTCTGTTCTTTCCTATAGGTAGTTGAGGGCGTTGAAAGTGTGGTAGTCCCACAAACTGTTCTATCGCCTCTGGTGCAGCATGTAAGTCCTTTCAAGCGTGCTTACGAACCTTCTACTTCTGAATCCCGTTACGTCGGGCAAAGAACGAAAAGTACTTTCTACGGGAATCCTAACGTTGCACCGTACTTCGGAATGCCCTATGCCTCATCCGAAGAGAGTGTAGCAGTGGAATCTGAACGCGAATAGAGCTTTCACTTTCCTCTTTCCTGCTCTGCCAAAACTGAACGCTTTAACGGATCCTAGCTCTGATGTTATTTATGTACAGTTTCCTTTCTTTCCTCAACTTGTATGCTTGTCGAAACGACCAGTTCACTTAATCGCTTTCTGCCAGTTTGCTATCTCGTACTTAACAATCCGTTAAGATATAAACGTTTGCTATTCTTGCCTCATCTCCGAAGCGCACCTGATTGGTTGAATCGGTATGCGTGACGTCACAGTTTAACCACGCTTAGTATTTATGAACCAAGCTTAACTTTTATGCCTTGGTTCCTCAATTAGACCACGAGAAGAGTATCAAACTAATCACTATCATATAATTGTAACCCAATTACATCAAAACTTCGATTTATTCTAAATGCTATGCGTAATCACAATCATGCTATATATTTAGTAGGCACATACGTAATAGTAAATTAAATAAGTAATGTAGTAATACGATCTAGCAAACAACTTTAAAACAGTATTCGTAGTCTAGTATAGATCGGTCAAGAACTTAACACACTTTAACATTCAGTCAAATTAGTAAGTGTTAAAGTGTGATTTAGTCTAATCAATCAAATCCACAAATTAATTGGTTATTATTAAGATACTTGCCAAGCAAGTGAGTTTCTACTCCATTAAACCAAGAGAACTTGGAAAATATTTTTCTACATAAATATTATTTTTTTGAAAAGTTGAAAACAAAATACAGCGAAACGCAGAAAGCGATTAAAGAGATAATATTCAATTACGAATATATTCTATACAAGGCAGTTTTGACAGCATACATTATCATCTTAATCAATCTGCACCTTATAATGTGGCTAACAATGATATATTGCAACACTATGTCTTAGCATTATTGTTACTCTCCATTGTTACTAGACATCTGACGTTCTGTTCCTTCAGTAGAATGACCTAGACCTTTTTTCTAGAAAATTATTCAAATCAGACTTCTTGACATTCTGTCGTCTATATATTTTCTTTCTGCAATGTCAAATTAATCTTGTGTTAAAAAGTTCTGGTTTTTACTAAGTTGTAAAACTTTGTATCACTTAAATGTATCGGGTGTGAAGTGTTTCCTGTAATGTAAATATCACATTGACACTTTCAATAATACATTTCGCTATACTGATATACAAGTGCCAAGGTGTTATATTTAGTATAGTAAGTCCATAGTTTGTGCTATGATTCGTGCAAAGAAGAAATAGGCTATGTAAAACTTACTATGACGATCTTCTGATGAAAGTAAACGAGAAAAAAAACATATCTTTGCTGAAATTGTGAAAAAAACGAACTGAATTATGCGAAGAGTGGCTTTTGAAGAAATCTTATAGTTACCTTGGATGATGTATCATCGAAAGCATTAATTTATGTGAATGGTATGGTGCAAGAAAGCACATATTTTCAAAACACTGTGGAAGGTTTTCTCTAATTCTACTTTTCTCTACACCTTTAACTCACGTGTTTTTTTTTTCTGGGTGTCAATTTCCTATGTTTGTATGAATGCCATTCAGTGTTGCCATCATTATATATATATTACTGTCTTCCACCTAGTTTTGATCTGGATTTCAATGATGGCACCGCTGTTTTTTAAAACGTAAGTCCACTTTTTGATAATCAAGAAGTAAGGAAGTATTTTTGATATGTAAGAAAGGAAAAAAAACTGACAAAGACAGGGTTTATAGTTATTTTAACGAGAAAGTGTTTTTTTAATGTGCTGTGGTAGTATGTATCACAGTAGCCTAAAAAACGTTAGTGTGTAAAGAGATAGAAAACAAAAAGATGTAATGTAAAGAAGGATTGTACAAAGAATTTTTATGAATAATGTATACAATGTTCATGTACATATGCACCAACAAATAAACAAAAGCTTCGTAAGGGTGATTTTTTCACTGTAGTGTTCCTTTGATCATTGTCACACAACCTTCGTAGTCTTATCACTATTTTTTTGTTTTAAAAAAGCACCTCACTTGCACAATTGTAGACTGATAATTTACACAGCTTTATCACATTGGAGTTAAGAAATAGATGGATCAGAATTTCCACGGATGATTCTGAACCAGGAGTGACACAACAAATCAAAATATTCTCATATATTTATTGGAGACCAACGTACGGTTCAAGTAACAAACAGCAATACGGAATAACTTTTCATCTGTAAGTAATGCTAATTGTCTTCAGCGTACGGCATATTTATCTACAATCTTTTGAGGTATAACCATGTTTTTCGACCATGGAAATGGTTGTACAGTACAGTGGCGTATTCTCAAAATTTGACAAGCTTTACCGCAACAATTCTTATTTATTGTAACTATTCACCCCAATCTAGATTAATTAGATACTAGACCAAGTGTTTCAGAAATAATTGAGTGGTTACAAACATTTATTGCAAGTAAAGTTTTTAACTTACGTTAATGAAACAAGTCCAGAACGATCAAGGAACGCAAAGAGTTTGTGCGTGTGTTCTGTTAAGCTGAGAGTTCACATTCCTGCCGCTAGGCGGCACTCGCAGTGTTTTGGTCACCAAGATCACCGGACCTTACACCGTATGACTTCTTTTTGTGGGGTTTCATCAAAGATAGGGGATTCGTCCCACCGATGCCGAGTGATATCGGAGACCTAAGGGAGCGATGGACACAATCGACAGGCCCATGTTGACGCGAGTGTTGCAAGAAGTAGACTTTCCTGTCGATGGCTGCCTTGTCACCCATGGTACACACATTTGTAGGTGTAAAACAAACTGCGTTCCTCGTTCGTTCAGGACTGGTTTCATTCACGCAAGTTCAAAACTTTACTTGCAACAAATTTTTGTAACCCCTCAATTATTTCTGAAACACCCGGTAGAAATAATTATTTCAATAACTTTCTTAAATTCTGGTTTAGAAACATGTTTTAATAGTCTGCATAATATACGTATATGAGCAATTACCCACATATTAAAGCTAAATGCATAAAAACAATATGAAAAAATTTGGTCTACCGATGGTAAACGCAGTAACATGGAGAATACGCCACTGGTACAGTGGGATCCATAAGTATTACCGTTCAAATTGTCCATGACTATTTTCATTAATTTTTCTCTTACATCCTGTGTGTTTTAAGCGATGGATTTTTATGTATGCTGATGCTGAAGTTGTCAACAGCTTTCTTTGAGTTTTCTTTTCATTCTTGAAGCTCGTATTGGATCAAATAAACTCCACGAACATAGTCATGGACAATTTGAACGATAACACTAATGGATCCCACTGTACAGTATTCGAAACGCAGCCACTGAACATAAATCGACTGTTATACAACGAACTAAATATGTACAGTTCAGGCGATATTTTGGTCGGAAATTTCCGGGTGACGTATGTTGGAACTCACAAATTTGCACAAAATGGCAATTTTATGGAGCACAAAGAAAAGAACCTTTGCGCATCTTCCCTTTCATACCTTCATCTCGGCTCACAATGAAGCCTCCCCTCCACACGCGAGTACGATGCACAGGACTCGAGGTTCCGCGCAAGATCTTTTGCCTGTGGTACCATTATACAATGTTTCTTTTTCAATTAGTGTTTATAAGTATAGTTCAATGTAAGTTTATGCGAAGGTGGGAAATTCGTTACACGAAATTGTTAAGACTATTATGCGGTTATTATTCAGAAAGTAAAGATCCTCCACGAGACGTCATATAATCGTGGTCGCTGGATATTTACACACGGATCCACCTGTAGAAATTCTACCTAGGTTTTGCAGTACTGACAACTGTTCGGTGAGTCATCCCTTGTAAATTGTGTGTCGTAGAAGCATCACGTCGCTGTTATTTCATTCTCTTGACAGCTTCGTAATGTTTGGTGGACCTGGAGAGAGACATGACTTATGCCCACTTCCAGGCGAAAGATATACTCGAATGAAATATTATTTTCTTTCGACTGTTACTGGAAGTCCATGCAGCGAACATTGAAGTTGTCGTCAAATGGCCAATAACTGCATATCCGACCCAAACTCCTTGAAAAGAGGAGATATGAGAAGCCTATCTAACAAACTAAAAAAAACACGATCGTGGTCGACTAACAACGAGACAGGAAAACCGGCAAAACATACCGTTTAGGGATCTGTTACTTGTAGTTTTGATTCATGTGCAACCTGGCTCGACAACAGGCTATATTCTGAAGCAACCCCCGTCTATTCTCAATGTGACACTTTTAAGTTTGTTGTGCACAATGATGTACTAGAGTCAAAGTTAATGTATCACTAGAATGTAAATGCATGAACAGAAGGAATCTCTAAGTAAGAATGCGGAAGTCACTAGCGCCATGAAACAGTTAGACAACTTTAAGCCACATAACCAGAGACAAGTAAATAGACGTTTGGCATTTAGTCCGCAGCCGACACGAAGCTCATATCAAGTAATTAACTACATTTCATCAGATTAGATTGTATAGTTTAAGTTGTATTGCATTTTGTGTTTACATAGCAAACTATTGAGACAAACATGATCATATTGATCATTTTAAACATCAGGCAGTAGTTTTTGTTTCATATTATGTATTATAAGTGGCTATCGGTATTGTCAATTTATCTGAATCCAAAAACTACAAATGGATTTATGATTTGGAAGAAGAAAGCAACTGACATCAGGAAATGTGCATTTATGTACTCGATTTCGTATGTTCGTTTGTCTGACATTTTCTTCTATCTACATAGCGCAACACTTTGGGACAGTGTTTCTCAACCGCCGGGCCGCGGCCCATACATGCAATAACATGAAAAGCTATCGCAACAGTGGCGATGGGCAATGAAACGACCAAGTGGGGAGGTAGTTGCTTTCCGCCTTGAAATTTGGATGTTGACGGACGGACACCACGTCTATTTAGTGTGCGCAGCAATTTTCATTAACGAATATATTGATGTGGAAGAATTCTGATTAATTGGAATTTTTCTGAGTCTCAAATGAAGCATCCAATTAAAATCAGCGCTTGCCAAATTAATTTAATGATATTGCCAAGACGAAACTAAAGGATTCCATTAGAACCAGTCCTTATCAACAAATTTCAACCAAATTTTATATTTCTCAACAAGCCTAGACGGTATCGAATTATTACTCTCTATGATTATGCCATAATTTATTTATTAATATTAAATTTCAAGTGTATACTCGTATATAATTAATGCATGAAGCTTCAAAAAGATTAACAAGTATTCACAAGTACAATTGTTGGGATCCGGGCATCGACTTTTAAGAAACGAATTTACCGGGCCATAGGTTCATGAAGGTTGAGATCCACTGCTTTAGGGATAAACTCACCTTCTACCGTCATCACGAAAAAACAACAACAACAATTCATCTACTCAACCTCTATATTTCTAATAACCTTGATTCTGAAGCAGATAACTGGTCATGTGGCTATCCCAACATTGTGCCTGCAGTGTTCAGACAGAATTACCCGATCACGGACGGGTGCAATGTGTGTTGCCTACCCTTCTGCATTACTTATTGGCTTTGAAGCACAACTGAACTAAAGTTACCAACAAGAATATTGAACATATCTTCGAACCAATGCCAAAACCGCTAATGTGCAAATTTTTACTCTTTCGCCTAAACGCACGGCCATGAAATTAGGCGGGTGGCAGAAGTTTGCGCTGTTGCCACGTCGGAGCACAACCCCGTGTGATTGGAGGTTTAAGAGAATGAAAGATCTCGTTGTAGAGTTGGTCTTTGTAATCCATGCGATACAAACTGACAGTATTTGCTCGAAACGTCAGGGATGAAACAAAAGTGGCCCTGAGAGAAGTCGTCTGACGCACGAACTGGCAACGCGGCCCGGTTGACGTTGCCACACAGTGCGCGGGAACCAGCGACTTTTGTCCCGCTCTCGCTTTGCTTTTCCCACATGTGGCACCAGCGCAATTCTACCCAGCTGCCCATTTTCATGGCCGTGTGTTTAGTGCAGTATTTGACTACCTTTTATTGCTAGATTCCTATATTAACTCATACCGTATATCCTAATAAACAGCCATAAGTAGGTACACATTTTACCGATGACAACATTTATCCAAACGTAAAACCCTTTTTACCCAGATCTTGAATATCAAAATGGTTTTATCTCAAAGTAAGGATTAGTACATTTGTGGTTTTGGCACTGGAAGGACGATATGTTCTGTGCACGTTACGTCCAATTATCATCAACATTAGCTAACTAGTGAGAACTCAGTTCTCATCAGAACAGAATATTACCTAGATACTTTGCATTAAGAGTACATCATAAACAATAGTTTGCTACACTTCACGCGATCGGCAGTGCCACGTTCAAGATCCCTTCCTTAATGATTTCCGAAAATAGATTCTTTTCTGACACCTTGACCGGCAATGGCTGCTATTGTCTTGTCCTCCACTCCTACAACCAGGGTTGGTAGAAGTCCAAGGATTTTAAATAAATTCAATTCCGGTCCAGGAGAGAAAATCAGTGAGCGTAAATGGGTTGTGGACCGTAAAGAACCTTTTTATCTGTAAAGTATTTCAATTCAGTCCAGGGACGCTATTTCTAGGTCGATATAAATACGGTTCAGGAAACCTTTTTTTTTTCAATTAAACAATAGGCAAGTTGGACCGAATTTAAATTGTGCGAGAAAAATGTTTCCGGTCCTACAGCGGAATGCATTAGAATTTATGGGTTTCTGGAACTTTAACATCCCTGGCCACCCTCTTAAATGATATGATACAAGTATTCGCTATTTCTATGAAGTGTATTTTTGTGTATCATTGCAATTAATATTCATATTTGTTAATAATTGCATTAGTTTATCATTGAGAAAGAGAGTCTTCTTCCCTTACAAACGCAATGCGTGTTACTGGGGGATACCACCATATAGACTAAAAACTAACAATACACCAACAATGAACCTAGTGGAAGATAAGTTTTTGAAAAGAATCGTTAGAAGCCAAGAAAGCAATTTGTTAATCCATCACTGGCTTACACTTTCACGTTTCACCTCAAAAACCTGTAATTTGTCGACTTAGTTTAGCCACAGGTAAAGATATACAGAAAAGCAGATCTTCATCTAAGGCAGGAAAACCGGTGCACTGACCTCCTGCTGAGAATCCCCATTCGCCAGAAGTTTTGTAATAATCCGCTAAGAGGCGCTGAGAGGCACTACTCGCAATCTTACTTCCACTTATTCTAAGAAACAGAACAAAAGATGGCACTGCTAAATTTCAACAGCTGTCAAGCCTGACTTTACCGGAACCATTGCCCTGAAGCGATGGTTTCCGAGAAAACCTTCCACCATCAACTCGAAAGCATTTAGCAAGTCACTGTTGACCATTTTCACCATCTCGTACGAACGCAAGAAACACGCTTAACTAAATTTCCAATAAACTGCACCTTATTTGGTCCCAGGACAAATTATTTTCAGTACAAACAACGCGAACACAAGTGCCGTAAAGAAAACTGAAGCTGGTGTAACTACAACACACTTTACACTTGTCGGTATTGGACACTTGTGCACAATTACATGCCATTGCTTCTGTAATTGAATTTAACTACTATACTTATGAGTAGGGCCCGGACTTTTAGGATTTTACAGATATCATATTAGGCTTTATAAAGTGATGATTTAGCCTTTTTAGGATTTTTTACCTACTCGTATTTTTATTGAAATCAATCACAAATCTTTGCATTTACATGAGCATCAATACTGCAAACACATTTTTTTTATATATTTATTTAGCTGAAAAGTTCAATTTAGCCTTTTTAGAATCTTAACTCCTCTTAGCCGTTTTAGGACCTATAGGATTCATGTATTTCATTAAGAAATGGCTAAAACGAAAATATACAGGGTAAGTCAAAATGATGGACCTGATTACAGAAATTTATTCTGTGAACTCTAATAAACATATGTTACTGTGAGACATGTGCTTCGAAAGGTTAACTTTCAAAGTTTCGTTCCCATGCAGTGTTTCCACTTTCTACCGCTAGGAGTCAGCAGCGAGCAGGAAAATGGCGTTGACTGGAGAACAGAGATCTTTCTGTGTGCTTGATTATCATGTGAACAAGTCTGTGATTAGTGTGCAACGGCATTTCCGTACCAAATATCGGAGAGAACCACCTACGGGGAAGGCCGGCCATTCGTAAGTGGTATGAACATTTCAGATTCGGACTGCATCTGTAAACGAAAATCGACTGGCCGTCCGTTGACTGGGGAAGAGACAGTGGAACGAGTGCGCACATGTTTCGTGCGGAGTCCACAGAAGTCCACCTACCGGGCAGCGAGAGAACTTCAACTTCCACAGAAAACTGTCTGGCGGGTTCTGTGGAAACGTTTACAAATGAAACCCCACCGCTTGCAACTAGTTCAAGCCTTAAAAGACACTGATTATGCTATGCGCGGGTCCTTCTGTGCTGATTTTCTCGCATTAATGGAAACGGATGGGTTCTCTGAGAGGTTAATTTACAGTGATGAAGCAACTTTTCACCTTTCAGGGAAAGTGAATAGACACAACGTAAGGATTTGGGGAACTGCTAACCCTCATGAATTCTCCCAAAGTGAATGCCCTTTGTGCCATTTCCCATGAAAAGATTTATGGGCCCTTTTTCTTCCATAAACGTACTGTGACAGGACTTGTTTTCCTTGATATGCTGCTACTATGGCTCCTTCCACAGCTTGCAGAGGATAGCGCAGATTTCATTCTCCAATTGGATGGTGTCCCTGCGCATTAACATGGCAGCGTTTGGGACCATTTCAATGGGGCATTGGAACAACGTTTGGATAGGCCGTGCATCTCCGGAGGATCGACCTCTCCTTCATTGGCCACCTCGTTCCCCAGACTTGACCCCATCTGATTTCTTCATGTGGGGTTTTGTCAAGGATCATGTTTACGTACCACCACTTCCAACAACATTGGATGGATGACCTGCGTGCTCGCATCACAGCAGCCATTGCTGATATTGACCGCAACATGCTACACAAAGTTTGGCAGGAGATAAGACTATCGGCTTGATGTGTGCCGTATTACGCGCGGGGCTCACATAGAACACTTGTGATTTGTTTGAAAGAAACTTTGACAGTTTACCTTTCTTAGCACATGTCTCACAATAACATTTGTTTATTATATTTCACAGAATAAATGTCTGAAATCGGGTCCATCATTTTGACTTACCCTGTATATGTTATAATAGTGACGTTACTAAGTAAGGAATAAAATAGGTTAAAACCTGAGAATCCGGGCCCTACGTATGAGCAAGGAACGGATTTATATGTAAATACATATTTATGTATGAACCTGAAACCAGTAATATTTTATATTACCTTCGCGCATCATGGCATGCAGACTTGAAAATTCAGTTTTTATGTTCCATAGTTTTACATATATTAGGTTTTGGCTCATATTTTACATATTTTAGTTATTTTTACATATTTTTTCCATATTTCAGAACATTTCTCAACATATACTCCATATTCACGCAATAACATGTCCCCGTGTGACCGAAAGAGTTGGGTGACTTTCTCGCGAATAACTGACAAATTTCAAATATACTCCCTTTACTTCTTGCGATATTGAACGCAGATTTATAGTGGAACCACAAGCAAGGAAACCTGCGCAGACCAGCGACTCCTGTACAACGTACTCCCGCGTGGAGGGGAGGGGGAGAGTGAACCATGCTTCCTTATGGCCCGAGGTGGAGGGATGAAGGGAAAGCTGCGCGGGGACTTTTCGTCCAAGGTTTTTTTTCTTGTGATCGATCTATAGTCAATATAAACCCATCTTAAGGGACAGCAGAAGAAAATTCACGTTCGTACAACACAATTTTGTTATTCATTGTTTTGGAAACAGAAGATGAAAACACATTTTGTGTTGTTTTACAATTAACGTCAATCAGTGGCGGCGATTAGAGGGGGGCGGTTGCCCACTACTTTTCGCCACTTTTGCCCCCGCACTATGCTAAACCTTACCTACAAAGGGAAATATACTGTCTTTGCCCCTCGGTTTTGGAACCCAATCGCCGCCACTGACGTCAATGTAAGCGTACTGTATTTTATTTAGCTCGTGTATTGTCTTATTAAAAGCAATTTTCTTCAATTTTAATTCCATATTTAAACAGGGGCGATTCCTCCATGTAGGAAGTGAGGAACTTCCTACAGTTCATTTGCACTTATTTCCAGTTCTCTACTTTTTAGGAGTTTAGTGTTAATTAAAAGTTAATTGCGCAATGTGCGTACACTTGACCAGGTTTCCTACTTTTCGCTATCACTCGCTTTTGCTCCAGCTGCCAGCCAAAGATGACAGTTGTCCCTCTTCCCTGCTGCTGAGGAACCTCGATCTTCCACCTACAGCGGTTATATGGTCCAGCGAGGAAGAGGCAGTTGCTTCCTCATTCAGTGGTGCCAACCGTAGCATTATGGTTCTAAATCTAGCATAATTTGAACTTCGTTGGCACTTAGCACTCTGTGTTTGGCATAAGGGTAAAATCTAGCATCATCGCTAAACGCGGGTCCCTGGGAGACAGATAAATCGAATTCAATGGAAGATACTTTGAGGGAATATATTTTTTAAAGTTATATCTTATTTGTACTTCTCCAACCAATTTGTTTCAAACAAAAGGAAGTATGACGACCAAAGTACAAGCTTTTACAATCACATCTCGGTACATCCCATTCTTTTAATCTTTTCTGTATCCTCCACGATTTAGCAAATGAACATTTTATGAAAGTTGAACAAACCGCCGTTCCCAATCGTAAATTTTCTCCAGCTGTTTCAAGGACTACTGAATCCATTTAATTGGTTTTATGTGCGAAATTCTCAAACGCTGCTTAACTATAATAAATAATGGATAAACCAAGTTCGCAACTCCAAAATAGCTGCATGAATTGAACTTAAAACTATATAATTAGTTGTGTTTAGCATAATTTAAGAGTTGAAGAAGCAATATTTTTATCAGGGGATTGGCAAACACACGACGACAGGCTGGGAGGACTCCACAAACGTCGAACAAATTCAGCTTGGTCCACTCAAAAGTGGGTACAGTGTTGCAGCTAAATGTAATGGATAGTACAAGTGCTTGTTTAATTGAACACATTTTCAAAGTCTTTCCTCGGTCTGTTTACCATAACTTCCTACACCTTATAAAAGCCACGAGTCGTCACTACATTGAACTCCATATTTTGATGAAAATAAATATGTACTTTACATATTTAGCACATTTTTACTACATATAAATGCGTTCCCTGGTTATGAGCATGCCTGTTATAACTTGTGGAACAATGAAAAGAGAAAGATAATTAAGTGTGAAATAAGAACCCTGAAAAGAGTCTACAACAATAGAATAAAGCGCGAAAGCAATTATCGCATAATGATTAAAATTATTCAATGTGCAAGTAATCTACAACAGCATAATAAGCGTAAAGGGAAAATTTGCAATCATAATATCACTTAACAAAATTGGCTTCATTGATTATAAAAATCGGATTAAAATAATGCGCAACATTGATGATGTAATGTATGATGAAGGAAAGAAGCACAAGAAAGCAACATTTGTTTTATTACTTACCAGATTATGAAAGTCTTGCAGCCATCTTAAGTCAAAACATCCTTGAATTCACTCTCAGCCAAGACACCAAATTGCACTCCTGTAAAGATGAGAGACTGGTATTAGTAGCTTCAAACAAACGATAAAAACGCAAACCAATTAATTTCAGTTACAAAGTAAGATAAACAATCTGCACTCGTGATGTCACGCTTTTCTCATTATTTGTTCATTTTTTTAAGGATCTAACTTCTCGCACAACTAATCTGTAAATGTAAGGTCGAGCTCCACAGATATATGACGTCGCAAGAAACTCTGAACACCAAACCTATACTCTGTCTCTTGAATCTATAGATCAAGATTGCGCATTCATTTATTTATTTACTGCCCTCAACAGAGGTAAACCTCCAATTACAGACGGCAGAAAAAAACCCAAAGAAAACAATACAATTAGCAAATATATATATATACATACATCAACCGATAATACAAGTAATCAATAACAATCAATAATGAAATTAAACAATCTGGCCTTTTCTCTTTGCGACGAGCTAAAGGACATACGCTCAATTTACTAATTTAGATCAGATATCCATGACTCAATAACTGAATTTCAACTTTGCCTGGTAACGCTGGTGACGAGTGCAGATCGCTGGAGATTAAAATTTTATACTTTCAGATTTTCAAATAGGATTTCAGATAATTTACAACTAACAATAACCCCTTTCCATAGCCACAGCAATAACCCAATTTACACATGCGAAATTCCCCCCTTCTGAAAGAGAAGAATTAATCATTTAAACATTTTCATAAACACCAAATACAAATGGAAGAAAATATTTTAGCACGTAAATATGAACATCAGAAACAGTAAACTTATTTATTGTATTCAATTTAACACATATTTCCTGCGTATTAAAGCATCAACAATCTGTCCTTATTAATTAAGAGACGTAAAATAAAAACTGTCGATACGTGAACGAAAATTACCCATCAAAGTCATATAGCATGCACCTTTAATGCCATATAAGGAATTACAAAGTCCTAATTAGTTCCTATTTTGACATAGATCCAATCTGGGAACATGCTCCTCGTTTATTTTGATTAGTGCTATGCGTTTCTTGCACGAAAATGAATCGTTTTACGTGTGCACCGAGCCCTTTTCAAACATGGCGTCGATGGCCATTTTGTAAATAACGCATGGTCTGCGACGTGTACTAGTACCGTTTCCCGTAAAATTCAACACACGCGAGATAGCTATCTCATGAACAACTTTGCTTAAACGTTGTAAACACGATCTTCGAGAATTTTCTTCCCATTGAAGTCACTTAAGATAATTAATTTCCTCACCTGGTGTGTCGGGAACGACGAATCCAGCACGCCCGAGTCCACTCTTACCTCTCTCTTCCTGAGAGCTCCATTCCTTTCCAACACCTATTTTTGCGATGTGCTTTCACTTCTTGCTATTATCTGCCGTTTTGTCCTAACTGCAGATGTAAAATTCCTCCCTAAAGCACGGAAACAATTCTGATTTCCTCCCCTGTAGTGACATTACTCTGTTCACTCCATGTTTTTTCTTTCGGAAGTCCTTCTCCACCACTGCACACCCCTATCGATCACTGTTAGTCATTTTTGCAGAGCACATTTGTCTTTTCCAAACAACAATTTTTCATGATTTAAATACCACACGTTAACAGATATGTATATGCGTTAAGGAACCCAGAGTAATGCTCAATAAGATAAACTTTTTGCTGATAATTAACCAAAGGCATCTCGATCAAAACGCTGTATATTTTATTATTTTGCGCCATAACTGCGAATTGCCCATGCGTGCAGTGACCGACACATCAAAATGTCCTTGTGCATAAGGAAACCGCGAGAAAATCGGATCTTAAACAAAGGAATTTACAATTCAAATGCGCCCGACGGTCAGAGCCATCTAGCGATTCTTCGCGTAACTGTTAAAGCAACAAAGTTTTCATATTGCATAGGCATTCCACCTATCGTGAATTCTCTGCACTTGATGAGTTCATCGTCTTAGAACTTGAGTTGGGCTACTATACCCGAGCAAAACACACACGAAACTCAAGTTTCCAGAATACATTATGACAGTTCGTCATATCTTGTCTTTCACCATACAAGAACAAAGACTTGTGCAATAATTACAGACATAAAATCCCTATAGATATATAATTGTAGAATACAATGGAAAATAATGGGGAGAATAGGGATACCGGAATGATTACAGTGTATTTTTGTCATAATTCTGATTCAATCATTTTTTATATAGTTTGAACGGCAATGATAAATCTAAGGCCTGCTTATTCATTGAAAGCGTATTATACAAATCACACATTCTACTTAATGGGCTGCTTTTATATTTCTCAGTTTTGGGAATTTTCGGAATCAGTAAGTTTCGCCCACGTAAATTACTTTTTCTCGTATTGAATTGCAGTTGACTGAGGAAATAACTATTGTCTAATATACCGTTTACAGTTTTATGTAAATATAAGTGATACAGAATATTCCGCCTATTACAAAGGCTCTTAAAATTAAATTCATGCAGCAAATTTTGATATGGCACATTATATTGCACTGGCTTATTATATTTTATATAATATAAATACCTCAAAAAATTATTCTGTGTTCTCTCCACGGTATTTTCATGCGATTTGTAGATTGATGACCAGATAATAGAAGCATATTCCAGTCTACTTCTTACAATACTGTTGCATAACGGAAGAGAAGGGGAGAAAGCGAATTGGTGGAACAAAGCAGTGCGCGCTGCTGGAAACAGCCGGTATCTGCACTCACTTCTCCTCTCACGAGTCGATTTCAATTTTCCTTTATTAAAGGGCGAGGTTCAGCCTGCGACTGTTCTACCACCTAACTCCAATGGATACCAGTGGCGTAGCATGGACATTTCGGGTGGGAACGCCAAGTCCGAAGGAAGGGTCGGCCCTTTCTTGCTTAATAATTTACTTATGGAATTAGTCGCCACAGGTATTGTTTATTTGCCTGAAATCAGCTGGGTTTTCAATAAAACATCATCCATGCATGTTTTAGCTAGAAAATTAGATGCCTCACTATGCCACAAATGTTTTGAACTCTGGTGTTTTATACCCTTTTTATACCTTTCTGCATGACGCAAGTCATTAAAAACCTACCTGAATCACAAGCGCCTCTGCACAACAGTAGACGTCATTGTTGTGGATGATCCAACTACTGATTGATTTGGTTTCTTTTACTTCGCTTTTCTACCACTTTTGGTTAATTGCGAATATGAATATGAGTGATGATATTGATGAAGGGACACTGACAAAGAACACCCGTGCTCACGCCGGATTCGAACCAGGGACCTCTGTCGTCTTGGCGCCCTGTGCAAAGCAGAGTGGATGGTCCAAATATCGTACACTCTACTGACGTAACAGTGCCGATTAGTAATTCAGACCACTGTTTATTAATAATAATAATCCTTTGCGCGACAGCCCATGGAGGGCATTGGCTTACCTACCGACTGCCGGTCTCCCTCCCACGCTTTCCTTCGTCACCTCTAAGCGTGGAGATCTGCAACCAGTATTGGAATAGTCAGGGGGTCAGCCCGACGTATCCCCAGCCGTTATAGTAGGTCTCCGTGACCGGATTACGCTCACTCACTCGGAGCTCCCCAATTTCCTCACGATGGTGGGTTGCCACCGGCCCTATACGTAGGCTGAATAAATTCCGACCAGAGCCGGATTCGAACCTACGCCGTCCCGCAGCGAACGTTTATTACATCTTGAGAATGCTGATAAACATTTTAAAATAATTTTGTCCAGAGACCATTCTATGTTAAGAGTTTTCAAATGAATGCTAAACATTTCCATTGACACAATATTAAGCAGTTAGATAATAACGAAAAAAAATAACAATAAAATAATAATAATAGTTTTGCGGGTTAAGTGGTAGAGCAGCCACAGGCTGAATTTCTACCACGAGGACTTCACCAACTTATTTGACAAAAACTGTGTTGATCTTTTAGTTTCTAATGCACACCGCTGTTCGTGCGATAAATTATACAATGCAGTGGCCATTAAGAAGCAGTATATTTGAGATTGGTAATGTTACGTCAGTCAATATTGCGTATTGTAGCATCACATAGCACGAGTTGCATGAGCGCGAAGAGCGAAGAACCGGGTAGGAATTCTACCGCTGTCGTCTGCTTCAGAAGGCAGAAAGGGTCACATGAACCAATCACGGTAGACCTCTCTGCTCCGTACGCTGGCGTACGAGAGAGCATTTACGCGCGTGCTGTAGAAATCGAAGCTTTCCCTCCAGAAAGGCAGCAAGGAATATAGGAGTCCTGTACGCCGAACCTGCTCGGCGTCCGGCCGGGAAAGGCATTGAAAAAAGATGCTAGAACGAGTGTTGAGAATGGAGCGTTGCAAGCGGATCGCGAAAAATAGCTATTATAATGCTATGAAGGTCAAACATATATGAAATTAGTCACGCTTTACTTTATAATAACAGCATTTAAGCATTTTTGAAATTTTAACTTTGGAAACGCCGGGCGTACGGGCGTAATTTATCGCTACGCCACTGATGTATACATATACATACTAAATACATTCGTTCTACATACTAAATGTTTGTACAATAACAAACAAAGAAGAAAGAAAGAAACAAAGAAGACACAAAAAGAACAAATACAAAATTGAGAACAAAGGCTCGTCTACACACTAAAAAAAGAAAAGGATTGAAAACAAATACACAAAGGATACACAAATTAATTGAAATTATTGTGCTTGGTGTGATATAGTTAAGACTAATACAAATTAATATTATGTAAAAACATATACACGAGAAAGGACAATATATCGTAAAGAGTTGGCAACATGTAAGGGAGAAAGTAAACAAGCAAAATTAAAATACTTGTTTTTAGGAAGTTGGTTCAGAAATGAGAGCTATTATTCGTGAGTGCTGAAACACAGATATTGTTCATTTAACAATAGAGTTTTTAGTTTGTTTTTTGAAGTTGTTGCGATTAGTGAGGAAGTTCATTCCACGCTCTTGCAGCTGAATATGTGAATGATGATTCGAAAAGCACTAGTGTGTGCTTTGGAAGCTCAAGTTTTGATGTTCCCCTTGTTTTGTAATCGTGTATTTCCCTACTGGATTTTTATTTCTTGAATAGGTTTTTAGGTGTTTTGGTCTGTAAAAGATTATGAATAAAACAATACAGATGTAATTTTCGGCGTCTGGCCATGTTCAACATTTTGTTTGAGTATAAGGTTGGGAGTATATGATCATATTTTCTTATATGGTACACGAAATGGAAAATATTGGTCGAGCCCTCGGGAGCAACAACAACAACTACCTCAGAGACTTCTTTTCGTTTGCTTGCTCCAGAGATCACCGGGACAGAGTATGGTCTGTCTAAACTACTGGCAGAACCAGGAGCAGAATTATGATAGGTAGTAAGCATGAGGGGATCCAAATGTATTTTTCTGAGGAGGGGGTTCACCGAACGTGTGGGCTCCCCGATGACGCAGTGTTAACGTGTCGTCTTGTAATCAAGGAGTTCCGGGTTCGATCCCCGGTTGAGGGACATTGCATACTGGTTTGGATTCCGCACTAAACTGTAGACTCAGTCCCGATTAGCCAAGCTGAGCATAAGGTGGATTCGGAAACAAGTTGCAACGTCCCCCGGTTGTACACCAGTCGTCAGAAAGTTAGTCCGCTACTCCTTTAGTCGGGAACATGAGAATCTTTGCAAATCATCAGTGCTTGCTGGGTAGAAAAGAAACACAACATTGTTTTCAAAGTTAAACGCAGTTTTATAATCACTTATATTTCATAAACACTTACCAATAAAACACTAGAACATTCAATACTAACGTTGGGCAATTCCCTCACATATAGCGAAAGTCAAATTACATAATTAATTGCTTACTTTCAACTTATCGGCAAGAAGAAAACTCGAAGAACCGAAAATCTATTCTTGAATTCTCCCCGTTTCCAAGTTGTTATTGATTCTTTACCTTCACGTGTTTTCAAACTCAGTCTGTCGTCAGGTGAGAAACATTCAGGTGGGTTCACTTCCTCTGCTGAGATGAGAAAGTGACGTCAACACGAACAGATTATGACGTATTTATAAACATATATACAAGTTCCAACCACAACTGTATCAATCTAATTGTAGTTGTCTGTGACAACTTGCACATTATTTGAAGTAACAAACATTTTAATAATCTTAACTTCATACAAATATAAAACCTTAAACGCTCAGGTTCGTTACAAAGTTTTGACTTTTTGTGTTGTTCATTTCGAAAACACGAATCCTCGATAAATGCGATTTTCTATCCTGTATGTATGCAACCACGCAACGAGGAAAAACGGTTGCCACTGACATTACTTCTGTTGGAAAGCGACAAATTTTGTAGTACGGTACGGTATCCTGACGATTGTAAATCTCTCTTGCAAATGTTATGAATTCCTTCCTTTATGCAAACGCATCCAATAAGCAACATATATTATTTCATGAAAAACCCCTACCAAGAAGCCAGTTAGAGTGAACACTAAAGCTGTACTTCAACAAGAGAATTAGACTTGCTTTATCTACTAATGCATGTAAAAATGTAACTTTTGCAACAACTTTGTGAACAGCGTAATAAGGAACTTCTTACACTCATCTTTGAAATGAATAACTCGCAATTGCTTAAGAATTTTAAGAGCAGAAGTTCCAAATCCCACATTAACATCCTTTGACATATTTAAAGGCATGCGGTTCATCAACAGCCAAATGTTCCTAAGGGTTATGCACATTATCCATTACATGTTTCTGAATAAAGCAGTCTGCAATGTTTTGACAAATAATGTGCAGCTGCTTATCACTGTCAAAGCAAAAATTCTTGACCATAAGTACAATTTCTTGATTTCCATGACTTTCTTGGCTGATAGACACCCTATATCTGTACGTTAAAGAAAATTACAAGTAGCAAAATGTTGCAGTGAAATAAATTTCGATTGAAAGAATCTGAAAATGTATGCTCTTGAAAAACATTTTTTTCTAGCAAAATTAGTTCAGGCACAATCTAAATTTTGAAGAAAAAAAATATAGTAAGTAACTCTTCTGCTGTGAAGTTGATTTTCCCATTATAATCATTAATCCTACCCCATCCTGTGACTGGCAGAATCAACACTGGTTGCAGAAAATCTTTTGTGTTTGGAGACAAAACTATTTTGAAGTCTTCTTTTCAGTGGCGATTATGAAGGTCCACGGTGCGGGGGTAGGAGGAAGAGAAAGGAAGGGGGTTAAACCGTTTGTTTCGTACCACAGTCATTAAGGAACCTTTGTTCCATAATGTAAAGAGCATAGAAAACTTCCCTCTCTGAAATGTATGTGAAACACTGATGACACGCTGTAACTGTGCATCAAAGAGTTATTTTTGTTTGTCAAATGTCAAACAAGTGGCTTTGACCAATAATATAATACAATTCTAACAATGCACAATGATCTACGTGACCAGGTAACCACTAAAATGTATACAGTGATGGAAGTCTCCTTGTCATAGTTAAGTCATAGGTATTGCCTATACATCAGTACAGGTAAAATGTAACCATATTATTATTTTATTGCAATTTTCTTGCACACAGTATAAATGGTGGTGTTGATTCTTCCTTAAAATCCTTCTTGAGTGTAAAGACCTAGCGTACATGAAGCTAAAGGGATAAATTATGAAATTTGATTTATAAATGGTCCTCTTAATCAATTCTAACCGGAGGCTTAAAACTAGTATTGCAAATTCTGCTTTTGCTTGTGTGTATTGGCGCTTTTATCACCATACATTGTGGGAATTAAACTTTTGCTCTTGGGGGACATTTTCAATTGTCACTTAAGGCAACAACGCCGAGGTTGTAAAAACTTGCAACACGCACAGGTTCCATTTCTGATAGATCCTTATCTACATTATTATCTGAGCCTCGTACTGCAGATATTTGGATAGTTTATACTTTGGCTCGAAAACATAGTTTTGCATGACGCATAGGGAAGCCTGCGAAACCGTTCGACACCGGGTGGGAGTATGTGAAGGTGCGCCGGTCCACGATCCGACGCGTGCATGCGTGTGTGGAAGCAAGAGGAGGACATTTTGAACATTTATTATGAGTAGAGCCCGGAAGTATGGCAAAATGCCTCTTTTTATCTACTGGATATATTGATAAAAATTTTCCGGATATACGTTTTTTATGTTGTTTCGAATGTTTCAGAAGCCTTTTCATTTGCCTATTTGGGACCCCACTGCCTATTTTTAATTATAATGCCTTTTTTTGCCTTTTTCAATGAAATTGGACCATTTTTTTTTAAAAAAAAAAAGTGTGTGTATAAATTATTTTTTCCCAAAAAACGTTGTTGGCGTTTATTTTTCTTCCGTTTATTATGTGAATAATTTTCGCCTTATTTAAGTAATATTGAACTCACGCATGTTTCAACATTGCTGAAGGAGAAAAGTGTGAGGAAAAAGTATTTCATGCTGAGTTAGGATATTGCCTTTCGGTTAACATTTCCTTGTGCATGATTGACTGCTGAAAACCTGTTGCAGAACGTCTGCACAATTACGTCATCACGTCCAGCGTCCGTGTCAGGACGTTATTGACAAGAAACAACACTAATGCCCAAGCCTTTGCATGGATTCCAAAATCAAGTTATCTATCTTTAGTTTAGTTCTGCACTTTGGAGGGAAAGGATCGTGTAGTTGTGATCATGCCGAAATTTAGTGTGCCATTAAGTGATAAATTACATGGTTACGTGCGTGAATTTGGTGAAAATTGAAATGCTCTTCCCAATGTAGATTTTAACATTTTGCCAGAAATTATAGATAAAAGTAAGCGACTTCCAACTGTGCCTTTTTTTCGGTTTATTTTGCCTTTTTTTCATTTTAGTGCCTATTTTCCACATAATAAATGCCATTTTGCCTACCTATTTTAACGAAAATAAATGCCTGAACTTCCGGGCTCTAATTATGAGTTTCTGAGTTGATGACAGTTTCAACATTTGCTAATAAGCTGACAATGTCTAACAGATGTGTCAGAATGTTCTTTCATTAATAACTGAGATACGAAGGATTTTCGGACATAAAAGTTCGTACTTTTTATGTCTTTTTATTAATATAACAAACGTTTTTTGGGTTTTTGCGAGGTTTTAAATTTAATATTTTAATATTTTTTTATCCTCACCATAAATTTAAAACCCCCCAAAAGCGTTTGTTCTATTAATAAAAAGTACGAACTTTTTGATTTGGGCAAATAAGAAACTAGAGAAAAATGTTGAAATAGAGCAAAAAAATCAAATTTATGAAACTTTATTGTAGTTGCGGCACCTCAAGACATGCTCCCATTAATATCAAATTTTATTTTTGTCGTTTTTACATGAAAAGGCAACTTTTCCGCACTATTTAATTTTTTAAAAAAATATATATTTTTTTTTTCGTTCCGCCCAAGTGTACAATGATTCCTGGCATGAATAAAGAGGAAATATTTGGTTTGCCTAGCGGCGGAAAATCCCTTGGCTAATTTACAGCCTCCTTCTAGGATTCGGACTGGAATCATCATGTTCCGATCGGAACAACGCTATAAATTTCACTTATCACTGGTGTACTTTTTCATTTCAGGATGACAGCTTTAGGGGAAAACCCTTCTCTACCGAATCCCACTACGGCGACGACGCTGAAGAAAATGGCTACGATTTCTTCGATCATGGATTCAGCAAATCTGTCTTCCCGTACATGTTCAAGAACTTCATGTCCACCAACAACGCACCATACGGGAACATTCAACCCCCAGCCGAGTTGACGCGATACAGCAACGGCTTGCTGGCGGACCACAAACAGGAACTCAAAATGATATTGAACTACAACGGAAATTTTCCTAATGGAATGTCCAGGACAAAATATTTCCAAGTCGCGTACTCGCCTGTTAAACCTTCAAGCTCAGAGAGTGTAGAATATGGAACGGCGCAAGCATACACAAGTCTAAAACCTATAGAAGCAGAAAATGTGCATTTAGTAAGAAATGATACATTTGAGAGTAACAGGACTGCGCCACTAAAGGTACGACTGAGGCCAAAAAGAAAACTGCTGACATCTGGCGGAATGACTGAAGCTATAATATCTTCATTTTCCACTAAAATTGCAAACTTCAGCCAGAAACTGAAATTCCCGGAGCCCCCGAACGAAGCAAGAAGTTCCGGCAACCGCTCAGAGATGGCAGAGCATGACGAGTTCCAGCGGACAGTGCCATCTAACGGAAGGCGGACGAACTTAGAGCACAAATATGACAATCGCGAACGACATCAAAATAGTGAATACAATATCTCTCCTTTGTTGCCCCCAACTACGGTTGATATGAAAGATTTAGTTCATGAACGGACTGTGCCCTGCCTTCTGGCAGAAGGCTGTAATGTACAAAATTCGAATTACAGCCCAGTTCAGCAAGTGTCAACCAATATGAAAGGTGTTGCTCATTTTAGCCAATCAAAACCTGCCAAATCTTACGTCAATCATACGTAATGTGATAATTACGTCATTGACTTCCCAATACATGTAAATTCATCCCCTCTCGCTCATTCATAATTCCTGTATTGTAAGTATATGTAAATAAATAACTTTATACAGTGCTGTATTTATAATTTAATACTATGTTTTCATTTCTATTTTGTCTGTGAAATGAACAATGGAGTGCACATTCAATGATTTTTTTAAAAAAATATCCAGCAGTCAGAGAAATGTTAAGTATAATGATATCACATATTTTTAACAACTTCTAGATAGAGAAAACTATCCTACAGAGAGATTAAAAATATGTAAAGCCAAACACTATGCTCTTTCGTGTCGTAACTTTTGATGCTCCATGATGTAGTGTGCCAAAATTATGCAACTGGCTAAACTCAGTAATTTATCTCAGGAAGATTCACTGATTTAAAAAGGAAGCCAGTAGTTTTGACAGTTTTTTTAAAATAACTAATTCTTGTAAATATCTGATATTCAAATTTACAAGAAAAAACATGATAGAACAATAGAATGTTACATGTTCAACATCTGATAAATTATATTATGGGTCTACTAATATTTTCAATACGTATCTAATAAACAACAGTCCTTTGTTTTCTTCCTTAGATTCCACAATCGAACATTATCTACGTATTTTATCACATTCTGTTCACAGTTTCGTACCAACAGCAAATATGGGAACAATTAATGTCCGGTAATTTTCTTCAGAACTAGCTATGTGAGACTTGCAAAATAAAAAATTAAAATATTTCCACCCGTGTCTCGACAGCCCTGTAAGGGCCTTGAGTAGTGGTATTGATGCTACTATAAACCCAAGAAAGGAAGAGCTCCCCTCATGCAGATTTGCTATACTTAAAACTTGCTCAACATGTTCATATGAGCTTTTTGCTCAAGTGTAGCACCCTGCCTAACCCAAGGATTTTGTAAAAATGCCCTCGGGAATTTTTCAGAAAGGAAGAGCTCCCCTGAGAAAGGAAGAGCTCCTCTGAGAAAGGAAGAGCTCCCCTGTATTATAAACTCAGGAAAGGAAGAGCTCCCCTCATGCAGATTTGCTATACTTAAAACTTGCTCAACATGTTCATATGAGCTTTTTGCTCAAGTGTGGAACCCTGTCTAATCCAAGATTTTGTAAAAATGCTCAGATTGATTTGCATATACTTACAAAAGTTGCATCAGCCAGATTTTTGTCCATAAATTTGTCAAAAATTGATATATTTTTGGCCACACCAGAAATTAAGCAAAAACCCATACATACACACACATATTTACTTCCTGTTTAAGTTTAATTGGATACCAGGTTCAATTTGCTTATCTAATATTAAAACAATGCAATATGCAGAGCCCCCCTAGAATTGCTCCGTGACACTCTTATTTCTTATATTATATGTTTGCATGTTTCCCCTCTGTGTCAGTGTGTACAATTCCCGAGACGGTAGTATTGATTTTTGCTTTGCATGTTTCTCCTCAGCGCCAGTACTTACAGAAATTCCCGAGTATTGCATCAGCCAGTATTGTGAGAGTGGTTGAGGAGAACAGATGTGTTGTTACAGTGCTTCTCATATTTATAGGCCTGTTTGATTTAATGTGAATATTAAATATATATTGAACAATATTTTACCTAATATTTGTTACATCTAGCTTGTTTGTTGTAATCCACTCATATTTAGAGTCAGGCATATATCTATCCCAGCTTGTTAAACAAAAATAAATACATAATACTCAGGGCTGGGTTATTGTCTTTCTAGGACATGCATGTTTGTGCAGGTATTTGTGCTGGGTCAGTGTGAATGAATATTTATTCTTTTTTTCCACTTGTAAGCTATTGGCTTTACAACCTGTCATAATAAGCATAGAGATTAGATTTAAAACCCAGGAAATTTTATATAAATACCAAAGCCAAAAATATTAACACACATACACACATACACACCTACACACATATACACACACACAAAGTACACAGCTGAACCCAACTGATATTTTTTATTCAGTATAAAGTTTTGATTTGAAACCCAGGAAATTGTATATAATAAACAACAACAAAAATGCCAAATCAAAAATATTGCAATCAGTGCAATAAAAATATATTTAGCTCTAATTGGGCCAGACACCAAAAGATTTGTAACCCAGACAAATACAAAACTCCCACAAAAATTTGCCCCAAATGCAATAGAAAATACAGCATGCAATACTTCACAGATACACATAAAAATACTTGCTCTGTACAGTCATCAACACAACCATCTACATCTGGTCTGAAAAGAAGGCACGAAGCACCTCTTAATGCCAGAGCAGCAAAGCAGCCACGCTATGAACCTATCCATAGCAGTTTTAAGGGCCAATTAAGAGATCACCGGTTTGTATCAGAGCCAAGATGTGGCATTGAGAATTTTTTGAACAGTATAAATTCTGATCTGCAGGCAATTCTTAATGCACAAAATGGCTCTTATAAACTGTCCCTCAAATTGTTTACACAATATAAGAAGCCAAACGGCACAAAATTTATACAGCCCCACATAACAGAAACTGTACCTGTATATTCAAATGCAAATTCAGACAAAATAATAAGCAGTTTAATAGATCAATTGAATATTAAACACTCTGAATTTGCAGCAAAAGAGTCAGGATGGAGCCTATGCGGTTCATCACACAAGTTATATGTTAATATTTCTGAATTCAGCCCATTGCAAGGATCTACATATGTGCCATTACCTGCAAATATTAAAAACAAAAGAGCCGTGGTCAATATTGAAAATACCGACCAGAAATGCTTTTTGTGGTGTATATTAGCTGCTTTGTATCCAGTTTCAAGGCATCCTGAGAGAATAAGTTATTACAAACAGCATGAACATGATTTTGATGATGCAATGGAGGGTTTAGAATATCCAATGTCTGTTCAGAATATTGATAAATTTGAAAAAAAGGCCAGGCACATCAATGGCAAACAATTATCTATTAATGTATTTATTTGTTCCACTGGCAATTGCCCGATAGCACCTCTCAGAATCAGTACATTTGATGATGATTCTGCTGTTCCGATTGATGTGCTCTTAATTGAAGGGGATGATACATACCATTATACTCTGATACATAATCTTGAAGCTTTAGTCAGAAAACAACTAGACAAAACTCATAGAATATTTAAGTTGTGCAGAAGATGTTTAACTGTATTTGATGGTCAAAAAATGGTAAATGGGGTTCGTGAAAAAAATGCAGAAATTGCTAAAAACAAGTTAATTGAGCATCTGAAATACTGTGGCAACCATAAACCTGTTCATATGGTGATGCCCAATCCAAGTGAAAATTGCAAATTCAATAAGTTTGAAGCCTTGTTGGAACACCCAGCATATATTGTCTGTGATTTTGAATCGAATCTCAAACCTCTTGCATTCTGCAATCCAGATCCTGAAGAATCTGCAATTACACCATACCAGCTACATGAACCTTCCAGTTTTTGTTATATAGTTATACGGGATGGTGTAGCTAGTAAAGAAAATTTATACATGGGACCAAATGCCATCAAAGAATTTGCACATAGAATAGAAAATGAGTGCCGTGACATAGCATCTAACATCTTATTAAAATCAAAGCCCATGTTGCCTTTAACAGAGAAACAGATTGAAGATTTCAACAATGCAGAAAAATGCCCGGTATGTGATTGTGAATTTTCAGATACAAATATCAAGGTTCATCACCATTCTCATACAGATGGTAAATTTAAAATGGCCCTGTGTAATAGCTGTAATATTAAGATCAAGAGACCAAGATTTGTCCCCATATTTTGCCATGGAGCATCCAATTATGATTTTCATCATCTGATCAGATACGAGGGGTTTGACAAGCAGAATTTAAACATTTTAGCTGAAAATGATGAAAAATATATTGCCATTACCAAGATAATTAAAGTTAATGGTGTTCCTATTCACATAAGATTTCTTGATTCTTACAGAATTTTATCGGCTAGCCTGGCTACACTGGCCACTCAATTATCTGATGATCAATTCAAAATCACAAGTGCATTGTTTCCAAATCAGGACCTGAAATTAATTAGGCGGAAGGGTGTATATCCATATGATTATGTTACAGATTTTTCTAAATTTGATGAGTGTTCCCTGCCACCACAAGAAGAGTTTTACAGCAAAATCAGAGGATCTGGAATCACTGATGAAGATTATCACCATGCCCAGTTGATGTGGAACAATTTAAAATGCAAGACATTTGGTGATTATCACATGGCATATTTGAAACTTGATGTCACCCTCTTAGCTGATATACTTCAGGCATTCAGAAAATCTTCTATGCAAAATTATAAACTGGATCCAATATATTTTTTCAGTGCCCCGGGCCTAGCATGGGCCGCAATGTTTTTCAACACCAAAAAGCCATTGGATCTGATCCAAGATCAAGATATGTATCTGTTTATGGAGAAAGGTACAAGAGGAGGGATGGTGCAATGTTCTCAGAGATATGCCAGAGCAAATAACAAATATATGCCTGATTATGATCCAGCACGGCCATCAAATTATATAACGTATGTAGATGCAAACAGCCTCTATGGTCATGCCATGATGGATAAACTGCCATATGCAGGGCTTGAATGGGTTGAAAATTTCAATATTAAAGATCTTAAGAATTTTGATGACAGTAAGTATGGCCTCATCTTAGAGGTTGATCTGACAATTCCTGATGATTTACACAACAAATTTTCTGATCTGTCCCCAATTCCCGAGGTTCAGTGCTCACCTGGCTCTAAACAGAAGAAGCTCATGATGACTCTGGAGCCGAAACAGGGTTATGTCTCATATTACAAAAACCTCCAGTTCCTGATGAAACATGGTGTCCAAGTAACCAAAGTTAGAAAAGTTTTGAGGTTCAGGCACTCAGAATGGTTGAAACCATATATTGATACAAACACAGAGCTTCGAACATCTGCAAAGAGCCAATTTGATAAGGGCTTGTTTAAATTGATGGTTAATTCTGTGTATGGCAAAACTATTGAAAATGTCAGGAAACATACCGATGTTAAAATAATTACTGACCCCAGCCTGAGCAAAAAATTGGTTGCAAAGCCTAATTTCAATTACAGAAGAATTTATGATGAGCACATGGCACTTTTCAACATGAAAAAAACAAAGATCAAATTTGATAAACCTATTTATGTAGGGGCTGTAATATTGGAATTGGCCAAATTACATATGTTAATATTGTATTATGACGTGCTGAAACCTTTTTATGGTGATCGTGTAAAATTATTGTACATGGACACGGATAGTTTTATTCTTGATATTCAAACAGAAGATGTTTATCAAGATATGTCACAGCCTGAATTGTTTCAATACTTTGATACCAGTGAACATACAATAATTCAACCCCACAACAAAAAGGTGCCTGGCAAGTTAAAAGATGAGACACTTGGTGATGTTATTGTGAAATTTGCTGGGTTAAGTGCCAAGATGTACACTTTTGAGACATGTAGTGGTGTTGTTGCCAAAAAGGCCAAGGGCATTGGCAGAGTTACTGTTGAAAAAGATCTCCAATTTGAAGATTATGAAAATTGCCTCAAATCCCAGAATTTAATCAAAACATCAGAATCCAGAATTCAGAGTGTGGATCACTTATTGACTTCAAATATTGTAAGAAAAGTGGCCCTGGACCCACATGATGATAAGAGATGCATTTTATCATGTGGCATACATACTTTACCATGGGGTCATTGTGATTTGAAAAATGGGAATCAATGCCCAATTACAGAGCATGATTTGAAATAAATAAACATGCCTATGAACTTATTTGGGTTCAAAAAACAGGCTATTATGGAGCTGCCAACACCACAACCCTCTTCTGATATGATATCTAAACTGAGTGGCTTGTTAATTATTCATCTGAACAGCATACTTACAGATGTTGATGATGAAACAGGTAAAACATTGTACATATTTAACAATAATTTAAATCATTACCAATTACCTGTAGGTGGGCAATTGCAATTTATTACAACCCCTGAGGGTGATGTTAAAATTTCAGTGGGGAGAAATATTTATAGAATTAAGCACTCAAACATGATTTCTGGCACTGTATATACTGTTTCTGCTGGTGACTGCTTATATATTGAGGTCCCTGGATCCTATGACAAGCTTATACCCTTTTTTATAGAATTAAGAATCAGATACTCTATAATAAATAACCACTAAAACAAAAATGCCTAATGATATATTTGGCCATACAAGACATGAAGATCACAGTGATGAGATTCTGATGCTTGATGTCAGAGTCAAGAAATTAAGAAGTGATTTACAAGCTTTACAAACCACACTCAATGCCAGTCTTCAATTAGAAATTACAAATTTACAATCACAATGCATGGACCCTCTTCTTAAAATTGATTCTGAACTCAAAGTGTTGCTTCAAAAATATACTGATTTGGCAACATTAGATAATTTTCAAAGTTTAGAAGAAGCTGTAGCAGCTCTTCAAGCCAAATTTAAGACCCAGGCCACCAACTCTGAGCAATTGAAACAGCAATTGGAAGAGCAGATAAATAATGTCCAGGCACAGCTCCAAACAATTGTCAAAAGCATAAAATCACAAGAAGATTTTGATCTAGTGATTTCCACTCTAAAGGAACAGATTCAATCACTCCAAATACCTAATCTGGACCCTCTGCACAATGCCATAGCCGAGGTTAAAGAAAAAATTGAGACACTTGAAAATTTTATGAACAATTTGCCATCTTCTGATGCTTTGAATGCAATAACTCGGAGTGTTGCCAACATTAAGCTGCAACTTGAAACATATGAAGATTTTGGAAAAATTCAAAGTACCATAACCCATCTTGAAGGTACAATAGCAGCAGTGCAAAGTGATTTGACAAATGTACAAGAATCCCGCCTGCCTGGTATTGTAGATACTCTTGTTAGTGTCCAGCACCAAATTACAAAGCTTGAAAACCTCAACACTGAATCTGAACTATCTCATTTTCATCACTTGATAGATGATATCCAAACAAAACTTGAAATTTTACAACAATCCACACCCTCTCAGGCAGATATAGCCCTGCTCCAAAATGCTATGCAAAATGTGGCTGATGCTTCTGAATTAAACAATGTGAAATTGGCACTTGAATTTTTGCAAAATACAGTATCAAATCTTCCCACATCACAGGAACTTAAAAATATTAAGAGGGCAGTGAATAGGATATTGAAATCAGAAGATATCAAGAATATCCAGGCAGAGATCAAACATCTCACTCAGACAGTGGCCACTCTTCCAACTAATCAACATATTAATGAACTGCATGCCCTGTTTGAGGATATCAGAAGACAGGTCCATGATCTTACTGCTCAAAATTCAAAATTGGCAGTTGTTGAAAATTTGCAACAAATTGTAGCTAATATCAAGCAACAGCTAGGGACCATGGAATCCAATCAAGCAAATGCTCTGTCTGTTTTTGCCACCCAGCTTCAAGAGATTGTGCAACAATACAAGAAACTTATTGTGGACATAAAAATCAAGCCAGGCCATGATGATGTTGTTAGGACCATCAATGAGCACCTTGAATCTGTAACAAGCAGATTGCTCACAGCAGAAAAGGAAATAACAGGCATAATCGAGAATCCAAAACATACAGTAATTCTTGAATTGTACAGTATCCCCAACAAAGAATATGATTCACCATTTACACCAGGTGGCAAAATATATATGCTGTCCCCTGCACAATTTTATTACCAGTTTTTTGTTGGGGGCACACTGAGACCAATCAAGATCAAATATTGGCTTCAACCACAGGCACACCACTACCCTACCTTATCAATAACAAATGCTGACAACAAAGTGAAAATCACCAGTGTAGAGTTAGAGGATTTTACAGATCCCAATACATTAGAAACAGCATATGTTGAAGATGATGGATCTCTGGAATTTAATATACAAATAGGAGACAAATTATATTTAGAAAATCCTGCAGTCTCAGCTGCTGAACACCCCATAGTTGCAATATTCTTGTTTACATATTATGTCTAGACAAATTATTGTTGATGAATTACACAGACAGGCCAGACATAATTTTAAGAGACTGCCAGTAGTCACAAAGGGCATAGATGATTTATGGCAGAGCGACTTGATTGAAATAGCAAGTGGGCAGTTGAAAAACTTAGACAAAATCAACAAGGGCTACAAGTATCTACTCACTGTCATAGACACATTTTCAAAATTTGCCTGGGCTGTGCCACTCAAATCCAAGACTGGAAAATGTGTTACAGAAGCCATCAGGACAATCATCAATCAGAGTGGAAGATCCCCGCACTATTTGCAAACAGATAATGGCAAAGGATTTTATAATTCTGTGTTTCAACAATTTATTAAAAGCCAGGCAATAAAACATTACTCGAGTTACAGTGACCTCAAGGCCTCAATTGTAGAGAGATTCAACAGAACCCTAAAAAATCTTATGTATAAACAATTTACACTTCAAGGTAATTATAAATGGATTAATATTCTTCCAGAACTTCTACATAAATATAACAACTCGGTCCATTCCACAATCAACATGAAACCCTCTGAAGTAACTTCATCTGATGAGCAAAAATTGATCAGCACTGTTTATTATCCTAGATACCAGCCAACAACAAGAAAGGCCAAATACAAGGTAGGGGATCAAGTAAGAATCAGCAAATATAAGCACTTATTCAAAAGAGGCTTTACAAGAAACTGGAGCTCTGAATTATTTACAGTGGTTCAAGTTAAACCCGGGACCCTTAACACATATATAATAAAAGATCACCGAGGAGAAATTCTCAAAGGCAGATTCTATGAAGAAGAGCTCAGCAAAACTAAACAGCCTGACACATATCTCATAGAAAAAATCATTCGCAGAAAAGGCAACAAGTTATTTGTCAAATGGCTGGGTCATCCGGAAAACAGCTGGATCGATGCAAACAAAGTGATAATATGAGCACCTGGGATGTTATAAAAAGGCTGCCAGAACCTGAACAACAGAATAAGAGAAATGGCAACTTGCTGCCTGATAATATTAGGTGTCTTATTGTTGGGCCATCTGCTTGTGGTAAAACTACACTAATGGTTGATAATTTTTTATTGGCACCCAACTGGTTAGACTGGAAAAACAGGCACTTGTATGTCTTCTCTAAGAGCTTGGAACAATTAAAATATCAGCAGCTGATGAAGCTATATGATGGATTGGATATTGCCACTTTTGAACCAGATGTTAAGCCACTTCATGACTGTCTTGATAACTCTGTTGTTGTATTTGATGACATTATACTGGATAATCAAAACAAGGTTAGAAATTTCTTTACACAGGGCCGGCACAAAAACATTGATTGTTTCTACCTGGC
Source organism: Lepisma saccharinum (assembly GCF_977018435.1). Lineage (NCBI taxonomy): Eukaryota > Metazoa > Arthropoda > Insecta > Zygentoma > Lepismatidae > Lepisma > Lepisma saccharinum. The sequence goes on from NC_139258.1 coordinate 16,643,084, forward strand.
ACAGACTTTTTCTAAAATACCGAAGCAACTGATCCGAGACAACAGCAATTTTATATGTGTGTTTCATCAAGATCATACCAACCTCAAACACATACATGATGAATATGTAGGTGGGGACTTGAGCTACAATGATTTTTCCAAGTTTTGCAGTAGGTGCTGGAACCAGGACAGTTATGGGTTTGTCACAATTGATATGACAAGAACACCCAATAGTGGCAAATACAGAAATAAAATCAACAATTTTCTAGACATTGAAACATATATAAATAAACATGAAAAGGCCAATAATTGATGATCTTAAGTTAAGAGATTATCTTGTAAAAAGATTTAAGGGATGGAAATCAGAGAACCGGGGAATTTATGAAAAACACAAACAAGCAGAACAGCCTGTAATTGATGCTATTAGTGAATTAGGTAAAAATATCAAAACTGTTACAGAGCAAAATCAAAATTTGATCACAGAGCTTGTGCCTGTAGCTGCAAGGAACATATTAGATTATCCATTCACCCCACTTTCCAGTATTCATACACCTAGTCCTATTGCTCCTAGAAGAATTGAAGCTACTCAGGATCCTATTGAATTGGGTCTTCTTGCTCAAAAATATTTAACCACACCTAAAGACAATAAAGATGAGGTGTTTGGCTTATATGCTGACACAGAGCTTGATGGTAGCATCATACATAGAATTGGCAATTTCAGAGTAACATTTATGGGAGATGATATAATTGTATATTCAGAATCTCGTCTCGGAGAAAAAGGTGCTTTTGTTAAGTACCCCGGCACACCTGGGTTGTGGGAACTGATCACTAGGAAAAGGCCTGGCAGCTATACAGATCAAGATTATGATTATTACAAAGAAATATTAATAAAATCAGATGCTCTATACCAGAACAATGATCCCACACAAAAAAGAGTCAAGTCGAGCAGTGGGGCAAAATACAATAATTTAATCAAGCCCATATGGTCACAGATCAAGACTGGCAGTGGAATCAAACAATACAACACCCTGCCTAAAGAATTTGTGTGGGTTGATGATGTCAGGAAACTTGTAGATAGGTTGCTGGTGATAGCTGGGGAGGAAAATGCTGGCAACAACAATTTTTACAATGAAAAGGTTGGAATTATGGACATGATAAGCACCAAATTATCTAATTTTATAGTGAATGACCCTAAGGGGATTGGATATCTCATAAAAATTATTAATACTCTACCCCCCAAATTTTGGAATATTTCTGAGGGTCGGGGCCTGGTGAATGACATTATAAACAAGCTGCCATTTGAACTACACATTCCAGGCTATCAGTATTGTGGTCCAGGCACAAAATTGGATCATAGATTAAACAGAGGGGATCCTGGTGTAAATCCCCTAGATGCTGCTTGTAGAGACCATGACATAGCATACAACACACATTCTGATCTTGACAAGAGACATGTTGCAGACAAGAAATTAGAAGAAGCTGCATTTGGTAGATTTGTAAGCAAAGATGCTTCTTTGAGTGAAAAAATAGCAGCATTGGGAACCACCATAGCTATGAGCACCAAACAAAAACTGGGGTGGGGGCTGTAAATATGTATATAATAAACCTACAATGAAGGCCAAGGGTGTTATGTATCAAATACCTTATGCAGGTCTTAAATCTCTTAAAACTATTGACAGTCTCTTGACCAAAAAGCAGCGCAAGAAAAAAAATTCTTGTCTTGCCAAGGGACATGGTATGAAATTGTTGCTTAGTACCCCCCAATTAAAAAAATTACAACAATCAAGAAAAAAATCACATGTGGGGGGATTTATATTTACCATCCCTGCCATCTTAGCAGCTCTCGGGGCTGTGGGGAGCTTGGCTGGGGGATCAGCTGCCATAGCAAAAACAGTAATAGATGCCAAGAAGAATAGGGCAGAATTAGATGAATTGAAGCGCCATAACCTGGCCATGGAGAAACAAGGCAAAGGTGTTAAGAGAGCCATGAATAAGTTTAGAAAAAACAAGAGCCGCTTACAAACCAAGATATTGAAGCTTTAATCAAGCCACTGGGCATCAAACATTTTAGGGGTGTGTACATGTCTGATTCTTTACCGGAACAACCACTCAACAAAGAGTGTGGCATTGTTAATTTGGATGAGTACAAAAATCAGGGCACTCACTGGATCTGTTATCTTAAATATTTAAAAAATGAGGCATTTGTGTTTGATTCATTTGGAGGTGTTCCACCTGAAAATTTAATAAAATATCTAAAATCAGCTAATCTTTATTACAATAATGCCCGTGTTCAAAACTTCAAAGATGTTAATTGCGGACATTTGTGTTTATCTGTTCTTAGATATATGTCTCAAATAAATAAACCATCAATTGAAAATTTTCAAAAGGCCTTGTGGTATTTAAAACATCATGGGGGTATTCCATCTCACCAGCCAAAATTCAATATTGAAACTCAAATTACATGATGATATAGTGTATCCCAAAACAATAGCTCTCAGAGCATTTTACGGCATGTACTTGATCCCTAATATTACACACCACAACAACAAAATTGCAGTTGGTGATCAAAAAATTGTCATCACTCCAGGGCAGTATAATCTATCCACTCTAAATGCTCAATTACCCAGAGGTGTTGTGTTAAGTCAAAATTCTGTCACTCACAGAGTAGAGATTGTATCTGCTACAGAAACAGTGAATCTGGGTACTATAGGAGAGCTGTTAGGCTTTGAGAACAACACAAAACTCGAACCAGCCATCAAACACACTGCTATTAATATACCCAAATTCTTAGCCATAGAGACTCTGAATATTCACTGTAATGTGGCTGAGGGTATGATCACCAAATCAAATGGCATAGGCACTCACAAACAAACTGGCATCATTGCAACATTCAAACCTAATTCCGAATTCATGGAGCCCATCATCTACAATCCATCCCCAACATTATATTTTCCTGTGTGCCATAATAGAATAGATTACATTGAATTGATGGTCACTAATGAAAAAGAAGAATTAGTTGATTTTGCTGGAGCCACAACAACTGCTATCATAGAGATTAACATTTAAATAAAAATACATACAATGGAAAATATTGAGAGTTATGAGCTACAATCATTCCCCCCAAACAGGAGGACATTTGCAAATTTAAATCAACCCAACACAGAGATTGAGGTTGATCTTGATGTAGGGGATGGCTTTATACACCCCCACAGAGCAGACCTATACATCAAATTTGATGTTGTAAAGCTCGATGGAACAGATTATCCGGCAAATTCAAATATAAGATTGGTAGATAATTTTGTGCCGCATCTGTTCTCTGAAATTGAGATCAGAAAGCATGGCGTTGTTATAAACAGAATAGATTATCCCGGCATTACCTCCACAGCTTTGGCCACATTAAAATTATCCAAAACCGAGGCTTCTTACTACAAAATCGGTGGATTTGAGGCTGGTGATAAGATATTATCTAAAAATCACACAGTGCTGTTCCCTATGCGCCTGTTGCCAGGATTCTTCTCAGATTACAAAGATATTATGTGGAAGGGTGGGTTAAGAATTACATTTAGAAGAGCTGCCAATGATAATAATGCTTTGATGAGGTACAGCACATTAAACTCTACAGGAGAAGCTCTGCCTAATACCCTACCTGATGCAGGCAAATGCATTATTCAGACTATGGAGTTAAGAATCCCGGTTGTTGAATATGAGGCCAGTTATGCTCTTAAACACAAAGCAGATATAGTAAAAAATCCACAGATTCTTCTGCAATTTTATACATATCAATGCGTACAGAAGCCCGCATCTGGTACTTATTATGAGTTTGATGCTACAAATTCATTCTCCAGTATTCAATACGACATGCCGGATTTTGTGGTGGTACTGTTTCAGACTGGGAGACACAATAATCAGGAAAAAAATTCAAGTAGATTTGATAACTGCAACATCAAGAACATATATCTTAAAAATGGCAGAAATGAGGTTTTTCCTAGAGAAAATTACAATTTAGACATGTCCAAGGATGATTTCCTCAAATTATATGAAGCATTTTCGGCATTCAAACGGGTCACTATTGGCAATACTGACATGTATTACACACCAGATGAATTCAAAACACGGAGACCCATGTTTGTCATCAACACCTCAAAAAGAAAACAAGTTGTGGTAAATGACAGGACACACATTAAAATTATCTGTGAATTCCATGAGGCATTACCTGATGACACCATATGTAGTGTTATTCTCATAGGTGAAAAATCATATGTTTATGATGTAAGAAATGAGAGAGTCACGGAGCAATTCTAGAAGAATTATATTATCTTAATACTAGATATGCAAATTGAGCCTGGTGCCCAATTGAACTTAAACCAGAAATAAATATGTGTATGTATGTATGTGTGTGTGTGTATGGGTGTGTGTCTGAATATGTGTATGTATATCTTGGCCTAGTTTTAAGTATGGCCATCATTTTTGACAGGATTATGGACAACAATCTCTCAGAAGTGCTTTTTGTAAGTATATGCAAATCAATCTGAGCATTTTTACAAAATCTTGGATTAGACAGGGTTCCACACTTGAGCAAAAAGCTCATATGAACATGTTGAGCAAGTTTTAAGTATAGCAAATCTGCATGAGGGGAGCTCTTCCTTTCCTGAGTTTATAATACAGGGGAGCTCTTCCTTTCTCAGAGGAGCTCTTCCTTTCTCAGGGGAGCTCTTCCTTTCTGAAAAATTCCCGAGGGCATTTTTACAAAATCCTTGGGTTAGGCAGGGTGCTACACTTGAGCAAAAAGCTCATATGAACATGTTGAGCAAGTTTTAAGTATAGCAAATCTGCATGAGGGGAGCTCTTCCTTTCTTGGGTTTATAGTAGCATCAATACCACTACTGCCTTGGCAAATTACTCACACATAATTTCATTTCAGTCACAGTAATTGAGGTTTATTATTACATAGGAAACTTCAAAGTGAAGGAGTATTTTTTTTTATTTCAGGGTGCAACGCTATTATGGGGAAAATATACCCTCTGTCCCGGAAAAATCACCTTTCTTCCGTCTACTTTGTTGCAAGAAGTAACATGTCCAAACGATATGTCAAATAGTTCTGGGTTCACCTAGGTTCGCAGACTTCACACGCCAGAAGCGCACCCACTGTATCTTGAACATTAGAGCAGTTGGTGCGCATCCACAGGGTGTAGACAAGACCAAAATAGCGCAACTAAAACTCACTAATAAAACTCTTTCTGGTTTTTGACATTTCTGATTGAATCCTGTTCAGCACCTGGTTCAGTTTCTATGCTATCTTAAATTCTGCCCCGTATCTTTTCATAGCGTATCATATTTTCTCTTATTTTAGCTTCAACGTTGATCTATCACCACATTTGTATTCAATTGGCACATCTATTATCATCTCATTTAACTATTTTCTTATTGCGTCAACCTGTAACAACTTGATATTCTTGAATTGGAATTTTCGAATGTTGTATCAGTGGTGGTTGAATATATTCACTAATTGAATACATTAAAATAGAGTGGCATTCCCAGGATGAAAGCTTTAGTAAAAATAATAATAATGTCGGATAGTGAATATAGCACAGACTAACAAAAAAAGAAATCATATCTCCTCCTCAGGGGTGCCCATCCCCCCCAAGGCCAATCGCGCAATCCCCCCCCGAAAAGCCAATAACGCATCACCCCCAAGTTCATGTCATAATCCTCAAAAAGTATTTAATTAGGACGGCGTTTCCGGAAATATATATATATTCTTTTTAGTTTTAATGAACACTTTACTTGATACTCCCTGTCCTGAGTTATTCGTTTTCTTCACCTAGCATGTCACTATTACATCAAATACTGTCTATAATCTAAGACTTGACACTGATATTCGAGAGTTGGATATTGTCCCTCCAAATGTTTAATTCTCAATCCCTCCAGAATCCACATGTCAATATGTAAGAGTTGGATATTTCCTTCCACCCCCATCTCCCGATAATACGTATTACCCTTTACAATTCCCTTGGAAGTCTACAAATTGCTATTTATAGAGCAGCAATGGTAACTTGTGTCCAATGGTATATTGTTCACCCAAACTGGGTAGACGCAATGGGCATCCACAAACTTGTCAATCAATAAGACCAGACCATTTTAAACACAAGTTTACACAAATCTTTCTTTATAATCTTCAATATTTCACATAATAAGTATATGAACCTAAATAAAGATGAAGAATACAGAAAGAGAAGAATCAGGTATTCTCCAAAGGGCAATAAGAAATACTATTCTGCTAAGAATAATTAATTCATGTGAACTTTTCAAGGGAATAAAGATGAAGAAGTAGGTAATGACGTTGGTATAGATCGTAACGCCAACAACAATCTTTAAGCTTGTGAACAAAGAGAAAAGCCAATTCTGAAATAAGCTTCTTAGTCTCAAGCAATCTGAACAAATCAATTCGTGTACAGTTGTTTCACTCCACAAGTCTTTTGTATAACTTCCAGTAAGGGAAGCATCTTATCAGGTCTTTGTAGTCTTCAGAAATGGTTCAAGGCTAACTTTTTCAAACTCGCTGAACAAAGAAAGAAGGTTACTTGAACTTTACGAAGCTTTACAAGAAGGAAAAATTGAGAAGCATATATTAAGTTTGACGTAAGCAGGTCCATGTAAAGATGAACTCTTATTGCTATGTATGCTCGTTTCATTTCTTATATACTTTTCAAGAAATGCAAGTACACTCGACTTGATGGAATAAATGTGAAATCACTTTAGGATAGTTTGTTCTCATCTCGTGTAGCATTAAAAACAATTGCCTCGTTTTCGATATAAACTCTTCTTGAAATGTCACCACTCACACAACTTAAAGAATTAACTTTTGATACAAAATTAAGGTATTTCTTACACAACAATACGTAGGAGTGTTTATATAGGTCGAAAAGTGAAATCAATGTACAGTGGATCCATGGGTATGTTCTGTTGCCGTCGATGATTAATTATTCGTGTACTTTTATTAAATGCAAAATATCTTTCACAATTCGCGAAGGAGAAGAAAAACTTCTGTACGCTGATTACATATCTAAATTACCTGAATATTAGCATAAATGGAAACGCAGCAAATCACTCTTTGGTAGAAACTTTTATCACAAAACTTCACAACTATTACAAGAATATTCCATGACTGTTATCTCTGTTACTATAATAACGACAATGTTGCCAAACACATTAACGCTGTACAATTTAACATAAATAGAAAACAAACGTTATTAAACAGCAACTTGAACATTAACATTTGAAGTTAAAAACAGATGATAATTATAATTGTACATTTACAAATGAACATAAGAAGTAAACAAATTTGTGCTGTAGAGAACAGTCACAAGTATTACCGTGCAAATTGTCCATGACTATTTTCATTAATTTTTCTCTTACATCCTATGTGTTTTTAAGCGATGGAATTTTATGTATGCTGGTGCAGAAGTTGTCAACAGCTTGGATTGAGTTTTCCTTTAATTCGTGACGCTCTTACTGGGTCAAATAAAGTGTACGACAATTTGCACGGTAATACTCATGGATCCCACTGTACAATCGGTGTCTAATTTAGCAGTAATCAAACTGTCCATCACTATTTTCGTTGTCTACATCCTATGTTCTTTAAAAGGCATAGAATTGTATGAACCTCACGTATGGTGATGGACAATTTGTCTGGCAATTTCATTGCAGCTAGGTGCACAAAATATGCAGGTAAGTTGAACACTGGGTAGAGTGGCGAATGGCTGAAGTCGATCGTCATTTGTTGAGCAAGTTGAATATGAGTCATTCCATCCCAAATCAACACAGATATGTGCAATTTCCAACCTGACCATCTCCGATTTTCATGAAATTTGGGGAGTTGAAACGATGCATAGAACTTAGTAACTATGAAAATTTTTAGTTTCGTTTGTCTTGTAATTGTTAAATTATTCAAGGTCAAAGTTCGCATAAATTGCCCTTTTTGAGCCCGCTTAGCTATACTAAATGTGCTGTAACTCCGCCACTATTTTACCTAGGAAGCTCAAATAAAGCTTATTGTACAGGGAATTGATCAAGCTTTCCGGTGATATATAACAAGATTAACTTTGGATAAAAATATAATTTTGTCACGTGACCTTGATCTTTGACCTTGAATATCTCAAAACATGTCATCACCAAAAATCGTGAAAAAAATATATTTGGTTCCTCATGCCATACTATAAAACATATCAAAAAATCATTCTGGGACTGCAATGGGATCAGAAGATACAAAATAATATGTGTAATTATGTGACTGATAAAATACTCATTACATGAACTATGACGAGTCAAAAGTCCCTTAACACCCTCTACAAAATGTAAAGGAGTTATCCTGGTCATGAAAGAAATAGGTTAGGCACAGGGAGATCCTTAGCTGTGTGTGTCAACCGCAAGTCCGGTACATTGTTGACCGCCATATTGAATTCAACGCAAAAATTTCAAAGGAATGGGTGTGAAGTGATATACAAATCAGGCTAGAACTTCACGAGAAATGAAACAGCGAAGGTTTTTCCAAAGTATCTTTAACCAGCAAAAAGTTATTACTGCATGCTTGTAACCCTTTTCTCCTTTTCTAGGTGTTAAAAAAGAGTATTAAGAATGCTCCTAACGTGTTAGGAACTCGTTGAGATAATGCTGACATCTTGGGAGAGAAAAAAGTATACGCACCATTGCATATGATTTTAATCAGCAACATTCACCAAATACTTGAATAGTGGAAAATATTGGGAAAAGTATCTCAAACAATTACGTGACACTTCCTTTGGAATGAAAAAATCTTCAGTGACGAGGCTGATTTTTATGTTCACGGTAAAGTTAATAAAAATTATATGTAATACCTGTGATTTGATAATCTACAGTAAACAGATCCCAGCCGAATGGTTGTTGCTGGTAAGCTAATGATGTGATATAGTGTATGGAGAACGGGAATGGTTGGTCCATATTCAAGAACAGAACCTTAAATGGTGAGGGCTTCTTTGATGTGTTAAGTGAACAGGTTTTTCATCCTTGCTTACGGGATATGGCACTTCTTCAGAGTTTTGAAACAGGACAGTGTGTGACCACACTATGTGAACATTTTGGCAATTTCTTCATGGTAAATTTCTAGGTAGATTGATGGGCAGACGGGGATCTATTAAAAGGCCTGCACATTCCCCAGATCTAACATCTTAGGAGGACTTTTACCTTCAGAAACATTTGAAGAGAATGATGCATGCACTAAAAGTCCCTGATATTGACCATCTGAGAGAAGGCATAGTTGCTGCTTGCGATGATGTTGCACCTTCTACATTGCCAAATGTTCTATATGTGAGCGTGAGAGACGTCAACGAGTGTGCTCACAGGAATATTGACAACACTATAATGTGCATATATCGTAAGTGAAAGATATGCGTATCACGTTTTGCTGCCTAAAAATAAGTTGGAAAAACCTTCGCAGCTTCATTTCTCGTGTAATGAAAAAGCCTGATTTGATATATCACATCACCCCCTTTCCTTTGGAAGTTTTGCGTTGAATTCAATATGGCGATCAACAATACGCCGGACCTGCGCTTGACACACACAGCTAGGGACCGTGTGCCTATTTCTTTCATGACCAGGACAACTCCTTTACATTTTATAGGGGGTGTTAAAGGACTTTTGACTCGTCATAGTTCATGTAATGAGTATTTTATCAGTCACATAGTTAAACATATTATTTTGTATCTTCTGATCCCATTGCAGTCCCAGAATGATTTTTTGATATGTTTTATAGTATGGCATGAGGAACCAAATATATTTTTTTCACGATTTTTGGTGATGACATGTTTTGAGATATTCAAGGTCAAAGGTCAAGGTCACGTGACAAAATTATATTTTTATCCAAAGTTAATCTTGTTATATATCACTGGAAAGCTTGTTCAATTCCCTGTACAATAAGCATTATTTGAGCTTCCTAGGTAAAATAGTGGCGGAGTTACAGCACATTTAGTATAGCTAAGCGGGCTCAAAAAGGGCAATTTATGCGAACTTTGACCTTGAATAATTTAACAATTACAAGATAAACGAAACTAAAAATTTTCATAGTTACTGAGTTCCATGCATCGTTTCAACTCCCCAAATTTCATTAAAATCGGAGATGATCAGGTTGGGGGCTGTGTTGATTTGGGATGGAATGACTCATATGATATCTTACTTTACTTTCTCGGGTATCCCTTATCAACCTTGCGTTCTGACGTCACAGGGGAATGCTTTCGTTGTTGGACTAATGTTTTAGTTGTTGGCAGTGCCGGATCTACAAGCCGCAAAACCCCGCAGTGAGGGGGGGGGGAGGAGAAGACAAGTAAGCCTTTATGGGGCCCTCAGCCATTGACATAGTGGAGGGTTTGTGCGTATATAGCTATATATATATATATATATACTGTATATATAATCTGGTTTTCAGATTATTTCCAATTGTGAATCAGGTGTTCTTCGAAATTTTCAACATTCTCTTCAACTGAAAGTAATCGTACTACAAACGACAAACATTCCAATGATAAGACATTCGTCACGGTGAAGAATGGATAATAGCCTACTAACAGAAAAGGTATAAAAATGAAAAGTAAGATTGCATGACATTAAAGCTGTTTGAGTGACAAGAACTGGGACGTGTAATCTATTATCTCTCTCTCTTCTATCGTTTCCTTTTAAAAACTATAATATTGTAATCAAAATATACTCCTTACATCTGTATTCTATGTACCGTAAGATAAGTTATACTTAACTATTAACAACTTCTACTGTCTCTGCTTTGTAGAGTGGGTTGCATAAGTATTACTAGGCATCGCATTGTTCATTCACTGTTTCACGAGACGTGAGGATTGAAATAAAATGTCAGTGCAACATTTGAAACTTCTACACCAGCACCTACGCAAGTTCAGGAGAAAACTAATGAAAATATGTTATGGACAATATCGCGAGTAATATTTATGCATTCCGCCCTACATGTGTCTTGTTTCACATATCTTTATTCACTCATTGTACTAACCGTCTTATGAGAGGAATCCTGTACTATCCTTCCCATGGCTTTGAGACATTTTTGTACTTTTGCTAATAATCTCGGCCATCATTAGGGTTACTATTGAAACTAAACTTGGCAGTGCCTGCCTCGATCAGTTGAAATTGCCTCGTTGTCGGTTTCGTCACGATACCTGGAAGTGCGTAATTAGTAATTACGTATACTTATAAATTACAATACGTAGATTTATAATCCCAGACATTGGCGGATTTAGCGAGGCGGGGGACGGGCACAGTGGCATGATGATTAAGTTTTATGAAAAGTATTGATTGCATTATAGTACAATGAACAGAAATTGTTCTAAGAATCCATATTCAGATAGTAAAAGGATAATACGAAATCTAGTGCCAATACATTAATCGGGAGTGGAATCACTAGACACAAATTGGAATCAATATACACTTAAATTGAAATCACTAGACACTTAAATAGGAATCAATAGACACTTAAATAGGAATCATTAGACACTTAAATTGAAATCACTAGACACTTAAATTGGAATCAATAGACACTTAAATAGGAATCATTAGACACTTAAATTGAAATCAATAGACACTTAGATAGGAATTATTAGACACTTAAATTGGAATCAATAGACACTTAAATTGAAATCACTAGACACTTAAATTGGAATCAATAGACACTTAAATAGGAATCATTAGACACTTAAATTGAAATCAATAGACACTTAAATTGGAATCACTAGACACTTAAATTGGAATCAATAGACACTTAAATTGAAATCACTAGACACTTAAATTGGAATCAATAGACACTTAAATTTGAATCAATAGACACTTAAATTGATGATTGATTGATTGATTTGCTTTATTTTACTTCGCCTTTTGTGCAACTTTGGCAAATTTGCGAAGATGGAGATGAGTGGTGATATGATGAAATTGATGAATGGACACTTACAAACATCCATGCCCAGGCCAGGATTCGAACCCATAACCCCTGGCGTCGTAGCGTGATGTGCTAACCACTCCGCCACGGGGGGCGGCTGCAATTAAATTGGAATCAACACACACTTAAATTGGAATAAATAGACAAATTGGAATCACTAAGCACTTAAATTGGAATCATAGACACTTAAATTCGAATCAATACACACTTAAATTGGAATCAATACACACTTAAATTGGAATCACTAGACACTTAAATTGGAATCACTAGACACTTAAATAACGGGAAATCAAACCGCGGCTTGTTCGTTACAAGCCAATAACGATAACTGATGGACACAAAGCGACCATTTTAGGTCAAATATGTCCCATGTTGTGGTAGTTTCGCCTGACGATATGAATTTTCAAGCTTGTTTCTTTCTGTTAATGCAAATATACATAGAAGTACTACTGTTTAAAAAGAAAAAATATTAATGCTATCACCTCATAATCAACGCGTCCTGGGCTCTTTTCCACAAGTGGAGGTACATTGTATAGTGGCTCGCTCGGATTCCACTTTGAAGGTTCAGTCAAGATCCTTGCCATTCAACGCCTGCACATTCTCGGATCATGTTGTTTATGAGCACCCTGTACCAGAACTCTAAAGGTTATTGACACACATCTACGGGGGTAAATGGACGCTACGTAAAAGATACTTGCCAAAATGATATCCACGATACAATACTCCGCCGTACGTGTTGTTTTGGCGATCTGGTGGAATCAACCGGTTTGTTCACCTCGCCACAAAAATGGAGTTTCTCATGTTTCAGCAACGAGCGGATGACGTAGATTCGTGGTCACACGGAGGACAGTACGTTAGAGGTGGCGGTTGTCGGGAGTATTCCCAAAGCAGTGGCGTGTACTGAGTCCAAGACCTGGGCTATGTCACGTGGTCCTAGGCTATGAATAGAAATAAATTTACCAACTCCTAAGAAATAAGGTTGCCAACTCATAAATAATCAGGTTGCCAACTCATAAGAAATCAGGTTGCCAACTCATAAGACATCAGGTTGCCAACTCATAAGACATCAGGTTGCCAACTCATAAGACATCAGGTTGCCAACTCATAGGAAATCAGGTTGCCAACTCATAAGAAATCAGGTTGACAACTCATAGGAAATCAGGTTGCCAACTCATATGAAATCAGGTTGCCAGCTCATAAGAAATCAGATTGCCAACTCCAGAATCAGCATCATCATCTCACTGATATAACTAATATTAGTTACAATTTCTGAACGATTTTTTTCCTGTAATTTATTCTCTAGACTTCAGGTTTCGCAGATAGCCTAGCTAGCACAGAATATACGCTCCTGTTCCACAGAAAAACATTATCGTACGCCTATGGGCGTCCTCAGCTAGGGGGTGAAAGAAAGGGGGGTCATTTTCCTCCTCCCCGTTTGGATTGATTGATATATTGTACTTCGCTTTACTGCCACACAATCGTGAAGATTATGTGTAATTGATGAAGGGACACTCACAAAAAACACCTATACCAAGGCCAGGATTCGAACCCAGGAGCCCTGTGCTAACCACTCCTGCACGAAGGTTGGCTCTCCCCCTATGGAATAAGGAAAAATTGTCAATTTATTTTTTTTCCTTTTATTTATAACTTTTATGTTTTATTTTTATTTTCTTGTGCCTTGGTTCTGGCTTCCAGTTTCTTTTCTTTTTTCAGTTTTAGTTTATCTTTCTTTATCCTCACTCCCCCTCCTCTTGATCGATTCTTCTATTCTCCCACCCATTTTCTGTCACATTCTCTTCTTTACACATACACACGATTCAAAGACTTTAAAATCGGGGAACCTGATAGAATTGTGCTGCCACCTGGAATGCTTGATGTGAACTAGTTCACACACTTTTCACACACTGTTCATGAATATTTTACCACAGTTTGAGGAACTTTCCAAAATTAACTTAGAATTATACCAGAGCATTATTTCATATTTCTCTTGGATTTTGAACCATTTCTTTCCTTGGAACACAAGGAAAGATCCCCAGGACGTTTTGGTTCCGGAGTGTAGAGTAAGGATGGCCAAAAATATCCGGATAATTTACTACCTGGATTTCGGAGGGAAAACAGATGTCGAAGGTAATGAGGATTCATAATATTTTTTCCACATTCTTTTTCAGGTCCAATTTGTGAATGACGCTCTTAATGTGTTTTATTTTAACTCTGGTCTCCTCATTTCATGATCAATGTAGCCAGGGATATTAGGTTTTGGTTTTTCCGCTGTGTACATTTAAATTCAAGCCCGGGACAAGCCATACCTTTCTGTTTATCATTGATTGTGGTGTTTTACAATTTAAATACCTTATTCTTTCCACACTAATAGTCACGGCGTCAGTTCTCAGACATCAAGTAAATGTTATTGCTCTGACGACTTATTTCTCATGTTGTACGAGGATTGTACGTTTTTTGAAGATAAATTATTGACTGTAACTAGTGTTGCCCACGGGACGAGACGGGACAGGCTTTTAAAAATTCGAGACGAGACGAGATTGATCATGTGTCCCGAGACAAACGAATATTTTCGAGACGAGACAGCATTTCACAGCATTTCCACGAGACGAGACAGGCCAAAGTCTCGTCTCGTGGTCAACACTAACTGTAACGTAAATCATTGTTGTGCTGCAATTAATTTCGTAGTTACTGTCGGTAGATATATAAAAAGAACGGCACATAACCAAATGGAAGTAATCATTGCCTCAAACTCTCTATCATCCGACAAGAATCTGTGTGGCCGGCCCCCGTAGCGGAGCGGTTAGCACATCGCGCTACGACGTCCGCAGGTTCGAATCCTGGCCTGCGCATGAATGTTTGTGAGTGTCCATTCATCAATTTCATCATATCATCAGTCATCCCCATCTTTGAAAATTAGCCAAAAGTGGCACAAGAAGCGAAGTAAAATAAAGCAAATCAAAATAAATATAAAATGAAAAGTAAAAAAGTAAAGTGCTCCCCTGTGCTTTGCACCACGCCATGAATGCATATAGGGGGTGTGGAGTTAGGGCCCCACACTTTCACCCCAGAGTTTCCTCCATGCACCGGAGCCACTTGAACAGGTGGAAAAGTCCCGGCTCTCCCCTGCCGCGGATCGAACCCGGGTCTCTCACATGATAGTCAGACGCCTTAACGACCGAGCTATGTGTAATCGCCAAACAGAGGACGGCATAGCCACAAACTGTTCAAAATATTGCTCATAAGCACAGGACCGCATTCAAAACTATCTCGATTGAAATTGATCACAAGGATTGCTTGTGCAGACAAGAAGAAATCCGAAATACTGATCGCTTCCGAAATCCGGATTCTGGATTTTAAAAAAGTATCCCTTTTTCCTGTCTCTCTAGGTCTGTCCGTCTCTCGCCAGGGTGAAGGACGCCTTGAATATGGGCGGCAAAATGTTCCATCGTAATGCGATGCTACCGATTACCAAATTAAAAGAGTCTGCTAAATACACGTAATTTTTTTTAGAAATTCCGCTACTGGTATTGGCTTTGAATTTAAGTTTTTCTCAAGTCCACTTTATGCACAGAAAGGCTAATCGGGACTGGACCTACAGTTGAAAGTGGGATGCGAACCAGTATGTGCCTCCACCGGGTATCGAACCTGGGACCGCTTGATTACAATGCGACGACGCTACCACTGCGCCATCGGGGAGGCCCTGAAAAACTGTACATATACATTCCTCACAAAAAGTTTGGAATATTGTTGCTAAAGTGGTTCCTAAATATGGGATGGCTGAAAGTAAATTAGTTATTACTGGTGCCCCCCAAAATGAGTGGCCGCGGTGGCTCAGTCGGTAACGCGTCTGACTACCATGCTCAAGGTCCCGGGTTCGATCCCCGGCCGGTTCAAATCCGGGAACTTTTCTAACGGTGAAAGCGGTCCCGGCGCCCACCCAGCGTCGAATAACATGGGTACCTGGGGGAAACTCTGGGGGGTAAAGGCGGTTAGGGGCGTGATGCTGATCACATCACCCCCACTCACGACCGGATCAAGAAAGTGTGGGGCGTTACCCCCACACCCCCTATACGCCTTCATGGCGTGGTGCTATGCACAGGGGAACACTTTACCTTTTTTTTTTTTTACCCCCCAAAATGATATTTGACCTCATGGTAGTAGTTAGCGTGTCTTCCCGTTTCGCCCAGTACCGAAAAAATTGTTTTATTGACCCAAGTGATAAGACGCCCCAGAACGGAAGTACCGTTTTGCCCAGAAGGAATTTTTAAACGATGGTTTGAATGTGAAGGGAAATGTGAAAGTAAAATGCCAACTAATCAGGTGTGGTTTCCAAAGGGGAGCCTTGTCGCATTGTTTAATGCATTAATAACAGAAATACAGATACATGTACATAAGAATACACAGTACAAACACAATATCAACAATAGTATTAGCTAGTGAGGTTAGGCTAGGTTAAGTTAGGCTCTACAAGATTGGGAATTTTTACTTTCACATTTCCCTCTGGGCGAAACTGTACTTCCGTTCTGGCGCGTGTTATCACTTGGGTCAATAAAACAAGTTCTTCGGTACTGGGCGAAACGGGCATGAATCGTAGTTAGACAATGGGTGATAGACAATGGGCCTTGGAATGCAACAACACATGGTATCTGCTGGACATTCTCGTCTTTTCGCCGATATATACTACCGTGCCTATCACATATTGCCAAACAACAATATTCTAAACTTGGTAACACTTTCATGTAGGTGTGACGGATTTCTTACTTTTGACAGGAGGAAGTACTTACGCAAATCATTTTCTGTAGCGTTGTGGAAGTTCGTGAATGTAGTTTTGATCCATTTTAATGCGAATTCATGTTGTTTTCTGCGAAAATCTCTGTCCGACACGCTGTTTCTATTGCCGCCATTTGCTTTCTGCACGAGAGCACAATGCTCCGTGTGTTAGATGATGTAAACCCCGTAGTTAGTGTTTCAAACCTCACCGTGTTTTCACTATAACATGACGTGTCGAGTATTTTTAATTTTTTTTAAAAAAATTAAACTATGCTTGCCTAACCTAACCTACCATTACGGAAAATGGTTTGTGGGGCTAATGTGAATTGTTTTTGGGGCTAACGTGAATGGTTTGTGGGGCTAACGTGAATGGTTTGTGAGGCTAACGTCAATGGTTTGCGAGGTATTAGCATAATTTCAAATCCGGGCACGAAAGTAGGTATTTTTCGGTGAACAAGGTTGAAACACTGCATAAATCGACAAAACACTCGCACAACGCGTGATGAACCAGTACGCTATCGCCATACTGTGTGTTACAGAATCGAAATAACGAAGAACAGTAAGTACTCGTAAATGTAAGAAATATACATTATTTTCGTTAGAAATTCATTATTTCACCTAAAGAAATGTTCCGCAATGCAGAATAGTATGTTAGCAATGTAAAAAATTACGAAATAAATTATTTATAGGAGTCACACCCATACGAAAGTAGTACCCTAAACTTGTTGTGCCTAATATAATAATATTCCTAACTTTTTGAGAGGAATGTATACTTAAAATATTTCATTTAAGATGCGGAGTTTTCATTCGCCATTTCACAGACTTGAAATACATCTTCAAACACAAATCAGAAATGTTACGGGATATATTAATCTTCGAAAAATTGTTAATTGTATAAGAATTTCAAACTCAAATTTACCTAATCAGCATCAAGATATCTTATCTTGCAATACTCTTCCATCTGTCAGATTGTTCTGCAAAGGACACTAACAAAGCAACCGGATTGAGGGAATTCTGTTTTTTTTTACGTTTACGTAATACGTTTTAGTGTACGTTCACTATTACGTTCCACACTCGATAAAAATAAAAGACAAACTGTGAAAAACTTGCCTTAGAACGCCATAAATTCAATGCGGTTTGGATTAATAAAAGTTTCAATATTTCACGTCTACGGAGAAAATTTCATGCAGAATTCACATGTAATTCCCGGGGTGTCGGGAAAAATGCGCCCGGGAAAATTGCGCTCTCGTAATAAAAGTGGGAAAAATGCGCCCTCTCAAGAGTAACCACAATGAAAAGTGGGAAAAATGCGCCCAGCACACACAACCTTCACCAATATGATAATATATTGATTAAAACAACCTTTACGCAGCTTCCCCTCACACTTAACACAGGCTTGGGACTGTCAGGAAAGATAATTTTGTTTTTAAAGTACAGTAAAAATATTCATTTTTCTGGCGTGTTTAGAAGCTGGAGATGATGTCCGTTGTCATAATTTTTTTTAATTTTACTTTTGTAATTTTGATTTAATATGTTGTAATTTTTATTTTATTTCATTAAAGTTTTTATTTACATTTGTATTTCCATTTCTTGTGACCTCCGTTGACGATCTTTTACTCCATTTTTTGGGTGTACGCCAGACTTCTCAGGCACTTGGTAAGGTCCTTGGGTGTGCTTGTTTTGTAAGTATGTAAAATTTTGCTAATCTGTTCATCCAGTTTTATGTACGTTCATTTCCTCTTCGTTCCTTCCAAACCGATGCTAGCCCTGTCATATTTGTATCCGCTGTATTCCACAGTGCCACACATCAACTGGTAGATTTGGATTTTGCAGGCATTGTTGCACAAAGTAGTCAAGAAACGCTGTCAGTTTCTCCTGCTGACTGGTCATGTGTGCTGGGCGCATTTTTCCCACTTTCTAATGTGGTTACTCTTGGGAGGGCGCATTTTTCCCACTTTTATTGCGAGAGCGCATTTTTCCCGGGCGCATTTTTCCCTGATTCAGCCAATAATTTACGTATAATTCCAAGAATTCAAGGAATTCCAGCCTGTAACAATAACTTAAACTGTTGCAAAAAAATGTACGCATGTATAGCGCATTTACATCTTACTGCAATCGTGGGTAAGAAGTAATGCTAAACTTACCACAGATTACTACTGTCCCATACTACAAATACAGTAACGTTGGCCAAAGTGAACAGTGTTTTGTCTGATACGGTCAGAAAAAGAAGAAGAAGTAATACTAAACTTCAAATACCAATGTAGTAGGTAACTTCGACAAGAATAAAGGACTGCACCGTATTCCAAAAGTTTTGAGAAATGTCTTTCTTCTTTTAAGAATTTCTTTAAGCTGTATCTTAACTAATACGCCAATTCAAATTGCCACATTACAATGAAAACAGGGGAAATGTATATTATTTAAAACATATGAATTTAAAGCTAAAAATCATTTGACACAAGAACACGATTTCCCTTCGTGTCAATTGTAAGCATGTTATTTTGTGAAGAATTCAGCTAGTGACATCTATCGGCAAGTATAAAGTGGAGCCCGGCGAGTTTGCCTGTGTCAAAGATTATTGTTCATTACGCTGTCCAGGGGTGCCCATTCCCCCCCCCCCCCCCAAGGTCTATGACCAGGACCGGGTTTTTTAAAAAATCGTGAAAAATATATAAAATATCGTGTTTATAGTTAAAAATATGGCAGTAATTTCGTGGTAATTTTTAATGTCATGGACGTATACATAATGTTACTAAATCAATAAGTGATTTTATACAATCCACAATATGTGCAACATTTATGGGAAAATAAGCTTAAAAATAATAAATTTCACCTTCTGAAATTCAGCTTTACTCAGTTATATTTATATTTTAGAAAAAGTAGAGTGTACAAAACAATCTGCCTCTCATTTATTTTCATTCATGAAACATTAACATACAACAAGTGACAACATTTTGCTCCTTCATACTTCTTCTCATATCTGACACTACAAGATTATACTGTGAAGAAAACCGTTCACTATCTGCGTTTGAAAGAGGTAACCACAATGACTTCCATTACCCTTGCAGCTAGAAAAGAATGTATTTCTAAATAAATGGAATGTTCCAAAGGATCAGGAAAACCCAGTCACTTGTGCCTTTCCAAATGATTTCTCATTCCTTTGCAGCCAACATCTTCAAATCGAATATATTTCTTAAAAATAAATTTGTAAAAAATGCCATTTTTTTGTTTTTATCGTAAAAATGAAAATGTTCGCAGAAACGGTCAATTTTCGCGAAAATTCGCGACAACATTACAGTCACATTTGTGATAAATCGTGCATACACTACTTGCTGCATCTCTCCGTTACATTTCGCGTTTATCGCTAATAACAAAAAACCGGCCCTGCCCATGACGCACTCCTCCAAAAAAGGTAGAACATTTGCCCCACCCCCATCCATTTATGCCGAATTAATTACTCAAATTATTTTTGTCAGACAAAATTTGCGGAAAAATATAATACCAGAAGTGCAACCACGAATGTTTGTCTGGGGCAAGTACCAGAACAAACGTACCAATACTAATAATATTAATAATTACTACTACTACTACTATGAAAGACGTTATTATCCTCATAAATTACTCAAAAAGAGGGTAGAAGTCTGTGCTAAAGCATTTGCTTGGGAAAAACAATTTGAAATACCTTTTCAACACCGTCAATTTCACAGTAGCTAATAATGGAAAACAAGCACACAAACTGTATTTTTGAATGGCAGAAAATGAATGATAAATGCATTCCGAAGATACATGCGTAACTTTCATGTAACAGTCCTTCGAATGACGGTTGATAAGGACCCTTAAATTCTAAGGGATTCTATTTGGTTCTACAACAGGGTCGGAACTTTATTTTTTCTCGCACAATTTAAATTCGGTCCAAGTTCTGTATTGTTTGATTAAAAACCTATTCTTGAACCGTATTTAAATTGATCCCGAAAAAAAGGTTCCTGGACCGAATTGAAATACTTTACAGATAAAAAGGTTCGTTACGGTCCAGAACCCATTTACGCTTGCTGATTCTCTTGATTCTCTCTCCTGGACCGGAATTGAATTTATATAAAATTACTGGACCTTTAAAAACCCTTCATAGAATTCCCTTCTATTTGTCCTTTTGGTTGCTAGTGTCAGGAGTATCCTAAGTAGCATTTATGATTCAAGAAAATTCCGTTCAATTTATCCAGTATTGAATTTTAATCCCAGTTCCTTTGTAGAAAAATCCCGAAACAAAAAGAGGGAAGTATTCTCATGCCCCTTTTAATTCAAATACAGGCGTTACCCAATTCCCCGTCTAGAGTAATCTCAATGCACAAATAGGGCCTTCCCGATGCCGCAGTGGTAGCGTCGTCGCCTTGTAATCAAGGGGTCCCGGGTTCGAATCCCGGTGGAGGCACATAGTGGTTCGGATCCCACTTTAAACTGTAGGTCCAGTCCCGATTAGCCTTACTGTGCATAAAGTAGACTTAAAAAACAACAAATCAATGCATAATAACTAAAGTCTATCCAGTTACGATTGATTGATTGATTTGTTATTTTAAGTCCACTTTATGCACAGTAAGGCTAATCCGGACTGGACCTACAGTTTAAGATGGGATCCCAACCACTTGTGCCTCCACCGTGTATCGAACCCGGGACATCTTGATTACAAGGCGACGACGCTACCACTGCGCCATCGGGGAGGCCTATCCAGTTACGAGAGACAGCTGATTTTGATACCCAAGTTTATAAAACAATCTATCACAAAGGTGACAATTTATTGATTACTATTCCGCATCTTTTTCCATCCCTAGAAAATAAATGCCCACCGAATTACAATCAATGTGAGAGAAGCGCGAATTGAAGGGTTTATGCGGTAGCCAGCTGCTTCATGTGCGCAAGTTCAGCCCCCACTACGCGCGCGAAACTAAAAGAAAAAAAATGAAGATCAACACGCGTCGTGGTTGCGGGGGCAGTCCGAACGCTAGAAAATGCGTATAAAAGGGCTTTTCTGAGTTCCTAGACTCCTAGTAAGGCGCCAGGAGTAACAACATACACGTCATCACCCAGAATCCATTTCGTTCTCTTCAACAAGCATCACACGTCATGGTAAGTAGACAATTATTTTATTTTCCAAATCTTATTGTGAGTCAGCTTTCTGCAACTTTGACCCAAGGTTGTTAAAGGTACATAAATTCTATTAGGTACCTTTGCAGGACCGGAACATTTTTCTCCCAGATTTAAATTCGGTCCAAGTTGCGTATTGTTTCATTGAAAAAAGGTCCTGAACCGTATTTAAATTGATCCGGTAAAAGGTTCCCGGACCGAATTGAAACACTTTACAGATAAATAGGTTCGTTACGGTCCATAATTCATTTATGGTTGCTGATTTTCTCTCCTGGACCGGAATTGAATTTATTTAAAATTTCTTGACCTTTAACAACACTGCCTTTGCACGAAGATGAGGATGAGAGATGATATGATGAAATTGCTGAAGGGACGCTCGTAAAGAACACAAATGACCAGGTCGGGATTCGAACCCGAGGCCTCGGGCGCTGTAGCAGTCTGAGATTACCACTCTCTGCAACTTTAGGCTAATCGCGACGATGCATATGAACGATAAGATGAAAACGTCGCTTGTTTGTCAGGAGGATCTGTTTAATCAGAAACGATTCATTGGTTCTTTTTTTGCCACTTTTGACTAATTTGCGAAGATCGGGATGAGTGATGACATTAAATTGATAATTGACAGTCACAAACATCCATGCCTAGGCCGGGATTCGAACCCGGGACCCCTGGCGTCGTAGCGCGATGTGCCACGGGGGCCGGCTTCTCAGAACCGACTAGGACTAGAGATATGACATTTTATTTAGCGGTTACTAGAGTGGACAGGGAACAGATTATGTAATACCGAAGTGTTTGTCAAGATATCCCGGGTGCGATACCTAGTGGAGGTACACTCATCGGCGATAAAAATGGTACACCTAGATCCTGAAAAACTAGCTTCCGTGCAAGACGTTATGCGTGTTGCCTAACTCCACGGCGATGTTAGAATCTGCCATTGAGAATTTGCTATCTGAACCCACTTATCACCGAGGAGATAGACAACACACATAGTGCCTTGCAGGGAAGAGAGTATCTCTGGATCTAGGTGCAGTCGCGGTTAGTTTATATGTGCATAAAGTGGACTTAAAAAAGAACAAACAAGCAGAAGTATTTCTCTGTCCGTCAGCTAGTATAGTACAAGAATTATAGCATTTTATAAAAAAAATTCTGCAATTATTTTCAAGTAAGAGAACATTGTCAAAGTGTTTTTTTTTAAGTCCATCTTAGGCTCAGTAATTGGGACTGGACCTACAGTTTACCACAGTCGTGCCAGTTTCAACCATAGGATATTAATAGCCATAAGAATATATTTATCTCAATACAAATTGAGAATGAGCAACATGAGACTGCATATTGGTATACGCGTGATACCTCCCAGGCCAAGGGAAAACATTAAGATTTGCAGTAAATAGAAACAAAAACACAGAACTTACGTTTTAATATATGAATTCAGAATCTATGTATCTTGATTATTCAATTTAAAAAGAACCAAAGATGTACATCATAACGAAACTCACAAAAAAAAATCACAGTAACAGCACAATCTTTCTCTCATGCACTCCCATTAATCTCGTAACTTCCAGCTACAAGATTTATATATACCAGGCGGGATGGTGTACTTCAACAGTCTGTTCATACGTCCGAGAAGGACATGTCAAGTTTAACGTTGTTACGAGGAATAACGTCTCACGGAGTTATCTCTTTATGTAGTTTATTTACACACAGCTCCCCTACTCCGTATATACATCTTTCATTTACAGATCCAATAACACATGCTCTAAGTTGTATTTTGCCCCATCACACAGAGAAATGCACTTATCAAGATTTCACTCTACGATCGCACTATTTAGCATAGCGCAAACCAGCCGCCGCAGTTTATCACGCAGAAGTCCCTATGCATACGGCGCTCACTCTCTTGTGTCTCGATGCATCCATAAAACTCTCTTAATCCATTGAGGGACAAGCTACTTTCTGATCTGAGAGCCTGAGAATCTGGGTCTGAGAGCCTAACAAGTCAGAACCAAACTGTTAAAGATCTGGGAATTGTATTAGACGGAATTTTATCATGGTCACATCACACAAGTTCCGCGTGTAGAAAAGCCTTCGCATCTCTGTTTTCTATAAGACGCATGGGCAAGTTCCTCCCCACCTCTATCAAAGCCAAGCTATGTCAGTCCCTAGTTTTATGTCATTTAGATTATTGTGACGTAGCATATTCCGGCTTAACAGGTGAGTCAGCTAGACGTCTGCAGTGTGTTCAAAATGCCTGCGTACGATATATTTTTAATTTAAAATATTTAGACCACCTATCACCTTATTTATCAAATTGGGGTGGTTACGTATGCAAGAAAGACGAACTCTGCACACACTGATTTTACTTTACAAAGTTCTCAACCTCAAGTCACCCTCCTATCTCCTCTCAAGCTTCCAATTTCTTCACGAATTTCACGATCGGGACACCAGATCACGCAGTTCCCCATCTCTCTCTATCCCCGTCCACAGATCAAACATCTTCTCCAACTCTTTCTCCGTATCGGCTGTAAGACTATGGAATCAGTTGCCAGAAAACACCAGAACAGTAAGCTCCGTCGCTTCCTTTAGCAGACGGGTTCGCCACTCTCTTCAGAGTAGTCGTTAGATCTTCCCCTGACTAAAGGACATATGCAAGTGCATGAATTCTTACCTTGTAATTACTTATATACAATTTTAAATTTTGCATTCTTGCATTCCATATATCGTATTTTGTGTATTATATATTTTGTATTTTGTGTGTTATATTCAGGGCGTTAAGACTTGTGTGTATAAGTATAATGTGTGTGTGTGGACATATGTGAAATGACTTAATGTACTTTGTGTTTAATATAATAATGTGTAATTTTATGTGCATGGTTGAGTGGAAGAAAAGGCTTTGTACGGCCTTAGCTCGGCCATTTAAAACAAGGCATTAATAAATAATAATAAATAAATATACCTCCGATAAACGGCCCGCCCCCCAACCACCGGGGCAAGACCCTATTGTTACCATTCAAATAGGGAAGCCGTTGAGGGAAAGCAACCGTTGGCTTCCTCGGCTACTGGTGCAACCTAGGCACGAGCATTTACAAATATCCAAACTTTTACACATATACTTTCCATGGAATGAGAACCACTGAGGAATGTGGAGCGAACGAGGAACTTCTTCATAACGTTACCCCTACGTCATCAGAAAGACTATGCCACATTAAGTGTTTCCAAAATTTAGTAGCACTAACGATTGTAGACCCGCTCTCCGTGTTGCCCTCAAGATACAAGAAAAACTTAGCTAATAAATGAAATAATATACCACATCGACATTTGTAGTGTGTTCGGGAAAAAACAGTTAAAAAAATGAAATTTTACAACAGGTAGTTAATTATGTTAATTGGGAAAATATTTGAACCTAAAAGGAATTAGGAGACAGGTGAGTGGAGAATGTTACATAATTTGTATTCATGTCCAGATATCATTAGAATAATTAAATCACGAAGACTTAGGTGGGCAGGCCATGTGGCACGAATGGGAGAGGAAAGAAGAGTTTACAGGATTCTTGTTGGGAAACCTGATGGTAAGAGACCTGTAGCAAGGTCAAGACGAAGTTGGAGGGATAACGTTGAGATGGACGTAAAGGAAATCGGTAAGGATGGAAAAGATTGGATTGATCTTGCCCAGGATAGGGACAGATGGAAAGCTTGTGTTGCCGCAGCCATGAACCTTCGGGTTTCAGAAGGATAGAGAGTTAGTTAATTGTTTTAAAAGGAAACTTACAGACATGATATAAATGTTGGGTCATCACTTAAAATCTCTACACACGCCCAATATAAATGTATACTTATAATATTTTCTTTAATTGATTCAGTGTGAAACAACAGAAAATCGCAGTTTGTGACCTAAGTGCATTTCCCGAACACCTTAGATTTTAAAGTGTAAATCTATTTACCCCCCCCCCCCCCCAATAGCCCCTTCTTCAATACTCCACTTCTCTCTGCCTAGGATTGAGCAGAAACTGGAAACCGAAATCATCAAAGAACATTTTTTTACTCCTGATTTTCAACACCCACTATATTTCTGCACACGTTATTTGTACCTCTTTACGTTAATTACGACGATGAGGACGAATGGTGAATTAATGATCTAGATCCTGGGTCGGTAATGAATTTCTTTCGGATCAACTCTTCCTCGGTGGACGTGGTTCTACGAGTTTCTTACTCCGTTCCTTTTTCTCTTCCGTTCATTATCTTCCTTTGTTTTTCTCCTATGTTTATCGTTCTCTTTCTATCTTTCATTTACTCTTTCATTCTCAGTCATTTTTACATTCTCAGCCTTTTTCTTTCTATGCATGTTATTTTTTCCTTCTTTGCCTCTGAGTTTCTCCTTATTTCTCGTTTGTCTACTTCAGTCTCTCTCTCTCTCTCTATGTTTCTTTCCCCTTGTTCAATCTCTTTGTTCATTTTTGTACTTCCACTATCTCACTATCTCTTTGCTTCTTTTCTTCCTGTCTCATTTACTGTCTTCTCATTTTTACTTCCTCATTCTTTTTTTCTTTCTGCTATTCTGCTACTTCACTCTTTCTCTCTCTCTCCTTATCCTTGTGTTGGTTTCTTTCATGTTGTACTCTTTACTTCGCAGTCTGTCTTTCAGTTTTTATCTCTTTCTCCCTCTTTTTACTTTTCTGTATATTTCTTTCTTATTTTTTACTACTTTTCTCTCATTCCTTCTCCTTGATTTCTGTTTGAATTTTCTCTCTCTCCGCTTTCTTACTCATTCTCTCCCTCTCTCCGTTTCTTTGTCTCATTTTATGTATCTCATTTACTCTTTCCTGCTCCCTACTTATAGTACATTCTCAGGCTTTTATCCTTTCCAAGGGCCTCCCCGATGGCGCAGTGGTAGCGTCGTCGCCTTGAAATTAAGGGGTCCCGGGTTTGATACCCGTTGGAGGCACATAGTGGTTCGGTTCCCACTTTAAACTGTAGGTCCAGTCCCAATTTGCCTTACTGTGCACAAAGGGGACTTAAAACACCAACTCAATCCATCAATGTCCTTTCCATCTCTTTCTTTGTATTTTTTCTATTTCTTTATAAATCGCTTTTCTCTCTTTCTCCTCTTCTCGTTATCCCCTGTGCTCTAGATTCTAGCTGTCTACTCTAAATGCACATTTCCAGATTTTTATACTTCGTCCATTAATTAATACGTGTGTACTCTATCTTTCAGTTTCTCATTTTTCTCTATCTTTCATTCTCCTTTTTTATATTATCAGCATCTTTCTCTCCTTTTATCCACTTCAGTGTCTCTCCACCTGTTTCTTTCACTTTGTCCATTTTTCATTGTCTCATTTTATCTTTGTCCTATCTCCCTTTCATTTTATATTAATTATTTCTCCCATTTACTTCCTCGTTCCCTTTTTTCTTTCTGCTCCTCTACTACTTCAGCCTTTCCTACTCTCCTTCCTTATGTATATCTGCCTGTTTTTGTTTGTCTTTCACTTTCTTCTTTTTACTTTGCAGTTTCTATCTCTTTCTCTCATTAACTCTTTCAGTCTCCCTCTTTTTGTCTTGTCAGTCCATTTCTTTTGCCTGTATATTTTACTCTTTTCTACTATTTACTACTACTTTCCTTTCTTTCTCCTTGTGTTTCTGTTCTTTGCATTGTCATTCTCTCCGTTCTCTTCCCCACTCTGTTTCTGACTCATTTTCTACATTTCTCTCATTTACGCTTTCATTCTCCCTCTTTATACATTATCAGGCTTCTTTCCCTTTTTCCTTCTCGGTTTCTTTTTATATCTCATTTTTCTTAACATCCCTTTCTCTTTGAGGGTCAATTTTTATTTCTGTCTTGTCTTTCTTTGCTTCTATTTCTTCATAAATCGCTTTTAATCTCTCTTTCTCATTTCTATCACTCTGTTCTTTTGATTCTAGCTGTCTACTCAAACTGCACAACATCGGCAGACATCAGA
The DNA here is from genome assembly GCF_977018435.1 of Lepisma saccharinum. NCBI lineage: Eukaryota > Metazoa > Arthropoda > Insecta > Zygentoma > Lepismatidae > Lepisma > Lepisma saccharinum. The sequence goes on from NC_139258.1 coordinate 16,670,890, forward strand.
ATATCATGAGAAACTATCCTAGCTGACATTTTGGTGATTGAAGAGTCGTTTCGACGCCACAAGCGCTCGAAAATTTTAATTTTCATCCTGTGTGCATGCAGCCATGTGGTACAGATTCATGGTTGCCATTGACATCTATATTATTGAAGTAAAACGACAATTTTAAAAAAAGGCTGTGTAATCAATCAACGTAACGCAGTGCAAATGCCTCTGGATAAATTTTGGAAGACATTCTGTACTGTAAAAGACAGAAACAAGATGGAAATACTCGTACATATATGACTTACAGCAAACGTTTCTGCTGGCACGATTAAGTTTCCATGCCGTACTATCGTTTTAAATATATCTTGCGACAAAAAAAAAAAACTAGCAGTGGCAACCTTGAATGGACAGCTGCAGAATGATTTAATTTTTGTCATTTAGCGTCGCTTTTCTGCCACTTTTGGCTATCGCGACGATCAGGAGATTTGATGAAATTGATGAAGTAGCGCTCACAAAGAACGAACGCCCATAGCCATGGAGGGATTCGAACCTGGGACCCGTGTCTACGGTGGGCTACGGAAGTCAGCATACGCAGGATGACAGCTGTTCTCAATTGTGATGTTTACGCCAATTCGTCAGATATAAATCAGTGCAAAATTTTTGCAAATTGCGTTTGCGCTGTTTTCTCAGATAGAAAAAGAAGAGAACAGCGTGTTAGATCCTCAGCAAACCAGACTGATTCTTCACATGTACAGATTACTTTACCTCTCCTTGCTGACTCTTCGGGCTAATTGTCAAGTTTGAAAAGTTTGTTTGGAAAGTTACTTTATGAAGGTAACTGAGTTACTACCCTTCATTTAAGTCAGTTATAGTTAAGGTTACTCATTTGACAAAGTAGTTACTCTAAAATGTTCTGCCATTATTTCAGACAAGCATCAGATTTTATATATTAAATTCATTTGTAGAACTGCACACACAACTTTCAATTTTAGAAGTGAAATTTGCATAACCTTGCACTGCCTGTGGAAAAGCAATATTCAGAAAAAATACTTAGTTTTTTATTTTTTTTAAAAAATACGCCTATTCTCAACATAGTATTTAAGAGTTTTTTCTTGAATGCAATTTCCGAACAGAGAAAATTCTAGGTTCATTCCGTCGTTTTGCAGTCAAATCAGGCTATTCGGGACTGAACATACCGTGGGATTAGAACCACTACGGGCCTCCCTGATGGCGCAGTGGTAGCGTCGTCACCTTGTAATCAAGGGGTCCCGGGTTCGATACCCGGCGGAGGCACATAGTGGTTCGGATTCCACTTTAAACTGTAGGCCCAGTCCCAATTAGCCTTACTGTGCATAAAGTGGACTTAAACACCAAATCAATCAATCATAGAAGCACTACGTGTGCCTCACCGGATATCGAACCTGGGACCCATTTATTACAAGGCAACGACGTTTGCACATCGACATCTGGAAGGCCGCAGGTCAAGAGAGGTAAAATTATGTTCACAGTGGTATGAGAGAAAAACATATTTGTTGTTTAACTACGATTAACTCAGCCTCTAATGTCTGTCAAATTGTTTGAGGGGGTTGGAAAGGGTACAATTAGGATCAAAGGAATTAGGGGTTTACTGTAATCCCTTCCAAACTATTGGGGGTAAAATATAGCCCTGTTTGCTCTGTTTCCAAGATTATATATATATATATATATATATATATATATACACACACACACACACACACATACATACATACAGGGTGTTCATAAATTCCCGGTACCATTACAAAAACATAGCTCGGAAACTACATGCAATAGAACAATGCTGTTTATTGCAAAATGAGCTACAACTCTCCACGTTTATATACCACGCACCTCAATGTGCTCCCCTCTAGTTGCTCTCAGAACATCAAGGCGGTAATCCACTTCTGCCCATACACGCCCCAGCATATCACCAGTAACAGTTAGGATACTCTCCGTTAGTCTTCTTCGAAGAGTAGCAACATCTGGAACAGGAGTACTGTAAACACAATCTTTGACATACCCCCAGAAGAAGAAATCCAAGGGTGTGATATCAGGAGAGCGCGGTGGCCAGGAAATAGGTCCATCACGGCCTATCCACCTGCCAGGGAATTGCCTATCCAGAAGACCTCGAACATCCTTGGACCAATAACGGGGTGCCCCATTTTGTTGAAAAAATATGGTCATTTTGCAATCAACGGCATTGTTCTATTGCATGTAGTTTCCGAGCTATGTTTTCTTGCAATCGTACCGGGACTTTATGAACACCCTGTATATATGAGAAATCTTTGATAGGAGAATTTTCTTTCGTGCGGAAACGTAAAGTAACTGAAAATGACTATTATTTTCGTTATTAGTTACTTGAAAAAGCAACCGAGTTGTTCCTAAATTAGAAAAGTAAGTGAATTACTCGAAAAAGTAACTGTTACTTGTTACTAGTTACTTTCAACACTAGTGGCAACGAAGATAATACCAGTACAGGACTCGAACCCAAATCCTTCGTTCGATCACCTGACTCTCTCCGCCACTGAGACGGTGCTAGAGTTCACTATGATTAGTTCACCCGTCAACAGCTACGTTTACATATAGATAGAAGTTCTCAGAAAGTTAGCGGTTCCTGTATACTTATTAATGAGATCGAAGTACATAACATAAGATCCCGCGAGAGAGAAATAACTCAAAGATTTAATGTCCGATCTTTCTCAATCTTCAGTCGACAACGCCACAATCAAAATTCAGTGAATTATCTTTCAGGATCGAAAGATATTGTAATTTTATTTCCAACCTTCTGCGGTTCAGAAAGGAAGACAAGAACATATTTCAGTTACACTTCAATAAAAATGCCAAGTTATGAAACCTAAGCTGAAAATTGCCTCTCCCAACTATCGATTTCCAAAGTTGTTTCTGAGCCTTCTTTTTTATAGCTGGACAGATGTAGTTGATGTTTCACCTATACGACTCACCATTTCTATTGAAAACTTTCTAGTACTGGATTCTGCAATCAGAATAGCACAAGATTTGAAAAGAGATACTTAAGGAAAATGCTCAATCAGGCCAAAATGGCACAGTGACACAGCACCGTGACTACCCATCATGCAATTTTTAATATACGTCTGGATTGAATTTAATAACAAATCTATTCACTATGATTTGTTATAATTTTAAAACGAATTGGAACTCTGACTATCTTACTATTTACTATTTCTTCGCAGAGTACCAACAACTGGTGATTTTCCCTTAAACCAATAATTTTAAACAAAGTTCTCACGAGAATTTCCTCTTATACACTGTAGGATCAGTGGAATCCATGAGTATTGCCGTGCAAATTGTCCATGACTATCTTCATTATTTTTTCTGACACATCCTGTGTGTTTGTAAGCGATTAAATTTTATGTATGCTGGTGCAGAAGTTGTCAACAGCTTGTTTTGAGTTTTCTTTTAATTCTTGAAGCTCTTATTGGGTCAAATAAAGTGCACGAATATGGTTATGGACAATTTGCGCGGTAATACTCATGGATCCCCGTGAACTTAATGCGCTAGCAATACACAGATAAATTATAAAATTATTAGCTTCCTAGGCCTATATAGTTTCAATCTTAACCCTACCTTACCCGTGCCATACGAGAAACTTACTTACGTGAGGCGGGGGAGGGTGGGATCACAGACTCCCATTTTTTATTAATAAAATTCAATGAACCATTTTTTTTATTAAATTCCTGCTTCCTTTTTTATTATATATATATGCAGTTATTTATTAATTATAATAATTATAAAAATTACCTTCATTTAATAAAAATAATAACCAATTATTGCATGTGTGCCACACACATATTTTACCATTCACTAAAACTCACAAAAAGCATAATTTTTCATTAGTGCCTTTTTGTTTATAGAGGTGCAATTGTTTACTAATTATAGTAATTACAATAATTATCATAATTACCAGCCAATTATACACTATTGCTGGTATGAGTTTTTCAAATTACACTATTTAAAAATGGCGCCTGATAGGTCCACCAAGTGCATTTCTCTTCCTATTTACATTACATTTAAGTTTTTATGAACAAAGTAATGCAGAAATATTGGGAACATCCTAGTGAAGAATGTAATTTATTTTCAATTTTTTTATTGAAATTTTCAGTTGATAAATAGAAAATAGAGGTGGTTGGCCTGACAGCCCCCCCCCCCCCCCGGGTAAGCTAGGATTAAGTTGAGAAAAGTAGTTATAATAACTAACACGTTGTTTTTACACATCGAAATTCACAATGCAAGTATGTAATAATGAAGAATTCTGCCTTCTTTCGTTTTACAAGTAAAAAAAAATATATGTAACACCACCACCGTCGGTTTACCCACAATGGGAGAAGTACCTACTGCACTATATTTTACGTTGAACGTTTTGTAAATATCAACACACACAATGAATTGTAAGTTTTAGACTGGTTTAGTGATGATGCAATGCCACATTCCAATCTGTCGAGACACGAATGTCAGGGCTAACACAAATTGTTTTCTGTGAAACTGGCCTTGTCATTCTTTCGAACTTGAATTAACTTCCTCGAATCTGGCTGGAAAGATATTTTCTCGGCGAAGCCACTCGTAAAATTTCCCAGTATTCCTATTTTTTACTTCCCTTGCTGATGATTACGCGTGTATCACAGAACATATTGCTGGAGATCAGAGTTAATTTCGTTGATCATTGCGAAATATTGACGAATAAAGCAAGAAGTAGAAGAAAACAGGATTGTGCTGTAGGGAGGAAAGAACAACCGTCAATTATGTCTACCCTGACCTTCAATCCAAGATGATTACAGACAGTCTAGCAAATTACTCGTACTTATTCCTCAAATATAGCACAAAAAGTGTACGTTCGGAAGCTGACTGGAATTTTCCACCTATTGTCCATTAGAACGCCATCTGTGATATTACGGGGAAACAGCAGGTGGCAGAAATGTTCTTGACCAGGATGTGCAAGGGCAAAATTGCATTGAGATGGAAGCGTGGAATTAGCAACTTTCTACTGAGACTTGCAGCGAGCTTCACATTCTCATGCTTATTTCAACTATTTACATTTGTAAACAGATTAGCAAATGGGGCATTCCAGCGTTACGTGCGTGACATTTTACACACAAATTCAAGGATCTTGATATGAGATTGGATTAAAATATTCATAATTAACTGATTTCACAAAATTGTAAAGTAGCTCGTGAGGTCTGCTAACAAATGAAAAAAATGAGTGTGGCTGCATGAAAAGCATTAACAAAAGTACGTTACGTGTGTGACACTAAAAAGTTAGCAAATTTTGACTTCATTTCTCTGTGAAGCATATAGGTTGCAGATGCTAGTAACTTTTATTAGTTAAATGTGCAAATTATATGCACTCACAAACATCTAAACCTTAATTCAATTAAAAACAATAATAATTTCCATATTAATTCATTTTCTTATTTACATGTAGTAGGGCCACTTTTCGTGTCAAATATGTCTTCCAAGCATTCTCTATAGGATTCTGTACATAGAGTTCATAAAACTAATGTTGATTTGTTGGAAATGGTTCGATTTATAAAGAGTTAATACAACCAGAGGTGCACCTAACCAAGCTTTGAATACAACGTATGTTGCGTGATTTGAATGGGATCAGGCAGTGGAGTGTGCAAGTGCTTCTTCATTAGCTCTATTTTCTACATTTTCACAAATTTGTCAAATACATGGGAAGTTCAAACATGACATTGACCACTGAAAAACAACCCAACCCCCATCCTTATCGCTCATGTGAAATTCATTTGGGATCAAATACGGTAAGCAACGTAACCGACAAATCGAATCTGTTTCCATCGCTCCAGTGGCGTCACCCCAAAGGCAATGAGCAAAGTCTCTTGCCAACTCTCATAGCCTACTTTAGGGATTTTTAGTTAATGCAAATAGATCTAATGCAACGCTTGATTGAATGTCGTTGAATTGAATTGAATTGAATTGAATTTAAAAGTATTTTTATTTACTAGAGAGCAAGATTCAGCCTTGGGCTGCTCTACCACCTAACTCTGGTGAATAAAAGTTACAATACGTATATTTATAATACTGAAATTAAATATATAATATAACATGAATGAATTTGACATAAATGAAAAATCATAAAATTATAAGAGAATACAATGACAGATACATTAACACACACACACGCACACGTGTACATACGTAATTTCCAAATCGATACTAAAATAGCATGCACACAAGTTGAAATATTCGTTGTGTCAGATAAGTGTTTGCAAAATACATGATTTTACTTTACTTGATTCCTGCTGCTTATCCGTACGAGCTAATGCTCAATTGTTGTCTTTGCAATAAAAATAATATGGCTTGTTCTTTGAAGTTATTTGGTGTTGTTGCAAAAGAAACATAATCGGGAAGTGCATTCCAAACCTTTGCACACCAGAGGGAGAAGGAGCCTTCGAAACTGACAGCAGAGTGGCGGGGAATGTCGATTTTTCGCTGGCCTCTAGTACTGTATGGATGTATGGAATGTCTAAATGTCAGTTTCTCGTAGAGATAGCTAGGTGTTGCAATTTTAATACCTTATATATTGTAGAACACTGATGCAGAAGACGTCGCCTAGACATGTTAAGGATTTTGTATGTATTTAGCAAGGATGTGCTGGATGTACTGGTTTCTGCTCATCGAGAGAACGTAACGAATGCAAGAATTCTGTATTTTTTGTATTCTGTTCGATATTTTACGTTCTGAATTTGTGCCGTACACCACATCACAATAATCAAAAATAGGATATATTAGAGTTTCGATGAGATATAATTTCGTTTCTCTAGTGACAAAGTCTCTCTTCCTGTAGAGTGATCTCATTATTGTTAGTGCTTTTGTGCATTGCGTTGAGATATGCGCTGACCAGGAAAAATTTGGATCCAAAGTAAGGCCTAAGAAATTAGTGCAGACAAAAAACGCAGGTGCCTGTACTTAGTGCCACACTAGATTTTTAATGCCCTATAGCATGTTTCTCATTGGTAACATGACATGATGACATAGCAATATATACCTAGGCTGAGTAGGCTGCAGCCTGGAGGCCCTGTAGGACGCTGCGTCAGAACACTAATCAAGATATTAAAACAAAATAAATAAACTCATCTTTCTTCCATTGATTGATTGATTTTGTTTACTTCACATCGCAATTTTGCAACTTTTGGATAATCGCGAAGATGAGGATGAGGGATGATATGATGAAATTGATGAAGGGACACTCACAAGGAACATCCATGCTCAGGCCGGGATTCGAACCCGGAGCCTCTCACGTCATAGCGGCTGAGATAACCACTCCACACTTCTTCCTTATAGTATAAGCTATTCTTTTCCCTCTAACTAACTAACTAACTAACTAACTCTCTAGCCTTCTTAAACCCGAAGGTTCATGGCTGCAGCAACACAGGCCTTCCATCTGTCCCTATCTTGAGCAAGATCTATATACTCTTTTCCATCCCTACCGATTTCCTTTAGGTCCATCTCAACGTTGTCCCTCCATCTTCGTCTTGGCCTTCCTACAGGTCTCTTACCATCTGGTTTCCCAACAAGAATCCTGTAAACTCCTCTTTCCTCTCCCATTCGTGCCACATGGCCTGCCCACCTAAGTCTTCTTGATTTAATTATTCTAATAATATCTGGACATGAATACAAATTATGTAGTTCTAAATTATGTAACCTTCTCCACTCACCTGTCTCCTCATCCCTTTTAGGTCCAAAGATTTTCCTAAGGATCTTATTTTCAAATACTCTCAATTTATGTTCCTCTTTCAATGTAAGGGACCAAGTTTCACATCCATATAATACTACAGGCAAAATTACTGTTTTGTATATTTTAACTTTTAGTTTCTTAGATATTAAACGAGAAGACAAAAGTTTATGAAGAGAGAAGTAACATGCATTTCCTGAATTAAGCCTACTTTTTATTTCCTCTTTAATATAATTTTCATTTGTTAATATTACTCCTAAGTATTTGAATTTGGAAACTGGTTCAAACGAGTTGTTATCAATAATTAGATTTTGATTATTACCTAACACTTGGTTTCGGCCTGTAAGCATATATTTAGTTTTCTCTTTGTTAACTTCCAAACCTATCTGTTTAGCAGTTTTGAAAAATATTTTAGCATTATTCTTAATCGTATTTATATCATCCCCCAGTAAGTCTACATCATCTGCATATGCTAACAACTGAGTCACACCATTTAATTTTAGTCCTTCTTTAGTTTCTTTTACCTTCCTTACAGCATATTCTAAGGCAAAATTAAAGAGCAATGGAGATAATGCATCTCCTTGTTTTAACCCATCGTGAATTATAAATTTGTCAGACATATTATTACCCACACGAATTTTACTTTCTGTTTCACTGGTGCATATTTTTATCATACTAACAAGCTTCTTAGGTATTCCAAACTCTACTAATATATTATATAATTTATCTCTTTTGACCGAATCATATGCTTTTTTGAAATCAATGAATACCTGATGGACATTTTGATTATATTCCCACTTTTTTTCAAGTGTCTGTCTGATGTGAAAAATTTGATCTGTAGTTGATCTGTTACGTTTAAATCCACATTGATAATCACCTATAATTTCATTAGCATATGGGGTTAGTCTTGTTAAAAGAATGTTAGACAATATTTTGTATGTTGTTGAGAGTAGAGAAATTCCACGGTAATTATTGCAGTTCATTTTATCACCTTTTTTAAACACAGGAACAATTATGGATTCTTTCCACTGTTGAGGGATTTCTTCTATATTCCATATTAAACAAATTAATTTATGAATTTGACATATTAATGAATTTCCACCATATTTAATTAACTCAGCTGGTATTAAATCAATGCCAGGTGCTTTGTTATTCTTTAGTCTTTTAATAGCATCTTTAACTTCAGTCAAGTTAGGTTCTGGAACTAAAGGTTCTGCTGTGTGTACTTCATTTACTTCTGATTTATCTCCTACATGGACATTTAAAAGATCATTAAAGTAGTTCTTCCATCTATTTAGAATATCGCTTGGGTCAGCTAGAAAATCACCGTCTTTATCTTTTATCAAGTTTACTTTAGGTTGCCACCCCTTTCTAAATTCATTTACACCTTTATATAAATCTCTGATATTTTTATTTTTGCTGTTTGTTTCAATTTCGTTAATTTTGCTTTTCAAGTAATCTCTTTTTTTACTTCTAAACGTGCGGTTAACTTCTCGCTTTATTGTATTATAATTGCTTAGATTTGTATCATCCGAGTTATTTAACCACCTAAGTCTAGCCTGATTTCTTATTTCTATTAGATTATGACATTCATTATCAAACCATGGCTTACTTTTTCTCGGTTTATGGTATCCTATACTTTCTTTAGCTGCTGATTCTATTGCATTACGTATGTGCTCCCAATTCTTATTTACGTCTGTTTCATTTATATTTTCATCATCATTTAAATCCTGCAAAACCTCAAATCTATTTGACAGTTTAATTTGGTAATCTTTCTTAATTCTTTCATCAGCAAACTTTCCTGTATCAAATTTTATAACTTTTAGATTTTGTTGCTTATGATTTATCACTGAGAGTCTTTCTCTTAATTTAGCAATTACTAAATAATGGTCACTGGCACAGTCAGCACCTCTATGTGTACGAACGTCAATTATACTAGTATGCCTTCTCTTATCAATGAGAATATGATCTATCTGATTATGAGTTTTACCATCTGGAGAAGACCAGGTATATTTATGGATATCTTTATGTTTAAAAGTGGTACTTTTCACAATTAAATTCTTTGAGGTTGCAAAAGTAATCAATCTTATACCATTATCATTACTTAATTCATGAAGACTTTCTTTACCAATCGTGGGTTTAAATGTCTCTTCTTTGCCAATCTGTGCATTACAGTCACCTAACAGAATTTTCATATCATACTGAGAAAATTTATCAAAGACCTGTTCTAACTCTGTATAAAAATCATCTTTAGTATTATCATCTTTATCTTCCGTTGGTGCATGTATGTTTATTAAAATAATTTTACACCACCTACCCTGTAAAACTGCATATGATATCCTATCATTAATAAATTCTACTGTTTTAAGAGCCGAGATAATTCTATTATTTATGAAAAAGCCTGTTCCAAAAATTATGATTTTCAGTACCACCATAGAAAAAAGTATAATTTTTAGTTTTACAATTTCCTTCTCCTGGCCACCTAACTTCCTGGACAGCTACTACATCTAATTTATACTTGACTATCTCATTAACTGTACACTGAAATGCCCCAGGCCGGTAAAGGCTCAGAACATTCCAGGTGCCTAATTTAATATCCTTATTCCTAACGTAGATCTTATCCTTAGTCCAGGGACCTCCCAAAGTAGTCCCCACCCGGAGATCCGAACGGGGGACTATTTTACCTCCGGAATATTTTACCTTGGGAACATCCATGGCCTTATATTTCTGTTTCTTGACATGTCTTTTTACAGTGCAGAGTTGTCAGCTCTACGCCTAACCCCCGATATGAATGGAGGAACTACTACACAAAGTAATTCTTTTCCCTCTGAAATTAATTTCATCCTAAGTGTAGTTCTTCATACTTAAGCATACTATAATAACTACTTCAGCATCTAAGTCACTAAAGCCTGAGAGCTAATTTTTATGTTTGTGTATTAATTCGTAACTTTGGAAAAATGCATTCGAACTTCCTACAAAAAACGCCATGGAATTGATAACTGAATGACTTTATAAAATCAAATTCTCCCTAAAAATACGTTTGCTTATCTATTTATAGTTGAGTGGGAATATTCTGGCAACGCTCTTGTGAAAATATGACAAGACTTAAGGGAAGGGACGCAACAACTTTTTCAGCCTATAGAGTGCTTGGACGTGTTACGATGCCAAGAGGGCATTGTAACAAGTCAGCAGTGAAATCGCATTGCACAGCATTTTACCATTTATCCTAAGTGATGCGCTTATAGTTAGGAATTTCATCACGCTAAAAAAGGGGGAGAATTTGTGCCGGCTACATCTTCAAATGAAAGCACCGTTGGGTTCGTGAAATTGCCTCATGTACCTCAAGAGACCTGCAAAAATCAATAAAAGATGCAAATGCACTCGCATCCTCTACGTAAAACGGCCATGCCCCATTTGTTGAATTGACAGACCTCTTCGGATTTGCAAAAAAGGAAGAAGGTATGTAACACTCCTGTACTGCAAGAGAAGAATTTAGCTTCCTTACTTCTTCTGAAATGGTACTATATAATAGCAATAAAACCTTCATCCACTTTCCGTGCCCAACCAGTCTTTCAACTAAAGACGCGAGTAGCGTTACGAACTGAAACTTATACATCTGGTTTACTACCTCATCTAATTGCAATTGGCACTCAGAAAATTATCACTTAAGATAGCTTCCGGTTATATTAACATATATGGTAACTTCACACATATACATTAGGGATGGCCAAACGGATCCGGATTCAAAAGTTCCGGATCTGGATCCGGATCCGAAAGTTCCGGATCCGAGAGTTTCGTATCTCAATCCCATTATAATATTACCACACCTTAAAAGGTATTATGATCTTCGATTACAAAGAAATTTTTCATTAGTTAGTCCTACAACATTTTTTTTCAAGTGTTGTTCCTAAAATACTTTACTACGCATCGGCTAACACACTCGGTGCACAAAAAGAATCTTACTTGTTTAACAAAAAATGTCAAAGGTGATTTTGTAAATGCCATTGAAACGAATATGTATTCATTCGAATATATTGGAAATGGAAACACACATAAATGTGAGACATTCCATTCCAGGATGAAACCTTTAACACTTATAACAAGATAGAAATGTTATACAAAAATTATACAATTGTTCTACAGTTACAGTTTTACAAATTAAAATAAAACATTATAATATATGCAGTGTTATTTAATTACAAAGTGTAAGACTAACAAGGGAGGTTATCTAAGTGTCCCCCTCCGATTTCCATGAAACTTGGCAGGTGTGTGTATAAACGGGCCCAAAGGAAGAAATACGTGTTTCTTTGTTTCAGCTAAAAAACTGTTTTAGGAGGCAAAACCCACTCAAATGTCAAGATGAGGACAAATTGAAGTTGGGATCCGACCCCTGTGTCCCCCTCCGATTTCCATGAAACTTGGCAGATGTATAGAGGGGCCCAAAGGAAGGAATACGTGTTTTTTTTTTTTTGTTTCGGCTAAAAATCTGTTCTAGGGGGCAACCTCCCCTCAAATGTCAAGATGAGGATACATTGACGTGGGGATCATCTGACCCCTGTGTCCCCCTCCTATTTTCATGAAATTTGGCAGGTGTATAGAGGGCCCTATGCCCCCAGTTTCTTCCTATGCCATATTTACGTGGTTTCGGGGTCAGATCCCCACTTCAATTTCTCCTCATCTTGACATTTGAGGGGGGGTGGGTTGCCCCCTAAAACAGTTTTTTAGCTGAAACCCAAAAACACGTACTTCTTCCTTTGGGCCCCTCCATACACCTGCCAAATTTCATGGAAATCGGAGTGGCACACAGGGGTCAGATCCCCGCGTCAATTTGTCTTCATCTTGACCTTTAAGGGGGTTTTGCCCCCTAACACAGTTTTTTTTTAGCTGAAACACAAAAACACGTATTTCTTCCTTTGGGCCCCTCTATACACCTGTCAAGTTTCATGGAAATCGGAGGGGGAGACTTAGACCTTCCTTGTAAGTGTATTAATTAATTACAAATCACGCACGCGCACACACACTGTATATATATATATATATATATATATATATATATGTGTGTGTGTGTGTGTGTGTGTGTGTGTGTGTGTGTGTGTGTGTGTGTGTATGTATATTATATATACCAGGTGGTTATAATTAAAGTGACGGTGTTCACAGTGGTACAGCACGGGCTGTAATGAGAGTAGCAGTCTGAAACTTCGTAGATATGCTAATGAAGCAATGCGCTCGCGAATTATGCCAAAAAAAAAATAGTTCCAATTCTCGCCACCAGGGTTAAAAAATCGGCGCTGTAAGCAGTCAAAACGTGGAATTTTCCATAACTCTGACGTCAAAGTCGGTGAAATTGCCTAACCATTGTGTGAGCTCCCTGGTTGTTGTTGGTGACGCTTGTTGCTTTTTCCTTTAGTAATGTTCATGTAATTCGAATAGTGAAATTGTAGCGATATTTTATTACAAAGAGTATTGTTTTCTGCGATTTATAGTGTTTTTCCTGTAACTATACCAAGTTTTGACTGCTTACAGCGCCATTTTTTACCCTGGTGGCGAGAATTGGAACTATTTTTTTTTTTTTTTCATAATTCGCGAGCGCATTGCTTCATTAGCATATGTACGAAGTTTCAGACTGCTACTCTCATTACAGCCCGTGCTGTACCACTCTCAACACCGTCACTTTAATTATAACCACCTGATATATGTATATTAGCAGGTAACAATATGTTATAAACACATTCTTACTTTCCAAAGAAGCGCATGTGGGATGGCAAAAAAAGTACCGGATCCGGATCCGAAAGTTCTGGATCCGGATCTGAAAATTCCGGATCCGGATCCAAAAAAATTTAGGATCCGGAACGAACCGGATCCGGATTTCGGATCCGCCAGGATCCGGATCTGGCAATCCCTAATATACATATGAAGATATATACAGTTGACTTATCAACCTGAATATTATATATTTATTTTAAAAACTTATGATTACTCATGCACCATGTTACTGTAATATCTATTTTCTAAAATGAAGTTGCTAAACGATTAGATTATATAAAAGGAAGAGTTTCTGTTTCTTATCAAGTAGATTTCTGTATGTAGCACAGAACTATTGCTGATCTACATATATTTTCAACATTGAGTTAGTGCCTGTGTACCTTAAAAGGAATAAGTCTTTGGGGTCCACGTGCAGTCACTTATGAGCCACTGCGAAGGCCTTTCCATCCATTAGTAAACTTGCTGGTGTGGTAAGCATGCACAGAGATATTGAATTTTCATTGGCCGAGAAATTTCTGTAAGTTTTAAGCTGACAGAGGGCAAGAAACCACTCCTCTTCACTGGTGCAAGTGTGTACAGGAGGCGCCATCTTTAAAATAACAAAAATGGCGTTTTGAAGCTCACTTGATTAGCGTTGCAACCTTGAGGTCGTTTTGTAAATAACAGTTGATACCTCAATGTAAATTTGGGCTGTATACAGTCTTCCCTACATATTTTATTGGACCTTTAAGGTTTCATTTAACTCTTATAATACTTTATAAATCTGGTGCCGATATCACGATCGAAGTACGTTGAAGTTATTAAGATAATTTGCTACAATGACGTACGCTTTTTTCTAGTGACTAATATTTGTCCACAGTAACATCATTATCTGAACTGGTAAGTGTATGTAAGAAGGTCGAAAGATTTTTTAAAAGAACAAGAATTTCACACAGTAATCTTTACATATATTTCTTAAGCCGTTCGTACACGATTCAATGACGCTCGAACAAGATGTTGCACTCTACATTAGAAGTAACTGAGGTCAGAGTACACGTGGAATACGATATTTCAGAAAATAAGTGTTGCAATGACATGGTTCGTGATTTCTTCCTACGTTTTTAAGATTTCCAGTAAGAACGCTGTGCAAGGAGTTTCAATTGTCGATTTTGTTTATCTTGAACGCTCAGTTTCAATGACAATTAATCAAGTTCTCATTGTATTTTGTTTCCATTACAGGCGATGAGTTTTAGAACGCGCCTGTGGTTGGCTGCTGTTGGATTTTTCATAGTTTGTTGCAGTTCAGGCGAATGCAGCTACATGAGCCAAACCGGAGTCTGTATCACGTAAGTAAAATGTGATGTTGACCTGCATGCCTCCCTCAACCGTCGAAATTTTACCTCAATGATTATCCTTAATTCAATTTACGGTTATACTGTAAATTGCCTTTCCTTAAACATATTTGTGGCGTTCAAATATACATACGCGTACCAAGCTTTGAAAAATTGGCAGGATATGCTTTTAACTACAATATCAAACCATATCTCTATAATTCCACACAAACTCAGCTACTTTGTGATGGCAGAATTCACAACTCATGAACGCAACTTATGTTTCATGAAATCATTTACAATTGAATAAACTTTTCCAGAATGAATTAAAACAACTCGGATATTTAAATGAAGTAAGAATTCTATATTCAGTACCTCACACATGTCCCCCTTGTCCCGACTAAAAATTATAACTCAAGTACCGAAGAGAGCGCATTCCCCTATCTTCTCGCTTCAGACACCCACTCATACAAGGTAAATTAAAAAATAAGAAATGGATTAATACCGCGAGAAAAATATTTAAATATTTAAAATAGTGTATTTAACCATAGGCTTAGATGACCGCAAAGATAAGTGCATACACAATGTTTATCACAGAACTTCAACAAAGCTGAGAAGTATAAACCTGGGTAGATGTACGGTGCCTAACAAGACAATTGGCAGTATTAGAAAACTTACATCTTTGTAGTTGAGAGAAGCATTGAACAGCTTCATTCAAGAGTGTACAGCTAACGAATGATAATGAAATGTATACCAAAGCAGCACACTGTGAAGAATTTCACACAAATCGCGACATTATTAAAATTGTGCCACAGCATGTTCAAAAACCTCGAAGAAACTCTGGAAGTAGTTCGTTAGGAGACAAGTTGAATCATTTATAACGCGTCTACTACATTGACAAACAGCCTGCTACCATGGCCTGAAGGCATCGAGTATTTGAGCCAGTTTAATAACTCAATTTTAAATTCTAATCGATCGCTTCAAGTTTCAACTTAGACTTTTAAATTGGCTCATCAATTACACAGGCATTTATCATCTTGAAAAAATATATTTGAACTTTACTTTTTCATTTGACTTCACGTCCTCCTTGTCCAAAACATTAGATATTGCTAATGTATTACATTCCGTTAGATTATCATGGTCCTGAAAGAATCAATCCTATATTATCAGACGGCCTCAGTGCATGGTCATACGCTCGGAAGCGTCACTCAAATGTTAACACGGAAGTTACTAGCGCCTCCAAGCGGATAGTTTGAACAAGTTAGTTACGACGTCATGGATCAATGACACAAGGAACTGAAAGTGAATGTGTAGTGTACATTTATATGTTTCAATGCTATTTGGTTTACATTGGGAGTGTTCAGTTAAGTGCATAGTTAAGTGTCGAAATAAATGTTCCCACGTATCTTCAAAGTGAGAAAATGTTATCAACCAATTATCGTTTCCTACATTTCACTGATTCACCTGTATGCACGCGACTTGCAGGTGTAAGAATATTTTCGGAAGGAGCACACATACTGCTAATAGAGTCTAGGATAGTCTGTGGTGAAATATTAGCTAGTTGCGTAATATATATAGTTACAGACAAATTCAAGCTTAAATTGTGGATTTAATCATCGTTTTTATTGTAAAAGTGTTCTGTGTTATTACAAGACAGTATATTTATTGAAACGTAAGTTAATATTAAATAATCTTGTGATTTAGAAGATAAATCAGTGTTAAATCTGGATAGCATGGAAGGCTCTGAGCCATCCAGATAAAGTTTCCTGCTTGTAAGAAATTCAACAAATTTCATTCAAGTGAGGGAAAATGTCTAGCGAGGAAATTATTAATCAAAGCAGAGAGGACGTCCAAATGGAGATGAATGAAGTAGTGGAAGTAAAAACTGATACGTCTTCAAATAAAGACGGAGAAAATATGGATGTTGAATTGGTTGCTAAGCAACCAAAAAGTCAGAACTCAAAACGAAATCGAGCAAAAGTTAGTGGAAAGGAGGAATCTATAAATGCTCCAAAAATTTTCAAAGCAAACGTATTAGAGCGTACAATGCAATCAAAGGACAATGTGAATAAAAATGACTTATTCTATCCTGGGCACGATGGCCCATATATTGTTCTTGTTGAAAGCGTGGAACACAATGTTGGTAGCTTTAGTGCTATTATGTTAGGTAGTCACTTAAGAGAAGCTAGAATTAAGGTGAATTTTGTTAAGGCATCGGATCCTAATCGTGCAAAGGTTTACTTTTTAACATCCAATGATGCAAATGACTTTTACTTGAACAAAGAGTTTCAGAAGAAATATAAGGTAAATGTCAAAATCCCGAAGAGTCTTTTACACAGAATGGGACTAATATATGGGTTACCGTTACATATAAACTTAGAAGAAGTACAAGATGAAGCAGAGGCTGAGAGAAATATTCCAATAATCAAAATGGAAAGAATGAAAAAAAAGATTTATCAAGAAAATGGGGAATTTGAGTTCAAACCGACCAAATTGATCAGCGTAACGTTTCAATCACAAAGGTTGCCCTCGCATGTAAAGCTACTCAGTAACATATTTCAGGTACAACCTAAAATAAAATCTGTGATGCAGTGCAGGAATTGTTTCCGTTTCTCTCACACAAAGGATGTTTGTAAGTCCAAAGCGATATGTCCAAGGTGCGGTGATTATGAACATGATGATATATGTGCTGCAGTACCTAAATGCATAAATTGCTCAGGAAATCATCTTGCAACCGAGAGGTCGTGCAGTAAGTGGGAAGAGGAAAGAGAAATTCAGAAGGTGATAGCATATGAGGGCTGTTCATATCAAGAAGCAAAGAGAAAAGTTAGTTCTATTAGTTCATTTATGACAGACAGAGACGATTATTCTTATGCAAACATACTACAAGATTTCCCAGAGTTAAAAACAACTAAAGCAGAGTCTTCCTTTGTACAAGCTCCAAGTTCAGCAATTACAACAGGTAACAGATATGAGGTGCTGGCCACTCTAAGAGATGAGGAATCAGGGACATCAAGAAACTTATATTCGTGGAAATCTTCTTAACCTCATCTTTACAACATGAACAATAGTTATGCTGATCGAAGACTTGGGAAGATATTTAAAAGTAAAGAAGTTATGAAAAATAAAAGTATGCAAAATCTAAAGTCGTGTGACAATCCTCAAACCCAAAACGAACAAGAAAGACCAGATTATATTTTACTAAATTCCCAAAGCAGTCCAACGTCAGTGACAACAACGGAAAAACGAAAATTACGGACTAGCATCCCACAATATGACTCTCAAAAGCAAATAATGATTAGTTTGTTACAAGTTATGGCAAAACTAACGTCGAACATAACTGTGGATGATAATCTTCGGAGAATTAAAAATATTCTAGTCGATTGTGCAAATATAACTTCACAGTTATTGAAACTTATTGAAGAGCTTGAATCATATGAAGATGCTCAACATTAAATATAATAATCAGTAAGTTATTACATGCAAAATATGTTTTTGTTTGTGCAATGGAATTTATGCTCGTTTCCTTCAAGAAAACTTGAACTCATGAAACTGATAGAAGAGCATCATCCTCTCATTATATGTGTATGTGAAGTATGGGGGGATGGAAGAGTTTCAATTGAAATAAAAAAATATCACGCAGTAATTAATGAAAAAGGCGGAAAAGGAGTAGGTATATTTGTACATGAAAGTCTGGCATTCAAACCCATATCATTTAATCCCAATTTAGTGATTCTTCGAGAATACCGGGTGGAAGTAGTGGGAATACAAGTGCAAATTTTGAATAAAATATTTACCGTTATCTCGATCTATATACCATCTTCCTATACATCGCAAAAAATTGCAGTGAAACATTTAAGGTCTATGATTAGTTCATTCAAGACTCCATTAATCATATCTGGAGATTTCAATTGCCACCACCCATTGTGGGGTCGACAAGCAGCAGATAAATTGGGTCGAACTCTTGTTGAATGGATGGAGGCGGAAGAGTTAACTATAATAAATTATGGTTCTCCTACTCATATGCCTAGAAATGGAAGTAATCCGTCATCTATAGACTTAACATTAATTTCAGAAAAGTATTGTGCAGACTTTACATGGGAGGCCGATGTGGACTTGAGAACAAGCGATCATTATCCATGTTATTTTTATCTGGCATACTGCCATGCAACAAATGAAAGAATATTAACTATTCGCAAATGGAAAGTATTCAAAGCTAATTGGTCTAATTATACTAAACTTTGAAATATTTATTTCTCAGAGAATGATGGATTAAAACCTGATAATATTACATATGAGGAGTTTGTAAAAATCATTTCGGCTGCGATGGACTTGAGTTGTCCCAGGGTGATAAAAAGTAGTCAGCAACACTTCCCAAAGATATACTGGTGGACAGAGGAGTGTGCTGAAGCAAAACTACATAGAGTCGAATTAGCAAGAATATACTCACGTCAACCAAATCCGGAGAACTGGATAGCATTCAGACACTCTGTGGCCAAATCAAAGAGATTATGCATAAAAGCAAAAAGAAAATCATGGAAATTATTTTGTGAAAATTTACACCCAAGCATGAAATTAGGATATGTGTGGAATAAATTTAGGTCGCTCAAAAATCCTCGTACAGCAAATGTGGTCCCTTTAAAATCACATTGGAAGACTGAATTTATTCAGAAACTCATACCTACAGTGTCAGACGGAGTAATTGAAACACCAAATGAATTATGTAGTTACACATCAAATCTACGTTCGGCGAAAGGTTTTGCAACTCCAATTTCAAAAGAGGAAATCTATGAAATCATCGGCAACAGTAAAGAATCTGCTCCAGGGATGGATGGAATTACTTATTCGATGATTAATCACCTTCCAGATGTAGCGTTAACGGCGATGTGCACAATTTTTAATAAATTCTTAAATAATGGAAAAGTACCAGAAGATTGGTCCAAACAGTTGATTATTCCAATTTTAAAAACAGGCAAGGACCCTCAAGTAGGTAAATCATATAGACCTATAGCTTTGACGTCAGTTATAGGAAAGATATTTGAGAAACTGATACAAAAAAGAATAGAATGTTTTTTAGAAAGCCAAAATATATTTCAGTTCGAACAAATAGGATTTCGAAAGGGATTAGGATGCCAAGACGGATTAATCACTCTTTCCTCGTATATTTTCGACTCACTGAAAAGAAACAGAATTGTACTAGCTGCATTCTTAGATGTAAGCGCAGCTTATGATAATGTAGATATTAATATCCTAATCCAAACAATACAACAGCTAAAAATACCTCACAACTATGTTTTGATATTATGGAAGTTACTCACTAAAAGATCTGTATATTTCCACTTTTTCAGTGAAAGTAGGGGACCGTATTCAGCCTGCAAAGGGTTACCTCAAGGAAGTCCTTTAAGTCCTTTGTTATTCAACATATATATGATCGGGATGAAAAGGAAATTAATTCCAACAGTCAATTATCTTCAATATGCAGATGATATCTGTATCTATATGTCCACGACACAAATTCATACTGATTTTCCTGTTTTAGAGGAACAAATATTGGAAGTGCAAAAGTGGCTTGAAAGTAAAAAACTCTCCATTTCAATGGAAAAATCAAATATTACAATTTTTAGTAAAAAGGGAACACCTCCAATAGTTCACTCAATGTCCCGAAAAACAAGAATTCCCATTACATCCAGAGTAAAATATTTAGGTGTCATCTTGGATGAAAAACTAACTTGGAAGGACCAAATTAAAGCAATACAAGTCAAATCAGAAAAAGTGTTTAATTTGTTCAAAGCAATAGCAAATACTCAGTGGGGATGTCATCCTCGAGTTATGCTTTTATTTTACAAGAATTATTTTCGGCCTATGATAGATTATTCTCTACTGGCAATGTGTAACTTGACAGAAGGAAAGTTGAATTCCATTGATGTCATACAGAGGAAATTCTTGAGAAGATGTTTAGGCGTTATGAACAGCACTCCAAACGTAGTAGTATACATGGAAGCGGGTGAATGTTCCATTTCATGTAGACAGAAGATGTTAGCAGCAAATATGCTCTTCAAAGTGAAATCATATTGTGAGCATCCTTTCAACAATGTACTAACAAATATGATACACTTATATGAAACGGGAAAAATAACAAACAGAAAATCTGCTATGTGGATAGAATTGTATAATTCGTTTTGTCAAGAATACCAGGATGTTCTACAGATGCGTTCACGGCCTGTTTTTTTCATTAGATTATCCTCAACAGTCTCTGGATAATATTCATTTCCCTCGTTATTCGCACATATCGGAATATTTTACTCAATGGCCAAGTTTTTATTTCATATACACAGATGGATCTAAAAGTGAGTCAGGAGTTGGATGTGCAGTGTACGATCCACAACATAAAACAGACCTATTATTTCGTCTTCCACAAGACTGTTCAATATTTACAGCAGAATCTTATGCAATTTACCAAGCTTTAATATATGTCCAAAAATTAAATTTACAAAAGTTTTTAATACTTACTGACTCGCAAAGTGTATTACAGGCTCTTAAATCTTCTTACAAGAGTCTTTACAAATTATCCCCTTATATTATAAATTGCATACAATTAGTTCAAACAATACAAAAATCTGGAAAAACCATTGAGTTTTCTTGGGTTAAAGCTCATAGTAATATTACAGGTAATTCTCATGTAGATGAATGTGCAAAGAAAGCAGTGCGTCTTCCGAATATTACGAACTTATCATTATACTATACGGATCTTCTCCCTAGAGTAAAGAAGAAAATTCTGAATGAATGGTTTGATTGGTGTCGAAATGAACTTACAACAGTTGGAGAATCATACAGACCATTTGCTGAATTCAAAACACAAAAACCATGGTTTCATCATGTAAGTGCTACAAGAAATGTAATTGTATTAATTAATAGACTGAGAACGGGCCATTTGTGTACTAGGCAACATTTATCCAAAATTGGAATAACGAACAGTAAGAAATGTGAATGTGGCTGGGAAAGTGCAGATGCACAACATATAATACTGGAATGCTCAAAATATAATAGAGAGAGAAATATCTTGTATAAAACTTTAAATAATCTAAAGGTTCAATTTCCAACAAATTTGTTAAGTTTAGTTGTTAATCCAGATGTGAGAATTGGGTATAGTTTGTTATCATTTTTAAGGAAGTGTAACATACAATTTTAAAAGACAAAGTGTTCTTAAAAAAAAAATCAAAAAATCTAATATCTGTAAAATAGGGGGGATGGACTGATAATATTAATGTAAAACAATTGTGTACATTTTATATGTGTATTGTTATGGACAAAAAACGGCATAAAAGCTGTTAGGTTCCAAATAAAGGAATGAATGAATGAATGAATAATAGAGTCTATATTTCAAATGAAGTCAACCGCGCCCCAAGAAGCTTTTGTTTTTGAGTACACCTATCGCAGAGATAGGCTAATTGGGACTGGACCTACAGTTTAAAGTGTGATCCGAACTACTATGCGCGGTAAATATGCGATATAGCCCGAACGTATTTCTTCAAATTTACAAGAGAAACTACTTACTGAAATCAGTTTCTGTTGCATTGTCGAAGTTCTTCGAGGTATTTTCTTTCGCGGAAACTGAAGACTTCACCATAGAATGCTGCAGAACAAGAAATAATCACTTTTTATGTAAGGAACTTGCATTTTCTGAAAAGAGACAACATTTTGCCGTTGTTTCCATTATGTGCCTGCAGATGGCGCGATCGTCGAAAGTCACACACTCTCGTCAGTGTTTCCAAACGTGCCTTTTTTTACGAGAATTTTTTTTTAAACAATGCTTACATAACCTAACCCAACCTAACCTAATCTTGCCGGAAATGGTCCGTGGGGCTATCGTGAATGGTTTTTGGGGCTTTCGTGAATGGTTTTTTTGGGGCTATCCGTCAATGGTTTGTGATGACATAATGAACACTAAAGTAGGTATTTTTCGGTTAAGAAGATTGAAACACTGCATACCCACTCCAAATCGACAAAACACAAGCACGATGTGCGATGATTCATGACGAGTGCACGCCATATTGTATGTTACCCAAGCGGAACAAGGAGGACAAATAATGACTCGTAATATGAAAAGTTGACACTATTTTATGGCAAGAGGCATAAATTCGCCTCAAAGAATCTTCTGCAATGCAGAATATGTAAGTATCAATGCTAAAATGAACGAAATAAACGAGTGAGAGGTGTTCGGGCTATATCGCATAATTACCATATGCCCCTCCACCTGGTATCAAACCCGGGACGACGTGACCACTACGCCGTTAGATAGGCCCGGGCTCTTGTTCGTGAATGTACTGCTTCCTCCAATACGACGCTGTAAAGTAGCAATCACACAAAAAAGAATGTGCGACTTGGAAACAGTTAAAACAGGATGAAACAGCTAGTGATTTGAAGAAATCGTGATTTGTTTCTCGCTCTGCGGAGAAAGGGTCGGATGCACTTTTTTTCAATCTACTTATCTCCCCCTCATGTCCCTGCACCTCTCGCCGCCTTGCAGTAATTGGTTTCGGCCTAAATGTTTTTCTTTCTGACGTCACGAAAGGAAAACTCCAGCGACCTCAAGCAAGGACGTCGTATTGGCCATCAACCTCATACAAAGTCTTCCAAGAAATGAACGCCACCTTCAGCCATCCGAAAAAAAAACGATTGACAATAATATTATTCCTTTTCGCCTTCTTTCCTGGTTTGTAAATGCGCAGCAATTGGACGTCACAATCCTAAGGTAAGGAATTGATGATCACTTTTCCACCAGCAACACTGACTGCACTTGCTTTGGTTTGACTGTATTCACTCTGAGCAATTTGACGTATGCAGGATTTTACCAGGGTTGTTCAAGATACATTGTTTCATTGGTAAAAGGTTCCTGGACCGAATTTAAATTCATCCGGAAAAATGGTTCCTGGACCGAATTTAAATTCATCCGGAAAAATTGTTCCTGGACCGAATTTAAATTCATCCGGAAAATGGTTCCTGGACCGAATTTAAATTCATCCGGAAAAATGGTTCCTGGACCGAATTTAAATTGATCCCGAGAAAAGGTTCCTTGAACCAAATTGAAACACTTTACAGATAAAAAGTTCATTTACGGTCTAGAACCCGTTTACGCTTGCTGATTCTCTCTCCTGGACCGGAATTGAATTTATTTAAAATTCCTTGACCTGTATCGACCCTGGATTTTACCTGCTGCTTTCAGAAACCCTTTGATCAAGTCCCGGGGTTAATCGTTGTAGGAGACTGGCTGCTGCAATGGGAAGAAAGTAAGAAGTTGAAATCCAGTTGCGTCTCTTTTTCCACCTTTCTGACTTTCACGATATTTCTGAGACATCAGTTGAAGCTGTCATTTCATAGTGAGACAATGAAGGACCTCGAAATCGTTTCTCAATGGGGCAAGGAGCGTATTCATCAGCTCTGATCCAATTTTAAACTGTAGGTCTAGTCCCGATTAGCTTGAACCTTAACCGATTTGAAGACGCATTTAAAATGTAGTTTGTAAAGTACATATATATATATATGGGGGGAAGTTCATGTAAGCTAATTCGAGTGGTGAATATGTACCGATATTTTATTACGAATAGCTAGGGTCAAGTGCCCATATTTCGGATACTTAATTTCAAATTAGATTTTCAGTACCTAAATGTAAACAAAATAAGCCATAAATGTGTTGATAAAAATTGAACATATATTTATTAACGTTTCTGAAAGTTATATTAACTTTTATAAGAAATACTTGGTATATTTTATGAAACAAAGAATTGTATCCATATTTTTAGTCTGACAAAAAGGTTGCCTAATGTCGGATAGGGTATTTCCTAATTTCGGATAGGGTTACTAATGAGTATTTGGAAAGGGTGCACAATTTCGGATAGTCGAAATTAGGTACCCGTGTAGCATCCGAAATTAGGAAACCCAGTCGCATATTCAATATGGCGATTCTGTGCGTTCCCCCTCTGAAATAATGTGACTGAAACTACGTAATAATGTTTGCTGAATCTCTCAAGATTATATAAGATTTAGACAGAAGTGTGTAAATACTAACCTTCCAGTTGTAGGCCTTAAGTTTGGATGGTGAAATATTACATCAAAACTCCGGAAAAGTCAGAAATATCAGCCACACACTAAAGAAACATTGCTCAAGGTCACGCACAAGGGTGAAACTTTGGGACGAAGTAGCGTGTTAGTTGGCACTATCTGCACTTCGGCGCTGCTGTTCTAAGGTGGAAATTTCTTGGTATCCGAAATTAGGAACCTATCCGAAATATGGGCACTTGACCCTACTATCATTGTTTTCTGTGATTTACAGGCTGTAAGTTGCAGAAATTAATTGCCATGTTCAACAAAATAACGAATGCTTTCACCAGAACATTAAAATCACATTGACGTCGTAACAAGAGTGTGTACGGGACGGCAAAAAGTCGAGAAGTGTTCATCAAAAAAGTGATAGATAGTTATTTCTCCGCTCACACTTGCCATTCAAGCAAGTCAGTCTATCTGTAACCTGGCGTCTAATTTACATTCCAGGCTGTAATTATCATGTTCACATTACTTTATTCGATAATTTCTTCCATTGTTCACTCTTGCTTCTTAGGTTATAACTTGAGTTCGGTTATATCCCTAAGCTTTTTTCTCGTCATTGTTGAGAATTTATATCCCATCATTTCACTTTCTATCATAATTTAATTTCATGGAAATGAAACAAGGCGAAAATCTGTACTAAAATCTGATCTTTTTTTATGATTTGTAAAATAATAACAACAATAAGAACAATAACAATAAAGGTTTATGTGACTAAAGGGCAAGATATGAACTCTTACTCTCCCCCCCCCCCCCCCCGCTGAGAAAAATCCCGAGGGCAGCATTGTGGGTTGCTGAGACAAACTTAGCACTAACATAATAGGCTAACATCCTCCTAAATGGAAATTGTAAACACAACATATGCTTTTTACAACTATTCACTGTTTAAAACTGAAACCGGATTTTTCTTCATTATCATCATGACGTTGTGAATGTGTGTAGATGTTTGGAAAATCCAGGATATTAACTGACGGTTCTTTGCCAGTCATAAAAACAGGGGAGGTAATTGCTACTTGTTTATACGAACTTGTAGAAACCCTTTGAAAAGCTACTGCGCAATTGAGCGCTCACTGATCTTTAGCATCTGTGGGCGAACTAGGAAGACATTTCGAACGTGCCACTTGTGGCGTCTTCCAACTGAGGCGATCACGCCATACGAATTGCAGGAAGGTCTGGCCACATTCGAGCGATCTTATTGGTTGACGAGGAAGGTGTGTTTCAGGGGAAGGGAAGACAAAGTTATAGAAGGAATGTTATGCAGTGGAGAAAACAAGCAAACAAATAAAGTTGATTCTGCGACAAAACAATTCGTGTTTTGGAATTCCGTTGCATGCCCTTGTTTCAAGACTGACGCAATACTTTTTTTGCCGAAAGCAAAGAAAATGAAAAGAATCATCAAAGATGATTCATTGTATGTACTACGCAGTTTCTTGATTACCGCTGCAGTTTCCTTTGATTTTCTCCAAACAAGAGTAAATCATGTGATACATCATTGTAATGTTTCTACGCAATATGATATCACACTCACAGTCACATATCATCATCTTATTGCAGTTATTGTCTTTTCTTCGCATGCACACGAGATATGCTACGTTCAAACTCAGTTTTCCACCTTTGCAACACATATCTTGTTCGGGAAAAGCCACATAAGTCACAAACTGCGATTATCTTTTTGCCTCTATTTAAGTCACACTGAATCAATTAAAGAAAATATTATACTGTGCATGTGTAAAGCTTGTCAACAGTGTGTATCATGTCCGTAATGTTTGCTATTAAAAGAATAAACATAAATAACTGGTGTAAAATTGACTTCATTTTTATTTTTTAATTTGGTTCTTTTTCCCGAACAGCCTAGATATTTTACCGTGATGCGGATATCGTGTTGTGATTCGTAACCTACAAGTGATGACGTTGCAAAGAAACGAAAAATATGCACAGACTTTATTGGCGTCGGAAGTGGAGGGGGGGGGGGTCGAACTGGTCCGTCAACTCTGATGGAAATCTACATGGTTCATTTCAAGTTACAAAAATCAGATACTTTGTCATGTGTATCGTTAATTGAGGAAAGAAAGTTCAGTTGGGAGTAACGAAGAAAAATACGTTAAAGAAAAAAAAAAGTTTAAAATACAAGAATCAGGGTTTCAGTTTCCAAACATCCCAAAATTAGAGTTTTGTATGGAAGTTCACACAACATAAACACTATGACTAAAATTTCTCCCAAACTTTTAAAGCTATCCTTTAACGAGGCGTGTCCGTGTTAATAACAAAGTGGAACAACTATGTACGCACTAATTGCGTGAAATATAAAAATATTATTACAGTAAAAAACAGTTGTGCTGTATATGTACTTTTCTGGTGGATAGAGTCGATAGTTTCCCCAAGTATACGAGAATGCATTTTGAATAAAAATTGTATATTATTATTTATGATAGTTATTATTTTGTAATAATAGTCATGGTCATCAAGGAGCATGATAATTATTTTTGTTATTCTTTATGCAATTCGAATTCTATGAATGACCTCCCTACAAAAATTGCTGGCGACGCTCATGGCAGGCTGAAGACATTTCAGTTTGAAGCAATATTATTGAACAACTTGCAACCAGAGTCGTAGCTACGAGAGGGAAAGGGGGGCAAAGTAGAGGTTGGTCAGTGCAGAGGCCAAGAGAGGTCGAACGTGCAGAAAGCATGGTTGTTAAAGGTCCAGGAACCCATACAATCTGATGAGTTCTATTGGGTTGCGCTGCAGGACCGGAACATTTTCTCTTGCACAATTTAAATTCGGTACACGTTGCGTAGTTTCATTGAAGAAACGTTTCTGAACGGTATTTAAATTTATCCGGAAAAAAGTTCCTAGACCATATTTAAATTCATCCGGAAGAAAATGTTCCTGGACCGGATTTAAATTCAGCCGAAAAAAAATATTCCTGGGCCGTATTTAAAGTCATCTGGAAAAAAGTTCCCGGACCGAATTTAAATTCAGCCGAAAAAAAGGTTCCTGGACCGAATTTCAATTCAGCCGAAAAAAAGGTTCCTGGACCGAATTTCAATTCCGCCGGAAGAAAGGTTCCTGAACCGTATTTAAAGTCATCCGGAAAAAAAGTTACTGGACCGAATTTATATATTTTCCAGGTAAGAAGGTTCTTCATATCTGTATCGGCCGAGTAAAGTATCTGTTGGAATTCATCTACCGATACCAGCCGATACTTCTCGGACAAAATAGTCTTTCACGGGATCCTCAAAAATGTCACTCGATACTTTCAAGGAGTCTAATTATCCTGGAAATTATGCAAAATTCAAACTTTTATTTTTATTTTGCAAACAATTTTGCATGAAAAACTATATTTTGTGATTACATAATAGGTAGCCTATATATTTTCATATTTTGATGAAATTCTTGAATTCTAAAGCAAATTTCTTGGTAAATTGATGCATATAATTTAAGTGTAATACTTACACTCTAAAATTAATCAATATTTTAAACAACTTTTAATTATTAAAATTTTCAAGTATATCAATATCGGTTCAAAGTAGTGTTGCCCACGAGACGAGACTTAGGCCTGTCTCGTCTCGTGGAAATGCTGTCTCGTCTCGAATTTTTAAAAGCCTGTCCCGTCTCGTCCCGTGGACAACACTGGTTCAAAGTGGCATCGACTCAGTCTTAGTTCTTTACGGTCCGGAATCCATTTACGCTTGCTTATTTCTCCCGGACCGGAATTGAATTTATGTACATTTCCTGGACTTTAACAACACTGGCAGAAAAAGAAAAAGTTAAAATAACATTAAACGTCTCGCAATGTAACCATTTCTTCATCATGGAGTGACACTCGGTCCCCTCCCCCAAAAATTCAGGTTTATAAAAATTTACAGTTAATGGTACTTTTGCTTACCTCCTGGAACCTGAGAAGCAAGGTAACGAGTAATATTTATTATTTTGTAAATGTAACAGCTATTTATCAAAAAGTTCTGGGTGAATTTTATATGCACTAAAAAATTGTTGATTCTGCCCCCCAAAGTTGTTCCAAGTTACACCTAGGATTTCTATAACTTTCAAATCAAGTTTATGCTTACTGCTTACAAGCAGCTGTTACAATTTCGCCCCCTTTGTTAAAAAAATCAAAATTCACCATGCGAATATTTTTGGACTTTTACAACTTTATTGAGGCTGGTAAAAACAAACTCTCCACCAATTTTCAGATTTACACTATTTTCTCATTTCTGTTGTCTAAAATGACTGGATTATATTATTGATGGGACAGCAGAATGAAATTCAATTCAACCTTTTTAAGAAGCTTTCTCCAAGTACCCCCCCCTCCTTCCTCCTCTCTCTCTCTCTTATTTACGAAATGTGGATGGAGACAATGAGAACCAGCACGTTACATCACGGAAACTTTCCAACTTTCAATCAGATGATTCACGACACATGTTTTCACGTCTGTACCAACAAGCTTTCGACAAGACGAGAAACCCCTAATGGACATGTAGAAACGAAATGATTTTCTTTTTAAATCTGGTATCGTACGACGCCACTAGAAAGCTTATTTATTGCTACGTCATGAGTCGTATGATTGCTTGAGGTGGTAAGAAACGTGGTCAGGTAACTGTGGTTCCACAATTTGCCTTATACTGTAGAATCCATTTCTACTTGTTTCTTTCAAGTTCCCTCTTTTTCATGTTGAAGAGAATGACCCATCACTTCAAAAAGACACAGTTTATAAAAAAATGCTAAGAAAGATTCTGTAAATATGCTATGGTCGTATTTTAATTTAGATTATACTTATATTAGAAATTTCTTACTGCTGATTCTAGTAGTGCTAATTTAAAATAAATTTAGAGGTAAAATTGACTAAACGATATTTCATATTACTTCGTTGAAATATTTTAAGTAGGAGGAAGAAAGTTACTTGGCATCAAAGTTAGAGCCTACGAGTAATTATTATTACACTTGCTCATTTATTATTTTCCTAGTATTTATTGATAATATGCATTGTCGTTACTACAACTTTTATTACTAATAGTAGTACATGTGTATGTCTTATTTCTTTGTCCTCATTGCAATAGTATAAAACAGATTTATTTCTGTTTCATTTATTCAACACTATGAAACTCACAGCGCATAGAGAACATTAAAGCAAATAACTTTTCTCTGGCAGCCAATCCAACTGCCAGCTGACCAAAATGCTACCGTATAAAGTGAAAAATCTTATGGCATTTTAGATAAGATTAAATCTGTTTCATGGCATTTCTCAAGGATACAATCGGTCCTATTTCCGTAGCATAACCAATCAGAAGCGACATCTACCAGAAGGTTATGAGTGCAGATGTAATGGCGTCTTCATATTTTCAAAAGCCGATAACTATTCCGTGTAAAGTATTGCCTGCTATAAAAAAAATGCTGTAAGATTTTTGGAAGCAGTTATGCTAGTAAAAATGCCAAGAGAAATTATTCCGTCTAAAGCGGTCTTTAGTTTAGTAGATGATAAATGTTGTTTAATTTCTTTTCAGGAACTGTGGCCAATGTAAGGAAATGTTTGGAGACTACTTCCATGGCCAAGCCTGTGCAGAATCCTGCCTAGCCACGGCGGGGCTGACTGCACCTGACTGCAACAACCCATCCACACTGCAGAGGTTCCTCAAAAGATACAAGTAAAGCACAAGACTGCATCCGTCCGTAACAAGAAACTGTTGCCAGCCCGAAAGAAGAAAAGTCAAATCCGCCATAACTATTTCCTCCGAATTTAACTAAGACCCACCGCTACAAGAACAAATAATATAAATTGTGCCATGTGGCCTCGTATAGTCATTTTTGGGCGATTTGTAGACATACAAGTAAAATTATCCGCAAATATATAACTATGATTGCTTAGTGTTATTTGGCATACAACAGAACTATTTCAGTAGGCTTACCTGGTAACACTGACAACAGGAGGAGCCGAACAAACAAAATAATGAGAGATGATGTTGAAAAGGAATAAGCGTGCAACCCATGAAAATATTGACATTCTATCAAAGTAATATTACTGTTAGGCTGCAAAGAAATATATCTACATATTTAATGACTCTCTTTTCTCGAAATATAACTTTTCATCTAACACTTGAAAGTATATTCTTATTTTTCTTGACGCAGTTATTGTACACGATTTGTTCAAGCAACTGAGTAATGATTAAGAATATGGGCACAGCGTTTGGAATATCAAAATCTGACTGAATCCATTAATAATTCTCTGTATGCTCAATGCCGACCCACTACACTGTAACAACACATTCTAAATAACACCACAGAACAGAAAACTAAATAACAACAAATATGCATTTGGAACATTTTGTCGCAGGACAATTATCTTTCAGAAAGAGAGCTTTGCTACAGATAAGAGACAAAATATTTTCCTTTTGTTGGGTAGCGGACACTTGAGACAATATTTATATCATTTTTCTATATTCTCTTGCTGTTTGCGAGTGTAAATTTTAAGAATTACATTTTCTCAAAGTCATGGACGCATAAATTTTTGCATGAACGATAAATTCTATTCTCGCCCCGAGTTCTAAACCTCTAGCTACGGCCCTGAACACTTAAAAAATCTTATCTGCATCAAAAAGTTCAAGGAGGAATGTATAGAATTTATAACAAACGCAAACGCTTGATTCAAAGAATATTCATGACATGGAAACTTTCTTCTTTCATTGTTTCGAACAATCTACTTGATATCACACACGTAAACTATTGACCGTTCACTACTTAACTCAACTGTAAGTTATTGACTGGACAGTTCTGCAAGCGATCTTAAAACTTGATTTTATGCTTTGTTCGGGGACTCTTCACCTAACCTACAAACATATTTTCCGTGTGGCAAATTAATTTCATTATGTGGTTACGTGAGAAGAATGGGCAGGTCAAACAGTTGTCAAAGTTTGATTTAAGTCCACTTTATCCTCATATAAGCTAGTGCAGATTGGACATACAGTTCAAAGTTAGGTTTTCGCCCCATTTTTGCCAATTGGTGTATCGAAAGGAGGGCCTTGAGTATAATATTCACTTCTCGCGGTCCCAGACAGTGAATAAAATGCAGTGTCTCTCCACTTGTTTGCAGAACTGTTATGGGAATATTTTTCTCTGAAATTATTACAAGTAGAATCACTCAGTTTTTGAAGTCTTGGATGCCAAGTAACACTATGTAAGCATACACACGCCCATACTTATGGAGTATGACACCAAATCATCAAAAAACGAACCACGTGACACAACTGATTTACCCACTTACTTTTAACTTTCTTCCTACCACTTCTGAAACCAGTGTGCCGATCGAAATTATGTTCTTCTGGTATGAAATAAAAGTTTAATTTATTGTACGTGCTGTTAGTATTTTCTGCTAATTTATTGTACCCCAATAAATAATACATGTACCGAGTGGTCAAAATTCAAGTTATCTACCCAAGAGCCCTCTGGTGTATGTTCGGAACAAAAATGAGTTGAAACTTGGTTAGAGACTATGGGAACCATGGGGAAGCGAATGATGATGAAAAACTAATTTAAATTTTCACCATCAGGTTCACACATTTGGATACACTTATCTTTAAGTTAGACAAAAAATCTGTTGACACCACGAATTTGAAATACTATTAATATTAGCTACGGTTCGAGGTTCGATTGTAAATGTAGTTGCGTACAAATGTACGATATATTGTAGTCCATGTGACAGTGACGTCATATTCCTCGGTCCGTATGGCTACGCCTCGGCCATTGTGAGCCCTGGGTTTTCATTATGGGTACACGCACATACACACACGGCATTGTAGGTACATAGCTCAAGAATGGGAAGAGTTTAAGTTTTCAGGAACCAAGAATAAAAAAATATATATTATTATTACTGCTAAGCATATTTTCAGTAGGCATGTCTTCGAAACACTTTGAATCTAAATACAGTAAAACCTCGTTAATCTGGACTAATGGGGGGATAAGTCGACTGGTTTAACGAAAGTCTGGATTAACTGAAATAACCTAAAAGAACAGTAGAAAGTGCATTAAAACTCCGTTTATAGCAACAAAACACGTTTATTATGGTGTATTTAAAAGGCATAGACGTAAATACACTGTACAGTACAGTACAAAGTCTGCGGGAAACAGAATTTCATCAGTGGTTGACTGCCATTTCTTTGGGAAGTTCTCTTGTTGACTTCTAGCCACACTTAAAACCTTGCATTTTTTAATTTTGCCTGTCCGGATTAAGCGAAGCCCGGCTTATCGGTGTCCGGATTAACGAGTTTTTACTGTATTACTTTCAACCATGTTAATGTTATTGCAAATTAGATTATATTTTGATCATTTAAATGAATATACAGTTAGTTTCGTAATTTTAAACACATAAATTGTCAATATGCAAATGTTTATACAATCAATAGTTCAATTTAAATTCGTGGTGTCATACAATCAATTTGAAAACAATACAGGTTCTTTGTTGCATCGATATTTCACATGCAGCTTGTAGCAAGTTCATCTACCCCATAACAGCATATTAAAAAAATATTGGGTGTTTATAAGGCAAGAAATCCTGGCATACAAAACACAGCATAGTTATGAAATAAATATGTCCAGATGGTAAAATAAGTACTAAAATCGGAAAAGGCAATTCCTAAGTTCTAAAGTAATGATCAGTTTTCAAATATCACTCTCCAATTTCTTAGTTTCGTTTATTTACTATATATAATTAAGGCAAAATGTTTAATGAACCGATGGAACATGGTTTGGACCCGTTAAACCCCACGGGCATGCACATACACAAATGCGTGTGTCTGTTAATCATCTTGTTGGAATAAGCATATTATTTTACAGTTTTCAGATATATTCTTTCGGATATAGTTGCAAAGCGATTACTTTATGTGTCTTCACTTTATTTACAGATAGGTTGCTCACCATAATTATTATTTCTTTTAACAAAGAGCAATCTGAAGCAAGGAAAATACATATTTAGTTTTCACAAAAATATGGAGTTAAATATGGACTTAAAATTGCAAAAAATATTTTTAATAATATAAGATTTCCTGTTTCCAAAACAATTAATAACAAAATGTTGTTGTAAGTGTTCGAACGTAAATTTGCTTCTGTTGTGTCTTAAAAGGGATTTATATTGATAAAAACTGCGTTCAATATCGCAAGAAGTATTTGAAATTTGTCAGTTATTCGCAAGAAATTCGCTCAACTTTTTCGGTCACACTTGGACATGTTATTGCGCGAAAATGGAGTATATGTTGAGCAATGTTCTGAAATATTGAAATAATAAGTAAAAATAACTAAAATATGTAAAATATGAGCCAACATTAATATATTTAAAAATATTAAAAAAAAATTAATTTTTCGAGTCTACATGACGTGATGTGCAAATATAATACAAAATTTAACTGATTTCAGATTCATACATAAATATGTATTTACATGTAAATCCGTTCCCTGTTATAACAAACTGTTCATTACTTTTCTTCATTAATGAGAATGAGATTTGAAATAGAGGAGCAAACGAATAAATACTGTGTGTGTGACAGAGAGAGAGAGAGAGAGAGAGAGAGAGAGAGAGAAAGTTCGAGAGAGAACAAAAAATAACAAAAGAATGGCTAAAATAATAATACGAACTTGTTCTCGTAGAACAAGAAGACAATGAATAAAAGTTATAAAAACTAAGAACAGAAACTAAGGTACCATGAGAATTTATGCAGCACAAAAAATATTAACCTACAATCATTTTACAACTCTGTGCATTTCCCTGTGCAACTGTGTGGAAAAGTTCCATACCAAGTTTAATCCGTACATCTTACTGAAAGTAACAAGTTTTACATAAAATTATTTAAGTATAAGCAATACATTTCCATGGCAAGTTTCACATAAACAAGCATATAAAATGTGTTTACTTCTCATCTAGCGACAGTACAGAGAATGTATCGAAAAAGGTTTGATTCCTTGAGTTGCGTTGGTGTTTTAAGTCCATTTATGCACAGAAAGGCCAATCGGGACTGGACCTACAGTTTAAGGTGGGATCCACCAAACAAATATGAGCCTCAACCGGGTATCGAACCCGGGACCCCTGGTTACAAGGCGACGACGCTACCACTGCGCAATTACGTTTAACAATCTAACTATAATGACAATTTTTTCGTTAGGTGGACAACAGCGGAAACTGGCGGTCTTTCTCCAGGCATTTTTTTACGGTGTCAACGTACCCCTGCCTCCCTCAAGCGGAGTGGGGGAAGCTCTTCAGCAACGGAATGTAGTGACTGTTTTTAAGTATGTACAATTTCTTATCAGCAAACTCCTTGGTAGAGCGGTTATTAAAAACGACGATACAGTCAGGTTCGAATCCCGGCCTGGGCATGG
This sequence comes from Lepisma saccharinum, assembly GCF_977018435.1. Classification (NCBI taxonomy): domain Eukaryota; kingdom Metazoa; phylum Arthropoda; class Insecta; order Zygentoma; family Lepismatidae; genus Lepisma; species Lepisma saccharinum. The sequence continues at coordinate 16,706,152 of NC_139258.1, forward strand.
CTGTGATTTGTCAGTGCCCCCTCATAAATTTCATTACATCACTCTCATCGTCGCGATTAGCCAAAATGGGCAGAAAAGTGAAGTGAAATAAGCCAGGGTTGAAAAAGGTCCAGCAACCCATAAATTCTAACGGGTTCTATTTGGTTTCGCTGCAGGACCGGAAGCGTTTCTCTCGCACAATTTAAATTCGGTCCAAGCTGCGTTTTGTTACATTGAAAAAAGGTTCCTGGACCGTATCTTAATTGATCCGGAAAAAAGTTTCCTGGACCGAATTGAAACACTTTACAGATAAAAAGGTTCTTTACGGTCCAGAACCCATTTACGCTTGCTGATTTTCTCTCCTGGACCGGAATTGAATTTATTTAAATATTCCTGGACCTATAACAACTCTCAAATAAGCTAACTAATAAAATTCTTCTAAAACTGCTTGACTTGAAAAGTGGTGCGTTGCGTATTTAAAAATTAAATGAAAATTATTTAAATTAATTTAAATTTTAAAAATTATAAAGGGAATTAAAATTTCAGTAGCTGTACAACCGAAAAGAGTACAAGCAAAAAGGAAAAGGGAGGAAGATTGATTGATGGGATTTGAACCCGAGTACTCTGGCGTCGTAATGCCGTGCTTGTCACGAGGTCGGCAGAGACATGAGGAGAATAGACAAGAAAGAGAAAATGGGACGAGACAATAATCAGAATGAGATAAAAGATACAATATAAGCAAAGAGAAAGAAAGACAAATATTGAAAACGTACAGAGATATAGAACGTTCGATATAAATCGTATCGAGCACTTCCCTTTAACATAGTTGCTTTGTAATCAAAGGGTAATTGTGTTCAGTTTCGCTTAGCCTGTCTGCGCTCAGAATGGACTTCCACTTTGCAAAACTGATGGTGAAGTATTTTCGATCGAGTTGGAAATTGACACAGAGAAATTAGAAGCATGTTTTGTCTTAGTATATATGCTTACAGGCCGAAACCAAGTGTTAGGTAATAATCAAAATCTAATTATTGATAACAACTCGTTAGAACCAGTTTCCAAACTCAAGTACTTATGAGTAATACTAACAAATGAAAATTATATTAAAGAGAAAATAAAAAGCAGACTTAATTCAGGAAATGCATGTTACTTTTCTCTTCTCGTTTAATATCTAAGAAACTAAAAGTTAAAATATACAAAACAGTAATTTTGCCTGTATTATTATATGGGTGTGAAACTTGGTCCCTTACATTGAAAAAGGAACATAAATTGAGAGTAATTGAAAATAAGATCCTTAGGAAAATCTTTGGACCTAAAAGGGATGAGGAGACAGGTGAGTGGAGAAGGTTACATCATTTAGAACTATATAATTTGTAGTCATGTCCAGATATTATTAGAATGATTAAATCAAGAAGATTAAGGTGGGCAGGCCATGTGGCACGAATGGGAGAGGAAAGAAGAGTTTACAGGATTCTTGTTGGGAAACCTGATGGTAAGAGACCAGTAGGAAGACCAAGACCAAGATGGAGGGATAACATTGAGATGGACCTAAAGGAAATGGGTAGGGATGGAAAAGAGTATGTAGATCTTGCTTAGGATAGGGACAGATGGAAAGCCTGTGTTGCTGCAGCCATGAACCTTCGGGTTTAAGAAGGCTAGAGAGAGAGGTAGTTAGTTAATGTTTTGTCTTAGTGCAGTTTCACTAAGCATCGAGACATTTATGACCTGAAATATTTTGCTTCTATTATGTCATCGCCGCTTAGGGGGATGGTTATCAGAAGAAAGTGACGAAGGGACACAAACACCCAGTCTCAACCAGGACTTGCACTCGGAACCCACAGTGGCGATATCGTGAGTCGACCGCATATCCAATACCCCCCCCCTCAATTTTCCAAATCTCACAAACTTTTCAAAAATTGTCATTTTCTCTCTAATTTACCCTTACACCACTGGCGTACGCAGGGAGGAGCTGATGGAACCGTAGCCCTTCCAGAAGTATTGAGAAAAACGAAATTTTCAAATTAAAGCAGTAAAAAGCAATGTGATGAATGCAAACCCCCCTAAAATGACGCCGAGTTCAATTTTTATCTTTGAACAACTATTAAAATGAAGGTTAAACATGGAAATTACGAAATATTTTATAGTGCATCTCCCCCCTACCCACCTCCGTTCAGAACGCAGCTGTGTAATATCAACCTTTATAATTCCAGCCGATCCGGAAAGAAATCCTGCCTACTCTAGTGCCCTATACAACCATAATGATCTCATGCCCTCCTAGATGCACATAGGAAACTTGGTACCGCATGTCTCAGCCGATTACAAGCACTATGAACAGTACTTTTGGACGAATCACAAAAGAGAGATGCACCTATACCCTGTACCAACTAACTGTAGAGCAGGCGAACGCGAACAAGTATCTGCGCAAGTAGTGACGCGAGCCGGCTCCACCAATGAACAGCGAGAGAAACGGGATTGCACAATGGGCGACTGGAGTTACCCGATTTCATGCTTCGCTCTGGAAGCGTTGCAAACTATTGAAAGCGACAATACCGTACGCATGGCAAACGGACTGTATTTTTGCCTCCAAATCCGTACGCTTGGCTTAAGAATTTCTTAGGGAAATATTGGGGATAGAACAGCAAGTGCAAATTTGATAAGCCGTGCATTTAGCGTACAGATTAAGGTCTGGACCGTACGTCCGTACATGCCATGAAATTTCCGTACATGTAGTCCGGAATGTACGGTTTGCAACGCCGCGCTTTCACCACCCGATTTCCCTCCTTCTCCTCTGCTGCTATGCTCGGCCCTGCTCCACAGTTAGCTGGGACAAGGTATAGTATGCACCCTTTATAACACAATAGGCAAAACCGAACTGAGCCTGCAGTTAGGCGTTGGCGGGTTCGATACCCGGAGCGCTTTAGAATACTGGAAGCAAGTTTGAAGCTTTGGAGAAAGTAATTAGCATAATTAGAAGCTTCACGAAGAATCACTTACGGCATAAATTATGATTTGAAGAATGGCAACCAACAAACAGTCGTTTCTATTTGGTCGTTTAAGACACAGAGTTCCAGCAGATTTCCGTGCAAGGCTCTAAGGGAGTTTCGTGCTTGAGACAAGATATTACGTAATCAGCTGTTGGAAGGACTTAGGCCAAATCCCTAAATCTGACCCACCTAACATAAAAATCACTAAAAACGCACTAAACCTCTGAAGTAAGTATTGATAGACATAAATACAAATCGGACCATGTAAAAAATGCCGTTGTACGGTGATTAATTCGGAAATAAAAATCGGAACTTGGACCGGGTTGAGGAGGGCCAGAACCACTACACTGAAATTAAATAGTGAAAATAATGAAATGGCATACTACAATTAAATTAAATTAAAATATATATATATTTCCGCCGAACTTATTGGGAGATTATATTGGGATCATACGACTTTGAATGACAGTACCAGAGAAGATTCATACAATATTTATTACTACTTATAATAATATGCATAAAATATTACCAGGAGCTTTACTTTTCATCAACTGGATCTAACATCCTTTTTTGATAAATTTTAAATTTAAATTTTTAAATTCTTTATCTATTTGGCATTAATTTCCTTGCCAGGGGAGTTATTTTTTTACAAATGTTGCCAATCTTAGCTATATGTAATCTAGATAATGAATACGTGCTGATATATCACTATCCTTATGACATGTTTCCACCTATTCATGTAATAAAAATATATTACTTAATTTGAATATTTTAATGAATGCAATTAATTTAACGAACTTAATTGTTTTAATTCGAACATTATTATTTTGAGATATTTGGCTCAGAACACCCCCCCCCCCCCACCCAGAAATATATTTCTAGATACGTGCCTGGCAGGCAGATGTAGGTTACTACTAATTACACAAGGGTTGATGGCGAATGGGCCGAAAATCGACTACTTTTATCAGTAGAACCCGGATGTATGTAATTACATATTCTATTCCTTTCTTGATACATACTCTGAACAGGAAAATGTCAACGGATTATATGACCGACATGATTTTGCATAGGTTTTATGTTACATATTTTTACATATTTGCCAGGATATTACATATATTACATGTTTGCTAATTTACTTTACATAAATCAACATTTTCGGTAATTTTTTCCTATCTTGATCCTTTTCCTATATTTTCGATCTCTGAAACACGATGAAGAAATGTTGTAGCTCATGTGATGTCATATTTTCTAATCAATGAGATTCTTAGTGCTTAAGGTTACCTAAAATTGACTGCCAAGTCGAAAGACAGGCTGAAGACAAAAAAAAGAAAACTATTTCTCGAAAGATGCTGACCCGTCCCCTTCTAGTTACATATTCTCGTTTCGCTTTTAGGTTTAGGCAAAGACCCTAGAAACTTGGCATCGGTGGACAAGAAAGCTACTTTCCTGTACGTAGCGAATTGCACAATATGTTCCCTTGTACAAAAAGTACAAAAGTAGCTATGTATTTTCATTTGATTGTTCTTTCTGTAGAAGCTTCTTTTACAATTTGGGTAATTATCTGATAAGGCCCGAACACCTCTCACTCGTTCATTTCGTTAATTTTAGCATTGATACTTACCTATTCTGCATTGTGAAAGATTCTTTAAGGGGAAGTTATGCCTTTTTCCATAAAATAGTGTCAACTTTTCATATTACGAGTCATTGTTTGTCTTCCTTGTTCTGCTTGGGTAACAGACAATATGGCGTGCACTCGTCATGGATCATCGCGCGTCGTGCTTGTGTTTTGTCGATTTTGAGTGGGTATGCAGTGTTTCAATCTTCTTAACCGAAAAATACCTACTTTTGTGTTCATTATGTCATCACAAACCATTGACGGATAGCCCCACGAACCATTGACGGATAGCACCAAAAACCATTCACGATAGCCCCAAAAACCATTGAAGGATAGCCCCAAAAACCATGAAGGATAGCCCCAAAAACCATGGAAGGATAGCCCCAAAAACCATTCACGATAGCCCCACGGACCATTTCCGGCAAAGTTAGCCTAGGTTAGGTTGGGTTGGGTTGGGTTAGGTTAGGTAAGCAGTTAAAAATATCTCGTAAAAAAAAAGGCACGTTTGGAAACACTGGCGAGACCGAGTGACTTTCGACGCTCGCGCCATCTGCACGTACATAATGGAAAGAACGGCATAATGTTACAGAAAATGCAAGTTCCTTACACAAGAAGTGATTATTTCTTGTTCTGCATCATTCTATGGTGAAGTTTTCTGTTTCTGCGAAAGAAAATACCTGCAAGAATGTCGACAATGCAACAGAAACGGATTTCAGTAAGTAGTTTCTCCTGTAAATTTGAAGAAATCCGTTCAGGCGATATCGGATATTTACCACAATTTGTTTCGAAAGTTACAAAGAGCTCTCTTACATATTATATACAGTAACTTGCGATGTGAAAAGTAATTAATTTGAGTTATTGAGTTTATAAATTTCATACAAATTTTAATTTGAGCAACTTATGTCCTTAAAATTATGTTGAATATGTTCAAATAAAATAAATATCTACCACAATACTTGAAATTGCTTGGATACTTGCTTGTTATTAATATTACATATTCTATGATACTAAATACATATCTAGGTTCATATTTTATCAATTATTGATACATAGTTACGTACATATCACCATGAGTTTACGAAGTGTGCTGTTGCTGAAATAACCTCCCCCCTCCTTTCGCCTTCCAGCTACGAAAATTTGCATACAGTTCGCACCAAGGTTATTAGAAGGTTCGCACGGCCTATTTCATTGTCAGCGAGTTGAACCATACTAACACCCTTCACACCTATTCCCACATAAAACTCGATGGTGCAACTGCCAAGAGACTTTACATTGGTTAACACGTATAGTCTCCTATCACAGTTTCTTGGCCTGAGTCAGCCGCTATTTGTTTCAAGTAGCTACCCAATTTCCCTCACGAATCAACGCCGACATTTTGGGGAGCTCCCACCGGGTATCTGGGAAAACACCCTTCAACAAATTTACGTTTCAAGCTCTCATCATGCGGATGGACAGTAATAGAATTCGATATTACGAGAACAAAAAAAATATAAAAAGGCTCTCATAAAATATAACCCTAAGCCAACGTTTATGACAAAAGTTAAAACAACTTCAAGATCGTTTAAACATAAAAGACATTGTTAACTGCTTCGCTTACAAAGCAAGCCTGAAATAGCATTGTTGTGGCTTCATATTATCTACTTCGATCATATACTACTACGTGTGTGTTTATAACATTCTTGACATTTGATTTAGCATGGCTTGAACATAATGAACGAAAAGCACAGTTTAGAATAGTTAGATGTGTATGAAAATTACTTACGTACGGCTAAATCACCATCACTGGCAGAAGTCATGGGCTCAACGACGCTATTACACTACAAAGCTGGTATTTTGTAGAAACTTACATAGTCCCACATGCACTAGAAGCACGCTTTATCTTGACAAAACACACAAAAAACACTTTCAAACATTCCTAAACCTGTAAAAAGTCCGCGCCCACTTCAACACGTAACTCCAGAACCATTCCGGGCTCAACTTGACCAGGTGTAGGTGGCGTTGCCTGTCTCTCCCGACCAGCGTTGCCCATCGTGCAAGCAAACCATAGCATAGCCTTGTGTAGAGCTGGAGATTAACATCAAGAATTCTAGCAGTTTTTAACGTTCAATTCCTACCTTTACCATGGGACTTTCTTTGTGAGTGTCCCTTCTTTAATTGCATCTAATCATCACACCCTGATAATCGCGAATAGCGTAAAAGAGACTGAAAAGTGACGTAAATTAAGAACTAGTATGTATTGATGTAATAAACATTACTTGTTGAGAAACAAAGAGAATACCAGGATAAAATTAAATTCGTACTTGTAGCTCGAATTTTATAATGAAAATTTAGCTTTTGAAAACTTATGAACTGTGTTCACAAGTCAAATTAGTTTACATATCTCTCTATATTGATAACAGATACGAAATCTAATGAACATATCTCACCTGTATGTCTTTCTCGGTGACGTTGTTTCCTTGTAAACAAGAAATTCTGGGTTCGATTCCTTGTGAGGTACATCCTCATGCCTCACAATCTACTATAATGTTGCTACAGTAGTAGCTTTGTTGCTAAGTTCTAAAGAAACTGGTGTATCATAGGTCTAGTCTGGATTAGCCTCTCAGATCTTAATATGAACTTAACTTTATGTCTGAACAACAATAACAACATAATAATAATATCATTACGGGAAGTTTATTTTAGGTAAATTGCATGCAGTTATTTCAATAAATACTATTCAACCGTAAACATCCAACAACATAAAGAGAAAGAACATTTTCAAAATAAAAAACAACAACCTGTTTCTGAGCCATTCATTAAGTATCTTCACAGGCTACACACCACAAATAAAAATATATTTTTTGAAGCATGCTTAACATACAAATTCATAATATGCTCTGCTCATACTTTGAAAATTCTATTCTACTGAACACAAACAATACAAAAATATAATTATAAACACAACTAAACTACACAAATAAAACACTGCAAAAAATGAAGTACAAAAAAACTGTGATTGTGTAATTTCTTCTATTTGAAAAATAACCCGTTACATGAGCGATTTGCAATTATGACAATTTTTTCGTTCAACACTCACTTCTAAAAGAGTAAAAAGGCTTTCGCCAAGGTTAAAGCAAATAATACTGATTATCACAGTCCAACAGTCAGGCCGGGATCCGACTAAACAAACTTAAAACTGAAGCATTTTCTCGCACGAAGTTGTAAAGCTAAATTATTCGAACTTGTTAAGGAACGGTGCGATCGACGCGACATCTGTGCAGTCCGGAATGATCTTTCCCTTGAACTTGACACAGGCATCTGCGCAGAGCTGACCTTCAAAGTAAGGACCGAACATTTTCTTGCACTGGGCACAATTCTTGATGCATATTCCCAAGGGACTGGCCTCGGACACAGCAATGGTGGACAACAGCAACAGCAGCAGAAGTGCTGACGTCATGAAGGCTTGCGCTTTGCGTTCCGTCATTGGAAATGCCACTGGAAGTATAAAAGTACAATATTGCCAGTACCCATGAGAAACAAACATAGCAATTAAACTTACATAATACAACAAAAGAGTGTAAGAAACATAAACTCGGTGACGGAAGAGACTGTTGTGTCAGCGCACTACATCATAGGTTTAAATCTTAGGCAATACATTGATGTTCATTTTTCACATTTCATTTAAAATGCATTATCATTGTCAATTCACATTGCGAAACCGATTTTATACAGATTTTTATTCAGCGGAGTAAAGCTGTTCGCGAAACGTGGCAACACTGCACACAGCGATGTTCTGTGGCGAGGTCCGTTAAACCGCGGAAACTGTCAGCGGGCACTGCGATTCAATGCTTGCGTTCCACGTATATCTTTACTCAGCTGAATAAAAATCTGTATACAATCGGTGTCGCAATGTGAATTGATAATGATAATGCATTTTAAAAACATGCAAAGAGCTTCAAAACAAGACCAAGATTGTATTTGTAATACTAACCAATACCAAGAAAAGTTGTTTGGCAAAATTGAAAATAATGTTTTTTGGAGACATTTTGAAAACCTGAAAATTAATAATTGTGTTTAAAACCTTTTTGCCTGCACCCTACTAAAATGTCATAACGATCAGACAACCTGTTTTTTATTTACAGAATTTCAAAGATGGCGATCGTTTGCAAAACTAGGAAAAAACAGCCCATTTTTGTTCTCACAACGATAAAAAATAGAAGGCAAACTCGAAAAAAAATTAGCTAGGATAGACTAATGCAGAATTGAATACGCTAAATTTTGATGTAACTCCCTTTTATGTAGGTCAACTGGTTAATTTTTAATTGAAGTTCAAACTCGAGTATCTATAATTTTTAATCCGATAGTAGACATGAGAGTGCAAAGACAGTCACAAAATGCAGCGAACTGGAGCTTATGAGTAGGTTAGGTTGCCTTTGAATTTGTGACATTATCATCGAAGAGTGAAACTTGATATTGCGAAAAGGGAGACAGGCGCTTCTGATCGTCATAGAATCTTGCTTTTCAGTGCTTATTGTCAGTCTTCTGCTCTGATATCAATTCATTTTCGGCCTTCACAAACTTCGTTTAAAGCTATATGCAGGTGCATGCCTTCCCTCAATTTCTCTAACAGTTTCTCGAGAGTCCGAAATGATCATAGGTGAAGGACAAAGAAAATCCCGTATCATTGCACTTTTCTGCCTGCTACAGACAAAAGATTAAATCTCTTTCCCATTTCTTGTTATACGATTTCCATTATACATTTTTCCTGGAACCCTTGTAAAGTCCTATTCAAGACTTCCTCTCTGCGTTTTATGTAATTGGTGGAAGAAGAAGAACAAAAAAGAACAAAGAGTCTGTGAAATGGAAATCGTTTCGGTTTTCGGTATTGAGCAACACGTCAGTTCGCGCAGTCAAACTAAAGGAAAGAAAGGAATAAATATACAATTTCATCATTGCAAGTAAAGTCAAATTGGATTAGACTTGATTAAACACTATGGATGGTACCGGGACGTTAAAAAGATACAGAAATAGAAAAAAAATACTTCATGAAATAAGATAAACATCGTACGTTTTTACACATTGAGCAATAGGTATTACCTACAGTTTAGTTGTGCAAACATACAGATAATTTGTTTGTTTAAGTTCTTGCTTTAAGTCCACTTTATGCACAAATGGGCTAATTGGGACTGGATCTACAGTTTAAATTGGTATCCACCTCGTAATTAACCGTGGCCCCTTGATTACAATGCGGTGACATTACCACTATGCTATCGTGGAAGGAGGAAAATTGATTGATCGATTAATATGGTCTATTTTACTTCGCTTTTCTGCTGCTTTTGTCTAATCGCGAAGATGAAGATGATTGGTGATATGATGGAATTGATGAAGGGACATTCACAAAGAACACCCATGAACATACCAGGATTCGAACACGAGACACCTTCCGTCGTGGCGTTCTGTGCTAACCACTCCGCCACGGAAGTAGATGCAGAAAATCTGTAAGTTATAATTGGCCCTTCCCGATGGTGTACTGGTAACATCGTCGCCTTGTAAACAAGTTGGATGCTGTTGGATACTCGGTGGAGGCATATCGTGGTTCAGATTTCACTTCAAATTGTAGGTCCACTCCCGATTAGCCTGTCTGTGCATAAAAACGGACTTAAAAACAAGAACTCAAGCATCAAAGTTATGATTGTTACAATTACCTGTATGAAGTGACAATAAGGAAAACACAAATAGCAATTCAGACTATCTCTTACGGGCTTTTATTGCCGGAATCTAGCATTTATACATTCCTGGAGCAAAAAAACACCCCAGCACGCCTTTGCATATACTATCTTATGGTTATGAATTTATTGTATGCTTATCTTATGAAGTGAATCGTGTTATCAACACTGTGTTATTTTCTTGATAAGATATTTTACATTTATAATATCTCAAAAGAAAAAGTCAATTGGGATGAGATCTGGAGATTGTGCTGGCCATTAAAGTGGGTCTAGTCGACGTATTCACCCATCCGGTAAGTAAGTAAGGATGCAAAATAATAAAAAAATATATAAAAATAAATGTAAACAATAATAAGAAATTTTCGAGTCTCCTTGCGGGTCAGTAGGTATGCCCTCAAAGGCTGTTGCGCCACGGGATAATATTATTAATAAATACATACATAAATAAATTAATAAAGAATTACTTGAAGATTGCTAAGCTTGAAGAATGGTCACGGTAAAGTAAATTTGATTTAGGAGAGAGGGTTTTTAAAGATTTGTTTAACGCTTTAATTTATCGAAACAAATCTCGAACAGGGCGAGTGTCTCTTACAAGGCAATGCAAGTGTACTTACGAATATCCCTTGGTAAGTATTTAACTAACATTTAGTCTTTGGTCCGCAAACTGGGAATGTAACATATATTTGCATGTTTTCGCCGCGTCGAGACAACTTTCGACGAGGTAGCTTCCGTAATTCCCTCAGAGGATATTTTGATTCGCGTAGTCTTTGATGCAACACGCGTTTGCTTGTAATTGGGGAAACAGGAGGAAAACTTGCGGAAATAGATGGAGCCACCATCTCCCTGGTCTCTTCGTTAAATCCATTTAATTAGCTAATGACGAGTTGGTTTGCATGTCGGAAGGAAATTGGTAACTAAGCCGTAAAGGATCTTTCGTAATTCTAGATACAGTCACATTAATATATATTCTCAGTTTATGCAAATGTATTTGCTTTAAAATTATATACAGGGTGTTACGAAATTATTAGAATTCATGTTTCCTTACTCAGAGCCCTCTGGAGCCCGTTCGAAGCAACGGCTTCCGGTGAAACTTGGTATAGAGCCTGTGGAGATCATGGGAAAGCGAATGCAGATGAAAAAATAGTTCAACAATTTTTCTCCACTTGGTGGAACTATGGCGCTGAAATAACAACAACCACAAATTGAATATGCAAAATTGATTTTCAATTTGTGTCTGTACAACAGTGTTCAATATGAGAGTCGTCAATATGAATGACCCATTGAAAGCGTAAGACAGCGTGATCAATAAATATCAGCGCCACATATCCAACTGGTGGTGATAATTTGAACTGTTCATACATGCTACATAGGAAATACATGCGTACCGAGAGCCGTACCAACATATGATTGATTTGGTGTTTTAAGTCCACTTTATGCACAGTAAGGCTAATCGAGACTGGACCTACAGTTTAAAGTGGGATCCGAACCACTATGTGCCTCCACCGGGTATCGAACCCAGGACCCCCGTACCAATATATGAAATAGAATGTAATTATATGACGTGTGTGTGTATTAGCCAGTCCCCGTGGCGGAGTGGTTAACACATCGCTATACACGCCAGGGGTGCCGGGTTCGAATTCCGGCCTGGGCATGGATGTCTGTGAGTGTTCATTCAGCAATCTCATCATATCATCACTCAACCCCATCTTCGCAAATTAGCCAAAAGTGGCACAAAAAAGCGAAGTAAAATAAAGAAAATCAATCAATCAAACGTGTGTGTGAATTAATATAACACGTTATACATTTTTTTAAAAAAATGACTGTGAGGTGAATAGTTGTCAAAACAAAAAAGGCAAAAAGGAAAGAAACGTGGTGCCAAATGAAAGAGCTTCTTTAGGTTGTGGCCTAACTTTACTATATAAATCTTGATTCTAGATATGATTGTGGAAATTCAGTGTAATGGAGTAAGAAATTATATTTTTCTTGTAGAATTTAGGTAAATGTTTCCCGACTTGTTCATTTAATACCTAAACGTAAAATGCAATTAAAGAAACGGTCACATTGAAAGAAAAAGGTTTGGAGCACATTTTCTGCAAATAAGAAGGTCAACCTGTCAGTAGCCTTTACTAGAAATATAATTAAACAAGCATGTTTTGATGAAGAATGTTAATTACTTACACGTGTTACTTGCTGAAATGAAATACTTCTGAGAAACTCTGGTGGAAACCTGCGAATGGAAAAAGTATTGTGAAGAAGTATTGGACGAATTTATTCATGTCTTAATAATAATGTATATTCAAAGTGGAAATTACACAAATGGGGGCTCGTCCGGGATATCCGACGAAAACGATTGCATGACGTAACATGAAGACTCTTCAATTTCTGAAGAATTTTATAATTTGAACGGTCTTATGCAAAGAATTTACTACATGTGCTTTATATTACGTTGAATTTTTCTTTCACAGTCTTAACTGGGGAAAAATAGACTCAGAATTGTTATTTATTGGAAATTTGCGAGAGCCTCCAGCCTACGTCACACGAAATATCTGAACACAAAAATGCCCGATGAGACCCATCTGTGTATATTCCACTTTGATTGATTGATTGATTTTGTTTATTTTACTTCGCATTTCTGCCACTTTTGGCTAATCGCAAATATGAGGATGAGTGATGATATGATGAAACTGATGAAGAGAGACTCACAAAGAACACCCATGCCCAGACCAGGATTCGAACCCGGGATCTCTGACGTCGTAGCGTGGTGTACTAAGCATTCCGCCACGGAGGCCCGCGTATTCCACTTTGAAATCAGAGTTTGGGAGTTGGTCGAAACAACGTAACATGTTACAAGATACTTTCCTTTTAACGGTGACACATCACTGCTATTTTATACAAAAAGCAAGGCGTTATTTTACTTCGAAACTAATGTGTTATAATGCAGGCAGGCAATATATGAGCATTTCAATTAAATCACATATAATAAAAGCTACATCCTAACAACACACACATGTACATGTTTCATTTCACCATGCTTAGAAAGTAGTTAGCGTGGAGCAAGGGCCCCACACTTTCTATACCTCGGCCAAACGTGATCACCCTGAAATATCTTCGTAATTGTAGTACTAAAAATAAAGCATAATATATGAAAAACTAGTTTTCATTGCGCACTTCTTTCACATCGCAATATTTAAATCGTAATGACCTCAATTTCTTGCACACATATGGAGTAGAATTGTTATCCAAGCAGCTTACTGCACTATTTTGTAATGAAAACTTTCTTAAACTTTAAATCCACTTTAAAAAATCGGTACCGGAATTGAACCCCAATTCTTAAACCAGATTCCCATTTCGGGAAAGCATTCACCTACGAAAATTTCGACCCTGTCAAAACCCCTCCCTGAATTTTTCCATGGCAAGCCCCTGAACATATATTCTAAAATAATAATATTCTCGATATTTTTGAGGGGGAAATAGAAAATCAGAGAAAGGTAAAAGTAACACTAGTGTGTAAGGTGCATTTGTACATACATGGAAGTATCAAGTAAGCTTCTGTGATGTACGATGTACGTTTCAAAATCAAACAACACGCGAAATGTTCACCTGTTGCATACAATACCTGTTTTGCTGCAGAAAATCGTGATAGAAAGACAACCTTGAAAACACATAAATGACAACTTGTAGAATGAATCGTGACATGTTTGAAGACAACTGTAAGGCTAAGCAGATCAGTCCATCTGGACAACGCCCTAAAAACTATTTGCGTCCATATGGGAGTTGGTGTTGCGTGTGAAAACGCTGAAGTCGTGGATTCATGCGTCGGAGCCCACAATTAAAATGTTCTTAATTATTCTTGTTGCCAAATATGGTTATTTATGACCTCAATTCTTAGAAAATCAAATGCCTTTCTTAATTATTTTTCAGCTTTAAGTGGTTCTTCTCCGTCTTATCTTTTTCACGTGCCCTTTCATCTTACCTAACACCCTAAATGACAGGAAGAGACAAACCTTGAAGCTTGAAAACTTGCAGGATGCTCACAGGAACAATTTATTTTTGAACATGCTCTATTCGGACATTAACCTGTGGAGCATGTTACAAAATTGAAAAATTCTGAATGATTATTATGCATTACAAGTTCATACGTATTCACATTCAATAATTTCCAAATGATGGCTGTATTATATGTAACATCACAATTGTCCATAATTGCCCCCAAGACCCAATCAATATGGCTTATCCATTACGGATCTACCTAGATTTACCATTCTAGGAAATGAGCTTGATTTCTGGTTCCGGGACACAAAGAGATCATGCTGAAATGATTAGTGATGGCAAATTTCTTATTACAGTGACCTAATAACTTGTTTATATGCCTAATTATACCAAAGGGTTCTAATTAGCAGATTAGAAATAATGGGCTTGAGTGAAACCACGCATCTTTTCTCGTGCATGCAAAGGGGTGAAAATAACGTTTGAATAGCACAATGAGTAGACCTACAATGTAAAGCTTAGGGCAACCAAATGACGAACGAAATCCTCTTTGGACACAACTATGCTGGCGCCGCCATCGGTAAAGTTTGGCAATGAACAGCGTCATTGTACAGTACTTACGATGTTTGGAAGAATCAAAAGTTGCTTACAAGCTTGCACTTGTGAAATGTTTGTGTTGCAAATGTAGCAATCATATTGTTCTCTTGGAATGGGATAAAAACCATCCCCGGTAGGAAAGAAATTTTACCTTGGTGAGGGTCCCTGAATTAGGAAGGGAATTTAGGGTCTACAGTTCCAGGACCATCTTAAGAGGGTCACTACATTTTTTAAAATATTTGAAATGTGCTGAAAACATAAAAAATATACATAACCATCTGGCATAACTTCGCCTAAAATTTATGTCTGAAATGGTATATAGAGGACATTCACGTTTATGTTAGCCCCGGGCCTCCACATGGGTATAAATCCAGGCTTCAACATTATATTCGTAATTTATTTTCAAAAATTATAACAAGCATCGAACATAGAATTACATAAACAGCTGTAAAACATGAACTAAACAACATGCAGTGATACATCAAACGGAAAATTAGTGTTAAAGAATCCCACCACGCGGCGCCACTAGTGAAATAACGTATTCGTCTCAGCTGTTTCAAAAGTTTCATTCGTTTTGAACAGACCTCGTACGGGCCGAGCCACGTATAAGCCCAATACGGCCAAGCTGGCCATGACCGTGATGACGTCACGTACTAGCCGAAAGGCTGAAGAAATCTCGGCGCGATTGATTCCCAAGAGGGTGTTGATGCGTTCCTCTTAAGTTAATATCTCCATGGCAACGGCCAAGGTTACAGCTACGACAGTGAGAAGGTTTCAAACTTAGTATTTGCAGGCGGTTAAAAGCAATTTTAATCATATGTTACTGGATTTACTGTCTTAGATCGGCATCTTTCCGCGTGAAGTTAAGTATTCATATATAACGTTACTATTAGACGTTTTGCAGCTGAGTTGGCTCATCTACTGTATACGCATCATAGGCGTCGCCAGAAATTTTTGTGGGGGGGCGCAGTCAATTGATAAAACGTGACTAGTAGAAACAATAATAATTATTATTATCATACTTATCCATATAAAATAATAACTATTATAAAGTAATAAAAATAAACAAATTGTATTTCAAATTTATTATTTCATGTCCTAGCGGAGACTTTACTCGATCCACAAGATGAGTGAATATCCAGCATAACTGTTTTTATTATTATTTTACATTTATTAGTTAGTGTCGCTAAATGCAAAGTTATTTTATTTTGTTATGAAAGCTTTAAATGTTATGGGGAAATTTTTGCCATAGTGTTTATGATGTGTGACACCTCACATAAAACTCTAGTTTTTGGAACACTGTGAAAACATTTATTCTTTGGATTAAAGTATGTGTATTTTACACTAATGTTTTTCCATTTAACGCATTTTATACGTCGTTATTCTGTTCGAATAAAAACTAACTCAACTTTATTTCCATTATTAACAATAAAAATAACATGCTGATTTTTAGTAACTTGAAATGAACGATACGAATTTCCAGAGAGGGGGGGGGGGGTTGAAATGGAACAAATGACGGTATTGTTTTCTGATTACAGGTAAGCTATGGAGCTGACAGGAGGCGACCAGGTGGATGGAGTAGGAGGATGGACGAAAAGAGAAGGTGCGGCAAAGTTCAATACGAGACATTCCGAGACTAGGACATACGCAGATTTTTTTCGGAAAGGGGTGGAATTACATAGCTACGTTCTAGGGGGAAGGTGAGATACACTATAAAATATTTCGTAATTACGATCTTTAACTTTTGTTTTAATTGTTGTTCTAAGACCAAAATGGCAATTGGGGGTCATTTTAAGGGAAGTTTCATTTACGACTTTGCTTTTACAGAGTTCTTCACTGCTATCACTCGATTTGATTTGATTTGTTGTTTTAAGTCCACTTTATGCACAGATATGCTAACAGGGACTGGACCTACAGTTTAATGTGGGATCCGAAACACTGACACGTGCCTCCACTGGGTATCAAATCCAGTATCCCTTGATTAGGCGACGACGTTACAACTACGCCATCGGAGAGGACGCTATCATTCGAAATTTTGATTTTCTGAAGCTTTCGGGATAGGCTGTAGCCCCGTCTGCTCCCCGTTTCGTACGACAGTGTCCGATGAGGCCAATGCGCCATAGTATAGATCGAAATTTGCTTATAAAAATGGCGAAACATGATTAGTTCATGATAAACAGGGCTGTGGCAGACGGCCGGTAAATGAACAGACCAGAACCACGCCAGAATTGGAGCTTGAGAAAATGTATTGAAACTGGCGGTTGAGCACGCCTTACATCAACTCCTGTTCATCGGTTCTCTTGGATGTTCATTTCATATGGATGTTTAAAATAGGAATTCTGATATCTCAATCTCATGGTTCATGCGCCTCTATCATCTTGTTCAAGATATAATAATAATAATAATAATAATAATAATAATAACCCATGTCTCGACAGCCCTCGAAAGGGCCTGGGCCCATCTCCCGGCTGCCAGTCTCCCTCCCACAATCCTCCCTAGAAGTGTGGAGTTCTTCAACTGGTAATGATGTGACGTGTGGTTAGCACGTCGAAGCCCCAGCCGTTGTTCAAGATATGTGGTGTCAAAATTGCCGTGTTCAAACGTTTGTATATACCGGGTGATTCTTTTAGAACCGGCCCGACAAAATGAGCTGTAATATGAAACATACCATACAAATATTAACGTAATTTATACATGACGTACCTTGGATAGTGTGCCGTTGATTTTTCATTGTGATCATAGCATGTGTTGAAAGTGTCCGCCATTTCCAAGAAGGCACGCCTGCACCCGCGTTTGCATATTCTCCGTGACTCGCCGCAGAGTTTATCCGGTGATGTTCCTGATTTCAGCAGAAATGTTGTCCTTTAACGCTTGTAACGTACACGGTTTTTGCATACACCCTGTCCTTTGCTAAACTCATAGGTTTCATATTCGATTCATTAATAAATTCGCTTTTAACCGTCATTACGTCATCACGAAGAAAACAATCCATCTACCCTACCTCCATATCTCTAACCTCCTTATAATCAGCGTAATGTGAAGAAATGTATGCGAAACGCTGGGTTTGGTGCAGGAACACAGGCATTTAGTGTCAGAGTGAAGTTTAACTACAACTGGTTTGATCACTATGTGTCGTCATACAGTAGCAATCGGCTCACGTCAAATTTATCTAACAAATAACGGGCTAAAATATTAAAGGTAGCTAAACTCTGATTACAAATTTTGAAAGATCATGTCACCTTACGTATTTTATCCGCTGTAAGTCTACATTTCTACTTTGGCAAGCTGATAAAAGTGTATAAACAGAAATTGTTGCATGTTTGGAAGCATACAACTAAAAATAAATTGCATAGTGTGTAATCTTTTAGATTGCTGTTTTATTCACATTAGGTTTGTATACGATACCAGTTGTGTGTCAGTCGAGACTAGTGTTTATGTGCGTAAAGTAGACTTAAACAAACAAGCAAAACTTATGTGCCCCGAGTTATTAACGTGAAACTGTTAATACTTTCCGTCTTACACTGACTCTGGTGTACCTGCACAAATATACATTACTCACGCCAAAGCCAAACCTAGAAAGGTGTAGAACAATAGAAAAACTTAAACTGTACCTGTGAATCCCGACGTCTGCACACGCCACCAAACCAGACGGCCACAGAGTTTGTAATAACGCCATCAAGCTATCAATAAACTCAACCTCTTGCATACGAAGTACAATGGCGACGGTAAAAACTTGCACCATTTCATAAAGGTAAAAAAAATGGGGAAAGGTACACCCAAAATATGCATTGACAACAATGGATAGCCCGGCTGAAACAAAGAAGAAAGTAGCAATTCTTCCGCTTCTCTTCCGGTATATTTGTTGTGACATCAAGGCTGCTAGAAAAAAACACACGTGAACATGTCACTGCTTCCAAGATGCCAAACGTACGTCGAATACCTTCCGGTAAGCTCTTCCGGCTCGAGCAACTCCCAAGAGGCCCCCTATTGGATATTCCAAGAGGAAGAACCAGTTCGAAAATCGTGCAGCAACAGTCACAGAAGAACAAAGTTCGTGTTCAGGCACAAGACAAAAAAGAAGATAGGTGTCGACCGGTTGAGACATAATCCAAGGACCTGGGCACTAACACGTGAAACATTCTACAGAAGACTTAGAAACTGTTTGATTCCTTTCCTCAGACAGGCTTTTCATCTTTCCAACTGTTTATCATCCTTGTTGGCTGATGACAGTGTTTTAAGTAATGTTATCAGCTTTTTGAGAATAGCGGATCTCTTTCACTGTCTAAGAGAAAGTTTTAGTGTAGCCTGACCTTCTAAATGTGTTGTGTTTGTCTTGTATTTTAACATTTCTCAAGGGGAATTTTACACCCTTTTTTTTTTAATTCTCAGGTAAAGACTTTAGATAAGGGAATATTTCCCCGTTTACATTGAAGAATGGATTGATTGATTGAATTGATTTATTTTACTTCGCGTTTCTACCACTTTTTGCTAATTGCGAAGATGAGGATGCAAGGTGATGAGATGAGATGAAGGGACAATCAAACACAAATATGGCCCGCGTGGCGGCGATTGGGTTCCAAAACTGGGGGACAAAGACAATATATTTCCCTTTGTATATAAGGTTTAGCATAGTGCGGGTGCAAATGTGGCGAAAAGTGTGGGGGGCAACTGCCATCCCCTCGCCCCCTAATCGCCGCCAGGACGGAATAAACAAAAGTCTTATACAGGATTCTACTGGCCATGGATGCAGACGCTAAGCCTCGTCAGTCTGCAAAATGTAGTCCAGGGTGTATTGCGTGGAAGTAAGGTTTACATTTGAGTGTCTTCGAAAAGGGTCACTCCTTACACCCGCCACTGAAGGCTGGAAAATGGCCATCTGTGCCGATGAACCCAAAAAATGTAATTCATTCATTCATTCACTCTTCAACAGTGCTTGGGATCGTTGATACATAAACGTAATCCGACAGTAGGATACATATTGACTTTCTTTAGAAAATGTGGAATTTGTGTAGATGTGTTTGTAGGGAAGACAGTTGGGCAAAGGTACAACAAAAAGCGGGGAGATGTAAAATATGAATTACATACAATACGAGTAAATAGTCATGGAAAGGTTGCTTAAAGCGGCAATTCTAAATAAAAGAAAAACATAAAAAACAATAATCCAATGACCAGGATATTAGCACGAGTTATAATCAAATTTCTTCTAAGTAAACATTAAATGGTTCTTAATACTTTGAGTTTGAAGAGTCGACAGATGCTTGTAGTAATCGTGCCATACCTGTCTAGCTTCAACATTTTATACAATATAACGTGTATAGAAGAATACATAATGGAAATTATCAAGTATCTCCAACAATGGGTAGTAACGGCATATTTGGAAAGCCATTTTGTCTTCTTCAGTTGTACAGAGCCAATTTGAACAGATGTGTTTTAATGAATTCCAACATTATGGTCTGAACTCTGAGTACAATACGGATCAGCGGCAAACTACATAATCTTTTGAAACTACAAGAATAATGGTACATGTGAGGGGGTTAATTTTCTATGTTGTCCTCAGTTACTACAACTCTTAGACACTTGCTTTTTAAAGTATGCATATGTCTATACATATTGTCATTATGTTAAAAGTTCGACTTCATTTTATGCCTAACAGTGCTCTTAATAATACCCTGACATCAAAAATCCCGAATATCATACTTGATATCAGCGTTTCCCTCATCTATGGCAAGGTTAACACTTCAGTATGGCCAAGACATAGTTTGTAGTGGATAATATTTGCCGTGTTGGAGTTTCTTGTCTATTTTGAATTCAAATTAATACCAAATATTACGATGAAAGATGATCCACCCTCTTTCGTGGACAAGAAGAAACTGACATTCATTATTGGGTAGCGCTGTAAATGAAACATTACTAAACTAAGCAACCTGTTGTCCTGGTTGTTCAACGATTCTTTTTGTCTATTTGAGCCTTTACAAGAGCTTTGTTTGAAATCGGAAAAAGTGTGAGTACGCGTCATTTAAAATCGAGGCTAATATTGTCTAGTGTCTCTTGTGTAAATCAGAAGAAACTTTCCACCGATATCCACCTTCTCGTTCCGACCCTGACAGCGATTTAATAAATCCGGTTTGTTTCTTGTTTGGTGCAGCCTTCGCATACTAACCCATGTGTGCATGATTGGCACTGCTATTGACGTGGGGATTTCCCTCGAAGAAAGAGACAAGGTCAAGACAATAAAAAGATCCTCTATACTTCCGGTGAAAGCATCTTTCTTGGTGTTGCACTATTTTGAACGGTGAGTTCAATGTATCCGCGATGAAAACAAACAACTCGTCTGGGAGGAAAGTATTTTAAAAATATAACAGAATCACACAATCGTACGCATGTACTAGAAGTGATAGTGCTTTCTATTTCTATAGTTGCCGATTAAAGCAATACTGCCTAGAAAAGTGAAGACATGTAGGAACGAAAATTGCGGTATATAGCCACATACAAATGTAACTTCCATTAAAATACCCAGGACACCAGGGTCGGATCCCGCCTTGGGAGTGGGTGTTCTTTGTGAGTGTACCTTCATAAATTACATCATATCATCAATCATCTTCACGATTAATCAAAAGTGGCATAAAAGCTATACTAAATAACAAAAAGCAAAATCAAAATGCTAAAAACATGTATTAAGTAAACTATAAAAATGAGACGTGCTCTAGTACTGATACTCGAGGTGAAAAAAAACTTTAAATTGGAATTGACTGCATCGCAAGCGACAAATACTTCTAAATTCTAGATAGTAAGATGGTAGCGTCGTAACTATCATCCGCTGGAAGCACATAGTGGTTCGGATCCCACTTTAAACTGTAGGTCCAGTCCTGATTAGCCTTTCTCTGCATAAAGTGAACTTAAAATCTCAAAACTCAGATAGAAAGAGTAAATTAACATACTATAAAATTGCCTATGCTAAGTCGGAGAAAATCGAGAACCGAAACAATTTGAATCTAGCACCTTGGAAAAGGTGCATTTTAAACGAAAAATTAAAGTAAGTATTTCCACAAGGAAAGATCTACATGTCTGATAATTGGGAATCATGAATTGCGATACGGTGGTTGCTTGCCATTCTACTTCACTCATTAGGCTAAACGAAATTATGAACACACATACATGACTAGTCACATTCTTCTAAACCTGGTCACACAGTAATTCCATATCATTCTGGTTTACTTGTCTAGACGTTATTCAAATATCCAAACACAGACATTAATACGAACTTGATTTTACATTCATCGCCTTATAACGTAAAAGCACGTAAAATTCGAAACGACTTTCGTGTTGGTGTTTGCTTCTATGCTATAAATTCTGAACCTGTTCAAATGGATTTACAACAGTAACTGACGATGTTAAATAAAAAACCGAGACATATCTAAAGCAGGAGGCAAATGCCAGGAGAATAATTTCGTGACTAAACTTGCTCATTAATGTGCGACTGAAACTGACAACAGAGATCGATTGCTTAATGTAACTTGCAAGATCTGGCAAGCCTGTTCAGGTATAATCACTTTACATTTGAAATTAAGAATTAGGACTTTCAACTACGCAAGTCAAGCCAGTGAAAAATGAAGCACGATGGAATATACATTTACGTTTGGAACACATAAATACGATATAAAAGGATCATATCTTATAGTTACTAATAAAGTACTATTCATATTCATTGTTGTACCGAACTTTCAAATCTGTCATGTTGCACCTAACTGATAGATGTAAAAATGTATATACTTACAGGTAACACTGTAAATTCATCCCACAAAAGGAACGATCTCCCAATGTACATGTCACTACTGCAAAGTGTTCGTACAGACTGGTAAACTTCACGTCTATCTGGTTAGTGTATATGGAGGGGGCGCTTTGTCTACCTGACGTCATTAATCGTCTCTCTCCAGTAAAGTCATCACACTCATCAGAAGTAGTAAATCGTTGGCGCCAACATGAGTTTCCGTCAATGTAAAGAAGGAAAAAAAAAGTACCTCACGAAACTCCCGCCTCACCTCTCTCCCCGTTCCTGCTTTTTCACCCAACCAACTGGAAGCTTAAGTTTATGTGACTTTCTTTTTCTCTGATTCCAGTCCAATCCTCACTCGGATTGTACCTACCTTTCACAACATCGCAATGACTTGCATCACGTAAACTATCCCCCCTCCTTCCCCCTTCCCCCAACCTCTCCTAACTTTGTGAACGACGAATTCCAATTTCTACGACGGGAAATCATCCAATCCGGAAAAACGTTTAGAAACAGTCCGTCACGGACCTCGTATCTTTTTTTTATTATTACCCTTATTATAGTTATTACTTGATGACATGAAAAGGATAGCAAAAATCTGATGCAAACATCTCGGCGAATTTCAGACACTCGTTCTACTCTACAACAGCGCACGCATACCCTCGGAGCTATACTCTGGTACATACCATAGCCTACCATAGCTGTGTGCCATCACGTACAGTGGGATCCATGAGTATTATCGTGCAAATTGTCCATGACTATTTTCATTAAAATTTCTCTTACATCCTATATGTTTTTAAGCGATGGATTTTTATGTATGATGTTGCAGAAGTTGTCAACAGCTTGTTTTGAGTTTTCTTTTAATTCTTGAAGCTCTTATTAGGTCAAATAAAGTGCGTGAACATAGTGATGGACAATTTCCAGGGTAATACTCATGGATCCCACTGTACTACGCTAATCAATAGACTTACGAGAAATATTTCCAATATACAATTACTGAAAATGAGTAATGAGCATGTACATAAGTCTAATGAAAATACATTTCTTTTGTTCGGCAATATTTCTATTGTTATCACTAGGGCTAAGATTTGCATGACTTAACATATTTATTTTTTTAAGGGTGATGTGTTCCCTAAATATGTATAAATTCATATTATGAAGAAATTAATTAAATTAGGGTGCTTCTTAAGGGCATATTTAGCCATTTCTGCGTGATAGAGCATATTTTTATGGATTTTTTTTATCATATTCAGCATATTTTCGCTTTTTCAAGAAATATACAGCCATTTTCGAAGTGGATTCGTTCTTGCTCCCAGGTTCACTCGAGTTTATATTATTATTATTATTACTATTGTTATTATTATTTGTACTGCAGCAAAATCTTTTTAATTTTTATTTGAAAATTTACAGAAAGTATTCATTGTGCATTGCAACTCAGGACCCATAAAATGAACTAAAAATAGTACGAATGTGAAAATATCTCAGCATTTAGAGATTTATAAGGGCATATTTTTAAAATTATAGTGTATATTTTGTACAATTTTAGGTCATAAGAGCATATTTTATTTTGCATATTTTGGTGATTTTTAGGTCATAAAAATCCTAGCCCCTGTTATCACTATCAACTTGTGCATTTTCTTGTTCTATTAACTTTGATGAATACCAAAGGGTTATGGGGTATGACGACACTGCTCGTTTAACAAATGTTTTAGCCTTTTTGAGCCTTTTACACTGACTCTGAGGAAGTATTCTAGTGTATCCTTACCTTGTTAACGTCCGAGTATGTTTTAATGTGTATAAATAAGTAAGTGAATGAAATTTAGCTGGACTCGTGCCAATAGGATTAATTGCACAACATCTTCGGCTGTTCTACATTTATAGCCTGAGATCGAGTTACACTTCCCGAAGTCTCAATCAGCTTTTGGGTCACTGATGTCATCTCGACCCAGCACCTACTGACTTAATTGTTTTACTTTACTTCGCTTCTATGCCACTTTTGGCTGTTCGAGAACGTGAGGATGAGTGATGAAATTGATGAGGGCACTCACAAAGAACACCCACGTTCCAGGCCGGGATTCGAACCCAGGACCCCAGCACCTATTGCTCCGCTCTACACTTAGTTAGGCTCACTAGTTGGACCGCTGCGGTCAGCTGCAGATGGTGCCTACATATGACCCTACTCACTACTGCTTTCCACGTGATACCTAAACCATATTACCGTCCGTTCACCATATTTGGACAATGAAATTACGGTTGACAAACACCGATCTCCCCCTCCCAAACATAAAATGAAATATATACAGCGCAGAATCCTGTAAATAAAGCTTGCAAACTTAGAAAAATATGCTGACTTCATCATGAAGCTGGAGAAGACTGGTTTTATCTTCATAATCTTTCTCATTCTTCCTCTGTTTCTTAAAAAAGAAGAAATAACAATTATAACTTCTGCTTTTTCGTGGCCTTCTCGAAACAGGTTTTTCCAGAGACTAATGACACGAGAACGTCTGGTGACTGGCGAAGTGACAAAGCTATTTCACAATTCTGTAGAGAAAAAACTACTTCACTTATTTATAGAAATTTACGAAGTTGAGAAATAGTCTAAAATGATAGGTTTGTATTCGGTAGGTTGAAAGTTCAGAGCATTGGACTAGGGCGCTACCAGCTAGGCGTCCCCCCCAAGCAACTTCCTATTCATCTTTCACACTCATACATATTTATACTTTGCTTTAGAACTACAAAAAAATTGGCTTAAAAACGATAATTTACATGCGCGATATTTACGTGAGCGAGATTTCAGCCACATCCTTGTTACAAGGCATATTTCGCAAGTATTTTTCAGTTTTAAAAAGTGTGTTTGGTGAAAGTATCAAATCATACCAAAATTCGATATCATAATGTCTACGTTTTCCAATTGTTGAAAATTTGCTTGGTAGTCATAAAACACATCCATGGACTCATATTGCTGATTCTTGACATGTCTTTTTACAGTGCAGAGTTGTCAGCTCTACGCCTAACCCCCAATATGAATGGAGGACCGCACCTGTCGTTGGTCAGCGGATCCCTCGGATCTAGCTGCGAGGATCACATTGTAGTTCACCAACCATACCCCAATTCTGCCAATTGTGGGACACTCATAGAGCCATGACAGGACAGCTCTGTAGATCCCAACAGAGCAAAATGTTGACCATTTCACTCTGTTGATTGACTAACTGCAGTGAACAAGCCGCTGGGCAATGGGTAGGTACCAGTAGAAAGAGCAAGACGAAGATTGAGGGATAATGTTGAGATGGACCTAAAGGAAATTGGTAGGGATGGAAAAGAGTATATAGATCTTGTTCAGGATAGGGACAGATGGAAGGCCGTGTTGCTGCAGCCATGAACCTTCGGGTTTAAGAAGGCTAGAGAGTTAGTTAGTTAGTTAGTCATAAAACACTCAAACTCCATAAATATGAATGCAGAGTTGGATGTATAAGCAAATTGTCCAATGAGAGCTTCAGAATTTAAACAAAACGCCAAACAAGCTGTTGATAACCTCTACACAAGCATTCGTAAAACTCAGTTTCTTAAAAATATGTAGGATGCGAGAGAAAACTTAATGAATATACCAATGGACAATTTGGCAAGCAATACATGTGCGTCCCACTGTACAGTCACGGACACTTCTTTGTTGTAACAATGCCACTGCCTTTCAATGGAATCGTTAAAAATCCAGAAGTGTCCGTGACTGTACATAACTACTTGCTAGAAACTCATTCCCCCACAATATCAACTGTTCTCACATTCATGTGTGTGTAACATGTTAGAAAACTTGGAATATCTGTAACATGCATTACCTCAACATTGCTTACAAATATTATTCTCAAAGAATATTAATAAAACCAAAATTATTAGAACTATGCAAAATAACCTTTATGGATCTGGTAGTCGATTTTTCTGTGTAACTTTGGGCTGAAACTGCTGCTCGATGATTGACACCTAACCAATATAAACATTCTTAATGGTATATTTCATCATGGCTGACGTCGCATAATTGAAACTGAAAATAGTGTAATGGATAATGACATGTAAGTTCTCAGTGTTTCTGACTAGATAGATAATTGAGGTATTGGAAACATACATTATGGAGAAGAGAGAATATGAAAATGCATTTCCAGATTTCGACTCAGACGTTAACTACAACGAGAGTTTGCTTAATTTATCATTCAAGGAAAGGCTTCAAAGTTCTGTGGAGTATTTACTTAAAGATATGGAAAGTGGTAACAGGGAAACCAACGATCCGACAGATTATTCCATTTATACAGGTACAACTGGAAGAGCGCTATTATATTATCTACTAGCAACAATGAAAAATGACAAATCGTACTTAACCACTGCTGTAAACATAGTTGAGAATAGTGTAGTCATGTTAGATGGTAAAAACTACAGCTTTATAATTGGTGACTCTGGCCCATTAGCATTGGGAGTTGTACTATATCACAAACTAGCCAACCAACAAAGGGCATCAGATCTGACGAACGAGTTGAAGTGCTTGATATCGTACGTGATTGACCCAGAAAATGAGATTTCAAATGATCTTATAGATGGACGTGCAGGGTATTTATATGCCCTTATGTTCGTGAACAGTCATGTCGGAAAGGAAGTCATCGAATCGAACATGATAAGACAGGTGCTGCAAGTCATACTTGAGTCTGGGCAATCAATGTCAGCAAAGCAAAAATGCAAGGACAGTCCACTTCTGTACATGTGGAACGGTAAACGTAACCTGGGTGTTGGACATGGAATCTCTGGTATATTATGCATGGCTCTGCAGGCAAGGCAATATATGAGTCAAGGTGAACTGTTGAACATTATAAGACCTGCCGTGGATTCTGTACTGAACAGCAGAAGTTCATCAGGTAGCATTCCGTTATCATCTGCCCAAGATTCCGATGATTTTGTTCAGTGGTGCAACGGCAGTGCGGGAGCGGTTCATCTATTTGCATTGGCTCACTTGACGTTTGATGACCCTAAGTATCTCATAGCTGCTGAAGAGTGTGCTGACTTGGTTTGGAGGAAAGGTTTGCTGAAGAAAGGATATGGGCTTTGTCACGGTGTATCAGGTAACACCTACTCGTTTTTAGCATTGTATCAAATCACGAAAGACAACAAATACCTTCATAGAGCATGTAAATTTGCTGAATGGTGCATCGACTACGATAGACGTAGATCAAGAACTCCAGATCATCCATTATCATTGTTTGAAGGAGTAGCAGGAGCCATATACTTGATGGTGGATATACAAGATCCAATTTCAGCTAAATTCCCAGGATTCTCCTTGTAAATTTGTATTCTCCAGCTCTTTTGTAAATAAAGTTGCAATATTTGTTGATAGACAACTTGAGACTTCAACGCTGTCATAAACTTGAATGAGGTTACAAAAGTATTTTACCAGTTTCTCAGATCATTAAGAATATTACAATGAATATTTTCGTATTCGGTAATACTATGACACTACTTTCCTGCTAATATAATACTCTATTAATAGGCGAATCTGGGTGGGGGCCAGGGAAAGGCAATTAAAACAAATTTCTGGTTCATTAAAATTTAACCTCCTGGGATCTGAGGAGCAAAGTAATAAAGAGTAATTTTTGTGATTCCGTAAATGTAACAGTTATTTAGCAAATAAACCTGGACGCTATTTTCATTGGATGGAAAACGTTTAGATTCTGCCCCTCGAAAGTCTGAAATTCGATTCTGCTCCCGCCCCTCCCCAAGTTACGCCCATGACTCTATTAACATTTGATCCTAGGTAAATCTTAATAGCAGTGGCGTCGCGTGCGGTTCACATACGGGTGTTCACAATAAAAGTTTTATACTGAATGGAGATTTACTTCTCTCCCCTTGTAACTTCATATTCAATTGAAAGAAGTAAGAATAACAGTTCAACTTATTTTCAACTATTTACCACAAAAATCACGCTATATTTGAAGTAATACAAGATTTTTTATTCAATCAACACCCTTTTAATTACGCAATTTACAATTAGTAATGGCTAGTGCAAACTAATAAGGTATAACATACAATCTCAGGTATGTACAATGCAAGACTACCATACTTAGCAATCTAGTTTCTATTACACCGACCATATGTTAACCAACGACATTCATTCAGCATTGAAAGCACGTGCATCGTTAGCGGGACTGAGGGGAAGACGCGTCCAGTCCAGAAAAGAATATTTTTTGTATGTAAGATATTTGGGTATTATACAGAATGCCCTCGCCCCGCCCACAATAACTCTGTTGGGATGCTTATGATTGAAGTTTGGGAGTACTTACCTCTTGTATGATGCAGGTCCGGCTGATGAGGGCCCATCCTTTTTACTTCCGTTCGTTCTGCTTCGCTCATTCGCGAAAATGAAGTTTCTTTCAAACTCCTAACAGTATTCATAGTGTATAAAACACAACACTACACTACACACACACGCACGTCTGAAAGCCAATGCACATAAATTCACCCAACCGCTTGCCAATAGATATCGCGCTCTCAACAGTCGACACCACTCTAACCGCATTTTGCCGTTTGCCGCCAAAAAGCATAGGTTTTTTTTATTGCCCCGCAAAACGAACGGAACTTGACCTTTCCAAAAATAACGTGTTCCCTTGCAGTTCTCCTACAGCAACAGTGTTGCCAACAATTGAAACGCAGAAGTTGCTAAATCTTCAACATGCGCTAAAAGTTGCTGAATCAGATTTACAGGTGAAAAATGCAAAATATATTTTTAAAAAGTGCTGTAAAGAACAACTTACATCAGGTTTATTCCAACCAATAGATTAAATTTCAATGTTTGTGCGTTTATATGTAAGTAGATAGTAAATATGCCTTTGAGCACAGTTTTGATTTCTTGACCAAACGACCACAAAAAGTTGAAAAACTCACTTTCTCTCCCTGTTCCGCGCCTTATTTATTGCGCTGACGATGTTTCACGGGCGCAGAAAAGCAGTGATGAGTGAAAGATGAGCTCTCATCCTCTCATCCTCTCATCTTCTCATCTTCTCATCTTCTCATCTTCTCATCTTCTCATCCTCCAAAATGTTTGTAGATCGTGACCTTTGTAAACCTCTCTCTCGAGAACGATGTGCCACACACACACACACACATACACACATACACACATACACTCATTTTCTCTCCACGTTCCGTGCCTCATTTATTACGCTGGCGATGTTTCAGGGCGCAGAAAAGCAGTGATGAGTGAAAGATGAGCTCTCATCTTCTCATCTTCTTATTCTCTTATTTTTGAAGGACCAAATGTTTGTAGATCGTGACCTTTGTAAACCTCTCTCTCGGGAACGATGTGGCACACACATACACACGCGCGCGCGTGTATCATTTTCTCTCCCTGTTCCGCGCCTCATTTATTGCGCTGACGATGTTTCACGGGCGCAGAAAAGCAGTGATGAGTGAAAGATGAGCTCTCATCCTCTCATCCTCTCATCTTCTCATCCTCTCATCCTCTCATCTTCTCATCCTCTCATCCTCTCATCTTCTTATTCTCTCCACCTTCAGAATATTGTCGTCAACATTAGAGATGAAGTTGGAGTGCTGGAATCAACGGGAACAAATATTTATATATCGTGACCTTCGTAAAGCTCTCTCTTGGGGGAAGGATGTGGCATATACACACGCGCGCGCGTGCGCGTATGCCTTT
Organism: Lepisma saccharinum; assembly: GCF_977018435.1. Lineage (NCBI taxonomy): Eukaryota > Metazoa > Arthropoda > Insecta > Zygentoma > Lepismatidae > Lepisma > Lepisma saccharinum. The sequence goes on from NC_139258.1 coordinate 16,736,474, forward strand.
TATTATTTCCGTATTGTAACACAAACAAACAAACAAAATAATAATTGTTGTTTTTTAGGATACCTGGCCCCTATAACCTCGCCAGGGTGCGTGGTGCCCAACCAAAAAGTAAAAAAAGGTTCTCTAACGGCTGCGGTTATAGATTACCGCACCTCTGTAGAGTTTCACGTGTTTTTTTTTCCCCCAAACTTCCATGAAACCCTACAGAGGACCTCCGTAATGCATGCAACGTGTACTAACGACTCTAGTGTTATTTTGATGTTGTAATATTTTTGGATATAGAGTTTTATTGTGAGATATAGATAAAAATAATTATGTTTATTATAATATTTTCTTGATGAAGATGGAGAATGTATGTGTGTGTGTTACAAATAAAGTTGCATGCTTTTTCTAGTGTGTGTGTATGTGTTTTTGATGTTTCGACAGCATCTGAAACGATAAAAAAAGAAATTTTATTGTTAATTTTCTTGTGTAAAAACAACAACAAATTTTTGTGCAAATTTTCTGATTTGTCTCGTGCTATAGTGCAAAAAAGATATTGTAACTGATAACTAATGAAATTGATATTTGTAACTGATCTGAACTAGTGAAATTCGTATTGTGCCATTGTAACTGATTGTGCTAGTACAAAAAATTTCTTATTGTGCAAGAAAAGATGTTAAAAACTTGTTAAAACTGCTCTGTGACCCTCTCGTTCTTTAGGTCGTAGGCGAAGGACTTCTCTGCAATCAGGATGACACTGCATAGGGTATCCTCGGGCAAGGCATCGTGGAACTCGCAGACGATCTTGATGTTGGTTCGATCGTTGACCACCACCTGCTTCCTCTTAGATGTGTTGATGACGGTCATGGGTCTCCGTGCTTTGAACTCGCTGGGCGTGTAGTACATGTCCACGCTCCCCTCGGTCACGCGTTTGTAAGCCGAAAACGCTTCGTAAAGTTTGAGGTAATCGTTTTTGGTCACGTCGAGGTTGTAATTCTCGCGCGGGAACACTTCGTTGCGTCCATTCTTCAGATAAACGTTCTTGATCTTGCAGTCGTCGAACTTGCTGGAATCTTTTTCCTGATTCTTGTCCCTCCCGGTCTGAAAAAGCACTACGACGAAATCTGGCATGTCGAACTGTATGTTGTTGAACTGCGTCGTCAAGTCGAATTCCATGTGACTTCCGGACGCTATTTTTTGCACGCACTGGTAACCGTGAAAGTGAATCGGTACCTGCGGACTTTTCAAGATCTCCGCTTTGTACTTGAGGGCGTAGTTCGTTTCGTATTCCACCACCGGCATTCTCAATTCCATGCTCCGGATGACGCACTTGGCTGCTTCGGGTAAAGTGTTGGCTATCGGCGTGGTGCCGTCCGGACCCAAAGTAGCGTATCGCATCAGTGCGTCGTTGTCGTTGGCCGCTCTTCGAAACGTGACCCTCAGTCCTCCCTTCCACATGATATCCTTGTAGTCCGAGAAGAATCCTGGAAGCAGACGCATGGGAAAGAGCACCGTGTGACTTCTCGTCGATATTTTGGTCCCGGCTTCGAATCCTCCCGCCTGATAGTACGCTGCGTCCGTTTTGGATAATTTCAACGTTCCCACTGCCGTCGACGTGATGCCTGGATAGTCTATTCTGTCGATGACGGTGTTGTGTTTCCTCACCTCCACCTGCGAGAACAGGTGAGGCACGAAGTTGTCCACGAGTATCAAGTTTGCTGCTGCGGGAAACGCGTCTCCGCTTTCCTTCTTCACCACGTCGAATTGAAGGTAGAGGTCCGCTCTGTGAGGATGAATGAACCCGTCGCCTACGTCCACGTCGTATTCGATCTCCCTGTTCGCTTCGTTCAGATTGGCGAACGTGCGACGGTTGGGAGGGAAAGATTGCAATTCGTAACTTTCGATTTGCTCCATTTTCACTATGTATGGTTATTTATTATATGTTGATCTCCACGATGGCAGTAGTTGTTGCACCTGCGAAATCCACCACGTCTCCTTTCTCGTTCGTCACCACCAACTCTATGTCGTCTATGCGGTTGCGACATACTGGAAAATAGATCGGCGAAGAGGGCGTGTAGATGATCGGTTCCATGAATTCGGAACTTGGTTTGAAAGTGGCTATAATTCCCGTCTGCTTGTGACTTCCTAATCCGTCCGAGGATTTCGTGATCATACCTTCGGCCACGTTACAGTGTACGTTCAGAGTCTCTATGGCCAAAAATTTAGGAATGTTTGTTGCCGTGTGCTTGATGCCAGCTTCGAGTTTTGTGTTGTTCTCGAAACCTAAAAGTTCTCCCATGGTGCCCAGGTCCACGGTCTCCGTCGCGGATAGGATTTCCACTCTGTGCGTGACCGAATTTTGAGAAAGGTATGTGCCTTTGGGTAATTGAGCTTGCAAAGTGGAAAGATTGTATTGTCCTGGCGTGACGACGATGTGTTCGCTTCCGACGCTAATTTTGTTGTTGTGCTGCGTAACATTGGGTATGAGGTACATGCTGTAGAATGCACGCAGAGCCATGGATTTAGGATAGACGATGTCGTCGTGCAGCGTGAGTTTCAAGATTGAAGATTCGCTCGTGAGATGGAACACGCCCATCCTAGTGATGCTGTTTGAGGTTCCACAATGCTTTCTGGAAATCTTCGACCGTAGGGTTATTTATTTTAGAGAGAAACACGAGCACGAAGAGGCAGAGATGACCGCAGTTCACGTCTCCGAAATCTTGAATGCGTTCGTCGTTGTAGTATATGGAGGTTTTGTTCGTTTTCAGATAATGAACTAAATTTGTAGGTGGAACACCTCCGAAAGAATCGAAAACGAATGCTTTATCATTATTGTTTTTGTGGTAACATATCCAATGCGTGCCTGGATTTTCTTGACCGTCCAAGTTGACTACTCCGCATTCTCTTCTTTTAACGCTTGAAGGTAACGAGTCGGACATGAAAACTCCTCTGAAGTGTTTGATTTGTAACGGTCCGATCAGAGATTCAATGTCTCGGTTGGTGAGTGCTTCTGTTTCTTTTTTTTAAACTTTTTCATCACGCCCTTCCCTTTCTTCTCCATGGCCAGGTTGTGACGTTTCTGTTCTTCCAACTCGGCCTTGTTCTTCTTCGAGTCGATGACGGTTTTCGCGATGGCGGCACTTCCACCGGCCAAACTTCCCACGGCCCCCAATGCTGCCAGGATGGCGGGGATGCTGAATATGAAACCTCCGATCTTTTGCTGTTTCCGCGAACGCTGCAATCTTTTCAATTGAGGTGTGCTGAGCAGTAATTTCATTCCGTGTCCTTTCGACAAGCAAGAACGTTTCTTCTCGCGTTGTTTCTTGGTGAGTAACCCATCGAGGGCACCTAGATTTTTTAGATTCGAATATGGTATCTGGTACACGACACCCTTGGGCTTCATGTTGATGCTCTATGTGTTATTTTCACGGTATGTTATTTATATATATATTCTGAGATTTTTTCTTGTGTAGTTTTTTTACGGTATGTTATTTATATATTTTCAAGGGCTCGCAGTCGTTACACAAATTCTATTATGTGCTTCGTTTTCTTGCCAAGAAGTTCCTTTGTCCCCTTGTACACGATTCGAGTTTTGTTCTCGATTAAAATAGATAGCTTCTCGTCGGATAACATGTTAGCGTATCGATCTGGTAAAAATAGACTGTATTGTGCGTTGAGCAACAGGCATACCTTGGGACCATACTGGGTAGAAACGATTGAACCGGAAGTTATCGTGTGAGGTTTGTCGACTTCCAATTCCTGAATTTTTACATACTCGACTGACAAATTTAGCATTTGTTTTAATGCTTGGAGATCACTCATTTTTTCAGTCGTCATATCAAAGAAAAATTTCAGAGTGTTAGAGAGAAATTTAATTGTTTTTTCACGATGTGTGTTATTTATATATACTTTTTTTCATGAGATTTTTGTATCGAAGATTTTTGTGTGTGTGTTAGAGGAAGAAAGTCCGTGCTTCCGAAAACGCAATGATGAGCGTAATGATATCTTCCGTCTCCTGCTTAGACTTACACCAATCTACTGTGTACCGTCTTCTTCCCTGCCTTGCCTCGTGCAATTCATCTAACCTATCGTTTAATTTTTCCCCTGCGGCCAAAAGCAGAATGTTGAGATCACCGCACCTCAGGCCGCTGATCTCCCGAAGATGGTCCTTGAGAACTATTTCGCATCCCATGTGAAATGCCGGCGTCGTTTTAGCTATGATCACAAGTTTATTAACATCTCCGTTAACTACCTTTTTGAATATTTTAGATAGTAGTTCGTGCGGCAAATCAGTTATGCGAGACATGTTGTTTTTTTTACTGTATGTTATTTATATACCCCACCCCAATTTTTGTTTCGTGTTCATGGCGATGGTGGTACCCAGTGCGGCGACCCGTTCACCCAGCGATGCGTCTCTGCTCACGAATCTTTCGAAAGCTGCGTGCTCTAACTTTCTGTCTGCTTCGTGACGTGCGTCCAGATCCGTCTGCGTGGTGTTGTAGGCGATGTCGTGATCTTTGCATGCGGCGTCCAACGGATTCACACCCTTGTCTCCTCTCTCCAATCTTTTCTCGAGTTTGGTACCCGGTCCGCAGTACTGGTAGCCAGGTAGATGCATCTCGAAAGGTAACTTGTTGATGATGTCGTTCACAAGTCCCTTTCCTTCGGCCACGTTCCAAAATTTCGGAGGCAGTGTGTTGATGATTTTGATTAGGTAACCTATGCCCTTGTCGTCGTTAACGATGAAGTTGGAAAGTTTCGTGCTGATCATGTCCACGATGCCAACCTTCTCGTTGTAGAAATTACGGTTGCCTGCATTCTCCTCGCCGGCTATCACCAACAATCGGTCCACGAGTTTCCTCACGTCGTCCACCCAAACGAATTCTTTGGGTAACGTGTTGTAGCGTTTGACGCCGCTGCCTGTTTTGACCTGGTTCCAAATCGGTTTGATGAGATTCCTGTACTTCTCGCCGCTGCTCGATTTCACCCTATTCTGCGAGGCGTCGTTGTTCTGGTACAAGGCATCCGTCATGATCAGAATTTCCTTGTAACTTTGGTAATCTTCGTCGGTGTAATCTTTCGGCTGCTTTTTGGCAACGAGTTCCCACAGTCCCACCGTACCCGGATACCTGTTCCAACTATCCTTGTCGCCTAAATTGACTTTAGTGTCGTTGCCTTCGAAGGTCACCTTCGATTTCCCAATCTTCCACACCACACCGCCGCCTTCGCTGGTTTCCATGCTGGGATACAATCCGAACACTTCATCCTTGTCGAATTTCCCTGTACTCAGGTAGTCTCGTGCCAAAGGTCCCAACTCGATTTTATCCGAAGACGACGACGTGCTGCCTATGGCTCGACGTCGTGCCGGTGCATCCTTCAGTTCGAACGGCGTCGAAGGAATGCTTGAAATGGGCGTGGGTACGGCGTAACTTTTAGCTGCGAGCGGTACGAGTTCATTAATCAAATTTTTATTTTGTTCCGTGACACTTTTAATTTCTTTACCTAGACCGCTGATGGCATCGATCACAGGTTGATCCTGACGTTTCTTCTCTTCGTAGAATCCGCGATTCTCGGATTTCCAACCTTTGAAGCGTTTCGCGAGGTAATCGCGAAGCTTGAGATTTTCGTCTTCAATTTTTCGTTTCGTCATGACGTTATTTATACACGTCGTTTCTCACAACGTTGCAACGTTTAGAAAGTCGTTGATTTTGTTTCTGTATTTTCCATCGTTGGGTTTCCTCGTCATGTCGATCGTCGCGAATCCGAAATCGTCACCGTTCCAGCAAGTAGAGCAGCAGCATTCCAAAAATTGATTGTAGTTCATGTCTCCGCCTACGTAGTCATCGTACGCGTGCTTGAGGTTGGTGTGATCTTGACGAAACAAACATATGAAATTAGCGTTGTCGCGTACTAACTGTTTTGGAACTTTGGAAAACGTTTGAGCTAGGTAAAAGCAATCCATTCCTTTGTGACGACCTTGCGTGAAAAAGTTGCGAATTTCATTTTGATTTTCCAGGATGACATCGTCGAACACAACGACCGAATTTTCACGACAATCGTCGAGTGGTTTTATTTCCGAGGCGAACGTTGCAATGTCCAGACCATCGTACAGTTTCATCAGTTGCTGGTATTTGGATTGCTCCAAACTTTTCGAGAACACGTACAGGTGCCTGTTCTTCCAATCTAGCCAATTTGGTGCGAGGAGAAAATTGTCCACGAGCAGTGTCGTTTTCCCACACCCCGAAGGACCTACGATCAGACAGCGGATGTTGTCGGGGAGCAACTCGCCGTTCTTTTTTTTTCTCGTTTGACTTTCCGAATCAGGTAAACGTTTCACAACATTCCACGTACTCATAGAATCACTTCGTTTGAATCGATCCAACATGTTTCCGGAAGTCCCAGCCATTTCACCAAAAGTTTGTTGCCTCTCTTGCGCAAAACTTTTTCGATAAGGTACGTGTCGGGGTATTTAGTTTTAGAGAGTTCCTCCTCGTAGAAGCGCCCCAATAAAATTTCACCGCCACTGTCCTTTATTATATACGTGTGACGGTTCCCGGGTAGAACTCGAACCACGGTAAAAAGTTCAGTGCTCCAGTTTCGTGTGAAACCCCTGTCGAACGTTCGCTTCAATTTACTAACCCTCACCTGTTCTCCAATTTTGTATTTAGCTTTTTTTGTCGTGGGCGTGTACTTTGGACAGTAAACGCTAGAAATTAAACGTTGCTCGTCAGACTTGGTAACGTCAGCTGGCTTCATGCCTATCGTTCCGTGCCGTGTGTGATTATAGTCGTTAACGAGTTCCGGAAGAATAGTGACCCACTTGTAGCTTCCCTGAAGCGTGAAGCGTGACCACATGCGCGATTTCAGAGTGCGATTGAATCTTTCCACAATGCTGGCCTTGACGTCACTGAAGGTCGAGTAATGTTGAACGTTGTGTTTCCGAATAAACTTTTGGAATACGGCGTTGTAAAATTCCTTCCCTTTGTCCGTGTGCAGAAACCGAGGTTGTCTGCCGCCGCTTTCGCGAAAAATTGTCTTGAATGCTTCCGTGACGCACGTTCCTGTTTTCGCCTTCAAAGGTAGAGCCCATGCGAATTTCGAAAATGTGTCTATGACGGTGAGGAGGTACTTGTTGCCCTTGTTCAATTTATGTACGTTTTTTAACTTGCCGCTACTCATTTCGACGAGGTCGCTTTCCCAGAGGTCGTCGATTCCCTTGGTTACCACAGCCAAACGTTCGTAGTTACGGCGTGCAGGTTTATGCAATTCTTGGACGATGGCTTGCCTTGACATTTTTTCTTAGAGATTACGTTTCAAGAGAAGCACAAGCGTGATGGGATTCAAAGAGGGTGGCACTTCGCTCGTGTTTTGAACGATCAGCTTATCGCCGGCACTCACGTCGAAAACGGTGAGATCTTCGTCTTCGTGTATTTCATATATGTTGCGCGTTTCGTTCCAACGCGCCAGAGGAATGTTTCCTGCTTTCTGGACACCACGATTCGATATCAAAGTCATGGTGGGAACGCTAGCTTTTCTGCCGTGAGACCAGTACGAAAATTCGTTTATCTGAATCGTGCCATCGAGGAGAAACTTGTAGTACGGATGATAAGGATGCAGCATGTACAGTTTGTTACCTTCGACGAAGGTGGAGATTCTCTGTTGATTGGGAACGCTGTTGATTTCGATGGCTTGCAGAGAATGCAGTTTAGCGAATTTAGTATCGACGCTAACAAGGTTGCTGTGAAGCTGACCCAGTGTGTTTTGTACGGGCACCAAATGCTCGACTATGGTATCCGTTACGGTAGAAAATGACGGTTTGATTTTCACTTCCACGTTCAACTGCTTGTAGCTTTCGTTGAGTTCTTGCAACTTGGCACCGAAAGAGGCCAGCGTCGATTCCTGCGTTGATTCCAGCACTCCAACTTGATCTCTGATGTTGACGACAATGTTCTGAAGGTTCTCGATTTGATTCAATTTCGAGCTCTTTTCGGTAAGATCGTTCACGATGATTCGCATCTCTGTAAACTGCGTGTGAAGGTCGGCAACGCTCTGCGAAGTGGGCAGCGTCGACACCAGCGAAGCAAGTTCGTCTCGAATCTGTTCCACGTTCGCTGTTTCCGTTTCTAGTCGTTTCAGCATACGTGATATGTTCCTTTTCAAAGCGTGTAATTCTTTGGAGGTGGGGAGATTGGCCACTTTACTCTCGAGATCGCTCAACGAACTTTTGATGTCACTCGAATCGGATAGTGCCGTCACCGCCGTATTCAATTTTTCCAAATCTTCGCTTGAAGGCACGCTCGTTCGTAACGATTCCAAGTCACCCTGTATGTTGTCCAGTACGTGATGAAAATGAGTAAGATTGGATTCGACGTTCAAATTTTCCAAATATTGGATCTTCTGCTGAACCGTGCTTAACGTGTCCTGAATACTCGTCAACACACTTGCTTCAGCGTGAATATTTCTAATTTCTTCGTTAATCAACTCCAGAGACGCCTGAAGCGTAGCGATGGTGGTTTGAATGTGTTCGAAATCTTGATAAGCCTCCAGTTGAATTTTTATGTTCGCGACGCTTTTACCGATGACCTGCAGTTCGTCCGACGATGGTAGGTTCGTCATTGTATCTTCCAAAGTCTGCAACTTGGATTTGATTTCTTCCAACGTGCTGGTGAATTCTTCTTGTAATTTAGAAACAACGACCTGCAAGCGTTCTACATCAATATCATTCACGACGGTTTGAAGTTCAGAGAAATTATTTTCTATTGCGGAAGTTCGCTCTTCGATTTCGAGTTTCAATTTTTCCAAATCTTCATTTTTCGATTGAATTTGCTGTAATTTGGCCAAATCATTTTGAAGCGAATCCACGCTCAACTGTATATTTTGAACGCTGTCGTAAGAAGGTACGTCGACATAATTTTTTATCAGCGTTTTCAGTTCGGAATCGATTTTCAGAATGGGGTCGAGACATTGCGTTTGGAGCGTAGCGATTTCCGACTCTAAACTTTTGTTTAAGGTTTCCTGCAAAGCGATCAAATCGGTCCTCAACTTCTTAACTCGAATGTCCAACATGAGAATCTCTTCTGCATGGTCCACACGCTTGGTGTTGCCGAAAATGTCGTTAGGCATTTTTGGTTAACGGTTATTTATAATAGGATAGACGATTCGTAATTCTACGAAGAGAGGAATAAGTTTGTCGTAATCTCCGAGGAGTTCCATGTAAAGATAATCTCCTGCGGACACATCGTACGTAATGTTAGAAAGCATCTTGTCGTGCTTGATTCGAAAAATGTTCTTGCCGGTAGAAATTTTGATTTCGCCTGCGTTTTCCGGATTCACGGTGATTTGAAGTTTCCCGTCGATCGGAATTTCATAGAAATGTAAATTGTTATTGAAGACGTAAAACATCTTGCCCACATCGTCATTCATTTTCGTCCATATACTATTAAGATGTACAATTAGTAGACCATTGAGTTTAGATAACACGGAAGGTAAGAGGTTATTGAAATTTGGTGATGCAGTGTCCATGTTGCTTTGTTTGCGAAAAGCAAAGAGATTATTGTCCTTGTTAGTTATTTAACACGTTGTGCATTTGCCATTCTTCAAAAAACAGATGGAGAAAAAGAGGAGCCCTTGGGCGATGAAAAATAAGAGTTGAATTTAATGAGCCTCGTTTTGGAGCGGGCTTAACAACATAATAACAGCTTGCAACTTTTCATCGCCCGAGGGCCCCTCTTTTCCTCCATCTGTTTTTTGAAGAATGGCAAAAAGACACAGCGGACTTCATGGCTATGGGGTTACAGTTAACACACGTCACATTTATCGCTTCCATTGCAGTGGCCCCACTCTCTCGTGTGGATTTTACAATCGAGAACACGTAACTTGTTGTCTGTTGCATCCAATGCTACTTTGGTTACGCGCGTCGTGTACAAATCATGCAATTTACTTGTAATGCGATGATCGGCGCTGAGTTGCCTTTTACTATGAAAAAGGCATTCCTTGTAGTCTTGCATGCTAAATTTGCTGGTACTTATTTTTCCCACACCCTTCGCTTTCTTGATCTCTTTTTCTTCTGCAATCTTTACACAGTACATTTTGGCACGAAGCCCCGCAAATTCGCTGATGTACTTCCCACCAACTTCATCTTTGAACTTTCCTATGGTCATTTTGTTTTCTGCCGAATGTAAGTGATGGCCTGATGGTAAGTTGCTAAAATCAAACAGATACTTCATCTTAGTCAGATCACGTTCGAGGTTTGGTGTGTTTTGGATTAGAAAAATGAAGCTATCCGTGTCAATGTAACATATTTGGATGTTATCTCCATAAAAAGGTTGAAACTGATCGTAGTACGATTGGTACATGTGCAATTTTGATAGTTCAAGGACAGTGGCACCTATGGCAATCGGCTTGTTGAGCATCACTTGCTTCTTGTTCTTCTCGACGAATACTAGATTCTCGTCGAAAATGGTGAAGTTTTTGAAGTAGGGGGACGCGACGATCTTCTCAAATTTCTTTTCGCCCGTGACCAACGTTGCGTCGATGTAATTACGCACGTTCTCCATCGTCTTGCCGTAGATGGCGTTGTTAAACAGTTTGTACAGATCCTTGTCTGCAGGCGATGTCGATTGCGCTCTGCGGCGCGTGTTCTCGGCTATGTAGGGTTCCAGCCATTTGCTCTGTCGGAACTTCAATCCTCTATGAACTTTCTTCAACTGCAAGCCGTGACTTATGTAAAATTGGAGGAGTCGGTAGTGCAGAATGTAATTCCGCTTGTTCCCCATACTTAGTATTAGTTTTGGCTCCGATGATCCTCCAGGTGGCTTCTCTTTGGTGGGGGCCAGGGCCAATCCGTGATGTTTCTCGTGAAGCCTTTCGGGATAATCGAGATCGACTTCCAAGAAACAGCCCCATTCATTATCTTCGCTCCAGTTGAGAAAATCTTCGCAGAAGAGTTCCTCTTCGGTCATCCACGCGTAGTCGCTGATGGGAAGACACTGGGACATGGAGTGGCCGTACAGGTTGTTGACATCCCAGTAGACAATATAGGTGTTGGGCTTCGATGCATCGTAACCAGGCGTATGAGGATTGTTTGCCCGAGCATGGCGTCGGGGGCATCGTCAGCGCAATAAATGAGGCGCGGAACAGGGAGAGAAAATGATACACGCGCGCGCGTGTGTATGTGTGTGCCACATCGTTCCCGAGAGAGAGGTTTACAAAGGTCACGATCTACAAACATTTGGTCCTTCAAAAATAAGAGAATAAGAAGATGAGAAGATGAGAGCTCATCTTTCACTCATCACTGCTTTTCTGCGCCCTGAAACATCACCAGCGCAATAAATGAGGCGCGGAACGTGGAGAGAAAATGAGTGTATGTGTGTATGTGTGTGTGTGTGTGGCACATCGTTCTCGAGAGAGAGGTTTACAAAGGTCACGATCTACAAACATTTTGGAGGATGAGAAGATGAGAAGATGAGAAGATGAGAAGATGAGAAGATGAGAGGATGAGAGGATGAGAGCTCATCTTTCACTCATCACTGCTTTTCTGCGCCCGTGAAACATCGTCAGCGCAATAAATAAGGCGCGGAACAGGGAGAGAAAGTGAGTTTTTCAACTTTTTGTGGTCGTTTGGTCAAGAAATCAAAACTGTGCTCAAAGGCATATTTACTATCTACTTATGTAGAATAAAAAATTACTTAATTTCAAATGAGATAATTTTATGCATATTTCATTTTAACCTTCTAACTTCAAAGAAGAAAATATTATGTGTAGCAAAAATACATCTCTAGTATTCTGAAAGTTATATTTCGTTCTCCACAATAAGCATATTCTAATAACGTAGAGAATAGTAAAAATAATTTACTAACATCAATTGATAACTGTTTTTGGTAACAGCTATTTAGGCCTAGAACTCCATACTATTCTGAGTATAGTTACCGGAAAAATGCGCGTTCAATTGATGTAAATATAGTCCGCACTTTCCTTTGGAATTTAAGTTGGTGAGAGTTATTTTTCTTTGCATTAAAAACGTCGATTACTAAAAAAAGTTGCATAGTCTGAATGGCCCTTAGACGTACATGCGCATATCATATAAACCTTGAAAGATATTTAACTCCTGCAGATTAGTTTCTAAAGGAAAGTTGTTCGTCACTATTCCGTGAACTTTAGCGCCCACTGGAATTTAAAATCCGCCAGGTTTAGCGATTTCTCACGAAAGTTTGCAACTATGTAGCGCAGACCGTCTCGAGTCCCCCTAGACATGCCTTGTATATGCTGCACTCTGGTGCCGAATGCAAGAAGTATTGGCGCTTGAATCAGGGCTCCCAGCGCCATATGTTCGCACAGCCCAGTGAACATTTTCGCGGTATAGTGGCCAACAGTCCCTTAGCTGTCAGTCTGATGCGACAAGCACAGCAATTGTGTTCAACGCAATCCGTGGAACACCGTGGGAGTCAGTGTTACCAACTATCTAAAAAAGTTATCAGACGTGAAAGACGTCAACTCCGAGTAAATTGTGTGTATATATTCGAACATCAAAGAAATATTTTTTCGAATAAAAATGTGTGCATTTAATATGTATGTAATTTAAAACATATACATGAGTGTTCACGTGCTAATGCGAACATTATCACGCGACGCGCCTGCTTAATAGAGTTATAGTTAAGCCTGAATCACACTGAAATGGATATCCAGTAGGAATGCTCTAGTTGACGCTGGACTGGATACCCATTTGTTAGTTTTCGCCTCACACGGTACTTGTTACACCGTACTTGTCGATAGTCTTTCGTTCCCATAATGGCGGCCGCGCGAGATGTAAACAACGTATCACTTCACACTTTTAAAATACGATAACTATTCAACCGAGAGGAATTTCGCTTCGTATTAAATGGTTTTAGGTAGAGAAGAATGGCGCTGATAAAATACATACTTTGCAACGTTTACTATACACGTATGGAAGAATATTTTAGCTTTTTCAATTGTAAACATGCCTTTCGTGCTGTATGCACTCGGAAACCACAGACAAAAAACGCTACTTTGCAAACTCACAGATTATCTTCACATGGCCAAACTTTGCTCTGATTGGCTGTTCCACAGAATCTAGTCGAAGAAAGTTAGTAGCAATTAGAACATGTCCTATTCCTCAAAACCAGTCAAGCAGTCAGCCAGGCGGCCATGATTTCTACCTAGAAAGTCAGTTCATCGCCAACTAGGGCATTCCAACTAGAAATCCAGTTCCGTGGGATAGGGGCTTTATGTACGGTTGTACCGGTATCTGTCAAAACGTTAATCGCAGAAGAATGTCAGATCACTGAAATAACGAAACTAAACTACCTATATCGGTACACTTGTTACTTCCAGTAAAAATGCCGAGATTGTGGCAGAAGACAATTAAAATCTTTACTAGGTTTCGATAAAAATTCATACGTGAATACAGGGTGTCTCAAAAGTAATAGCGCAAACTGACACAGGTGAAAGTGCACGATAACAGAAGCAAACAAGTCTCAGTAAACATGGTTCTGCAAACGAGCCGTTTTCGAGATAATCGCGAATGTGTGATTGCAAGCCGCCACTTACTTCATTGTTTGTAAACGTCGTCCTAGTTGGTAAAATGCTAATAATGTGTGGTTAGAAGCCGTCACTGATTGGATTTTGTAAACAACGAGTGCTTTACTCCTTCCGCGTTCCGAGGTTTTCTCTTTGCTTACAAATCAGAACATTTCCTAGAGGTAGCGTTGTAATCAAACAGGATGGATACAATCAATACAGAGAATTGTATATGCTTGTGACCAATTCCGAAATGAACCGGAGGTGTTCGAAAGAATTCGAGACTCAATGCGGAATATCGTACAGTATTACATCCAAATGCAAGGGCGACACTTTAAACACCTCCTTTAACAGGTACGAGTGTACAGTAATTGTAACGTGTAACATACTAACGTTTGTTAAAGTAAGTAGAATGTTCAATCAAAGCAATGAGATCTCCAATGGCTTTTCTTACTGTATTATTAGCATTTCACCAAGTAGGACGACGTTTACAAACAATGAAGTCAGTGGCGGCTTGTAATCACACATTCGCAATTATCTCGAAAACGGCTCGTTTGCAGACCCATGTTTACTGAGACTTTTTTGCTTTTATTATTGTGTAATTTCACCTGTGCCAGTTTGCGCTATTACTTATGGAACACCCTGCATGCATGACACATATATTATGAATAAAATACATCTCTTGTGTTATGAGAGTTTGAATGCCACTTAGCTGTTTCACAAGCGAAAAACGCTGTTTTGTTACGCAAAATACTTAAATTGGCATACAATATTAATTGAACATAATATTGTCTAGTATCATAGGGAAAAACATGTAATATTGCATCTTAATGAAGAACGATTTACACTAACAATCAGGGAACTGTAAGGATTCAACTTTATTTATTTTGGAATGCAATTAAAAGCAGCCACAGGATAACATTTTCCAATTACAACAAACATCTTATATGTTTACAACTTAACCAAGATAAGAATGCCCCAGGAAAAATCGTGAACAAAAGTGCAGTCATTTAATTTCTTCTCTTGCTTTTCCTTTTCTCGTGCCTGTGAGCCCTGCGACTACAGCGCCACAAGGGCAATCTTATCTTGGTCACGCTGTAGATTATATAATGTTTCATGGTATTTGGACGCTAATTGAAAGTTTGAAAGCCTGAATTGTCGATGAATAGATGATCATGTATATACAAATAAATTCACCTAATTTTCTTATTTACCCTTGTACAAATATTTGTATTTCATGTGGTATGTTAGTCTTGAATTTATACCTTTGAAAAATATAATGTACTAAACGTCAAAAATTGCTACAACATGGTAGCAATATTACGAACAAAAAACAATTAAAAATGTCTGGCCTAGAATGGTCAACAGTATTATTTCTTTTAGATTTCTAAAATTTAGGAAAAGGACAGCATAATGACAGTAGTGTTTTTATGTTTAATGAAAAAGCTCATTAAGTGTTAAATGTATGACAATCAACATAAAGCTAAACTGTTTTAAGTGTAGCGGAAAATGTATGTGAATAATTCGGAACTAAGACATTTCAGTGAGACCTCTGAAGTGAGTCACCTTATCTGAAGTTGGCTACATGGTTGAAGAAATTTTGTTTGACAATCGACAGCAAAGAATGAAGATTATTCCCTCTCATCCCGACTTGTTTACTATTTAATATGCCAAAGACGGTACATGAGATGTGTTGTTCTACGCCATTTTTGTTAATATGATTTGTTGTTTACTGGCATTGATACGAAACTAGCTTCGAGAACCCGTAAGTACCATAAAGATTGGTGAAGTGAATTAACTACAGATATGGAAGAGAATAGAGAGTTTGAAAACCCATTTGAAGATTACGAGGTTCATCGTGGTAGTGACGTGGTGTACGTGCAGGAGGGAATAATTCGCTTTCAAATGGTACATAAACTTCAAAACTCGGTAGGAAAGCTGCGTGCCACATTAGATGCATCACTCGAGAAACAGAGCGACCCGAATGACTCTACCATCTACACAGGTACAACTGGAATCGTTCTATTGTATTACCTCATTGCTCAAAAGCAAAATAACCCAGCGTTACTGCAAAGAGCATTGAAGATGGTTGAGAAGATTCTGCCAACGTTGCATGGACGAACATTGACTTTCTTGAATGGTGATTGTGGACCCCTGGCTTTGGCAGCTGTTCTGTTCCACAAGAACGGCAACTCCTCAAGGTCAACAGAATTAATCCACAGGTTGACATCTTACGTACCATTCATTGTTGATATGAAATCGAACTTGCCGGACGAGCTTCTGTACGGAAGAGCAGGATATCTTCATGCTCTGTTGTTTGTTAATAAGCATTTGGATAAGGAAGTCATTGATGCTGATACAATCAGACGGGTAGTTACAGCCATACTGAACTCTGGGAAGGCATTAGCGAAATCAGAGAACAAAAGTGCTCCTTTGATGTACAAGTGGGACGGTAGATGTTACATTGGTGCCGCACATGGAATTTCTGGAATATTATACATGCTCCTGCAAGCAAGAAAATACTTGACTGTTACTGAGCTAGATACATTGATCAGACCAACCATAGACTTTTTAATTGGCACACGATTTCCAACATGGAATTTTCCATCCTCTCTTGGCAGTGATGATGACGAGAGAATACACTGGTGCCATGGTGCTCCTGGCATGGTATATCTCTTCGGGTTGGCGTATGAAGTGTATGGTAACAAAGGTTACCTCAAAATTGCTAAAGAATGTGGAGAAGTGGTGTGGAAGCGAGGTTTGCTGAAAAAAGGTCACGGCATCTGCCACGGAGTAGCTGGAAATGCTTACACTTTTGTGTACCTTTACCAGTTGACGGACGACACCAAGCACCTTCACAGAGCACTCAAGTTTGCCGACTGGTGCACAGCTTACGAAGAACACAAGTGCCGAACACCAGACCATCCTATATCACTGTTTGAAGGACTTGCTGGAACAATATACATGATGGTAGATTTGCAAGAACCACGTGAGGCAAAGTTCCCCTCATTCAACTTATGAAACTTTTAGCATATTTAGTCACGCAGAGCTTTCTGTATGTGTAACATTACATTTCAACCTAACCTCCTCTCATGGACGGACCATGATTGCCAATAATTTCTGTTTATCCATTACGTTTGTTGTGATCTTCAAAAATTCAAATAATGTTCATACTGCAATGAACTTAAACACGCATGTGTTAGGAATGATCTTCTGAACTTCGTGAAGTGCAAAGCATAGAACAATAAAATTGATAATACTAATGTGTGTTATCCTGATTTGATTTGCTTTATTTTGCTTCGCTTTTTGTGCCACTTTTGGCTAATTTGTGAAGACGGGAATGGGTGATGATATGATGAATGGACACTCACAAACTTCCATGCCCAAGCCGGGATTCGATTAGCGCGATGTGCTAACCACTCCGCCACGGGGGCCGGCTGTTTGCCAGCATTGATAATGTTGAAAGTACGCTTTAACAGTTAGTTTTTAACTGTCTATGTGTCTGTACACGAGAAATTCAATCGCATTTTAGAGGGAGATCATTATTATATACCTAGGTATATTATTCAAGCTAATTATTATTGAAAGCTTTTTGAGTTTCAAGTTAATGAATTATTCTTCATACATAAAATATATTTTAAAACTAGAATTTAAATTTGTGCATGAACTAATTCAACTAAGGTTATTTCATTCAACTAGAATTCAGAAAAATGTGGAAAATACACTAAAAGAATAAGCCACATGGACAAATATAGTAATCATAAGTTTAAAACATGAAAAGAATACCTATATTTTCCTTTCAAAAATCTTCATCCCAAAGGTTCTTTAATGTAGAGAGCGGAAGGGATGATTGAATCTCCCTCACCCGATATATACAACTAACAATTTGTATTTTTCGCAATTTTTGGCTAATGGACATTTCTACTATGTTTACATAATTTTTAAATTTTGTATCATCGTTAAACCAGCTTTGCGAGGCCTTTCGAGTTTGCATTATTAAACATAGCTTTCAAAGATCGTTCTTGCCGCTTGTCCACAAATCTCACGAAAACACTTGTTCAGTGGGGCATTATTAGTTCCAGGTATGGCAGGGGAAAATTTCGGGGAGGGGGCTTTGCCAGAAATCTTCAGGAGGAGTCAGGCATTGATAAAATTTGAGTAATGAATATAATAACAACAATGATATTTTATTAATAAATTAATAAAAATATCACACTAATTTTATCCCATATTATTATTATTATTGCTGTTATTCTCTCATTGGGTTCTGTTTTGTGTACTAAATTTATCGATCTAATGCTGTTTTTACTTTGCTAATTCTGTTCAAATACTAACTAACTGGACTTTATTTCTCTTATTAACAATATAAATAACAAATTTTCTGCTAAATAAACATACCCTAGGTCTGTGGACGGGTCGATTCTCCTGTCCCGATGCTCATAATTATTCTTATATACTTAACAAACAGTATTATATACAGTCACTATGTACTACACAAGTATGCGTTTCATGGGACTGCAAATAGGTTAAATGCATACACCGCTGGGTGGAGGGTGGTGAACATAACGCAGAGTTGTTAATGGTCTAGGAATTTAAAATAAATTCAATTCCGGTCCAGGAGAGAAAATCAGGAAGCGTAAATGGGTTCTGGACCGTAAAGAACCTTTATATCTGTTCAATTTGGTTCAGAAACCACTGTTTTCCCCTGCTGAATTTAAATACGATCCAAGAACATTTTTCTTTTTTTTTCAGGATGAATTTTAATGCGGTCCAGGAACCTTTTTTTCTGGATGTTCTTAATAGGGTTCAAGTTCCGTATTGAAATGAAACAAAACGCAACTTGTACCGAATTTGAATTGTGCGAGAAAAAAGGTTTCGGTCATGCAGCGGGAACCAATAGAACCCATTAGAATATATGGGTTTCTGGAGCTTTAACAACCCTGACATAACGTGCTACAAAGCTGGAGGTCCTAGGTTTGAGCTCTCTTCAACCGAGATTAAAACCTTGTTATCAAACAGGAATTTAAAAGTCGGAAAGGATATTTGGGACAATCATAAGGGAATTTTCAGTCTGAACCAGAAACAACACCGGAAATGAAGGGGTCGGGCTGCGACAGTGACGTGCCCAGGATTTTCGAAAGGGAGGGGTTATGTATACTTTTTCTAGTCAGCCCTCATCTTGTCATATTGTAACTAGTGCACTCACGGTCCCCGAAATGACGTGTCAATCATACCCCGGCACGGGGCCAAACGTCGTTATGTGTACGGGAAACCGGTCGTGAATCTCACGGTCCAGGTTTTCAAGTTCGGTACTGAGACGGTCGTTTATTGTCATACTATTGCGAGGAGGGGATAAATACCTTGAAATGTTACACTGCTTGGTTTATCTTTGATATGTAGATTCGAACAATCATAACACACTAATAGCATAATATCTGGTACCTGAAAAAACGTCAAATAACAACACTGACGAACGGTAAAAAGTGAATATATATTGTAACAACAAAAAAACATTGCAATCAACAACTGTTTACAAAGCCTCCTCAAACGCTCACTCATTCACTCTTTCTCTTTTTCACACCTCTGAGGTATTTTTACATGTGAAGTATGGATACAAATCATAGATCTCATTAACATATCATTCCTTTTAATTTTTAAACCTTTATGTGAATTTAGGGCATTTGTCTGCCAGCTCCTGTGCTCTTTTAAATTAACTTAAGTGCCAGCCCTCGGAAAGCGGTTCACTAAGACAATTGGGTCGCCGTGATTAAATCTTTCGTTCGAATGAACGTATGCATCCAGTCGTAAGCACGACATTATACAAGTTTCTCGGACGGGGATAATACACATAAGTCTCTCTTGTCCAATGAGAACAACTACACAATTACATAGTGATGCAAAAACTTAATAGGCTCCAGCTGCCGGAAATACACAAATCATTCGTCGGCGCGAACAAAAATTACATCAAAAACCACTATGCAACAAATAATACTACTTCATGCTCACGACCTTGCAATATAAAAATTACGCTTTCCACAATTAAAAAGGACTCATCAGTCAACTATTGACAAATTAAATGGCGCGACGGGGCGGTCAGTTACACACAAAAAAATGGAGCACACTTTGACAATTTACACTAAATATTAAAGAAATGAAATGGAGCTTCTAACTCTGAATGCAGACAATTAAATTAGAACATCTGAACATGAAATAACCCTTTTTTATAACAATATTAAAAAAATATCAGACACGGGGGTTAGGTTCGGGGTTCCTGAGTCACTTTGCAAATAAGTGAGACTTCGGCGTTAACAGTACGGTGTTGATACTAACGATGCACGTTTACATGGCCATAGACCCTCTGAAGAATACTATACCGGACTCTGCTACATTGCGTGGTCATTCATCTCTCCTGGACGCGGGACTTGCACATGGTTCCTTTGTGGCGAAATTGTTCTCCGAGGTCGATCGCGACGAAGAATAATTGCGACGATATGGTGTACTTGCACCTCCTTAGCACTTCGGGCATTCCTCTTGTCACTAGCGTCGGGTGTACGTGGTCACGCGCCGGTCCGGAATCTCTCTAGTGTCGGGCATCAATTGGGCGTCGATCTGCAATCATCTCTCTCTGGTAACGGGCTTCGATTGGGCGTCGTTCTGGAGTCGTCCTTCTCTCTCTCTCTCTCTCTCTCTGGTAACGGGCTTCAGTTGGAAGGTCGATCTGGAGTCGTCCTTCTCTCTCTCTCTCCGGTAACGTGCTTCGGTTGGAACGTCGATCTGGAAACGTCCTTCGGGCTTTGGGCAGTGGTTGGTTTTGGCGTCGTCTGGCTGGCTTCTGCATCGTTGCAGGCGTCAGGGGAGTCGACGGACTCCCTTCTCTATCTCTTTTAGCCGCCCATAATTACGTAGTCCACGCTTGGCAAAAACAAGTCACCGCGTAATACTTTACCAAAATACGGCGCACACTGGTAACTCTCTATCTGCAATTCGCTCACGGTACGTAAGGAAACAAAGTTCACGGACACAAAACAATAATCACGCGAGAGCGTAGCGCGGAGATGCTCTCTCTATGAAATCTGGGTAAAAACTGGGTCTGGAATGGTAGTACCGCATATTTATAAGAGATTCAAATTCGTCCGTTGAAAAGCACGCTCAAGGTGGCTTGGCTTCGCTTTCCGAGGGGGTGGAAATGATCTCTGTCCATTGTCTTGAAACGCGCGGTCGGCAGCGCGTCTTCGATCCTTGCAGGCTTGGGCTCCAGCTGGTTTTCCTGGTCAACCGTGAAGAATGGGTTTGCTCACCCGCTGCGACTCAAGCCCGGTCTCGACGAAAATAATCTTTTCTTTTCTCCGTGTTGGTGCAAATATGTAATTTTCTAAGCGGCGGTTGTCACTCAGGAAAAACCCGTCTCCCAACTCCCGACGTCTGACTTGGATACAAATTTATCCACAAAATAAAGAACCTCACACTTTTATATTTGAACATAAAATGAATCAATAAACAAAAACAATTTATATCGAACTGCGTTTCACATGTCACTAGATACCGTGACAATATTTTCCTACCTTTGACTTTCTTTTTTGAGGAATACTGGGCGAAAGAGGGGGGTTGTAACTCCCATCAACCTTCCTTTGGGCACGCCACTGGGCTGCGATTCAGAGAATGAAACCTGTTTTGCACAAGTTTCTGAATTACAAATGTTTGAAAATTCTACCTCAATGCATTTTTTAAAGCTTTGATTTTTTTAAAATATGAGTTATGGTTTTTGTTTCCGAACTTGCATTAATTCTACATGCATAGAAGTTTCAGGGGGATTGAAACCGCAAACACCCCTTAAATACGACCATGGTTCCAGGAAAACAAAGAAGAAAGTGCCACATAACTGGAGAGGTGCAGACCTCTAATATAAACCGGGCTATAGTCAGATATGAATGACAATGTTAGTATGCCATTGTCTGCAGTAATATTAGTATCTTACTGTGTATGCCGAGAAGACACGGTCACAGAAATAGGACACTTTAGCGTCTTTTCACGTTAAAAAATCGAGATTTAAAAAAAGGAACTTTCCCGGGTAATACAGCACGTCTGATCTGTGGCCTGTCACCTTACCAATAACATGTTATAGAGCAAGTCACTGAGCGGTGATTCCTGCTCCTTCCTTTTCCGCACGAACTACGTCAGTCCCTCCACTTGCTAAATAACTGTGACATTTATGAAATCACGAATATTACTCTTCATTACTTTGCTCCAAAGGTCGCAGAAGGATATCTTGTAAATATTCTAAAACTTGAAAATTTGAGAAGGGCAGGTGCCCCATTGTACCGCAAAGTTACACCTGTGTCAGGCACTGCCTTGAGCACGCTATACTCAGTGGTGACAAGGGAGCAGATGCAATCCTAAACAAGAAAACATATTGTAATTAGATTCACATTTTACTTGGTAATCATGGGTATATTAAATTTATTTAACTGTCACTTCCCTTTAAAAAAGTCCCTGCCTCGGTTGTTCTTGACGCTTCCCCTCCCCTTGCAAATACCTGACGCAGCTAAATGCTAATTTTAGTTTACCAGGGGCACAAGTTTCTGAAAAGGGCAGCTAAAAATACTTTTTTTCTGTCTCTCACAATGCACAGGGAATTGAAAACCAATCTGAACAGACGGAAGTGAACAATGAATAGTCTGTGTTTCCTCACTTTCAACATCTGTGTATGAGTTTTGTGGCGTGGTACCTGTCAACCTATTTTAAGTAATTAAAGGATTTTTGAGGTTAAATCAAAGGATCCTTGCACAGTTTGTTGTACGACAATCTGGAAGTATGGAGGACAAAACAGAATTCGACAATCCATTTGAAGATTATCAAATTCATCGTGACAGTGATGTAATTAACGTCAAAGAAGGTGTACTTCGTCCCGAATTTCAAGAAAAAGTACAGAATTCAGTAACAACTCTACTTAATAGACTGGATTCTTCATTAGAAACACACACTGACCCCAGAGATTGTTCCGTGTATACAGGTACAACAGGAATTGCATTGTTCTATTATTTTGCTGCCAAGAAGCAACATAATCAAGCTTTACTGCAAACAGCACTGCAAATGGTGGAAAAGTGTATACCAACGCTGCATGGTCAAAGATTCAGTTTTCTGAATGGTGATGCTGGTCCTTTGGCTCTAGGTGCAGTTCTTTACCACAATGAAGGCAACTCAGTTAAATCACGCCAATTGGTGGACAGATTGATGTCACATTTACCCAAAGTTCTTGATTTGAAATCGGACTTGCCAGATGAAGTTTTGTATGGAAGAGCAGGATATTTGTATGCCCTTCTGTTTGTTAATAAGTACTTGCAGGAAGACGCGATTGATTCTGGTGCGATAAGGCAAGTAGTTTCAGCTATACTTGAGTCTGGGAATTCCTTAGCAAATTCAGAGCGAAGAAATGTTCCATTGATGTACATGTGGAATGAAAAACATTATTTGGGAGCTGCGCATGGAATTTCGGGAATATTGTACATGTTGCTTCAGGCGAGGAAATATTTGAGTGATGCAGAACTGAACACATTAGTTAAGCCAACTATAGATTACTTGATGGGAATTAGGTTTCCCTCTGGTAATTTTCCATCATCACTTGGAAATAATTCAGATCAAGTGATTCAATGGTGTCATGGTGCACCTGGTATGGTTCAACTTTTCTGTTTGGCGTATGAAGTTTTTGGTGATCAGGCTTACTTAAAGGTAGCAGAGGACTGTGGGGAGGTGGTTTGGAAGAGAGGCTTGTTGCGAAAGGGTTATGGCATTTGCCATGGAGTAGCTGGAAATGCGTATACGTTTTTGTACCTGTATCAGTTGACGAATGACACTAAACATCTTCACAGAGCATCAAAATTTGCCGACTGGTGTACAGCTTACGGCAAACACAAATGCAGGACACCAGATCGCCCACTGTCATTATTTGAAGGACTTGCTGGAACAATCTATATGATGATTGATATACAAGATGCAAGGAATGCAAAATTTCCTGCATATGTTTTGTAAAGTATTTTACCATGGGAGAAGTTTGAGAACTTTTTCGTTCAGTTCAGATATTTTAAAACGTTCAAATACCCAAATTCCAAAATGCTTTTTTTTAAGTTGTTAGCATTGTGAAAACTGTCCTATTCCATATCTAAGACTTGGCGACTACAGAAAGTACATTCAGTTGTAAAACAGCCACATCAGTTACACGTTAGTACTGAATTATCAAAAACAAAAGAAAGCGTAAATGTTTAATCATCTTTATCTTTCCAGGCTTAAATCTTCATGCATATTTTGAACATTAGAATTTATTGTTGCAAGATGTCAATTTGTACTTTGTGCAATAATCTTTTAGTTGTTTTGCAACTTTATCTGAAACTAAAATATATGAAAAGTCAACAGTGCATTCCAATTCTATATCGCAATATTACATGTAAACTTTCAATACACATTAAATTACTGTAGAAATGAATCACCGTTGTTGTGCAATGTAGATAGATACCAGGGAAGGGAAATAGCAAATATTTCGACGATTTGGTACTTTAGTATTATACGGACTACCTCATTTGTCTATGTGACTAGGAATGCTTATGAGGTTAGGTTAGGTTCCATTAGCATAAATACAATGAAAAATTATTATTTAGCCTATATTTATGCTAATGGCACCTAACCTAACCTCGTAAGTATTCCTCGTCATGTAGACAAATGAGGTAGTTCGGTTAATACTAAAATACCAACGATTTTACAAGAACTCTTGGTGCATAGGCATCCCATCATATGTTTATAAATGAAGTACAAAATATTGGTCTACCTTTCGGGAATTAGATGGAACTAACTTTCCTTCGCACACAACCTATAAAAATTATGATCTTCTTTTTGACAGTGGCATATTTAAGGGGAGGGTACCAGATTTGAAATGTTCCCACCCTGGGGGGAGTAGTTTTCTTTCAGGCATAAAGCAAAAATATCTTCTTGCATGAGGATATCGATGATGCTGTTATGGCATTCAATTTTTATTTCTATTTTACATCACTCTTGTTGCAAGAATGAGGATAACTCAAGATTCTTCGTAAAGGTTTGCACTACTATTCATATTCAATACAATTCAATATTCATCAACAAGCAATGGCAATTTCCTATTATACATGTTTCTTTAACATACTTTTACCATTTCTTTCAATTTATCTAATGTTTTAAAGTATTTTAATGAAGATCCAGGTCAACATGTGAGAGGTTGAAACATTGAATTTAAGGAATGATATAATGTGAAAGTACCATATATTTTTTCTTTTTAACTTTTTGTATTGACAGTGTACTATATTTAGAGGCATCAGTAACCTTCCTCATATGTTCTTAAATATTTATCTTGTAGTCTACGGTTATTACAAGCATAAAAATATAGTTTTTCGTTGTGACGCTTCAGGAGAACACATGCTCCCTTTATCAGACATTTATTTTTAGTTTGATTAAAGATACAGGTATAACAATTGTTGGCCCCCACTATGTACTTGGATCCAACATGGCGGCCAAGACATTTTTCTTTATATTTGCCAAGTAGGTGTTGGCAACACTTAGCTTCGAGTGCGCAGCAAGTATGGCTGCAGGACGTCATTTTGTGTCTACAGTTTTCTCTCTTGTCGTCTGTGTGACAGAGAATGTGTAATGTATGTAAACTTATGTGTCTGTCATTAAACATGTAGTTTACATATGGTGAGTGTCCTTTGCAAATTCACCTATCCAACCACCGAAAGTTTTTGGATACAAATCGGAACGGGGCTCGCTCCCCGACATGGTCCTCCATAGCCGGATTTGTGACATTCTGTGAAAGTGATTCTAGTGACTTTGTGTTTTTCTACATGCATATTTGTGAACTGTGACTGTGAGTGTGCATTTGTGTGACAAAGACAGTCTCTGTACAGAACTTCTTATCACACTTTTCGTATTTTCCGTTCGTTAGTTCCTCGCCCGCGAGACGCGAACAAAGAAACTGACGTCATCAAGGCGTGGTGCTGGCCTGAACAAGCATCTTTCGTTACCAGCGTGTAGTGCAATCCGGTTTGCCAATTTTCGGTCGGTTCGCGGTTCGTGAACGCGTAAAAATGGAGCGAATTCTCGCAGCAAAGACAGTGCTAAAACGTGAGATTACGCGTCTCGAGAATCGTGTCAATTCCGGAACTTTAGACAATGCCACGATGTCTTTGTGTGGTGATAAAGCGACGCAACTATCAAGTGACTGCAAACAGTTATTAATCGATCTTGCTGCAAGGGACGCTAGTGACTTCGAAAGGTATGAAGGTGAATTAGGTGTGGAAGAAGACAGACTTGATCAAATTGTCTACAAGCTTCGGTCAGCACAATTAACGGCATCAGGAAGTCTTACATCAGTGACGTCATCCTCACGTGACAGCCCACCCCAGCAACATGTAGGTGAAGTTAAACTACCAAGATTGGAAATTCCTTCCTTCAGCGGATCGCTGGAGGACTGGCTAAGTTTTCATGATTTGTTTAGTGCAAGTGTCGATAAAAACGCGAACTTAAGTGGTGCACAAAAACTTCAGTATTTGAAGGCTTCTCTCAAGGGCGAGGCTGCCTTGCTTATACAATCGTTAGCAGTGACAGATGAAAACTATAAACATGCGTGGGAGTTGCTCAATAACCGCTATTCTAACAAGAGGGAATTAGTTAGCAACACTGTCCAGCGACTGGTGAATCAGCCGCAAGTGAATGAGAACTCGCACACAAGTTTACGTCGTCTTATCGACACTACAAATGAGTGCATTCGTGTTTTAAAGGTGCTCGGTGTACCTGTTGAATCTTGGGACGCAATTCTTGTTTATCATACAACAAAAAAGCTCGATCCTGAGTCAAGAAAACAATGGGAACTCTCTCTCACATCGCAAGAAGTGCCTAGTTTTTCCGAGTTGACCCAGTTCCTAGATCAGCGTGCGCGTGCATTGTCATCAATGGCAAGTGAAAACAACAATCGGCGGAAGGCGGTGAGTCATAATAAGCCTTCAACCTCTTCCTTTGTAACATCAGCTGTTTCCTTCTGCCCGAAATGCCGCACCAAGCAACACAAACTACACAAGTGTGAAGAGTTTCTTCAAATGTCCGTGCAACAAAGGCACAGTTTTGTGAAAGAGAAGGCGCTTTGCTTTAATTGTTTTGAACAGCACAAATTAAGAGTATGTACATCAAACGGGTGTCGCGTCTGTGGAAAATATCACCATACTTTAATTCATTTTGACAAGGCTAACAAGAATGGGCAGTCGACCAGTTTCTCTCCCCCACAAGTGTCGTCTCATGTTGCAGAAAACAAGTTAGTTAAAACCTCTGGTGTACCACAAGTATTGTTATGTACTGCTATTGTTAATGTTAAAAACAAACAAGGTTACTTTCAGCCTTGTCGTGTGCTCCTAGACTCGGCATCGGAAGTGTCCTTTGTGTCTGAAACATGTTTACAAAGGTTGCAGTTACCTAAGCAACGCACAAACATAAATATTTCTGGCATAACTGAAAGGGGTGTTTACACAGCCAATGCTATAGCCAATGTTCAGTTTCTGTCAAAGTGCAAGACACAACTGTACAGTGTCAGGGCTGTGGTAGTGAAGAAAATTACAGGTAATTTGCCAAGGGTGCAAGCACCAGGGGCATGCACTTGGTCACACATACAGGGCTTACCCTTGGCTGATCCTACATTTAACGTGAGTGCTCCTGTGGATATTTTACTGGGCTGTGATATTTTTCCTTTATTGTTGGGAAGTGGACGCTGCGTGGGACCTCCTGGTACTCCATCAGCTTTAGAAACAGTCTTCGGTTGGGTGTTATCAGGGCAAATTGATGGTAGTGTTGGTAATGCAAATACCAACTCAGTCTCATCTTTCCATGTGTCATGTGATTTGAATACTAACGTACGTAATTTCTGGGAACTTGAAGCATTGCCAACCCTTAATCATTTAACGTCAGAAGAGAAAAGGTGTGAAGCACATTTCATAGCTACTCACCAACGAGAGAATGGTCGATATGTAGTTAGCTTACCATTTAAGAATAATGATGTGGTGTTAGGGTTTTCAAGAGAAACAGCAGTTAGGAGACTTAAAAGTCAAGAACGCAGACTTTCTCACTCCCCTGAACTTCGTAAACAGTATAATGCTTTCATGACTGAGTATAGAGAACTTGGACATATGGAACTCATCCCCCCTGAAGAAATACATAAGGTGCCTAGTGAAAGCTATTATTTTCCTCATCATCCTGTATTTAAAGACAGTACGACCTCACCTATTCGTGTAGTTTTTGATGGCAGTTGTAAAACGTCTACAGGTGTTTCTCTTAATGACACTTTAATGATTGGCCCTAAGTTACAAAGTGATATCATTAGTGTTATATTACAATTCAGAATACATCAAGTAGCCTTAACTTCTGACATCTCAATAATGTATAGACAAGTGAAAATCAATCGACAGGATACAGACTTTCAGAGAATTGTGTGGAGAGAGGATCCTAGTGAACCATTTCAAGACTTCAGATTATTGACTGTCACTTATGGTACTGCTTGTGCACCATACTTAGCTACGAGGTGTCTGCAACAATTACGTGAAGATGAAGGTGCAAATTTCCCCCTTGCTTCAAATGTGTTACTTAATCATGTGTACATAGACGATTTTTTAAGTGGGAGTGATTCTACGGAGGGTGCTATAGAACTGTACCTTCAACTAACCCAACTCCTGCTTAAAGGTGGTTTTGAACTTCGCAAATGGTCCTCTAATGATCCTAAGGTGTTAGACAGTATTCCAAGCGAATTGCTTGAAAGAAACATGCCGTTTCAATTTAATGACAGTGACTGTAAGAAAACATTGGGGATTCAGTGGTGTCCTTCCTTGGATCATTTCTCCTTTAATGTAGTGAGTCCAATTCTGCATTCTGTGTTGACCAAGCGACTTCTCCTCTCTGAGATATCTAAGTTATTTGATCCTTTGGGCTGGCTATCACCTACCACAGTGAAAGCCAAATTATTGATACAAGAACTGTGGAAATTAGAACTTGACTGGGATGATGAACTTCCAACTAATGTAGTTTATAAGTGGGTTAGTTACTGCAGTGATTTACCAAATTTGCAAACTATTAGAATTGAACGTTGCATCATTCCAAAAGACTGTATCGAACTTCATTTAGTCGGGTTTTGTGATGCATCTGAAGCAGCCTATGCAGCGGTTGTTTACCTTAGGTGTGTGTGTTCTGATGAACAAGTCCAGGTTAAACTTGTTGCCTCAAAAACAAGAGTGGCTCCTCTGAAAAAGATAACACTTCCACGACTGGAACTTTGTGCTGCATTATTGTTGGTTCGCCTCATTACTTATGTGCGAAAAGCATTGCCAGTCAACTTCACAACTGTTACCTCCTATTCGGACTCCAAAATAGTTTTAGCTTGGATAGCTTCATGTCCTAGTCGTTGGAAAACTTTTGTGGCGAATCGGGTCTCTAAAATACAAGAGGAAGGTGATATAAAGTGGTGTCATGTCAGCAGTAAAGACAATCCTGCTGACTGTGCTAGTCGTGGGATTCCCCCTTCCAGCTTAGTGACACATTATTTATGGTGGCAAGGGCCTCCATTTTTACATGAGCTACAATTGCTTGAAAACAAGTGTGACATACAAGAATGTAGTGAAGTGAGTGTAGAACAGAAGCAGTCTGTTGTAAGCCTTGTGTCAACACAAAACAACCCATTATTTGAGAGGTATTCTTCTCTAAATAAACTGCAACGTGTAGGGACCTGGTGTAAACGGTTCATTTTCAATGCCCGCAACAAAACCAACAAGCTGCATGGTCCATTGAGCACAAAAGAGTTGTGGGACACACTTCTGGTGTTAGTGAAAATTGTGCAACAGAGTGAATTTGCCAGTGAAATTAATGCTCTTAACAATGGTTTACCCATATCTTCAGGGAGTACCTTGCATAGTTTAAATCCATTTTTTGATGAACTAGGTGTTCTCAGGGTGGGCGGCAGATTGAAACACAGTAACATTCCATACAGTGCCAAGCATCCTATTTTGCTACCCAAAAAGCATAGATTAACAGACTTAATTATTGCATATGAGCACATTATTCTGTTGCATGCAGGGCCACAACTGGTTCTTGCAACGCTACGCCAGAAATTTTGGATAATTCACGGTCGTGACAGAGTGCGTCAATTAGTGAAAAAATGTGTGACGTGCCATAGATATAATCCCACCACATCAAAACAACTAATGGGAAACTTGCCATCACCAAGAGTAACAGTTAATAGGCCATTCTTACAATGTGGAGTGGATTACGCTGGACCAGTAATTCTTAAGGAAATGAGTGGTCGTTCTCGTCGAAGTTACAAAGGCTACATCGCATTGTTTATTTGCTTTTCCTCTAAGGCTATTCATCTTGAAGTAGTGAGTAGTGCAACCACATCAGCCTTTTTAGCTGCTCTTAGAAGATTTGTGTCTCGACGAGGAAAGCCACGTGACATGTACAGTGACTGTGGTACTACGTTTGTTGGTGCAAACAAGGAGCTAAAAGACATCTTAAAAACTGTGAACAATTGCAAGCACAATGAAGAAATAGCTAATAATCTGAGCAGTTTGGGAATACAATGGCATTTCAATACACCTCTAAATCCTCATGCAGGAGGATTATGGGAAAGTGGAATAAAATCAGTGAAATTCCATCTTAAAAGAATTGTGGGAAATACGTTGCTCACATTTGAAGAATTATGCACTGTATTAGCACAGATTGAAGCGTGTTTAAATTCGAGACCACTCACAGCCATTTCCAGTGACCCAAATGATATGCAAGCTCTTACTCCAGGACACTTTCTGATAGGAGATGCATTGGTGTCAGCTCCAGAAAGAGATCTTACCACATATAAACTTAACAGACTTTCAAGGTGGCAACTTACACAAAATTTGATGCAACATTTCTGGAAACGTTGGTCTCGAGACTATCTCACCCAGCTGCAACAACGTTCGAAGTGGAGAACACAACAGAAAAATCTACAAGTTGGTGATTTGGTTCTCATCAGAGATGATCAGCTTCCTCCACAGCAATGGAAACTTGGAAGAATATGTGAGGTTCATCCAGGTACTGATGGACTCGTAAGGACTGTTACAGTGAAAACCAGTACCGGCAATTACAAAAGACCAGTTGTAAAGCTATGTCTTTTGCCATTTAATAATGATTGTGAAAATTGAAAAATTGAACATTTGTATTCAATAATTTCAAGTAGTTCTAGTGTACAATATGTGTAAAATTGTTTTTCATATTTTTTGTTTGCAGTGTACCATTTATTTTTTTATTTGTTTTGAAATTATATATTTCAAGGTGGGCGGTATGTTGGCCCCCACTATGTACTTGGATCCAACATGGCGGCCAAGACATTTTTCTTTATATTTGCCAAGTAGGTGTTGGCAACACTTAGCTTCGAGTGCGCAGCAAGTATGGCTGCAGGACGTCATTTTGTGTCTACAGTTTTCTCTCTTGTCGTCTGTGTGACAGAGAATGTGTAATGTATGTAAACTTATGTGTCTGTCATTAAACATGTAGTTTACATATGGTGAGTGTCCTTTGCAAATTCACCTATCCAACCACCGAAAGTTTTTGGATACAAATCGGAACGGGGCTCGCTCCCCGACAACAATGGTTAAATTTTTTAAACAAAAAAGAATCCCTTATACAATGGATGTTGTCAATGTTACATTGTTGTAATATAGCAACTTATAGAAACTCTGTAAAAGCAATGATTGGGACAATCATAAGGGAATTTATAGTCTGAACCAGAAACAACACCGGAAAGAGAATGGAAAGTGAAAATGGAGAAGTCGGGCTGCGATTCCAAGAATAAACCCTGTTTTGCACAAGTTTCAGGAATTCCAAATGTTTGAAAATTCCACCTCAATCGTCTCCCTGTTATATATATACTGGTTTTCGTTTCCGAACTTCCATTATTCCAACATGCACAGAAATTTCGAGGGATTGAACCCGCAAACCCCCTTTAAATACGGCCATGGTTCCAGGTAAACAGAGAAGGAAGTGCCACATAACTGCAGCTGTGCAGACCTGTAATATAAACTGCGCTATTCGCGATTAAAATTATCCGGTATGCCATCTGGAGGGATTTTCTGGAACTACTCTATGTAGGATACTATGTTGTGTTGAAGTCGTTCAAAGCATGGGAAATGTTCGAAAGAGTAACGTCTACTGTTTAGTTTTTTGCTCTAAATCGTTTTGTGGGTCAGGACAAGTGAAAAGTTTACATGTGTTTCCACCCCGTGGAATCAACAGAATGGAATTTGTAAATAATCAGGGAAGACAGAATTGATTGACCGAAGATTGGCTTGGGGGATAACATTGAAATGTGGAAAGGAAATTAGGAAGAATGCACGAGTCTGTTCACTTTATTTTTCGAAAGATGATTCTATTACCATGAAAGTAATGTTTAAAATTGTTCTTTATGAATAAAACTATTTTTTTCGACAATATTAATGTATAATTATGTATGAAATTTGGAACAGGTGGTAGTCGATTAAGTGCAAAGATGAAAATAGTTTGAGAATTAATTAATCATAAAGGTGGCCAGAAAAAGAAAATCGACATGCTAATGTTGCTGTTTCATTTAGTAATTAAAGCCTTGTTCAGTTAAGATAGCCTCGATGAAATAGTGAATTCTATTATTATTATCCTGTCTTATTATTAAACCAGCCTGCTTCTTTGGGGGGTAAACTGCAACGGTATGATGAAAAGATTCTCTCGGGCTATCGACCAGGTGAGTTGTGGAAAAGATTCCAAGCTTTCGAGAGCTGGCGTCACTCTCCTGAAAATGAGTGACATTAGCTCTCGAGCTTCAAGACTTGCAACGGTGTGTTTACATTTTTCTCCTGTACAAGCTTTGCAAATACAGATGAATTGCTTTATTTTCAAATCATTACAGTTACAACCTGAGGTGCAGATGAAACAGCACTGCTTTGATGAACCAGTGCATAGCCTATACATTAGTTTCATCTGCGTTTTCCGTGTTATTTTTGCCTATCATAATTAAATGCTTCGTTCTAAGCACAACTTCACCTTCGGTAGAGTTCCTGGAATTCACATCGCATTCGCAATATTTAAAAATATCACGTAATTTAAACGTTTCTTCCATACCAGCCATGACAACACGCTGCTATTACGTACTACTAACTGGGTGTAAACAAAGATTTATTCTACATAGAGCGGCCATATTGTAAGCGACACTAGCGCTCAGGTGGTAATTTTAATCACGAATAATCAGATATGAATGACTGAATGTTAGTATGTCATTGTCTACAGTAATATTAGAGAAGATGTATTTTATTGTGTATGCCGAGAAGACACGGCCACAGAAAAGGGGCACTTTGGCGTACTTCTTACTTAAAAAAACAAGACTGGGACTCAAAAAAATGAACTTTCCCTGGTAATACGGGACGTCTTGTCACCTTAACCATAACATGTTATAGAGCAAGTCACTGAGCGGTGATTCCTGATCCTGCCTTTCCCGCACGAACTACGTACTTACATAGAATCTTAACCTTTACTCTGCCGAGGGGGTCGCGCCGAGGCCTTTGGCGCGAATTTTAAATTCGTACACTTATTTGACAAAGAATGTCATAAGTCGTAGCCTATTTGACCAATCTACTTCGGGTAACTTTCGTTTTGCAGCGAAAACATCAGGGCATGCAACCGTGCAGAAATTAAAACGCCAAAGTCAATAAGAGGGGTTGGGTGGGCCGCGGCCCCCAACTTTCAATGAAAAAAATCATACAAATGGGGAGTTTTTCACATATTCTATAATGTAATGCACCCAGGAACATGAAATGACTTTCATTCGGTTGAGAAAGGACAATTATTTGAAAGTAACGCTAAAGTTTGCCTCCCCTTCCCAAAATAGCGGGGGAAGAGGGGGCAAACTCCCCAATTTTATGATTTTTTCATTGAAAGTTGGGGCCACGGCCCACCGAACCCCTGTTATTGCCTTTGGCGTTTTGATTTCTGGACGGTTGCATGCCCTGATGATCTAGCTGCAAAACAAAAGTTACCCGAAGTAGATTGGTCAAATAGTCTACGAGTTATAACTATTTTGTCAAATAAGTGTACGAATTTAAAATTCGCGCCAGCTTCCATACATAACGGGGGGAAGGGGGTGCATCCACATTACGTGCAAAGCTTCGTTTAACCCACTGTAAGTGTTTCCGACCTAAAAGAAACGTATCAAGATAAAAAAGTAGGAATTTTGTAATCAGCTGCATGGTCGATATATCGACCAAAATACGAGTAGCACCTTATATTCGATGGTCGATATATTGATCAAAATACGAGTAAAGGTTAAGAGGCCAGATGAGTCACTCCCTCCACTCGCTAAATAACTGTGACATTTACGAAATCACAAATATTACTCTTCATTATTTTGCTCCTCAGGTCTCAGTAGGTTAACTTTTAACTATTAATAAACTTGAAAATTTGAGGGGGGCAAGTGCCCCATTGCCCCGCCAAGTTACACCTGTGTCAGGCCCTGCCCGCTATAGTCAATTTGACAAGGAGCAGATGCAATCCTAAACAAGAAAAAAATATTGTAATTAGATTCACATTTTACTTGGTAATCACGAGTGCCCACAGGGGGCAATCATTGCTCAGGCTGCGCCATCGAGATTTTTGGGGGGCATTTTTTTCTTTCAAACAATATAAAATTCAACATTTATATATTTTTCCAAAATATATGTAAATATTTTACACCCTAAATGCACCATATTTAATCCAATAGATGAAGAAAAGAAAGTACAGGGTTATTAAAAAATAATGGTACAAAAGTAAAGTTAATTTATTTTTAAGTGAAAAGAGATACAAAAGCAATTCTGGTGGGAAAGAAGACAGGAAGGTTGTAAATTTAGCTGGGCAATTACAAATGTTGGATATGAGCACCCTGGCTAACACGGCAGATGTCAAGACGATAATCCATTTCTTGCCAGACACGTTCCAACATATCCTCGGTTATCAGCTCCACTGCGTGAGAGATGCGCTGCTTTAAATTATCCAGGTCCTGTGGTAATGAAGGAACATACACAGCGTCTTTTCTTGAATTTCGCACGAAATTGTCTCTGAACTGTAACAGCTGATCCTGTTCGTGCAAATTCCATTCCGCAATATGCTTGCTCTGCCTTCGTTGTTGCCATATTAGCTATCAACAACAAGTAGCGCCTCTAGCTGATCTTACATCAACTACAACCACAGGCTATACATTTACAAACTTCCTTTCTCCTTTCCCACCAGAATGGACATTTCCACTCAATTTTTGTTGGCAGTGTCTGCTGCCACGTTCTTTTTCTGCTGGAACCTTAAAAAAGATGCGCGTGGCAGCAGACTCGGTCTTTGTCTTATCGTGATTTCATCATGCTATGTATGCAATTACGTCTGTAACACATACTGTGAAGTTGTAGCGATTACTTTCACAAAAAATGTTTTAAGATTATGTCCCTTAGCAGTCTTCTAATATAAACCTAAATGCTCTCGTAGTTAGGTTAGGTTCTGTTAGCATTAAAATAATATCGCTAAATGCTTTCTAAAGAAAAAGGTTCTAAATTACCTGCACATTCATTCCCACTAATCATAAACTTGCATTCCTCTCGTCTCAATCTGTTCTTAAGATTTGTAACATCCTCTTAGCAGACGAATTACGTGGCAGCAGCAAATTTGACGCTTATTCTTACTGCTGACACGTGCGTGGCAGCAGACGCGGCCATTTTTGTTACAATAATTTTAAAAACTACACCCTGGAAAAATTTCCCCTGCAAGTTCTCGCGTTTCTCTGCGTTCAGTTTAAGGCAAAAATGAGACTTCCAAAGTTGCGAGGCTAGCGTTACGCTGAAAACACGCCCCGCCATGTTAATACGTCACTACTTAGAGAGCTCGTTTGTCGTCTGCTTCGAGCGTCCAGTTTACTGGGGGTAGCTAACGGTGAGGAAACACGTGCAGAAGTTTAAAAATCTGTACAGATTTAAATAATGGAAGAAGGGGCCATAGTGGAAAGGAAAGCTATGCTTTGTTATGATCATTCTTCTATGAAATATCCCTGCTGCTCACGTGCAAGATAAATGAAATGGTTCTTCTGCGTGCGTGTTCTCAGGTCATGCGAAAAATATTGCTTGTAAAATTGGTTGCTGACCAAACTTTCAAAAATATATTTTAAACTTATATTTATCGAAATTTACCGTAAGCTATGCAGTGCAAAATAAGAATTTTCACATTCTTCACTTTATTTATAAAGTCTATTTAACTTTCTTTTCAATAAACAATTTCAGTTTGTGTTTCATTTCTGTTGCGCTAATTATGATCAAATATTTTTGTACAGATAAGAAAATACACTGAGAAGATTGCATCAGTTGCGCAGTATATATCAATACTTAGTTTATGTATAATTATTACAAGGAAATAATATGTATAACCATGGGCGTATTTAAGGGGGATTCAACGGGTCCAACCCCCTCCCAAAATCAATTTTTCGAAATTTCCCTTGCTGAGAAAAAAAATCCTTCAATTTGCAATGATGCATGGGTTGTTCTCGACTCCGTCACACGGCAAGCAGTGGAAAGATTGCAACTCTACATGACGAAGAGGAAACAGCTACTATGTGCGTAGCTACTATGTCACAATTCCTTGTGCGAAGTGAGTCCGAAAGCCCTTGATCCAAGCCATAAGAGCCTTTCTAGTTCCTCTACCCACCGTTGAACACAGCGCCATTTCGATGTGCAGCTGTGTGTGTGCACTTCTCAATTGTGTTCCTGGTGGTCCATGCCCATTACACGCGAGTTACTCAAATAGAAAAGCTGACGTAGGGAAGTAAATGAAAGGTAGTGTGGCCCGGGAACATTTGATGTTTTGAATAAATGCCTTTCAGTGAATAAATATGATAAAAATAAATTACATTCCACATTTATTTTGGTGTGCACGTGCGAGTGCGCGAATAGGCAGCAGCCGCTACTGCAATGACTGTTACAAGTTTTGCTTTGTCAGCCTAATGAGAAAACCCTGTACCGAGTTGGTGAATTGTAGTAAATACTGCTATACTTTTAGGACATAATTCATCTCCAAGAAACGGATCACATATTTTTGCCCTGGAAGTTATAAGATACTTGTTTTACACAGTAACAAGTGACTTTGCTTTCGCTTTCACGGCTCATGCTAAGTTGACGGGACGAGCAGAAACCCTGCCTGCACGCATATCTAAGTGATGACGTCAGAGGACCCCTAGACTGTGCAGAGGACGTTTTCAAACATTGACGTAGGAGGTGAATTTCAGTGGTGTTTGAAGGCGTGCTTCTCGAGAACCAAAACAAATATCGCCGAGATATTTTGCACATCTCATGTTTGTGTCATTATTCGTAAAATGAATGGATTTAAAACGTTTCTCATGTCAAAGTGAAAATGCCCATTGCTTGTGTATCTCTTTTCACTTAAAAATAAATTAACTTTACTTTTGTACCATTCCTTTTGAATAACGCTGTATTTAAGGGTATTATCGAAGGGGGAAGGAGGAATATCGAACTCTTACATATTAGATCAAACTACTCTAGATCTTAGATTATGGCGGGTATTTTAGTTAGAGGGGGATTGAGCATTAAATTGTGGAGGGTATCCAATTCTTGTCTTAAACTGTTGCGGAAATTCCGGTGTGGAGACTGAGAATTATTTTTTTCGAGGAGGCGATATCCACTCTTCAATATCAATTGGCATGGAAATGTTGGTGGTAGGATTGAGTATTAAATTTAAAGGGGGAGATAGGAAGCTCTTGATAAAGTGCTAATTCTTAGATTGTCAATTGATTTCTGTAGTGGGGAGAGAGTTCGAACATTAAATTTTGGAGAGTGCATTTAGCAATACGGTATCCACACGTTTTCGACCCCGAACGTGCCAAAAGAAAAGCTGGAAAAGTCTAAATATCTCGGGATCCTAAGAAAGTACTGACACCCTAAATTAATATTCTTCAAAGCCTCCAAAGAAATGGATGTAAAAATTTTCTTACTCTGTTCGTTCGCCATGATGTGTTGAGAATGCGTGTTTGGCGCTTTACTGAGGTGAATGTGAAGTTTTATACAATGGCTGCATTACAACACATCAGCGATATTCTCGATATTCATTAATAACATCACTTCTTAAAATATAATACTTAGTGTTGGTATACTGCTTAATTTAAAGCAGGTGCATCATTTGGAACAAAAATAGGCTATATCGAATTCGTATTTCTAAATTCTTGTCACAGGAAAATTTTACTTTAACCAGTTAAATTTACACTGAAGATAAAATCCGCGTAATTATTGCTTTGGTTTATTAAAATAATTATATTTACCACAAGAAAACGGGGGAAGGGAGGTGAGTTCTTTGAAAGAGGGACCGTATTATATTATCGCCCTGAGCTAAAGAATTTCTAGCTAGGGTTCTGTAATATCTCATGAAACAATAATTGAATTGGTCATTCTGCTGGAGCATGATATTTTATTTGCCAAGGTTGAATTTTCTCTCTTTACCTTAAGTTGTGTAACAATTTGTGTTAAATACTCAAATTGCGAGTTTTATAAACCCATTCACAAACACAATTTATATCCAAAAACTCAATATGCTGACCAAGGCAGAAATTAATTTTATTCTAAAACATAAACTAAACGTTACTTTTCAACCTTCTAGCAAGGTCTTCTTCAGACTCTGTACCAAATACAAATTAAATAAGGTACAAAACATGAATATATATATATATATATATATATATATATATATATATATATATATATATATATACACACACACACACACACACACACACACACAAGAAGGTTGAATTGTAACGTTTAGTTTATGTTTTAGAATAAAATAAATTTCTGCCTTGGTCATCACATTGAGTTTTTGATTGTTATGGAAACAAGACTTAATGGTGTTACAATTTATATGCAAATTTACATAATTTAATTTACTACATTTAACCAATCCATGTGCTAGCTTTAAGCTTTTTCGAAAATCGAACAATTACTGTTTAACACGATATTCCATTCAAATAGACATAAATTATTACGTATTCATCCAAACAATTTGGGGGGGGATTATGATGAACGATTTTAGGACGGCCTCGAGTGATGGGCACCCTTGTTAGGGAGGAGGGGCAGATCAAGTAAAGTGTTCACTAAGGAAAAAGTTACATTAGGTAGACACGCTGTCGTAATTAAATACTTTGTGAGGGTTACGATAAGGTTTGAGGGCAAGAATAATTTGGGAGGGACGCAATGAGGGAAATGTAGGACATTATGTTCCAAAATGTAGGACACAAAACATTCACAATAAATAATACATATTTCTATAGAACACGTTAGAAAGTAATTTAAAATTGACAGTAAAAAAAAAAAAAAAAGATTTCTTAATGAATTCTTTAATTCAAAATTTTCAAACTTGTAATTATACCAAACAATGCACCTGTTTTAACGGTACTTCTCAGAGGAGCAAATATTTCCCAAAATTTCAAGTTTAGTCAAAATATGTTTATGAGAGACTGAACAGTCAAACTCTTATATTATATGGACCAATACCAAACTTCTTACAGACTTTAGGGAAAAAAAATCTCGTGAGTCCGTTGTGCTGATGGTAATGAAAGTAGTATCTCAACCTTTGCATTATGACCTGTAATGGCAAACAAATATTCAGCAATTACCGTAGAAATGGTTCCAGAAGTTTCATCTTGGGTAGATTTTAGTTGAATAACAGGGTGTCTACCAAAATAACAAATCCAAAATTCTTGAGTTTTTCAGGATTTTTCTTTACATTTATTTTTCGTTTTTGTTTACCTAAGTAGGGGTCGAATAAATAAAGGTTAAATTGGAAATTAGCAAGTAAGGAAATTATATTTAATATGAAAATGCTACCAAAAGGCTGGTTAAAATGTAAACTGCAGCAGTATACAACAAGAGACTTAGACCTATTTTATCTATTAATGCATGCTGGACTGCATTTTGCAGACTAGCGAGGCTCTGGCGTTTGGACTCGCAGCCAGTATAATCTTATGTGGGGCTTGTGTTGTTGTCCCTATATGTTTGTGATTGTCTCTTCACCCATCTTACCTTATGGCCATTCATCCTCATCTTCGCGATTAGCCAAAGGCACAGAAAAGTTAAGTAAAATAAACTAAATCCACTAATCAGTTATTGGGATAGCAAAAATTCTTCACCGCAAGTAAAATTTCTTGACTTTTTATTGACTTCTTGGCCTACTTTCTTTATTTTTTCTTGATTTTCACGACTTTCTTGACTAGTAGCACCCTAAATAACTCCGTTCTCTAAACCCCTGCTTTACAATCAAGATAATGAATAAGAATGGAAAACACCTTGTTTCATCAGTATAAAACCCAAGGCAAGAAATTACCCTCAGGCATTGAACGGTCGCATCATCAGAATGCGGCCCCAAAAGTTTTCTTCATTAACTGCTTCCGTTTTTCCGTTCGTCCTCTAGCAGGACAATATTTTATTTTCTTTTTCGGCAATGACTGAATCAAAATAAATGTCACTATTGAGTTTGGGAGCGCAGTCCGTAGACTTGTAACTTGCATGATTTCTCTTTGTTAAACTGAAACACGTATTTTCCTAATTTTATTATGTGACGCTCAAAATGTAGGACATTTATGACACTTTTCAAATTCCTCCCGGACGCCGAACACAAGGTTAAAATGTAGGCCATTTCCGGGAAAATGCGGACGTCTGCTAACCCTAGGGACGCAGGATATCATTTGGGAGGGGATGGGCTCCTCTGTTGGTAATCATGGCTATATTAAATTTATTAAACTGCCACTCCCTTTTAGAAAAAAAGAAAAGCAAAGTGCCTGCCTCAGTTGTTATTGACGCTTTCCCTCCCCTTACAAATAAATGACGCAGCTAATGCTAATTTTAGACTACCAGGGGTACAAAAAGGGCAGCTAAAAATATTTTTTCGGTTTCTCACAGTGCACAGGGAATCGCACAATTGCATACCAATCTGAACAGACGGAAGTGAACAATGAATAATTTGTGTTTCCTCACTTTCACCATCTGTTTACTTGCCGTTGTGTACGAGTTTTGTGGAGTGGGACCTGTCAACATATTTCAAGTAATTAAAGGGTTATTTAGGTTAAATCTAAAGGATCAAAGGGCCCTTGCACAGTGTGTTGTACAACAATCTGGAAGCATGGAGGACAAAAGAGAATTTGACAATCCATTTGAAGATTATCAAATTCATCGTGACAGTGATGTAATTAACGTCAAAGAAGGTGTACTTCGTCCCGAATTTCAAGAAAAAGTGCAGAACTCGGTAACAACTTTACTTAATAGACTGGATTCTTCATTAGAAGCACGCACTGACCCCAGAGATTGTTCCGTATATACAGGTACAACAGGAATTGCATTGTTCTATTATTTTGCTGCCAAGAAGCAACATAATCAAGGTTTACTGCAAACAGCAATACAAATGGTGGAAAAGTGTATACCAACGCTGCATGGTCGAAGATTGAGTTTTCTGAATGGTGATGCTGGTCCTTTGGCTCTAGGTGCAGTTCTTTACCACAATGAAGGCAACTCAGTTAAATCACGCCAATTGGTGGACAGATTGATGTCACATTTACCCAAAGTTCTTGATTTGAAATCGGATTTGCCAGATGAAGTTTTGTATGGAAGGGCAGGATATTTGTATGCCCTTCTGTTTATTAATAAGCATTTGCATGAAGAGGCTATTGATTCTGATATGATAAGGCAAGTAGTTTCAGCTATACTTGAGTCTGGGAAATCCTTGGCAAAGTCAGAGCGAAGAAATGTTCCTTTGATATATATGTGGCATGAGAAACATTATTTGGGTGCTGCGCATGGAATTTCGGGAATATTGTACATGTTGCTTCAGGCGAGGAAATATCTAAGTGATGGAGAACTGAACACATTGGTCAAGCCAACTATAGATTACTTGATGGGAATTAGGTTTCCCTCTGGTAATTTTCCATCATCACTTGGAAATAATTCAGATCGATTGATTCATTGGTGTCATGGTGCACCCGGTATGGTTCAACTTTTTGGTTTGGCGCATGAAATTTTTGGTGATCAGGCTTACTTAAAGGTGGCAGAGGACTGTGGGGAGGTGGTTTGGAAGAGAGGCTTGTTGCGAAAGGGTTATGGCATTTGCCATGGTGTAGCTGGAAATGCTTACACGTTTTTGTACCTGTATCAGTTGACGAATGACATTAAACATCTTCACAGAGCATCAAAATTTGCCGACTGGTGTACAGCTTACGGTAAACACAAATGCAGGACACCAGATCGCCCACTGTCATTATTTGAAGGACTTGCTGGAACAATCTATATGATGATTGATATACAAGATGCAAGGAATGCAAAATTTCCTGCATATGTTTTGTAAAGTATTTTACCATGGGAGAAGTTTGCAAACTTTTTGTTCACTTCAGATATTTTAAAATGTTCAAATACTCAAATTCCAACATGCTTTTTTTAAGTTGTTAGTTGTGAAAACTGTCCTATACCATACCTAAGACTTGGTGACTACAGAAAGTACATTCAGTGGTAAAAGAACCACATCAGTTACATGTTGGTACTGTATTATCAAAAACAAAAGAAAGCGTAAATGTTTACTCAACTTTATCTTTCCAGGCTTTAATCTTCATGTATATTTTGAACATTAGAATTTATTGTTACAAGTTGTTAATGTGTACATTGTGCAATAATCTTTTAGTTGTTTTGCAACTTTATCTGTAACTAAAATATATGAAAAGTCAACAGTGCATTCCAATTCCATATCGCTATATTACATGTAAAGTTTCAATACACATTAAATTACTGTAAAAATGAATCACCCTTGTTGCAATGTAGCATAGATACCAGGGAAGGGAAATAGCAGATGCTTCAATGATTTTACAAGAACTCTTGGTGCATTGGCATGCCATCATATGTTTATAAATTAAGTACAAAATATTAGTCTACCTTTCAGAAATTAGATGGAACTACCTTTCCTTCACCCACAACCTATAGTTATTTTTCTTTCAGGCATAAAGCAAAAAGATGATATTGCATGAGAATATCTATGATGCTGTTGTTGCATTGTATTTTTGTTATTTTACATCACTCTTATTGCAAGAATGAGAATGACTCAAGATTCTTCGTAAAGGTTTGCACTACTATTCATATTCAATACAATTCAATATTCATCAACAAACAATGGCAATTTCCTATTATAGCCTACATGTTTCTTTGGTAAAAATTTACTATCCTTCGGACACCTCTAATTTTTTCGTTTCGTCAATTTTTGACATTCGTACTTACGTATCTGCTTCGCGGAACATTCCTGAAGGTGTACAACATCTAGAAATTGCAAAATAAGCGAAAATAAGGCGTTAGTTTTCGGAATGGAAACTGTCGATTTTCGCGATTTTTTTTTTGTTTCACAACCAAATATATATATTCCTGATACTACCACGACACCAAAGTTTAACTATGTTTGCCTAACCTAA
Organism: Lepisma saccharinum; assembly: GCF_977018435.1. Classification (NCBI taxonomy): domain Eukaryota; kingdom Metazoa; phylum Arthropoda; class Insecta; order Zygentoma; family Lepismatidae; genus Lepisma; species Lepisma saccharinum. The sequence continues at coordinate 16,779,543 of NC_139258.1, forward strand.
CCATGTGCCAATGGTTCGTGGGGCTAGCTCCAATGGTTTGTGGGGCTAGCGTCAATGGTTCGCAATTATTTCCAATTTCTAGATCCTGATACTAACACGACACCAAATTTTAACTATGTTTCCTAACCTAACAGAACTAACCTATCCATGTGCCAATGGTTCGTGGGGCTAGCTATTCTCCGTCGGAGAATTAATTATCAACAAACAACATGAATTTCAGCTATGAAACATTCCCACATCACACAAAACACCTTCCTGATGTTCGACAATGCTACAGGAACTTATTACGGTAAGTAGTTTCTTCTGTAAAAATAAATAAATGTGTCCGAAGGATAGTAAACTAGTACCAAGTATTTTAATGAGATCCAGGTCAACATGTGAGAGGGGTGCTGCTTCCACGTCATGCACCCAATAGTCAATCTCACTTCCACATAGTACACCCTGGACTGCTGACTAACGAGGCTCTGGCGACTGGCCCCATTGCCAGTATAATTCTGTGTTGTCCTTATTTGTGCTGAGCGCCCTTTTTAGCCTCAGCTTTTAACCAAGGTAAGGAAATTTTAGTTTTCAGACACGCTTTTATTTTTGTTATGATAAGGGGCTGGACCCTGTATAGTGTGACGGGTGCAACATAGCCTCAGTGCTGACGCACTCAAAAAGTTTTAATTCAAATTAAAAAAAATCGACATGTGAGAGATTGAAACATTGAATTCAAGGAATGATATAATGTGAAAGTACCATATATTTTTTTTTCACTTTTTGTATTGGCAGTGTCTTAAGAGGCATCGGTAACTTCCTCATATGTCCTTAACCCTAGAACACTACCGAGTTCCAATATTACAATGTAACTAGCACTATGTAAATTTTACGTACATGAAGGAATCTATCATCATGAAAACAAAATGATGATTCTTTGTGAACATTATTTTTCCTTATATTCAAATTTTATTCTTAATTTTAAAATGTATAAACATGGTTTTATTTAACATAGAATATTTTAAGAGAATGTCTTGATTGACAAACTCGTACGTGCATTAAGAATGAAGGCGAAATTTGAACAATGAAAAACAAACAATAATAACATTCATAACGCTGTAAATATAGAATGAATGTACTTTTAAAGTCTTACAAGAAAATAGTGCATGCTTCTAAACTTTTGTTTTCAAAATTATTTGGCTGCTAATTCATGTATTTTTCTATAATAATGTCCGTCCAATGCACGAAAGCTGTTGCTTGCATTTCCATCCATGTACTTGAACCGGATGTTGCGAGCATCTGATGATGTAATCCCCGGTGTTTCCAAATGCACAGTTTTTTCACTATATTGCCCAACCTAGAGCAACCTAACCTTACCATGATGGTGCGTGGGGCTATCGTGAATGATTTTTGGGGCTATTCGTGATTGATTATATGATCCAGAATGGTTTTTGGGGTTATTCGTGGATAGTCATACTATCCCGAATGGTTTTCGGGGCTATGCATTAATGGTTTTCGGAGCTATGCGGTAATTTTTCTGTTAAGAAGGTTGAAACACTGCTTTGCCATTTGAAACACAATGCTAGTCAAGTTTTGCCCGCCATTTTGCGTGTTCAGGAAGCTAGAAAAGAACTAACAATAATTACTCGATATGTCGACAATAGATACTAATTTCGTTAAAAATAGCGAAATCCTTGTTAAACAATCTTTCACAATGCAGAATAAGTAAGTATGAATGTCAACAATTACAGAATAAACTAGTTACAGCCAATTCCTGGCTTTGACAGTTTTACCAAATTGACATACAGTACAGAACATAACAAACCAAATTAAGACAATCAGCACTTGCACCCTCCTTACCACAGTGCTGCCTCAAGTCTGACAGAATGCGCGAGGCACTGCTAGGTGGAGGGGTGAGTGGGTGGGAGGTAGGGGAGGGATTTGAGCGCAAAGCATACATAAATTTTACGCACGGTAATGTTCTAGGGTTAAATATTTTTCTTGTAGTCTACGGTTATTACAAGCATAAAGACACAGTTTTTCGTTGTGACATTTCAGGAGTCACGCTCCCACACATTTATTTTTATTCTTAGTAAAGATACAGTTATAACAATGATTAAATTTTTTTAACAAAAAACAATCAGTTATACAATGGATGTTGTCAATGTTGCATTGTTGTAATATAGCAACTTAACTCCGAAACAAACAGTCTGTTTTATTTTTATTTCAGATAAAAATTTTGATCACATTCTTTATTATTTAAAAATTATGAATCCCAAATATCATCAGGCAATTCAAAATAATCATTGCTTTCACTGAGTGTCTTGATGTTTTCCATTACGTTAAATTTTAAATATGGTGGCTTACTCCACTTGTGAAAAAGAAAACTTAGTTCAGTTGGTAGTGCTTATTTTGTGATTTCAATAGAAAAAGCACTGAATTTCTTGGATGATGATGAAGAAAAGAGAAAATTACGAAATCTCGCACATGATGCTCTTGATGAACAGTTAAGTTTTGAATACAACAGAAGAAATAACAGATGTCCAAAATACATAGAACAGGAGAAAAATCATATAAGGTTGGGGAAAAAAGGAAAATGGCAATAAGATGGCACGAACACGATTTGGACATTATAAATCTAAACCCAAGAACAGGTTTGTCAGCTCACATCATCGAAGAAAAGCATTTGATTAAAAAGAGTGATGGGAAATGTAGATTTGAATGTCTGGGAAGCTTCGTTCATTGCAGAAGAACACTGTAATAAATTAAATAATAAAAATGGTAACATAGACCTGCTATGGAGTTTTCTTTTTCACAGTTGAGTAAGCCACCATCTTTAAAATTTAATGTAACAGAAAACATCAAGAAACTCTGAAAGCAATGATGATTTTGAATTGCCTGATGATATTTGGGATTCATAATTTTTAAATAATAAAGAATGTGATCAAAATTTATATCTGAAATAAAAATAAAACAGACTGCTTGTTTCACAGTTAAGTTGCTATATTACAACAATGTAACATTGACAACATCCATTGTTATAACTGTGTGTTTAATCAAACTAAAAATAAATGTCTGATGAAGGGAGTGTGTGTGTTCTGAAACGTCACAATGAAAAACTGTGTTTTTATGCTTGTAAAACCGTAGACTACAATAGAAATAATTCTACAATGAAAGCAATGTGTACATACAAGAAAAATTATTGTTTTTAAATATACAGAATTTTACTAACTCCAAGGCAAAAAGCGAATTTATCGAGCACTGTCTTAACATACAAAGTTCAAACAGAAAACTGCAACTTTTGGTACTAAAACACATGAAAAAATATTATTAACTGACATTTACTTCAGTCCACTAATATTACTGTATTTATATGTGTGCACATTGAGGGAGAGTAGCAGATATCAATGACGTCAAAGATGTTTTTGTCCATCAAATAGTTCAATTTTGGATTTTAAAATATGCAAACCCTATCAAGATTCATATTTGAAAAGGCTAGTCATAGGATATAACTACAATGGTGCATTCTATGTTACCGATAAACCAACTTTTTCATATATTGCCGGGAAATTTAAAGTTGTCGGACTTCTGTTTGTATTTTACTTGCATGCCTGTATTGGTGTTTTTTCTATTATGTCTAATTAATATATAATAAATAGGGCTTGGAAGTTGAAGTTTTTACTGGGCCTTGAAGACAATTCTAAACCTGCTAGTCTGTTTCACTTCAGTTAGAACCAGAAAACATTATTTTTATTTTTCAGCCGCTTTTGGCACTTAGGTAATTTTTCAGTATTTTTTGCTGTTTAATGCATTTTTCTTCATCTTTGAGGCTTTTTTACTCGTCCCTTGTTTTTGTGTATTTTAAATGCATTTGCTAGCGCACCTTACATATTTAAATTTCCTGACCTGATCCTTTTAGCAAGTTCTCTGTAATCAAATGTACAGTCGTTTATTGTGGTAAATTTATTTTTCCTCCAGCAAACTTAAAATACTTAATGTGAAACCTACTTTGAGGTTACGGTCCCGGGTTCGACACCCGGTGGAGGGAGGTACATTGCACAGTTGTTCGGATTCCACTTTAAACTGTAGGTCCAGTCCCGATTAGCCTATCTGTGCAAAAAGTAGACTTAAAACACGGCCAGCTCCATTACAGGCCTGAATCATGAAATGTGGCAACGCTGTCTTGCCGGCCTAAACATCAAGCTACATAACATGGGCGCGAATAGCAAAACTGATGTCAACTCTTAAAGAAGCAAGGAAATCTGTGTGAAATGTTTTTCTTTTTCCAAATCTGGACAGCATATTGACATTACGATGTGAGTGGAAAACATATATTAACAATAGAAATATAAATTGGTCGTTAAATAACAGGAAATAAGCAGAAATCGCAAGGCCAACTGTGCATTTTATATGCAGCATGGAACCTCCAATAATGTGTAGTTTGCCCTTATTTTATTTGCTACTTTTCGGAATGACATTCAAACCTCTTTAACAACTAAATAGTTAAATGACCTAACACACTGGCCTTAAAGTTCTAAAAGTAAGGCGTACAAAGTAGCTGTGGATGTGATAAACATATACCCATGGATGTACAATGCCGAGTGCTGGTGACTATGTACTCTCTGCGAGACATTGGATAATTTTGTTAAATATCCAATATTGATTGGATTGATTTGTTGTTTTAAGTCCACTTTATGCACAGTAAGGCTAATCGGGACTGGACCTAGTTTAAAGTACACGAACCACCATGTGCCTCCACCGGGAATCGAACCCGGGACCCCTTGATTACAAGGCGACGACGCTACCACTACACCATCGGGGAGGCCCTAAATATCCAATATTAATGACATCAATATTGAATATTTATTATATTTGATGATTCACCACATGTGAAACGAACGGAATGCTCCGTGAAATGCTGGTATGCGGCTCAAAAAATGTAATGTATATTTTTAAAAACTTAATAACATACTGCTTTACTTAGTAAAAATAACATTAAATACACTAGCGAATACAATTTGAGCGAATGAAGTGATTGCGGGATGAATAGGCTACATAAAATTATTACTTTTTTACGTCTGCAAGTTCATTCTCTAATGTTTTTCCAAGTAACATCGGCCGGCTGATGTCACAGTTACAGGGTTGCCAAATTGAAGGCTCTGGCCTGTAATGGAGCTGGCTGTGTTTAAAACCCAATTCAAACAAACAAACTTTGAGGTTCCCTTGATGGTAGGGTGACCAGACACATAATGCAAAAAAGGATCAAGGGGTGAATTGAAAAAGGAGGACAAAGTCATAAAAAAAAGAGAACACCACAAAAAAAAGGCAACACATTTGCCATCTTTAACTCTCGACAATCATAACTAAGAATATATATATTATTTCAAGCACAGACTTTTGCTCAGTTTCCAATTTTTGGATATTAAAATGAAATATCCTTATAAGTGATACTTGTATCGCTTCGCTTAACTTATTTCCATTTTAAAAAAGGAAGAATTAAAATTTTAGATAGTTTAGATTGGGACAAGAGATATGATTTTAAACCGCCAAACATTTCTAGCACCCTTTCAACAGCAGGGAAAGTGACAGTCACTTTGCACTTTACCTCATATTGGTTTTTTGCTTGCTCTAAAAGCTGAATATTTTCTTGGGAGATCATTGTTGAATTTACGCTTTCACTCCGTTTCTATAAAAGTAAATATTACTTAATAATTAAAATTCTGATTATGCGTTTCTAAATTGCATTTGAATGACTCGAAAAGGAACTGGCCAACCTCCGTGGCAAAGTGGTTAGAACAGAGTGCTACGATGCCAGGGGTCCTGGGTTCGAATCCCGGCCTGGGCACGGGTGTTCTTTGTGAGTGTGTCTTCATCAAAATCATCATATCATATCGCTGGTCTTCACAATTAACCACAAGTGGCAAAAAGCAAAGTAAAATTAACCAAATCAATCAATCAAAAAGGATCTGTGCAAACTATATGTGTTCCAGTAGTCTGGGATGCGCTCAAGGGGCGAAGAGAGTAACACTAATGACTCAGTCAGGCCAAGTTATCGTTTTCAGCTCCAAGACACTAGGTGAGCATTGCTCAAATACATAACGCACCCCAAGTTATATGCCTTAAATGCTGATCGTTATGAGTGGAAGCATTCTCTATGGTTGATACTATACTATTTTCAAAAAAGGAGGACATTTACCGATTTCTAAAAAATCCGCCCGGATGCCGGACATACACTTAGAAAGGAGGACATGTCCGGATAAAAGAGGACATCTGTTCACCCTACTTCATGGCCTCTATTGTCGCTTTAATAAGTGGTTTTAAAGTAAAATTAATCACAATATTGTTAAAAGAATATAATCTAATGTGAAACACGACTATATTTTGAGATGCTGTGCTACTGTATCGCAAGGCCCACTGTGAAAGAAGATGAATGACTAACCTGTTGTGTTTTTTATGTAACCTTGAAGTAAAAATAAAGAAAACTACATAAGCATTTAATTGCTTTTCCCCCTTTCCTTCAGTAGATTAAACCACCAAACAGCTGCTTATATCAAATTATTCAACTACCCTTTGGTAATTTATGAAAAATCGAACTTTCATTTTCAGAGCAAAAATTATTTTTGCATTTTTTTAAGAATTGAAGGTAATTTTTTGACATTTTTTAGGTCGTCAACTTCCGATCTTTAGTAATAAATATATACAATAAATAAAATTACAGTAAAACCTTGTTAATCCAGACCCCGATAAGCCAGACTTTGCTTAATCTGGACAGGCAAAAGCCCCCCCCCCAAAAAAAGCAGAATGCAACGTTTTAAATGTGGCTAGAAGTCAACAAGAGAACTTCCCAAAGAAAAGACAGTCATCCACTGATGAAATTCTGTTTCCTGCAGACTTTGTACTGTATAGTGTATTTAGGCCTATGCCCTGTAAATACACCATAATAAACGTGTTTTGTTGTTATAAACGGAGTTTCATTGAACTTCCTACTGTTCTTTTAGGTTATTTCAGTTAATCCGGACTTTCGTTAAACCGGTCAACTTATCCCCCCCCCCCCCCATTAGTCCAGATTTTTACTGTATTGTGGTAGACCAGGTCAAATTTTCAGAATACACCACTGGTGCATACAAATTTGATTATTGCTGGTGGACCTTTGTGGTACAGCACCTTCTCCTCCCCTGCCCTCCCATAAAAAAAACACCCCCCTGAAATCAAATATGGCAAGAGATTGAAAGATGTACTAATTTCCATTCATCTGGTAATTACATGTGTGTTGGGTGCACTTAAAATATCTAGCATGAATGAAGAGGATAACTATTGAACAACTGGCCAATAGAAAACACATTGCAGAGTGCCTGTGATACGCTTCTACTAGTTTCAACTATTTTACAATTATGAGGTAGGTGTAATAACCAATGGATGCAATCAGGGATAGACAAATACAAGGCACCCAGTCACTATGGTCTGAATTTTCAAATTCAGTTATAAAAAAAATATAAAGGTAAAGTAAAAAGTAAAGTGTTCCCCTGTGCATAGCACCACGCCATGAAGGCGTATAGGGGGTGTGGGGGTAACGCCCCACACTTTCTTGATCCGGTCGTGAGTGGGGGTGATGTGATCAGCATCACGCCCCTGACCGCCTTTACCCCCCAGGGTTTCCCCCAGGTACCCATGTTATTCGACGCTGGGTAGGCGCCGGGGCCGCTTCCACCGTTAGAAAAGTTCCCGGATTTGAACCGGCCGGGGATCGAACCCGGGACCTTGAGCATGGTAGTCAGACGCGTTACCGACTGAGCCACCGCGGCCACATAAAAAAAATATATTTTTAATATTTTGAGTTCGCTTATGGAAATTTTTATTACCTTTTTTTAAATAAGGAATACAGTACTGTGCTAGCCAAATTTTAAAACCTGCAGCAATATGGTAGAGTTGGCCATCTATTAGAATGTATTGCATAGTTATTTATGATGTTACCAATAGAATAACATCATAAATAACTTTAGGAAGGCCACTGTAGTGCAAGAAATAATCGCATTTAATAAATTAAATATTTTAAGATTACATTTCAAAATGGCTTGCTTAGCCTGTATTTTTGAAAAAGGAAAATGGCTGTCTCCTGAGAAAAAGGGGGCTAGGCTAGGCAAGGCAATTATTTTTACTTTTGTCTACCCGTGGATGCAATTAATAAAATTAAAAGACTAGTCTCAATCTACTGCAACAGCAAATTTTATGTCAACAAAACTGCCTGCAGTTGAGTGCTATGGATTCATCCCTACCAAAGGGCCAGTTAAGATGAAAACTGAAGCTGAATTTAAGAAGAGAATTAGATCTGCTATTTCGTATTAATGCATCCTGAACTGTGTTTGGCAGACAAGCGAGGCTTTGGCGTCTGGACTCACAGCTAGTATAATCTTATGTGGGATTTGTGTCAGTTGTCCCTATATGTTTATGACTATCCATTCATCCATCTTATCTTACCATCATTCATCCTCATCTTCGTGATTAGCCAATGGGACAGAAAAAAGTGAAGTAAAATAAACTAAATCAACCAATCAATAGCAAAAATTCTTGACCACAAGAATAATTTATTGCCTTTTTAGTGACTTCTTGACCTACTTGTTGATTTTTACTTTTCTTGACTTTCTTGACTGGCAGACACCCTGAATAACTTTGTTCTCTATACCCCTGCTTTACAATCAAATTATATTGAATAAGAATGGGCAACACCTTGTTGTTCCATCAGTATAAACCCTAAGGCAAGAAATTCTGCTCAGGCATCGAACAGTGACGTTATCAGAAAGTAGTCCCAAGACTTTGTTCATTAATTGCTTCAGCTTTCCCGTTTGTTTAATAGCCGGACAAACTTTATTCTTTTTGTGCAATGACTGAATCAAAATAAATTTCACTATTGAGTTTGGAAGCGCAGTCCATAGACTTGTAATTTGCATGACTTTTTTCTAATTAATATTATGTGACGCTCAAAATGTAGGACATTTATGATATTTTTCAAATTCCTCCCGGATGCCGGACATAAGGCTAAAATGTAGGACATGTCCGGGAAAATCCGGATGTCTGGTAACCCTAGTTATGGACAGATCATGTACAAGGGCAAAAGAGGAAGTTGTAAAAAGTATCCAATAGTACACTGGTGGAATAAAGATTGCCAAAATTATAAAATACAGAGAATTGAAGCTACAAAAGTTTATAAAACAATACCAAATCAGGAAACTTGGATTAATTATAAGAAAGCAATAGCGCAGGCCAAGAAATGTTATATCAGCGCAAAGAGACAATTGTGGGCAAAGTATTGTGAAGACATAAATAACAAAGAGTGTATCAGTACCGTGTGGGCTAAATTTAAATCCGCAAACCACATACCCCTCGATTAATACCACTCAAAGAAACCTGGAAAGATGAATTTATTATGAAGGTAACATGTAATAATAAACACGAACCTGCAGATGCCCCTGATGAAATTTTCTCTTTCAGTCCTAAAGATAGACATTCATAAGGATCATACACCAATATCATGATCGATGAAATAACAGACATAATAATTAGAGCCAAGGACACAACTCCAGGAAAAGATGGAATATCATAATCGATGATTCAAAATTTGCCGGAATGTGGTATAATATATCTTTGTAACATCTACAACTATATAATGAATTCAGGAGATGTACCGCAATCGTGGTACACTCAAATGATTTTACCAATATTGAAACCTGGCAAAAGCCCACATAAAGGGGAATCTTATAGACCGATAGCTTTGTCTTCAGTACTGGGGAAAATTTTTGAAAAATTAATTCTAAAGAGAATTAGTTGGCATATAGAGGGACAGGGTTTATTTTCAAGGCTTCAAGTTGCATTTAGGAAGGGCATGGGGTGTACAGATGCGTTGGCAATGTTATCAAAAATTTATGATACAATGAAAAGGAAAAGTACTGTAGAAAATACAGTAAAATATTTAGGCGTTATATTTGATAAGAAATTAACATGGAAACCTCATGTAAAAGTGTTAGTGAAAAGGGCAGAAGTAATTTACAATGTATTTTGTTCTATGGCTACAACAAAATGGGGAAGTCATCCAAGTACCATGATGAATTTTTACAAAAACTATTACAAACCAACAATAGAATACGGGATTATAGTCTTTAATACAGTTTCGGAACGTGTATTTCGACCTTTGGAAGTAATGCAGAGGAAAGTTCTTCGAAAGTGTCTAGGACTGATGAAGAGTACTCCTAATGTTGCAGTATACACGGAAGCATGTGAATGGAACTTAAGTTATAGGAAACGAGAAATGTCCATTAAATATCTGTTAAAAACAATGTCAGAAGTTAATCATCCGTTTAACGACATTCCATTCGATTTGGTTGAATTATATGATTCAGGCAAAATTAACAACTGCGAAGATATAGGATGGGTGCAATTATATAATGAGTACTATGAGGATCATAAAAAATTATTGAAAGTAAGGAGTAAGCCCATTTATACTCTAGATTTTCCTGTTTGTGAATATAGAGATATTTATTTTCCTGAACAATATACAAAATATGATTACATGGAAAGAAGGAAAGATTATTACTTTATATATACACATGTTTATGATATACAGAAGAAGGAACCAATTATGATACATTTACCGGAAGATTTTGCAATTTAGCAAGCACTAATTTATACATATAAATTACAAGAAAAATGTATTAATATTAACGGATTCCAAAAGTGTATTATATTCAATTCAGTCCAATTACGATTTATTATTTAAATGCTCCCCATACATTATAAACTGTGTAAAAACTTTACAAAATTTAAGGAGCAGGGGAAAGATAATTCATTTAACCTGGGTTAAAGCACATTGTCAAAATTTAGGAAATGATATGGCAGATTTGTATGCAAAACAAGCTAGGGTAATTCAACCTGTACTGGAGCTGAAAACCTGATACACAGAACCTTCTACCGAGGGTGAAGAAAAAGTTGAAGGAATGGTGCAAAGGTGAATTTCAAAATGCAGGCAGCTTTTATCAGAGGATAGCTAATTTCAATAGAATCACGCCTTGGTTTACAAAAGTTCAAGGTACAAGGAATGTGATAGTATTACTAAATCATATTAGGTCAGGACATGCAACTACTAAAAGTAATTTACAAAAGATCCGGAGTGTACAAAATCCAAACTGTACATGTGGCAACAAGGAAGATATACACCATATCATATTCGAGTGTAATAGATACACACAAGAAAGAGAGACATGCTATAAAACTATATAAACTGTGAAATTCCTCTTTCTCAGTGTTTGGAATTTTTGATTTGTGAACCTAACCTTACAGTTGGATATATATTGTTATTTTTTTTTAGAAAATGTGGCTTAACTATTTAGTAGAAAAAACTTTTATTGATAGTGTCTTTTAATAATAATGTACTAAAAAATGTAAGTTTATGTACAGTACATATATCGATATGGGAAAAACTGCTTAGCGGTAATCCCAAGTAAAATGTAAATAATAAATAAACTGTTTTACAGTTTCTAAAATAATTATTTTATTTAACTAGAAGGTTATAGTACTGAGCTAAGTGTTGATTATAGGGCTGAATCTTCTGATCGGTTGGATAAAGAATATTAATCCTAGTATTCTGCATTGATAAACTGAAAGTTTGTGTTACTAGGATTGACATTGCTACCATATTTTGTTCATTTTTATATTGCTTAGTTCAGTGATCTTAGAAATCTTAAATATAAATCACTTGATGAGATTTTAATATTAGTTATGTCTCAAATTCAAGCAACTAATAGAATTTTTCGAAAGCATAATGCACTTTTTTTGCATTGACTAGAGAGCAGTTTTACTTTTACGTGTCAAAATACACCAAAAAATATAAAATAATACTTATAATTCAGAGCTGCAATGATGTTTCAAAAAAAATCATGCTATTTTTCTCTCCAGGTTCTTACAAGATGATTAATTACGTGTTAAGAAACTTTAGAAGTAGATCCGAGGTGTTTGTTTGAAGTCCACTTTATACACAGAAAGGCTAACTGGGACTGAACCTACAGCTTAAAGTGGGATCTAAACCACTATGTGCCTCCACTGGGTATTGAACCTGGGAACCCTTGATTGCAAGGCAACAGTGTTACCCATATGCCATCAGAGAGGCCCCGATCTGCGGTGTTGGTCGGTATACTTCACATTTCAAACTGATAAAACTATGACTTAAATTTCTAGTTGTTACACCGATTAAAGTTTGCAGGCACTCTTTTATATTTTTTGGTGTGTGTAAATAACAGAGCAATGCGCAGATTTACCAGATTCTACTGTTAAATGGCAATAATAGATAAAATTAGATGTACACAGGCGCGTCGCCTGATAATGTTCACATGAACACTCATGTATATGTCTTAAACTACGTACATATTAAATGCACACACACATGTGTATATATATTCGAAAAAAATACTGTGTTTGGTGTATGAGTATATACACACAATTTACTCTGACACGACTTCTCTGACGTCTGATAACTTCTCTAGATAGTTGGTAACCCTGACTCCCGCGGTGTTCCACGGAGGGCGTTGAACACAATTGCTGTGCGTGTTGCATAGAGCTGACAGCTAAGGGGCTGTTGGCCAATATACCCCGAAGATGTTCACTTCGCTGTGCGAACACTGATGCAAGCGGAAATACTTCTTGCATTCGGCACCAGAATGCAGCATATACAAGGCATGTCTAGGGGGACTCGAATATGCCTGTGCGAACACTGATGCAAGCGGAAATACTTCTTACATTCGGCACCAGAGTGCAGCATATACAAAGCATGTCTAGTGGGACTCGAAAATGTCTGTGTTACATAGTTGCAAACTTTAACGAGAATTTGCTAAACCTGGCAGATTTTAAGGGGAAGAGGAACAATTTCCCCTAGGTCCTTCTTGTAGTACTTCAAATATAGCGTGAATTTTGGGGGAAATTTGTTGAAAATATTATTGTGAACACTCGTATGCGAACCACACGCGACGCCACTGGATTTACATGATTGGAGTCAGTGGTGATCCAAGAAGTTACAGTTGGGAGGATTGATTTTCAGTCGGGTACAGAGCGACCACAAACAAAAAACGAACCTTGCTCTCGGATTAAACATTATAGATACTCTAGTTTGGACTCCAATTACAAATTAACCAGTAGACCTACATAAAGACGAGTTGCATCAAAATTTAGCTTATTCAATTAGCTAACCAATTGTTTGTTTGAGTATGCCTTCTATTTTTTGTCGCTGTGAGAACATAAAAAGGATTTTTTTTTAGTTTGGAAACAATCACACTCTTTGTAATTCTATAATCAAAAACAGCTTGTCCGATCATGATGAACTTTTAGTATGGTGCAGGCAGAAAGGTTTTAAACCCAATTCTTAATTTTCAGATTTTTAAAATTTGTCATAAAACAGTTTTTCTCAATTTTGCGAAACAGCTATTTCTTAGTATTGGGTAATCCTACAAATACAAAATTGGTCTTTGTTTTGAAGCTCTGCTTTAAAATCCATTTTCAATTTGCATTGCAAAACTGAATTTATACAATTTTTTATTCATCGGAGAAAAGATGTACATGGAGCATGGCAACACTGCAAGCACAGATTCGCTGTGTGCATCTTCTACTGTGTGACAGTAGTACATCTTCCTCTCCAACCATTCAGCTCCAACCATGGACAAGCCTGCACCACTCTGCCCATCCCATACACACGAGAGTATGATGCACACAACACATGGTTCTGTGCAGGCTCTCTTTGCTTGTGGTCGCACTATACCTCACCTCACAAAGAATCAATTGTAACCTACAATATATAAACAATATTTGGTTCTGTTAGCAGGAACCAACTATATTCTAGGGATTAGCCTTTTTTTTTTGTGCAACATTATGAGTTCAGGGTGGAATAGATAGTTATTTTTGCATGCCGTTATCATCATAATTCATCCCATTGTCATGGTAAACTGACGATCAGATGTGAGGAGTAAAATTAATTAACAAAACCCACTCTCTACAGGGGTCTCAGGTTTTATCTCCTTTTGGGGCATCTTGTAGAGAGGTTCGGATCAAAATTTAAACTGTAGGTCCAGTTTCGATTAGCGTATCATGAGTAAAAAATGGGCTTATATCAAACTTAAAAAAAAAAAATTGAGCCTGTTAAACTTGGTGATGAAAGACAACAGTTGAGTCTTTAAAAATATTAGGCCACTATCGCCCTCCTCATGGAACCATGCCTGATTGGAGTATGCTTTTGTGTGTAAGAAGAAGGGTTGTCAATATTTTTTTTTTTTTAAATTCTCTTAGTACAGTCACTTTAAGTGAAGTAGCAACCTAAAGTTATTAGTAGACCACAGTAGTGTCACACTCTACAGATTGCAAATTGTGCAGATGTCCTTGGATTCATAAAACGTAACTTGGCACAGTCAAGGAGAACTTGCCTCCCCTCCCCCAAATTTCCAGGTTTATAAAATGTTACATGATATGGGATATATATATATTTTTTTTATCTTCTGGAACCTGAGATTTATGTCCTCCCCCTTCAAAGTTACACTGCTGTTTGGATTCAAACCAACCAGCCTTTTAAATACACCCACAGTAATGGGGAAATTTAGATTTTTTTTTCATTTTCAAGCACTATGTTTGTATATAGAGCTAGCCCATAATATAGTTTGAAACTGGAATATTATGTTTAGGCACTACTTAACAGATCTAAGCTAAAAACCAGTCACCGCAGTGAATTTCAAAAGTCTGGACCTACAGTTTAAAGTGGAATCCGAACCACTACATTCCTCCACCGGGTATCGAAACCAGGGTTCTGTGAATACAAGAAGGCCCGAAATACAAGAGATAAGTCAATTAATTTTTTCATGAAAGGTGTGTTTTTTCATCAACCTAATACCTAAAAATACAAGGATCCAATATGAACTGATTTTTTTTCATTATGTTGCATAAGAATTTGGTGATCATCAAAAGTGATGATGTACTAGATTGAGTTAGGCACAAAACTAAAAAATAACTCATGTCATGTTGTGACTATTAATTTTGAGCACTGTCCCATGCAGTCTAAGGTGCCAGACTTTGCTCGGGCTAAGAAATGTGCACAGGCTGGAGTCTCCTGGGAAGAAGCATAAAACCTTTCTCCTGAGATATTGGTCAGTGTCTAAAACTGGTGGCTGCCCACCATCTTGAGGAAATTGGGCAGCTACAAATGAGTAGCATAACCCGATCATGAAAAACCTACATCAAGGATTGGGGGTTCGGAGTGTTGAACACACGTCACACCGTAACTGGTTAGATGATTGCCCGTCTCTGCTGAGGCATGTGGGAATGAGGCTGCCAGTCTGTAAGGCTCTCAAGGGTTGCACCACAGTTAATAATTTTGAACAAGAAATGGCGTATTGGAACATCACATTCGCAATCTTAGTTCTTAATTTTAGAACTGTTATGCTACATTCTCTTTAACATGTTGCATATACT
Organism: Lepisma saccharinum; assembly: GCF_977018435.1. Lineage (NCBI taxonomy): Eukaryota > Metazoa > Arthropoda > Insecta > Zygentoma > Lepismatidae > Lepisma > Lepisma saccharinum. The sequence continues at coordinate 16,795,008 of NC_139258.1, forward strand.
GATAAAATACTGTGTGGAGAATTCCATAATTAGTGTTAATGCTAGTATATTTTTATCATGTTTTCTGACTTTTTGTAATTTGACATGAAGGATGCCAATGTTCAGGGGGAATCAACTGACCCCCTTCCCCTCCACTTTCTGATGCTCATGATACATGCATTCCCAACCCTTTACCTAGGATTTTCCACTTCAAATGAAATCATTGTTTGCACTAACTGTAATAAATGTTGTGCTCTGCTGACTTTAGTAAGGTCTTAGGGTCGAAAGGTGCATCCAGTTGTTTTTTGCTGATGATGAAGTTAATGGACTGGTACGTTTAGTGTCCACATCCACATTATGAATTTGTCAACTTTGAGTCTTCATTTGATGACCATAATCAAAATAGCAAAAGCATCTGGATGTGATCTCCCCAATACAAGAGCTGTCTGGAATTCTTCAAGGCAAGGAATGGCTCAACCAGTGAAGTGTGTATGCTTAAACAATAGTTTATATCTACGTGTAGACAATGTAATCTATGTAGGCAACACTGCAATAACAGGATTATCCTGATTTGAATTGTTGAAAAACAGTAAGAAGTTTCTGCAACTTTTCTTTACAGTTGCAAGTAATTTTACTTCAAGTAGGAAATGCAATATATGAAATATTCTCGTGGTTGGTGGGGATCATATGTTATATTTGGCTTACGCTTCTCACATGTTTGTCCACATTTCACTTTTTATAAGTAGTTGATGGTTGAAGAGCAGGAATGAAATTTAGTGCAGAAAAGAGTGAGCTGATAATAACAACAAGAAACAGAGCTAGAAATGTACCAAGAAGAAAGTTGAGGGTAGTGCAAAATTTCAAATATCTAAGAAGCATAATTGAGAGAAGTGGAAGAATAGATGTGGTGGACTATATCAAAGCGTTCAAAGATTAATATGGAACAGGGGTTTACCTATGAAATGCAAGCAGGTATGTGCCAATAATTATGTATGGAGCAGAGATTTGGACAATGACAAAAGAAAGATGCAAGCAGTGAGATGAAATGCTTAAGGAGTATATTGGGGAAGACTAGAAGGTATGGAATAAGGAATGAGGAGATCCGACAGACAGTGGGGTTGCTGAAGCTACAGGACAGAATAGATCAGGCACAGATGAGATGGTTCGGACACATGAAGAGGATGGGTGCAGAAAGACTGCCAGTAAGAGCTTACAATGCACAAGGAGTGGAAGTAAGGCCAAAGGGGAGACCAAGATGTCAGTGGAAAGAGCAGATAGTGGAGAATGCTAGGAGAAGAGGACAAGATTGGAACATCGTGGAAAGAGAGGACTGGTGGAAGACCAGAAGATAATGGAGAGCCTTGACTTCTATGCAGACCCAGCCAGAGGCAGGAAACGGCGAAGGATGATGATGATGATGGTTGAAAGATTATGAGCAGAATGAATTAAGCACGAAGTGGAATAACAGCAATAGGAACTGCCGCAAAAGTAATCTACAACACCGTAATTATAACAAATATCTATAATAACACCAGAATAAGCTCATGTGTTCATACATTTAGTTCTTGCCCTTAAATCCACTAAATAGGAATTAATACTCACCTTATCGATGAAAATTTAGGACAATCCCTGAAGCAACACAACTCTAAATCCCATAACACCGGAATATTTGGGAACATTTCATTTTCGTGGTTGTTCCACAATCTGGTAATAAAGTTCAAAGGGGGTTATTACCCCCATACTTCTCCCTATGTGCTTATATGGTTATCGTTCACATCGATAGTCTGCACTTGAGGTGGGGAAATAGTTACCCGGGGGATATTTGATCAAGCCTTGAGACTAGCTGGGGGTAGAGGGAGGTACGCAATGGTGGCAATGTGACAGCTTGGGATATCGTCACCCCTCACTTCGAGAATTGTCAATAGGTTTTTTCATGTGACTAGTTTTCTCATTCAATCGGCAGTATCACAATGTTCCCAGTGTTAAGACTGTTTTTACACATTGCATTCCTCATAGTATTCTCCACGGCCCTACATTCAATGTCCTAGGATCCTTTATGTTCATTTGGTATCGCTGCAGATTATATTGTGTTTGCTATCATCTTTCAGGTCTCTCAACAAGGACCCAGTAAACTTTCTACGCCTGTTACGTGACCTACCTGCTGGTTTCTGTTTATTTATTCTAATAATATATCAGGCGATGAATACAGTGCAGATCAGTATTATGTGATCGGCTTCACTTTCATACTTTAAGTCGAAGTAGCTTTTAGTATGACATAGGATATTATTTTCCACAACTCATTTGTGAACAGTGCTCGAAATGGAAATTCCTAGCTGGGGATATTCTTGGACAAGTTTGATTGATTTAATTTTTTTGATTTAGCAACACTTCTCTGTCACTTTTGGCCCATGAAGATGAGTGATGGCAGGATGAAATTGAGGGCAGATGCTTGTATGGATCAATATGGAGACAATGCACTAGGTGGGGAACAATGCAAACTATTGTAGCTGGTGGATACTTTATGAAAATTTACTCAACTGATGGGAACATTTACTTATACGACGGTGATCAGTTGCCCTGCTGACAATTTTCACTGTTTACAGTAGACAGAATGCACTGTTATCAATTGTACTCTACTATGTCTCTCGGCTCAATGGTTTCATACTGAACACCTTCAGTAAGCCTAATGTACATGTACAGTAGAGGAACTGCAGGTCAAATATTCTCTTCAGCATTATATGTATGTATGCAGTGTGTCCAGCTCAACATGTTGGTTGTAAATATAACTTTTAATTCCTTGATTAATAATTTGTTTTTACATCCTTTAGAAAATCTACACACGGTAGATGTTTCAAACACCTATTGATCTACTAACAGTAGACAGAATTTTCAGCAGGACGTATTTCTGTTTTCGTCTTTTCAGTCGTTAGTATGTTAAGACCTCCCCGATGATGTAGTGGTAACATCGTCGCCTTGTAATCAAGGGGTCCCGGGCAGTGGCGTATGCTGGTTCTAACGAGTGGGTAATCTCCGACCCTTGATCATCAAACTCCAAAAGTTTCCGTGCATTTTATATCAGGATCCATATGGGATTTAGGAATATTTTGTGGGAATGTTTGTCTTATTGTGGCGACCACAATCAATTAATTCTCATTATTGCAGTTTAATATACGTGCAGAATTTCAAATAATAAAACAAGACAGTATTATACAGCAAAATAAAAAAAAACCTGTGAAATATAAAATGAAAGACATGGACTAGTGAAATAGAAACCCTCATTATTAATTTAAGTGCAAAATTCAACTTACTCCAGGACTCAGAATGAAATTCCCTGTGAATGATAAAAAAAATTCCCTTTCCGAGCTCCAAATTCCCTGCGATGACAGGTTTTAAAAGTTCGAATCAGTGCAGGCCTGAGCCAGAAATTTATTTCGGGGTGGGGGTGGAGAGGAGGGTACTCATCCCTTATTAGCAGCCGCCACATAAAGTTGAAAAAGTGGGGGTAGAAGTTCTGAAGATAAATCTCAGATAATTACAACGTATTATGCAAGGTGTTTAATCTGCAAATGAAGTAAAATTAATTACCACTATACACTTTTTAAATTAGATATATGAATGATTTCGGGGAGGGGATTTCAGCTCCCCGAGTCCTCCACCTGGCTACGTGCCTGATGTGTTTGTTCCTTATATGTTTTAGTCGTTCATCTTCATCACTATTAATCTAAAAAGGTGGAATAGTAACTTAAATAAACTAAAATATATGTAATTTATTTATATCTTTTCCTTTAAAAAATATTCAGTTCCGTGAAGGAAGTACTCTCTCTGCTTTTGAAGATTAGAGAGAAGAAACAATCACTATTTTTGCAAATACAAGAATGGGGGGGAGTCAGCTTATAGGTGCATTAATTGCTTAAGTTTTGAATTTTAATTTAGTTTGCTTCATCTTCAATATTTAAGCTTTTTCCTTTTGATAAATTTCTATGTAACAGACATCAGCAAGACAGAAGTAAATGTATAGTGAAAATTAGCGTAGAATTGGTTTGCCTATGTTATTCATATTTTCCTGTTCTTCGCACTTTACCGGGTATGTTTTCCCTATTTCCCTTACAGAAGGCAATTTGTGAACCCAAAATACCCGTTCCTGAGAAATGTCCCTGCCATAAAAAACACAGTTTCTATGTTTAGCGGCGACATAGCCTTCGGGAGAGAATTGTGGAGGAGGGTTGTAGGAGGTCAATGGTCGCCAGCGGAGGGAAAGGGAAACTCTACGGGTTGAGACCGGTGGACTCTCACCAGAAGGAGCTTACCCTGTCCACGGAATCGCCGCGCCTGAGAAGCAGAGTTTCCTCCCCCCTCTTTTCTTTCTCTTCCCTTCTCGCCAAGGGTTGTAAAGGAAGCGGGTGGAATGACGTCAGGGTGAGATTCCCTAACGTCATTCCACCGGCTGGAGAAAGGTTCCCGGACATTCAACGGCAAACGGTTGGACGCATTCGCGGCGCGTTGGAAGCAAAGAAATGTATGCATCGAAATTGATTTGGAAGAATATTGCGAAGAAATGTATATTTTTTTTAAAAAAAAAAAAAGAAAGAAATACAGCCGGGTCATCTGCGATTACCTAGATGACCCAGAGTATACGCCGCTGGTCCCGGGTTCGATACCCGGTGGAGGCACAGTGGTCCGGATCTCACTTTAAATTGTATGTCCAGTCCCGATTAGCCTTCCTGTACATAAAGTGGGTCTTCGATAATCGTGAGGATGAGAAATGGATAAAATTTATTAAGTGATACTCACAAAATACCATTTACGCAACCCATTTTTTAGAACATAATCTCGTATCCTTCGTTACTTAAAAAAGTCGCATATTTCGAGTACTTTCTCCAAACATCAGACTTACTCTCGCATTTTTTCAGTTTTCTAACTCCTTTCTCAATCTCCTCGGAACTGAATTTTTAATATCTATCTTTATAATTTGAATTTTACAGATTCGAGTATACATAATTACTTACGCTCGGGTAGCATTGGAATAAGTAATGAATGCAAAAATAACAAATTTAAAATATTATAGGTGATATATAGTGTTCGAAGACGAGGCCCAACTAATATGTGTTCATTTTGGGTCATTGTAGGCCAGAAAAAGGTGGGTTTTGTTTGTCCTTTTTTGCCTTCTTCGGCGTTTTTTGGCTTATTGCTCCTTTTTTAGCCTATTTTAAGGTCTGAACGGCTTTTTTCTGCAATTTCACCTTTTTTCGACTACGTTTTTACTGCCCATTCTCAATTCGAATCATCATCAGTTCATCACCTCTTAAACATCCTTGCTGTAGTAAAGAAATAAATAAATATATTTGAACCATCCCTGAAACGAGAGAAAAACATTTTTGGACGACTGAAGCAAGTACGGTACAAGGTCCTTTAACCATAACTTGTCTGGAAGGTCGCGCTGTAAGTGGCAACCTTCTCTTGTTTTGAGGCTTTCAGTTTTTTCGCACTGTGTGTTCCATACCACCAGAATTTTGTATTTTTTTTATTCATTAAATATGTAATTAAAACTGAAGTTATTAATTAATTTGGATCACATTTATACGTCCTTTCTTCCGCTTTTAGGTCTTTTTATAGGCATTTTTTTTGGCAATTTATAGGTTTTCAACTTCCGAGCCCTAGTGATATATATATGAACCGCAGTTTCACACGTTGAAACCCACAATGGTTCAATTCAGTTTGCGCATCTGTGCCACATTTCTATCACCCCGAGTTCTGTGCCAGTGAAAACTCGTGGCTTCAAAAGAAAGCACAACGTTTCCAGTCTGCTAATTGGAGGTCTGTGCGATTTTGCAATGGTGATTTGTTTATCTTTTTTTATGTTTACCATCACCAATGTGAACTGGACTACAATCTTGCAGAAATTTCAGGTTTTTGCAAATGGACAAGTTTACAGAGGTAAGAAACCCGTTCCCCGACATAGAAGATGGGAAGAGCGATGTTATTAGTACATCTACTGGAAAATTAAATACACGTTTTAAAAAAGAGCTTCTCCCCAAGACAGAAAACTTCTTGATTTCCCTGGATGAGGAACTGTATAACAATGCCGAATCAGCAGACCAGACAGTGTACACAGGAATTTCAGGGATAATACTGTTATATCTTTTTGTTGCTTGCAAACGAAACAGTCAATCTCATCTGCAAAGTGCAATAAATGTTGTCCAAAAGATCTTGCGTTCTCTGCGCGGGCAAAGTATCAGTTTCCTAACTGGCAACATTGGACCATTAGCACTGGCAACAGTTCTTTACAGCAAGCAAGGGAACAAAGAAAAGGCAATGGAATTCGGTGCTGTTATTAAAAAGTTTATTCCTGCAGTTAGAGACTTGCCATCTGATGAAACCGACAGCATTTTGGATGGAAGGGCAGGATATTTGTATGCTCTTTTGTTTGTTAATAAACATACGCAAATGGAAGTGATAGATCCGGGCACTGTGAAGCTAGTGATTTCGATCATACTTGCGAACGGGAAAAACACAGCAAATGAAAACAAGGGTGAAGGAGTACCTCTTTTGTACAAGTGGCAGAATAAACTGGATTTCAGCATTCTGCACGGGACGGCGGGAATATTGTACATGCTTCTCCAAGCAAAGTCGTACCTAAGCAAAAGTGATCTGGATTGCCTCATAAAACCAACCATTGACTACATAGTCCGGACAAGACTGGCTTCTGGCCACTTCCCGCCCACTCGCGCCTTCACGGACGAGCACTTCGTTCAATGGTGCGCCGGTGCACCCGGAATGGTTCACCTTCTTTGCTTAGCGTACAAAGTCTTCAACGACATGCTGTATCTAAAAGTTGCCGAGAGGTGTTGCGACGTGATTTGGGAAAACGGCTTGTTCAGGATGGAAAATGGACTATGCCACGGTACGGGTGGGAACGTGTATGCTTTCCTCAGCCTATATCAAGTCACGAACGAACTGAACGATCTCCACAGGGCATGTAAGTTCTCGCAGTGGTGCCTCGACTTCAAGGAAAACCAATCCACGCTCATACGTCACATTGACTCTCACCCTTTCTCGTTGTACGAAGGACTTGCGGGGATAGTTTACATGTCCATTGACCTGCTTCAACCTATATCGGCCAAATTTCCTGGATTCGCCATCTAACTAATGGGGTAAGTCATCTTACAATAACTGTGATTTCCACATTACTCAAACACCACCCTACTGCTATTTCCTACCTTACAGTCAACAGGTTTGGAACCATCTTCATTTGTAAAGCAATAAAACCTGAAACAGAACCTCCATTTGATTTAGTGTTGCCCACGAGACGAGACTTTGGCCTGTCTCGTCTCGTGGAGTCTCGTGGAAATGCTGTCTCGTCTCGAAAATATTCGTTTGTCTTATGACACATGGTCAATCTCGTCTCGTCTCGAATTTTTAAAAGCCTGTCCCGTCTCGTCCCGTGGGCAACACTAATTTGATTCCTTTATGTCATTTTGTTATGCCTTGTACTCAGACAAGACGTCTGATATACTTCTTTTATATTCACTCAGTACTTTTCTAAATTCAAATTATAGTATTTTATCGATAAATTTTGAAATGTTTGATTGATAACTCTTCAGAGAGCTTCTTGTGTGTGTACGTGTGTATGTATGGACATCCAGAAAAAGGGGGGGGCACGCCTCCCCTAGAAAATGAATGTCCACCTAAAATTATATATTTCACACATAATTTCATTTCGGTCGCAGTAATTTGTTAATTATTATTATAAGGGCGTTGAAGGAACATGATAAGTTCGACTGAAACGTTTTTTTTTTTTTTTTTTTTTTTAGGAGGCATCACTATTATGAGGGAAAATTTGCCTCCTTTGCACCCTCGGAAAAAAATTACCTTGCTTGCCCCTCCCTGGAAAAATCCTGCCGACGTCCGCGTGTGTGTGTGTGTGTTACTCAAAGTCTGTACGCCATGTAAATTTAATTTTGGGGATCGTATACCAAAATCACTGGCAGATGCAGAATCCTAAAAGTCGTTTCAGATAAAGCATGATAGACAAACGAATAAAAAGACCAAGTACACGACTTCAACTCTCAACGCACACGCCATAAGCAATGAATGGACAAACCTTTCATACTCTGCTTCACCCTACTCACCTTGCTTCGACACCAAAGCTGTATGCGAGCAAAGAAAAAGAGACTGCAGACCAAGGCATCGGACGAGAGTTAAATATTCCACACCAGTAGCACTTTCCGCCAGGTCATCCATAGGGGGTTGCTCGAAAGAGGGAGAAGTGCATTTGTGTCCATCAAAATCACAGCGAGATCCTCCGCCCCATGCTATTTCGATCTCTCTAGACAAGAAAATTGAGTTGTGCCAATCGAGCTTCGTTTCCCGGCGTGTTTCCGGTGCCCAGTTGCGTCCAGGGTTGGCAATTTCTTTTCGAAAAAAAAGAAGTTTTTTTTGTTTTAAACATGTTTTTAATGTTTTAAACCGTGTTTTAAACAAGAACCGAAAAAACATGTTTTAAACAAATAAAACGTTTAAAACATAATGCCAAGATTACTAATTTTCTAAGAATAATGATTAATAAGGAATCTGTTAATAATAAGGAAGGACTATGTTCCTAGTTGCAAAGTAAACACTTGACTAACTTCTTAAAATACTTATTTTTGTTAACCGTAAACGTTAAATCTCACATGTAGGCTGTTCAAGAAGCTTCAAGTAATGCACAGTTCCAGGCCCCACGTGGTTGCTACTCTGTTTCTCGGAATACGACATTTTTTCGTGAATGCAACAAAATATTGACATTAACAACTGTGTGCAGTGTATTAAGTGAGGAACAATCATACAGTATTAATTTTTTTTCTTTAAACACTTGTAAAAGAAAACATATCCAGGTGTTTTAAAGAGGCCCATGGATACTCATCACGATATGTTTCTTTGTTAACTGATTATATGTTTTCGCCACTCAACAGATTTTTGTGCAGAATAAACAAAATTACATGGAATGAATGAAAATCCAAAGTTACAAAACATGCAAATAACCACAAACTATAAAACATCAAGTATCAAAATGTGTTTTAAACAAGTCTGAAAAAAATGTTTAAAACACATTGTTTTAAATGTTTTAAACATTTGTAAAAAAAAACAAAGCCGTGTGTTTTAAACGTTTAAAACAAGTTGTTTTAAACATGCCAACCCTGGTTGCGTGTTTGCGTGAGCGAATGATGGAAAGGTCAGAAAATGCAACTTGACAAAGGTTTTTGGTTAATTTGAAGCCGTGGAACAAGACTAATTGGATCAAGAAGGCTCTCAAATCTTAACAGTTCTTCCTTGCGGTGTATCTCCGAAATTGGAGGTTAACGTGGCTCTGGCGTCTGAGTTGTCCTTTCATCTTATCACCATCCATCCTCATCTCCGCGATTAGCCAAAAATTGAAGAAAATCGAAGTAAATTAAATCAATCAATCATCAACCAGAATTATCTCCGGTATTCTGTGTACTGCTTGGCCACAGAAGACGCGCCTAGCTCAAGTGAACGAATCCAAATGCGAAAGGGGAGGTCGGACGAATAGTGAGCGAAACTAAGCTGAAGGTTCCAGATCATTAGTTTATTTCCATGCATTTGGTTGTTTATTACTATACTTCAAACTTCAACCTTCTGTCGGCAGTAAACGATTTATGGAAGCCTGCTTCCCATCTGCCCAGGCACGTACCTAGAAATATTTTCGGGGGTGTGTCCCCGAACAAAAGTCTCAGAAATAATAATAATGTTAAAATTAAAATAATTATAATTATTTTAAATTAAATAAGAAACAATATTAATTAAAATATGTAAATTAATTAATATTGCATTGTTATTGTTATATGAATAGGAAAAATGACGGTATAAGGATAGATATATAACAGCACGCATTCATTATATAGTTCAGATGTAGTTAATATCGCCAAAATTTGTATAAAGACAACTGATCTGGCAAGGAAATTAATGTCAAATAGACAAAGAATTGAGTATTTGAATATTTATTGAATAACAAGAGACTGTTAGATCCTGCTCACGAAAAGTAAAGTTCCCGATTAATATCTTATGCATATTTTCATAGGTAGTGCATAATGAATGACACGTCCTTCAAAGCCAATATAATCCTTGTCCTCGAATAAGTTTGGAGAAATAAATAACTATCGATTATACAACAAATGATCAACAAGTATATTTTCATTATGTAATTTTAGTACTTGGTAAGACTTTCGGGGGGGGTCCAGACCCCCTAAATACGTCCTTGCATCTGCTTTCGACTTGCCTTCACCCCTATTGTGCCACTGGACTCGCCGAGTTAGCGCTTGCGTCGATGGGGCACGACAGCAGGTAAGCTGTACCACGACACAGGTAAGCGTATTACACTTACATATGCTTATCTGTAACAACAGCTTGTCCTTGCATACTGCTCTATGCACGGTATAAGGGAGAATGTAATATGAACAAATTATTATTATTACCATATTACGCATAGGACGTTACTCCATCAGTCTACATTGAGCTTAACACCCTTCAAGAATCAGTTAACAGTGCCTGAGAAAAATTACGCACGGTTCCAGCAAGACAGCGCTCCGGCTCACATTGCAAGACAGGCCCCCGAGATCACCTGATCTAAGTGTGTGCGATTGTTACCTGTGAGGAATCAAAGGTTTACAAGACAAATACACGAACACTTAAAGGAACGTATATACGTATTAAATCTGTGCTTGAACGCTTGTAATTGGCCGTTGAACGCGAAGTAAGGCACGAACACCTGTGTGGACGAGCTGTTCAAGAGAATCGAAATATGCCTTCGCTTCGACTGTCGTCACTTTGAACATCTAATTGAATAAACCTGTTCGTGTATTCTCTGATGATTCAATAGAGAAGCGCCATGACTTACATATGTATATCACAGAGACATGCTATACTTTGTGAAGTATGATACATAGCTGTGTGCCAAAATAGAATGTGGTAGGCCCGCATTAGACGAAAGCATTTCCTTTAACATTTTTGCTAACATAATTGCTATGTAAATGCTTACAAAAATCTCGAAAGCACTTCATGGAACATTTTGGTTAGCTTTTGCAATTACATTATATAGCACGAAAGGCACATCGAGTTACACCACCTATGGTGATTGCCATGGGCGGCGAAACCGGTGGGGGGCTCCCCCCCAGTTCTCGCTTGAGCCCTCCCCCCTATATGGGGTCCAATGTATAACTTGCAACAAGATTTCACGTTTGATTTGTGATTTGATTTGCTTTCTTTTACTTCGCCTTTTTTGCCACTTTTGCGAAGATGAGGATGAGTGATGATATGATGGAATGGACACTCACAAATATCCACGCCCTGGCCAGGATTCGAACCCGGGACCCCTGGCGTTGTAGCGCAAGATTTCATGTAATAAAATATTATTTGTTTAATGGAAATTTCATAAATTATTTGAGGACTCTCTGTGAGAACATTTAGGTCCTTATTTCTTCACATTTCTAGTTTGAACTATTTATTTTATTTAAGATCAAAAAGTTTTGCATGCAGGAACTTTGTATCAACAGGCGCAAAATTACGCAGGATTCTGCTCTGAAATGGGCACATCAACAATGTGGGACATTTATATATATATATATATATATATATATATATATATATATATATATATATATATATATATAAATGTATATTTGGTTGTAGCTTTTTAGCTATGCACCAGTTACATTTGTTTTACATTTCATTATTTTACAATTTCATAATTTTATAATACAATATTTTCTCTCACAATATAGTTGGCAAGTACATATATTATTTTCTTAGTCGGGTTCCTCAAAAGTGTTGACAATACGTATGTGCCATATTATCCTGCTTCTTTTAGATCGCTTAAGAAATAATCACGCGTAGTTACATTAAGACGACATTCAAATATAATATGAGCAGGTGTTCCTTCAGTTGCACCACACTGACAGATTGGGGATTGCACAATCTTCCTAGCGTACAAGTCTATAGAGGCTAGGGTGTAATTTAGCCGACATCTAAGAAGGCTTGTTAAAGAGTTTCTTGAGAGGTTAATGTCTTGATACCAAGGTTCTTTAGGTATAAGTGGTTGAATTGGATAGTACTTTTTCCCATTAGTCTTCCCTGTAATTGTCCATTGTTTCTGCCAACTTTTCAACAGTTCTGTTTTAGCACGCGACTCTAGAGCTTTTGCAGAAAATTTAATCCGAAGCGATCGGTGACTTGATTCTTCAGCTGCGTACTTGGCTAATGCATTTGCAATGTGGTTTCCGTCTATGGATGTATGCCCAGGAGTCCATACAAAAGAAATAGTGTAACATGAGTTGGATAGTTTGTGATACAAACTTTTTATGTTTAACAATGTACCAGTCTACATAGTAATCAGCTGTTATCGACCCCAGGGATAAAGTGGGATCCAAACCCCTATGTGCCTCCAACGGGTATAGAACCCCCCGGGACCCCTTGATTACAAGGTGACAACGCTACCACTGCGCCATCTGGGAGGCCCTTATATATAGTTTAGAGTGTCCGTGCGTTTACTCTATTTTAGTATTTATTTTTCCAAATACACAGTTACTTTCGGAAAACGTATGGTATGTATTATGATGATATGCAACAATAGAGGAAGAAGTATGGGAAGTCCTCAGTTTCAATTCAACTAAAGGTGAAGAAGACATTTTTTCTATCAGTACTGAAAGCATTTCTTGAGTATTTGCTTTCTTCAACACGTGAGTCATTGCTACCGTCCGTTCATTTCGATCTTCAGCCGAGAGATCGGGAAAAGCGTGGCGGGCGGCGCTGGCGGAGATGCCGACATTTGCGGCCTGTAATGCCCGCTTATTTTTATGGACATATGCAGACATTTATATAAATATTGCAAAACTAGCACTAACCTGTGTTATAAGAGTACGGTTTTAATTTTAGTAGCTTAGTGGCTGTATGTGCTGATGATTTTGACACGCCCATCTCCTGTGAAACACGGCGTAGAGGTTTGTTTGGAGAACGTTCTAACGCTGCACCAATTTCATCGAGTTTTGCTTCGGTTAGAATCCGTCGTTTTTGCTTAGGTGTTTTAAAATTTAACGATCCAGTTTCTCGTAATTTAAGGACAAGATGTCTAACCGTATCTCTATGTGGAGGTGAAACGCCTGGGAATTTCTGTACAAATTGCCTACACACGTCTTGACACGAGTCTGTTTTCACGTAAGTGTCATACATAAAAATTCTTTGTTCTAACGTGAACCTTGCGGCTGTCATTCCAATCGTCTCACTGACACAACACACATACACAGTGCAATAACTCAAACAAGTAACGGCAAGTAATCAAGAATAACACTCTTGCGCACAGTACGAAATTAACATGCTCTTTGTTTACATCTGCTCGCCACTATATTCACAGCTCTGTCTTCATCTAGTCGCGAAGGAACAAAAAACTCGAGCTCGGAGATTTCGGATTGCAAGGAAGCTCACGAACACCATTGACTTTTAACGGTTTCGTCTGCAGCGTAATCTTGATACAGTGTTGCACATTCGAAACCTCCAAACGATCCCCATCGACACAAAACTCTTTCAAGGATATAAACTTAAGCAGGACATTACTGGTCAAAACTATGATTAAAATATTTTATTATCTGTGGCTCTTAACATCGTTTCTAAAGCGTATTTATTTGTGTATATAAGGGCAGAACTTGGATGAATTACAGATGATGAATTATAACACAGGTTAGTTCTCGTTTTGCAATATTTATATAAATGTCTGGATATGTCCATGCATTACAGGCCGCAAATGTCGGCATCTCCGCCAGCGCCGCCCGCCACGCTTCTCTCGACTGAATATCGAAATGAACGCACGGTAGTTGAGCTACAGGAGTGATAGAATGGTACAGTACATGGGTACAGAAGAATTCTTTTCACCAATTGAGGAGGCTTTCAAATCACAAAATGACAGGGTGTATGCCACAAGGAAGGGTCCAGAGGGGTTCTGCTTCAATCATGATGTGGTGGGGGATTCAGTTATGATGACATCACAGAGCTCCATTTCTACGAGAAAAGGTTAAAAACATCAGCCTGAGTGTACCCGGAGCAGGGTTGGCATGTTTAAAACAAAAGTGTTTTAAACAACTTGTTTTAAACGTGTTTTTTCAGACTTGTTTAAAACACATTTTGATTTGATAGTTTGTGGTTATTTGCGTGTTTTATAACTATGCCTTTCATTCAATGCGTGTTATTCTGTTTATTGTGTATAGAAATTTGTTCAGTGACTGAAAATGTATATTGAATTAACAAAGAAACATATCGTGATGAATACCCGTGGGTCACGTTTAAAACACCTGGCTGTTTTTTTTAACAGGTGTTCAAAATATTTAAAAAAATGGATACTACATGAATGAAATCGTTTTGTTCCTCACTTAACACACTGCAAAATGTGCATATTGTTGATAATGTCAGTCGCATTCACGATAAAATATATTAAGAAAACAATAAAAGACAGAGTTGCTACCACGTATACTCAGTGGGTCTGGCAACTGTGAATTAGTTGAAGCTTCTGGAACAGCCTACATTACATGCGAGATTTAAGACTAAAATACATGTGTTTAAATATATATATATAATGCCAACCCTGACCCGGAGACAGTCATGGACATAATGGTCAAGGTTCTAAACACTCTTTTTCATTGTCAGGAGTGGAGCTTTCAGCAGGATTCTGCACCAGCTCATAAGCCACAAACAACGCAGCAATGACTTGAGACTAATGTGCCTGATTTCATTTCCCTCTTAGATGGGTCATCTGGCAGTCCAGACCTCAACCTTCTATATTACAAATAGTGGGGTCAGGTACCTCTCTACGAGCTCCAATTTCCTGTCATCAGCAAGTTAGGACTCTCCTATACGAACGCACCTTCCCATATTCAATATTCAGGATGCTCCTATACTACTGCCACTTTCTCAACATGACATTCTGGACGAAATTAGATTGATTGAATTGGTGTTTGAAGTCCACTTTATGCACAGTAAGGCTAATCCGACTGGAGCTACAATTTAAAGTGGGATCCGAACCACTATGTGCCTCCACCGGGAATCGAACCCGGGACCCCTTCATTGCAAGGCGGATACGCTACCACCGCGCAATCGGGGAGGCCTGGACGAAATTAGAACAGCGAATTAATTATATTTCACTTAAAAATAACGCTGCAGAAATTAAGAAAGATTATAATCTCAGAAGATTTCTAAAAGTTAAATGATAATCTTGAAGTATTACTGGAAATCCAGAAGAGCTAATATCTAAATTATCGCCTTAGCAACGCTCAGACAGTTGAATACTGCATAGCAACGCAATCAACAAACTCAGACTATAAAAATGGCGAATTTTAACAGAAAAACTAGACATGCTGGGTATTTACTCGTGTGCACTTCACCTCAACTGTCCCGCCAACTGGATACTTACTCGTTGGTTGAAGACATCGCTGTCTGAGGATCTTTACGAAAACTTGGAAGAGCGAGAGGTATTTGCCTAAACCTAACCTTGCAACAAGATATGAAAGTATTTTTACCATTTCTCATATCGTTGGTTCACTTCTCCCTTCCCCTGAGATGACTGCTGATCTTCTGGCTGGTAGGCTATGATGTTCGGTCTACTGGACGCGTTTCTCGCTTCGTTTTACAGCTAATAATGTGGTTGATAGTTTGTCATTTTTCACAAAATTTGTGTGTTCCTTGAAACCCTGCCGTGCGCTGTTGCGCCGCAGGATATGACGTCACAGATACGATCAAATGTTGTGTTGGGTTGCCAGCATCCAGGCGGCAAAACGGTCCTTTTCGAACGGCTGTAGCGTCGAAACGACTAACCAATGAGAAACATGTTACTGAGAAAAGTTGTTTGTTTTGATGTCCTCTATACGAATCTGTGGTCCGTAGGCGCCATTAAAATGACACCCTGTATAATTGTGTTTTCAGAGTTAGTAATTGTGATTACAGTTTTTCAAAGGTTAAATCAAGTGTTTATTCTCAGGTCCCTACTATTGACATTAAAAAAATTGCTCGTTCCCCCTCTTACCCCTCCGCAAACTGAAAGAAATCGGTATTTATGCTATCCTTAGCATTGTCCCCCCCCCCCAGATAGCGGAAGAAATCGGCGCCTATGGTGAGTGCACGGTGTTTACAATTGAAACAACTAAATTATTCTTCGATACGTGTACTGTATACGTTATAAAGTATGTATTTAAGCAGCGCCATTGTTTTGTACCTAATAACGTTTTATACGAAACGTTATTCCTCTCGGTTGAATAGTTATCGGCTTTTAAAAATGTGAAATGATACGCTGTTTACATCTCACGCGGCCGCCATTACTTCTGCACACGTGACCTAAAGGTCGCTTCTGGTTGGATATGCTACGAAAAATGAACGGATCCTATCCTTGAGAAATGCCATGGCATCTGAAATGCCATAAGATTTTTCACTTTATACGGTAGCATTTTGGTCATGGTGTACATGTTATGAAAAATGCTAAGGAATGTGCTTTCGTCTAAAGCGGGCCTTAGGAAGTGGCGCCCAAGGCTCCCCCCCCCCAGCCTACCCATCGCAAGTCGCAACGGGGCTGTACCGAACACAAACCTTTTTTGCCCCCGCTGTACTGAATGGTTAGGTTCGCCAGCTGCGATCAGATCCGTGGAAGCGAAACTCGCATTCAAGGTCAATTATTTCCTTCAATAACATTTCTCCGCCAGTTTTCAAGAGATCTAATATTTAATATTACATTGTTTCCACAAAAACAGTTCATACTTCGTCGCCATTGACTGAATAGTCTTCCTATTCAGAGCCAAAGAATGGAACAAAATCAATTCATCTTTGCAGCTGCCGAAGGGGTCTAGGAGGGGGAGGAACTGAATTGTATTCACCGACGAAATAAACGATGCTCTC
Source organism: Lepisma saccharinum (assembly GCF_977018435.1). Lineage (NCBI taxonomy): Eukaryota > Metazoa > Arthropoda > Insecta > Zygentoma > Lepismatidae > Lepisma > Lepisma saccharinum. Next base: position 16,811,907 of record NC_139258.1, read on the forward strand.
AACATGCGTATTTTACTAAATGAATAACGTAATAATAGCCCATTATCTTTTAAGTTATTGTTATCTATTGACTCGGAAAAAAAACGCACGAAGATGCACACATTGAAAATGCCGAGTCAAGATGACGCAAGAAATCTTGCTCGACTGAAAATCTTGATAGGACACACACACACACACACACACACACACACACACAGTGGCGGATTTAGAGGGAGGAGCACGGGAGCCGTGCTTCTCCCAAAAATGAAGACTAAATGCCATGAAAATAATGCTGGCGTTTCCAACAAACAAACAAAATGTTGGAGCCAGAGGCGCCAACTTAAGTTTTCGGGGGGAAGATAAAGTTTGGGGGGGGGCAAGGTTGGCATAAACAATATTTTGTATGTGTAAATACGTACATATAAAATCTACGTGAATTTTGGGGAGCGTTGCAGCAACAGAAGGCAGAGAGAGTGTTTCGCTCACTTCCCTTGGTAATGTTTTTCCAGACAACCAAAGAATGAAAATATAGAAGAATGTCACCCACCATCTATTCAAAGAGAGATTAATACGTTGTATTCGTATATTCCTTACTTTGCATCGCTTTTCCGGCTTCGCTAATCGCGACAATGAGGATGAAATGTTGAATACATGAAAGTTACGACAGCGAACACACATCCCCAAGCCAGGAGTCGAACCTGTTAACCACTCATCCCCCTTTAAATGTTACCATGCTTCTTGTAATTTCTATTTCAAGCAAATTCCATTCACGTGATTCCAGATGCACAGTGTCATAAATTTGTAGAATCATTGTCAATTCTCGTGACTACTTTATCTTTTTGTCTGCAAACACACAAACGATTCTTCAAAATCTCAACATTCTGCATCCTTGCTCTCATATTTTGAGCACGGCAAGTGTCTCTTTCAAGTAACAAGGTTCAATTTCTCAACCTGGTTACCAGACGTCCGGTTTTTCCCGGACATGTCCTACATTTTAGCCTTATTTCCGGAGTCCGGGAGGAATTTGAAAAATATCATAAATGTCCTACATTTTGAGCGTCGCATAATATTCATTAGGAAAATACGCGTATCAGTTGAACAAAGAGAAATCATGCAAGTCAATGGACTGCGCTCCCAAACTCAATGGTGAAATTTATTTTGATTCAGTCATTGACCAAAAAGAAAAGAAAAGTTTGTCCTGCTAGAACAAAAACGGAAGAAATTATACTTGTGGTCAACAGTGACGTGCGGTGACGTCTACACTTGGGGTAGCAGTCAGTGGCGTGCTCAAGGGGGGTGTTGGTGTGGGTCACACCCCTTCTCCCTTTAGGGCCCAGTATTCGTAAAAAAAAGTGCACGTAACCCCCACCCACATTCGAAAATAAAAAACGATTTGATTTTACTCTAAGCCAGAGATCCTGGGTTCGAATCTCGGCTTGGCCATGGATATTCTTTGTGTGTGTCCCTGTATCAATTTTATCGTACCAAAAGTGGCGAAAAAGCAAAGTAAAATAAACCAAATCATGCAATCAATCAATGATTTGATTTCATTTTTGTTCCTTAGCGTCGCTTTTTTGTCACATTTGCTTAATTGCGAAGATGATACGATAAAATTAATGCCCAGGTCTGGGTTCGAACCGGAACTCCTGGTGTCGTAGCGCGCTGTGATAACAACTCTCCCACGGTTGGTTGATTAGGTGTTTTAAGTGCACTTTGTGCACAGGAACAAAATAGGTAAGAAAACACAACACACTTTTTTGTAGTTACTTCAATGATATTCATTTGACTTTTTGAGTTCTGAGATACATTTTTCATTCAAAATTATTTCATTATTCACTGCAACACATAGGACAAGAAAGCGCACTCATCACGGGTTCGAATCCTGGCCTGGATGTTCATATGAGGTCACTTCATCAATTTCATCATATCATCACTCATCCTCATTTTCGCGATAACCAAATGTGACAGAAAAGCGAAGTAAAATAAACCAAACCAACAACAATATGAAAGCGCGTTCTCTTGTCCAAATAAATACATCCGTATTTATGACTGTTAGAGGTCAAGATTAGTATATTTAAATAAGAAACTACTAAAACGAGAGTGAGAGAGAGCCTGAGCACACATTTGTAATCTAATCATTATATGTTCCATATTTGAAAAAAAAGAAAAAAAAAGAAAGACAGCATAACATTATTGTCTGCACACAACACGTTCTCATCTCATAAATAATAAAACTACATCCCATATTATACATACATATTGTACAACGTGTAAAATGTTGTGTAAATATAGAGAACATAAGTACTGCAGAAAATTTTACCTTTAGTTCTTTACAGGATTTACAAAAAAATCTGAGAAACCAATCCCCTATCTGTCCTATAGGAGATAGACTGGGGGACCTGAAAGCCTGGGCTTTCAACCATTGCAGCGGGGGGCGAGGGGGCAAGGGAGGTAGAGAGAAATCTTCCTTTTCCTTGGGCCGGCCGTTTCTACCTGAAAACTGGTCTGGCGGAAGAAGAGAAAGCTAGGGTATCCAGCCAGCTTTGCCCACGGAGAACACCGATGGACGAGAAGAGCGTGGAAAAAAAGGTGTTGCATATGAGCTGTGGTGGCTTTAACAAGACAATAAATATTGTGATTTGAATATAATTCGAGATGTGAGATTGATTGATCTATCTCTGCTAGACTAGCTACTCCTCAGTGCACGTCACTGGTGGTCAATAATGTTTATCGCAATGACTGATTAGTTGATTTAGTTTATTTTACTTCACTTTTCTGCCCCTTTGGCTAATCGCGAAGATGAGGATGAATGGTGGTAAGAATAGATGGATGAAGAGACAAACACATAGGAACAACAACACAAGCCCCACATAAGATTATACAGACTGTGAGTCCAGATCCCAGATGCAGTCCGATGGCATTAATAGATAAAGCAGGTTTAATTCTCTGGTTAAATATGACTTCAGTTTTCATCTTAACTGGACATTTGGTAGGTTTTTTTTATTAAATAGATATTTATTTTCTTAGTTGCTAATGTCCAACTTTACCTAAGTAGGGGTCGAATAAATAAAGGTTAAGAAAAACTGAAAAAAAAGGTCACGAAAAGTCCTGAAAAAGTCAAGAATTTTGGATTTGTTATTTTGGTAGACACCCTGTTATTGAACTAAAAACTACTCAAGATGAAACTTCTGGAATCATTTCAAATTATGGTAATTCCTGAATATTTGTTTGCCATTACAGGTCATAATGCAAATGTTTAGGACTCACTAGAGATTTTTTTTTCATAAAGTCTGTAAAAAGTTTGGTACAGTGGGATCCATGAGTATTACCGTGCAAATTGTCCACGACTATTTTCATTAATTTTTCTCTTACATCCTGTGTGTTTTAAAGCGATGGATTGTTATGTATGCTGGTACTTTAGTTGTCAACAGCTTGTTTTGAGTTTTCTTTCAATTCTTGAAGCTCTTATTGGATCAAATAAAGTGTACTAACATGGTGATGGACAATTTGCACGGTAATACTCATAGATCCCACTGTACTGGTCCATATAATTGAAAGAGTTTGACTGTCCAGTCTCTCATAAACACATTTTGAATTACCAGTTAAAATATCTAGTAAGAGGTTCATTGTTCAGTATGATTACAAGTTTGGAAATTTTGCATTAAAGAATTCATTAAGAAATGTTTTCCTTTTTAAACTAAAAAGTGTCAATTCTAAATTACTCTCTAACGTGTTCTATAGAAATATGTATTATTTATTGCGAATGTTTTGTGTCCTACATTTTGACTCAGTGTCCTACATTTTGGGGCACCATGTCCTACATTTTCCTTATAGCAATCTGCTAACCCTAGTTAAGGTGGCAGAAATCCATGGTTTCTGGCGTGCCCTGGGTGCATGACTATGACGTCATACACATCACAGTCGTACATCCAGGCGTAACCAGACATATTCCTACTTTTTCCAGGGAGGCTGACAACTTTGCCAGGGAGCGGTAAACTTTATTTTGAATAATTTGAAAAGAGAATAACATTTATTTTATTTTTTAACGTAAAAAAATCACAAAGAACAGAATAAAAATTTTCATTTCTAGGCGTTTCCGCTAGTTCGAGAGCGAGAGCTAAGTCTCAAACCCATCTAACGTCAGTGTTGCCACATGAAACGAAATTTCCCTTCTGCAGGGTAATTTGGCCCGAATTTTAAGCCAAAAGGGAAAAAAGGTAAATTGGTCCCCATAATTTTTATTTGAAGATAGATAAAATTAGTAGCTAAACTATAAAATTGTGTCCCCCCAGCGTCATGAATACCCCTTGTGGGGCACCCCTAATCGTGTGAGGCGAAAACATGCCACTAGTCCAAGTCCAAGAACCAAATCTAGACCTTTAAATCAAAGGGAAAATTGGGCGGAAAGGGGAAATTTTTCCACTTACAAAGGCCAATTGTGGCCCAGATTACGGCAACACTGACTAGTGCATAGCAGGAAGCACTGTTGCTAATTTAGCTCCTTTGGAGCCAGATCTGGCTCTTTTTGCACATTCGTTTGTCTGCTAAAATTTCGAAATGCTCCAAGGAGCTTTTTACCTCCACGAAGGTAAATTTAGCTTCAATTCTAGCCCTTTCAGTATTATGCTGTCAATAAATTCGTATTCACAGTATGTATGTTGTTCATTATATCTAAGTCATTTGTTCAGGCCTGCTAACTTACAAAGTAAGGATCGTATGTGTTTGATGAGTGGTTTGCCAAACTCTTTGCTGCGTGGAAGTGGACTCTAACAAAGGGAAGTGTCTTTGTTGCCAGTCTGAGATTCAGTAGAATACAGGCCTGTAGCTGGAATTGATCTCAAGGGGTGGTTCAGGCGTTATCAGGGAGAGGGGGCTTTGTGAATCGAGTCCATTTTTCAATATTTTAACAAAATTAAATAAAGAAAAATTATGTGTGGGGGTCATTAAGTTATAAAATATAGAATTTAGAAATATCATACAAATACTGCATTTTTTTCATATCTTCTACAACATATCTTGAAGTGTTAATTCACTCCTACTGACATCATCCCTTACTACATACCAGTGACGTATACTGAGCCCAAAATCTGGGCTATCTCACTACGTCACATGGTCCTAGACTATGCATAGAAATTAGTTTGCCAACTCATAAGAAATGAGGTTGCCAACTCATAAGAAATGAGGTTGCGAACCCATAGGAAATCAGGTTGCCAGCCCATAGGAAATGAGGTTGCCAACCCATAGGAAATGAGGTTGCCAACCCATAGAAAATCAGGTTGCCAACCCATAGGAAATCAGGTTGCCAACTCCAGATTCACGATCATCATCATCATCTCACTGATATGAATAATTTTATTTACAATTTCTGATAGATTTTTCTTCTGTATTTTATTATCTAGACTTCAGGCTTCGCAGGTAACCTAGCTAGCCTACAATATACGCTCCTGCTACATACACACTCCGTACTACTTTTGATGAAACACATATTTATAAATTATATCATACAAGAATAAAAGCACAATAATCAATCATCCCCCGGTCGTATCAATAACACTTCCCTTCCCAAAACTTTTGGATCTGCCGACCTTGAACGTCATCAAAGTCACAGATTTCTGTCTAAACGGATAGCCGCAACGGGCAGCGAAGGTATACAGATAAAGAAGCTCGCTTATGAAAGAACTTTCTAAAGTCTAGAGAGTCTCTAAATACTTGCCGCTACTTAGACTTCTGCTCATATAAACAAGATGAACGAATGTAATAGCTACTGTTCATGCTATGAATTTATCCTTCACCAAGCTGTGAGCAAAATCTGTCTACACTCCTACTCTTCACTGGAAACAAATTATACAAAATAGTTTTACCTAAGGTCGAGAGGGCTAATGGCAGTGGCAGGGCGAGTTCCGCATCCCCCCCCCCCTTTGGCCCCTGCCTGGCTACGGGCCTGAGTAGGAAGCAAGGCCATCTGCATTGTTTTTTACCTTCCAATTTTAACCCTTTTCAACCTAACTTTACATTTTCCATGCTTTATCTTTTACTATACTTGAGAAATAGCACTTTAAAACTATAGGCCCAGTCCCGATTAGCCTTTCTGTGCATAAAGTGGACTTAAAACAAAATCAATCAACTATACTTGAGAAACTACAAGCAAGTAAGTGGATACCTGAACTAGACTTTAGCTACTCCTATTTAAGAATAAGTTTGACAACTTAACACTTTGATACCTAAAAAAATACCCTAGGAGACAGTTTGTTGCACCTTCAAAAATTCAGCTCCCTGAAAGTTATTTTTAGCTCCATTTAAGGCAGGGCTCGAAATGGAAATTTTCACGTAATGAAACGCTTCATTTTCAATATCGTGGTCTTGTTTTCTTTCATCTTTAATCTCTCATTACTACAGCGACGAGTTTAACGATTAGTGAAATGACGCGCTATATTTAATAATTAATATTAAAATTTAGGTCACTAAAAAAAATAAAAGCACCGGAACGAGGAATGACTTAGCTCTTTTATGAACATCCGGTTTGGCAACACTGAAGGTGACCGGTGGACAGTGGTGGTAGAAGAAGGCGTCGTTTCGTTGGCGGTTTTGAGGCAATCACGTACGCACTTTATTTCGGCGTAATACAGTATTTTTCTTAACAATAACGCATTCGTCGAAGCAACTCCTGTGAAAAACTCACTATAACGGTCCTCCGCCTAGATACATCCCATACGTGACTGCATAATTTCATTTGATACGTTTGTGTTATATTTGTGACGTTTCGCGTGCTTCGTACATTGACAACACATTTTTCTTTTCCCCCTGAGGAATATTTAGTGCAGAGTGGAACAGTTAAGTGCTTGGTTCAGTTCAGTGTACTTGAAAACAACAGTTTCTCATCGCAATGTTTCAAGGAGTAGTGTTCATTTTCCATCAGCTTCCCAGAGCAAGAGTCAGGGAGGTTGATCAGCAGCAGGCGGAGCAACAAAGTAGTTCAGTAAGTTAATTTTCATTTTTTGAGCTTAATCCTATCGTTTCATTTAATTTATCCTTTCGTGATTTACTAAGGAAATGAGTGAGCAAAGTGCAGCAGAAATAAGGTGTGTTTCACCTACGTCACAAAGTGTTGCTTGTGGCTTCGAGCAGCCATGATTTAAGGCAGCTCTTTCAAGCGGGCAGATACACAAGCATTCGTGATTGAAAACAAAACTGAAGTTGGTGCAGATGCAACGAATGCTACGTGGTGGATATTTCCTTACAAATAACAAACATGGCGGCTGTGTGCATCCTGACGTCACATGGAACCCACCTACAAAGGGACTCGAATGGAATTCGTTAATCAGTTCAATGAAAGTGTAGAGAACATGATAGGCAACTTGTGTGCAAGTTCCATTGCATTGAAAATCAATTGGATGAAGAATGAGGAAGTGTACAAGAGAGAAACGTCGAGGGGACGACGTGAGAAGCGAATTAGAAATGGCGTAATACTCGCCCAGTTCCCGGATGTAAGCTTTATCCTCGCAGCGCGAAAGGTTCGTAATGGCGAAATGACACGTCGACCACGATACTTCAGTTCAAGCTTCCTACCGTACAGTTGCCAACATAGGGTGATTTTCGGCATGGGTTAAATTCGTTTGACAACGAAGACATTGCACCTATGTAGAGAATCCAATAGGGGCTATTCACAGGATGTTTTGACTTTTTTTTTGTCTTTGGGGCGGGAGGGAACTTCACCTCGGGTTTGGGAAAAAAAAACATGGAGTTAAAAGGTGTGTAAGGGTTGAATCGGAAATGAATAATTTGTCTCAAGTATTTACACCCGCCGCAAAATGACTTCGGACCTCATAACGAAAGCACAAAAAAATTACGTCTTTAGTACAAGCCAGAGGCTAAGTCCCGAATCATTGACTTGTTGATAAAAGCAAGAGACTTAGTAGGATTAATTGTTCTATCATTAAAGTTATTTTCAGTCGAGTAGCCAATCGATATCTGCGCTCCGACGGCTGCCATCTTGAAAATAATCCGCCATATTTGATATTTTTGGATTTGATATATCTCGGGAACGGTGTCTCCTATCAACGTCCGGTTATCTCAGAAATGTTCCCAATAGTGTAAACTTTCATAATAAATCAATAAATCTATTTTTGAAAAATAAGAAATAGAAGTTTTTCAGAAAAACTACAAAACATTCTTATGAGAATAAGTGCGAGTTGAAAGTCTTAACAATGATTATTTTTTCAAAAATTATGTTGACTTGTTTGTAAATTGTATTTCTCTTAAAATGTTATTTAAGGTAAATTTATAAATCTAGAAAAAAATAGGGGTTCAGTTCGTCTAAACACTTCTAACACTAAGTAATCTTACAAAATAGAAAATGCCATTGTTTGGTTCGAGAATTATTAATTAAGACTTTCTGAAAAACTGTTTGTTTCATTAGTTTAGTAATTGTTTATTGTATAATATTTATAACGGTTGTAATTATTATTATTATATTTATTACTGGCCTTGAGCCCCTACAAAAATTTGTGACGACTCTCTCTAAGGGGCTGTGTTTGTTTACACAATATCGAAAATTATACATTTTACTGTTGTAAAATTGAAGTATTTCAATGTTTATAATTTATGTAAGATTTATTTCAACCTGCAGAAGTCTTAACACAAAACTGTTGGTAGAAGATCAACATTGTCTTGGAAAATACTATTTTTCCATAAATATTCATCCAAAGGATTCGGGAAATTGCCAATGTTTTCTAGGTACAGTTGTTTCTCTATATCACTCAAAAATTTCAAGTGATCCATGTTGTATCCGATCTTTTATAAGAAAATGAGCTCGATCACGATCTGTATTCCACTTGTTTAGATTGGAAAATTGCTCAAACCGGAAGTTCTTTCCCCGCCATCGAATTGTCTGATCGATTATTTTTTGTATACTCAGGAATAACTCCCATACATGAAACATTACATATTAATGCAGTTAGCAGCAAAAATGATCAGGAACAGCGATAAATTTGTGGGATCTGCGATAAGCAAGAAATACATAAAGGGGGCTTTACACGGGCGTAAATTTGGCAGACTAAATCAGATTCGGGATTTTAGAAGACATAAGAACTGCAAAACAGTGAAACGACTTCACAGCATAGATGATTTTTCATTTTTGGAAAGATGTTAAGCATTCACCTTGTACCAAGTGATGTGAGCAGCCAATCAAAATCCACCAATAAAATTCAAGGCCTATCAAGGGTTGTTCTAAGTCGTTCATCAGTAGGAGCGCAATATCTTGTTTCTCTTGTAAGTAGCCACATGTTTTGTTCAAGTGGCCATCATTTATCAAAGCAAACAGTAAACAAAAAACTGTGTGTATTAGAAGTAGGGGTGTGCGGGATCCCGAATAGTCGGGATCGGGAAAAAAAATTCCCGTCCCGATCCCGTCTTCGGGAAATGACTTCCCGACTTTTCGGGATCCCGAGCAATCTGGAAATACCGAATGGTCATTTTAAAAAATTGTTCATTCTCGACGTTTTCTGCATTGTAAGTTTCTGGAACTTATCGGAAATTGTTAGTTTTTTTATTCCAGAAATGCAAAAACAATCACTTAAAGTGAAAATAGCGTGCAGAATTCGAGATTTCCAGAGCTTCGGGAAATTTTTAACACTTCCCGTCCCGAAAATTTCACGACTTTGCGAATTTTTCCCGTCCTGAGGCTGTAAAGGGGCACTCAGCACACATAAGGACAAAAACAGGACACCACACAGAATTATACTGGCCATAGGGCCAGTCGCCAGAACCTCGTTAGTCTGCAAAATGCAGTCCAGGGTGTATTATCTGGAAGTGAGACTGACAATTGGGTTTACTACATGATCAGACTTTTCCAGATGGTAGGAAGTTGTCGATGCAGGGTTTCATGACCAAGAAGAAACTTCTTCCACCAGGGCACAGGAACTTTGGAGCAGTGATTGGACAAAGTGCAGAGAACTGAACAGAGAACAAAGGACAGAGAACTGTGTTGAATTGTCGTATAGCAAGTGATGTGACAGTGCTCTAGATTTCAAGTGAACTTTGGTGCAACTAGTGGGTGCCATGATGTACAGAATGTTGCACAATGGGCTCAAAGCAAGAATGGTACTGGGGGCTCCAGACTTACCACTGCTAACAAGGATGCTGAACCTGCAAATCAAGTGGGAAATAAGCCCATCTGTCATGAATCCATAGTCAGAGACAAAACTACTAAGAATGGGTTCTCGAAGAAAACCAGCAGGCAGGATCACACCATTTCAGACCGGCAACAAAAAAACACTGTCTCAGGCACACAAGCCCTATCTGCTCAAATGGGCTCAATGAAACATTCACCTTGCACAAGTGTACTGGGATGTTGGATGGATGAAAAGATGTTCAAGTCCGACAAACAAGGAAATATGTTTCTCTACCACTCTCGCAGAACTCGATACAAGCAGCAGCATGTTCAAAAACACAGCATGAAAGTTGCTGCTCACTTTTGGGATTATATAGTGGCTGCTGGCCTCAGAGAACTTGACACAGTGACTGGATGCAAGAATTACAGTGACGTCCCAGCTTCCTTCACTCTGGGCAATATTCCCCGAGCAGAGGGAATATCAATCAGGGACGTAGCTAGGTTGATCAGTTCGGGGGGGCCAAATCTAAAATTTGTTCCTATGTAAATATTACCAGACAGTAAAGTTAAACAACTCTGTGTGATACACACACACACACACACACACACACACACACACACACACACACACACACACACACACACACACACACAGATATATATATATATATATATATATATATATAATGTTTTATATGTACATTATATTACATTATAATATTGCTACATATATAGTGCATTGGTATATAAAACTACTACGAAGTGTATATAATATATATGTGAATACTGGAGGTCAAATAAACAGAGTTCAAGAATTTTCAGGAAGCAAATCAATTTATAAAAGTACTACTATTAAACTATTGTCCTCCTCCGTAGTCGAGCGGGTTAAGGCGTTCACTCGTCTTGAGATCGTTCGCTGCGGGACGGCGTAGGTTCGAATCCGGCTCTGGTCGGAATTTATTCGGCCTACGTATAGGGCCGGTGGCAACCCACCATCGTGAGGAAATTGGGAAGCTCCGAGTGAGTGAGCGTAACCTGGTCAAGAAGACCTACAATAACGGCTGGGGGTTCGTCGGGCTGATCACCCGTCACCCCAACACTGGTCTGAGACCTCCACGCTATAACAGGTGACGGCGGAACAGTGTGGGAGTTAGACCAGCAGTCGGTAGGTAAGCCAAGGCCCGCCATGGTGCTGTAGAGCTGTAGGGTTATGTTACTATTAAACTATTACTTTACAGTTTTCTTAATGTATTTTACTTTCTGCCTGTCTCAATGGCAACTTCTTCTTTTTTATCGAAACTACTGTGGAAGTGCTAAGCTGACTTCTTGATATCTGCTAATTATTATTTGCAGGATTTTTCCTATTTAGCTATTCTGGAGAATCCTCCTGTGGATTGCATTATTGTCTGTCAAGATATTTGATATTAAGTTTCCGGAAAGACAAAACTACTACATTTTTTTTCAACACAGCTACAAATGCAACCATCATGAGGATTCTTCCAAACCTACAGGTGAAAGGGCCTCGCCGATGGTGTAGTGGTAAGGTCGTCGCCTTGTAATCAATGGGTCCCGGGTTCAATATCCGGTGGAGATAATGGCACAGTGGTTCGGATCCCACTTTAAACTGTAGGTCCAGTCCTGATTAGCCTTTCTGTGCATAAAGTGAAGACAACAAAACAAACCTACAGATGAAATCTTACACATATTCATTTTTCAGAATTTACGAAATCTGCTTAGCACTTTCAGAGGAGAGATGTTTTTGAAAATTCCTCTCTGCTGAGACATGCAAAACAAACACACTTCTGGCTCCAGCAATAATAACACGAAGAAAAGATACAGCTAGGCGTAGAGAAGCTACTTTTGCGGTTTTCAGTGAATTCACACAAACACAAAGCTGCGCTGAATAGCATACTGTTTTTACTATAAAATCACTGAAAAAACTGTTATACCTGTTCTTTAATTGCAATACAATTCCACAACGAAATATTTTCATAATTACCATTATTAATTACAACTGAGAATAATTTCTATGTATCAATAAGCACAACACATTTTCAGATTTTAACTATTTAGTATTTTCAGAGCACTCCCGCATATAGTTTTAGTCATTATTTGGTGTCCTAGAACTCAATCGTTAGGGCGTCTGACTACCATGAGAAAGACCCGGGTTCGATCCCCGGCGGAGGTGAACCGGGATTTTTTCCCATCTGTTCAAGCGGCACGGGCGCCCACCCAGCGTCATATAAAGTGGGTACATGGAGGGAACTCTGGCGGATAAAGGCGGCCACCTTCGGCCGTGATCAAGAAAGTATGGAGCCCAAACTCCACACTCTCTATACGCCTACATGGCGTGGTGAAAAGCACAGGGGAGCACTTTACTTTTTACATTATTTGGTATCCAGTATGTCATCATTAACAAAACATATTACATACACGCACACACACATACACTGTTTTTTGGGATAACAATTATAATTTGTTACTTATTAGAAACGCTTATATTGAGAGCGAAGCAAACTAGAAAAATATTACTAATTTCATATCTTTCATTCTTTCAAGCAAGCAATAACAATTTTACTTTCACGAGTCATCATGTAAGTAAACTGCTACATTTTCTTCGTCCTCTTGCATCTGCCCCGCCTCCCTCCCCCAAAGCCCTCCTGCCTCCTCACTCAAGTTATTCCTTGCTCGAGGGCACCGAGGTCATTGGACCGTTCTGGTACTTGGCACCCTGGATAGAAGCAAAATCTAGCAGAATGAACAAAATGAATCGGAAACAAAGATTTACTGGGGAAGGGAAAATTTAACCATATTTGCGTGTTGCCTTTCAGAAACTGTGCTCTCAAACAGCAGGGGTACAACCCAGGGATAAGTCTTCTCTACCATTTGATTGTCATTTCCTTCCCTTTATCTTCTCCATCTTTCCCTTGTTCCCTTAAAGCAAGAAAGACCGCTCCTTGCAATTTGTCAGGTTCGACAGGTGACGACTGTCCTTTCGCAGGAATATTTTATGACAGGCAGTTCAGAGAGTATTTGGGACGCAGTGCCGCCTTTGGTTGTCCGCAACCTTCGCGCCAACATTTGTTGAACAAGCTTGTTGTATTGTCTCCATTCAAGCTTTGTGCTGGTCTTAGGACCGCCTTGTGCCTTGTCAAGACGTTGCTTTCCTGAAGATAGAAGATCGCGTTTTATTCGTATTTCTGGGCCTCCTCGATGGCGCAGTGGTAGCGTCGTTGCCTTGTAATTAAGGGGTCCCGGGTTCGATACCCGGTGGAGGCACATAGTGGTTCGGACCCCACTTTAAACTGTAGGTCCAATCCCCATTAGCCTTACTGTGCATAAAGTGGACTTAAAACAATAACTCAATCAATCAATCGTATTTCTGGCTGCGAATTTAGGCAGGGACGTAATGATAACAATAATAGGACGTTACAAAATCATATTAATAATAGTAATAATGATGACGCCTTTAACATTGAAATTATTTTCAAATTTAAATTCTAGCAGTATTCCAGCGCAAGCAGCACTTTACATTACGCGAGTGATTTGTAACTCTCCTCCAGACACAAACGTACGCAGGATTTTCTTTCGGAGGGGAGGTGGAGAGAGACAATATAAAATATTTGGTAATTACCACTTTTGGGATTCCTTTTTAAAGTTGTTCAAAGAGAGAAATGGTATCTAGGGTCATTTTAGGGGGTGTGAGGGTTGCACTTACCAATTTGTTTTTTTCCCCGAGTTCTTTACAGATTTCATTTCAAAATTTTGTTTTTCTCAAAGTTTCTGGAGAGTTGTAGCCTCATCAGCTCCCCCATGTGTACACCAATGCCTCGAGATGTAATAGGAAAAATAGGACGCGTGCCACTTTTCTTTCGAAAATTGTGCACCTCTAAACTTGCACCCTGCATTATCGCAAAACGACGTTGGTGGTTTGTACAAGTGTCATGAAGACACTGACTTAGGTATTTTCACACTTTGTTTATTTCTGTCTCAGTTCGTGTTATCAGTAGGGAGCGCGTTTATAATAGCCCCAAACCATGCTAAATAGACAGGTAAATTGGCGCCAAAAATGACAACTTCAAAAAGCCCAAAAGTAGGTAGTGAATATCAACTTGTTATTACCTTTCTTTTCAGTTCATTTGTGAGTTTTCCTTCATTAATTGCCATTTACTTTTATTCTATGTATATTTTATTTTTCAAATTTTGTACCGCTTTTTTGTTACTTTTAGTTAATCGCAATGTTGACGATTATGAATGGCAATTAATGAAGGAAAACTCGCAAACGGCCATCACAATTATATGTAATATGCTGAATATTATTAGCGACTCAAATATTCTGGTTTTTCTTGTTGTTTTTTAACATTCTCAAGAATAAATTCACATTTTTGCCTTATATTGCATATTTCTTATAACGACACGTTCACCACGGAGGGCCTCCCAGGTGTGGTTTACCACGTTCCCTTATAACCAAAGAGTGCCAGGTTCAAGTCCCGATGGAGGCACATTACACAATGGGTCGGAGTCCAATTGACATTATAAATCCAGTTCCAATTAATATATTTGAGCATAAAATGGACTTTAAACTATTTTTGATTACGATGACAAGTTATTGTAATAATGAAAGAAAATAATATCTCCTTCAGGATTCAAACCTAGGACTCAGTTTTACAGAAATTGTAATCTCTAGACCAGTGGTTCCCAAAGTGTGCGCCGCGGCGCCCTGGTAGGCTTACGGGGCCGCCGCGTGATGTTCCAATATTTTCAATGAAATTCAGTCATCGATATGATTGTTCCAAATACATGTTCTTATTTTGTACTTGTTACATAAAAAATGTTTCTGAATTTTAAATATGTTTATTTTTTAACTTAAGGCAAGCAACGTAAGCACACTAACAGAGCGTTACAAGTGTTAGATAGGGCCTCCCCGGTGGCGTAGTGTTAGAGTTCGCCACCTTGTAATTAAGGTGTCCCGGGTTCGTTACCCGGTTGAGTCACATAGTGGTTCGGATCCCACTTTAAACTGTAGGTCCAGTCCCAATTAGCCTTACTATGCATAGACTTAAAACATCAATTCAGTCAATCAAAGCAAGTACTAGATAGGCCTACATTCATGACGTAGGCGCTGTGGAAAAATCTTGAAACACGAAGGGCGCGTGAAACGAAAATGTTTGGGAACCCCTGCTCTAGACAGTGGAGATTAGCTTTGTTCCTTCGTTCGTCAGTGCTGTATATATTTTTTAAAACAATGCAAATATAGGTAAAAATTATTTCTCCGTTCTGCGAGGTATCGGTAGACCGTTAACATCTGCTAGCAATGCCAACAATGCATTAGTGTACATGTTATTATCTCGGCTTCCACTCTCTCCGACATTCATTCTAAACCATGGCATTACTTATTTAATTTATTCCAGTGTTCGTGGCGGAGTGGTAAGCGTAAAGGGCTACGAAATCAGAGATCCCATGTTCAAACCTCCACCAGCCATTGGTGACTCATTCTGTTTGTCTATGCTCCCATCACTTTTCCATCCATCCATCATTCATCAATCCACATCGACTTGTCGTAAAAATTAACCTACGAGGTAGGAAAAAAGGTAAAATAGCCAAAATGGAAACCTATTGAATTTTAGCCGCCTCAGTGGCTGAGCACGTTAGCTCCCGAATTACGATTTTGTCCCCAAATGTTCTATGTCCTCTTCATGCACAAATAGGAGGCCAATCGGGACTGGACGTACAGTTTAAAGTTTGATCCGAACCACTATGTGCGTCCACTAGATATCGAACCAAGGATATATATGGAATTATATGGTGACGACATTACCACTACGCGATGTCCACCCCTGGACAGGCAGGCGTGTCTTTTGTTACTGTCCATTCATTAATTTCTCGTATCACCGTTGCATATCTTTGACGAAAATCAAAGTACATCCAGTGTTCGAATTAAAAGGGGGGGAGTTTTTAATTTAACTCCTGACCATGTAAAGAATTTACCAGATCATATTTTGCCATTGCTCAGAATTTGACGCAATCATTTCTTTCAATTTCAAGTAAATGTTACATTAATATCAACATATATATTGTCAGTTTCTGAACTAAATTTTACATTAAAATTAATACTGTTGTAGGTTTGCAAATTACAATATATATTTAATGAGAAAATATTTCCTGATTAATTTGCCTTCCTCTAAGAAAAATAATTCTGATATTAAATAAAAGTCCACTGAGACGAGATCAGTGATTACTGAAACCTTGTACACTAATTGGAAAATTTGTGTTATTTACTTTGAACCCAAGAAATTTATATAAATCAGTCCATATGTTTTAGATACGGGATTCTTGAAACCCCTCCCCTAGAGAAATTTCTGCCCAACGCAGTTGGCTTTCTATCAGGTACAATTCTCAAAATTAGAATAGGGAAGCTGTGAAATTTTTCCCTCAGCATTTTTTCAATTTGAACACTGGATACAGACATACACATATTTCATTTTTTAAATTTAATCTACGAACACACACACACACACACACATATATATATAATTGTTTTACAAAACTAATTGGTACTCACTTTGTAATTCGCCCACAGTTGCATTCATTTTAGATGGTATGACGTTCCTTTGTGTTCCTTGATTTTTTCACATGCTTTCTTCCAGTTGCGCACCCCTATTTTCCTGAAATTTGGTTCTGCATATCCTGAATCTGTGCCAAATTTACGGCATGGAAAACAAAAGCATGCGTCAAGTTCCACACTATATTCTAGCCACGGCGCAGATGCACACCAGTGTTTTTGAAATGACCGCTTTCGCTTTCCGAACGTAGTATTTGGATAGTTTTGCAAAAGTGGTTGCCTAGGATTATCTACCCCAAGATCAGTAATTGTTTTCACATTAGTACATTCACTTGTTTTGTCTAACTTTCGAACGTCAGAACTTGGACCAACACCCTCTTCATTGCCGTCATCTTCCACATGTTTTGAGATAGTTTTAAAATATCCGGTTTTGATAAATTTATCCATTCAAGATGGAAATGCACAACAACGCTAGAACTCTTCCCACACACGAACAAATACACAGTGACCGTAGGAACCCGATAGCAGACCTTCCTCGCAAGCAAGAACACAAAGCTAATCTGTGGCTCTGAAGCTGAAGCATAGAGCAATTTTAAATCTCAGAACAATGCCAGTACTGGAGAACTCTCTCCATAGCCTATGTCGCTCGACCACCTACTGTTGACCGCTCGGCCACGGCGGAGTCTTTGATTCTATCTGTATTGGAAGGGTCATTTGCAACAAAAGGGTCGGATCTCTGGTTTCCAGGAACTTAGGGCAAGGGTAATAACCTCTAAGCAGGCAGATTTTTTGACCTTGGTTATAATCTGGTACGCAAGGAAAGGGTGGAATTTTGCTGTCCTACATTTGCTTCCGAAGATTTTCTTCGGAACAGTGTTTCCAACTCTGCTACAAATTTACCAGAAAATAATATGTAGTATTAATTTAGGATAATTTTTAATCGATCAAAATTTTGTTTGCGGGGGCCAGAGTTACAACTGCCGGGGCCAAAGCCCCCCCAGGCCCCCCCCTAACGACGTCCCTGATATCAATTGATGTACAATAACAGTGTGGACCACACAGTAATGAATGCCCACCAGATTGCAATCCCATGGAGCATTTATAGGCTTATATGGTCCACGTATAGAAGCAGCAGTAAAGGATCGTGTGCAGTATTGTTCTTCAGGCTCATGTAATGGAAATCTTGTAATTATTTTTTGCAACCATCATCGTTGCTCTAAGTTGGCCCAAAGGCTGTGATTATTGAAGCTGAAGGCCATTATACTAATATCTGCCTGTTTTAGGTTATTTCTTCTTTTGTGTATCTTTTTGATCTTAACCTTCACTTATGTTTACAGAGATTAATCCTTTGACAAAGATTTAACTACAATCTTTTATTTTATTCAAGTTAATATACGAAGTGCAGACTTCTCTTAGAACACATTGTGTTGTCTCAGTTTTGGAAACATAAATGCAGAATAAACACCTATAGTTGTAGTTTTCGTCTTCAATGTTTCCTTTCATAATGTATTTTTTCACGTCCACTTTCTATCAGGAAATCAGAAAATGAATTTATTTTGAAACGGGGGAATTATTGTAATCTGCTTGAGCCTATACATTTTAAAATCACTTGACATTTTCCAGATCAGCTCAGAGTTTACACCATGAAGTATCATTTGGTGAGAGTGGTACAAAATTCGACTCTGAATTTTGATGAATTTGCGTGTCTACTCTCCAATTGAAGCATGCCTAAATTGAAGAACTCTGTCTGTTAAGACAGACACTCCAGAGTATTAAGTTCTCATACTCCTGGATGTTTTGTCATAGGTTAAGCCCTTACGTCCTTTCCTGAGGCAGACCTCATTGACCTTCAAGGAAACTGGCTATCAAGATGACACAGGTCACAGAACTTGTGCCAGCACATTTGGCAGTGATGAACTCAAAAGTATTTTAATAGGTTTCAGCAACGTTTCAAGTGAATTAGGTAATAAGTCATCCCTGTGCAACCACGAAAATGCAATTTAGCATGATTGCCTACAATGTGTATCTATTCAGTTCCATTCACGAACTAGTTTCCCTCTCGTAATGTTGGAAGGATGGGGAAAATAGTGAATCTTAGTTGGTCAAATTCTGCATTTGACCAGGAGGTGGATATGGTTCAATTTTCTACCGTTAGGTGGTGGGAGGCTGATGTTTTACACATTTCCAACCATTTGTATTGAAAACAAAGTCTCAAACCTAACTAATTGTGGAATAAAGAAAGCACTGTGCTCATTTTGCAAACATATTAACTTTATATAGAGTATTTTTAACTAGTAACCCCATGACTCAACAACTCTCTAAGGGCCAGGGCCTTCCAGAGCAGCTTTTACATTGGGTGACATGTGGTCATCACATCGAATCCCATCACTAATGTTTTCCGGCTTTCGAGACCAGAGCCTGCTGTTTCTGCTTTTCAAGTAGCTCTCCAAATGTCCTCACAACACTGGGTCAATGCAATTTTGGGAGCTCCCACTGGGACCACTTCCACTAAAGGTGAGTGCTTTAACTATTTGGCTATCCAGGAGGCCATAGGGTATTTTTAAACATGAGTATACAGGGCATATACAAAAGAATGGTGCAGTTGCAAAAGTTAACACTTATAGGGAAACATCGGTCAATTTGACCGATCGGAATTTTTGCATCCTAATAGTGGCTACACTGTTTGACCTTGACGCCTGCCGCTCACAATACCTTCCCCACTCCCCAGGCCCCATCCACTACGCACACTATTGCTTAGTTCCGCTGACGGCGTTGACAGGTGCAGATGTTTTTGTTGTTTTATGGTCGGTCAAAAATACCTTGCATTTCCCTTACAGTTATTGTGTCGATGGTCAGAAATGCTATATGTTTTTCTTTATGTTATAGTGCCGTGTCTTTATATATAGACTGTACATAGTTAGTGACCGTTTTTTATTGTGATCCTTTGTGTTTTGATTATAAAATGGACCATCCGGGTACTAGTAGATCTGTACAATACGTAGATAGTGATAATGACTTGTACGCTGATCCAGATTATGTTATATCTGTAATGAACATTTTGAAGACTCAACTAGTGCAAGTTCAGATGATGATGATGCTATGTTAGAAGACACTCAAGGTGAGTCAAATAATATAATAAATGTAGAAGCTGAAAATGTTCACGTTCCACCATTTTTCCTAGAAAGAATGAAAAAAAAAAATGAACATGGACCTCCAAATGTTTGGAAAAGTAATCCCCCTCCTACAAAATGTGAGGACTTCAGCACGTAATATTATAAGAACAGGATTACCAGGGATTAGAGGGCCTGCAAGAGCTTTAGGGAATGAACCTCGTACAGAAGACATGTGGAAACTGTTTTTTGATGCAGATATTATTTCAAAAATAGTGACTAACGTGAAGTTAGCATCTGTTCGTCAGAATATTCCCCTGGAATCAGTAGTTCTAACTACAGAAATACCAATACTTGAAGAGATTAATGCTCTAATTGGTATGTTGTAGTTATATTCAGTCCTCAAGTCTAACAATGAAAAGATGAAGTCTCTTTTTACCGAAGATGAGTTCAGCTGTCCAATATTCCGGGCTGCTATGTCTGAGAAATGCTACAAAGTACTAGTGTAGTATCTAAGATTTGATGATGCACAAACAAGAGAGCTGAGAAAACAAAATAATAAAGCATATGCTATTTCAGAGATTTTTTAAAAATTCATCTGCAACAGTCATTGACGAGATGCTAGTTCCCTTTCGAGAACGATGCAACTTTAGAGTCTACATGCCAAAGAAGCCAAAAAAATATGGCATAAAGGTTATGTGTCTGGCCGATGGCAAAACCTCGTATCTATATAATGCATACATATATATAGGAAAAGGGAGTGATGGAGTAGGGTTGACCAAAAAACAAAAGGAGCTTAGTGTGCCAACACAGTCACTCATTCGACTGCAGGGACGTCGTTACAGGGGGGAATGCGGGGGCACTGGCCCCGGCAAACGACCACGTGGCCCCGGGAAACTGTTCTGTATTTGCTGGAAATTTTACTTTGATGACAAATATTGCAAAATAATTCTTCAGTAAATTTTGCTTGCAGTTTGAAACACTTCTTCCATTTTCAGTAGCACGAACCCAAGCAAGGCATTTCTTTCTTATTTCCCTGTTTCTTGCTTGTTGAACACAAACAGATGTATTGGGAGGGAATGCAGTTAATGGTTTTGTGGTCCGCCCCGGTCAGAGAAGTCTGAGACCTATTGAAAATGCACTTTTCCTCCCTGCTGCACACCAGATCCAGGATCCCCCCAAAACCCGCACTTTCTCTTCATCTGGACATGCACTGGCTCCATCGACGCTGAAGGGTCGACACAAACAGGAAGATCTAGCTACGGGTGGCTAGAACTTTCTGCGTTAATTATTTTATGGTTCAGAAAATATATCCCCATGCGTTTCAAATTCCAAGAACAGAATTCTATTGCTTGTCCCTTTTTTGGCGCAGGAATGAATGACATAGCGGTTCTTCTCACATGCACTCAACCCTCCTGCTAATGACCTGCCCTGAAAAGGAGGGGAAAGGCCACTTTCTGAAAATTCGGAAACATCGAACCGGTCGGTCCATCTGTTGATTTGGTGGACAGTTGATATCTGTCAGATAGTTTGTTGAAGTAGGATTTGTGGTCCGAGCGGTGGTAAACTTCTGTAAACATGAGAAGATAGCATCACGATGTGTTTGTGATCTCGTTTACCTACATCGCGAGTAAAATGTCGAATGAGAAGCTACCAGATTGTCTTCCTCTGGAAACAATGGATCAGGATTTACTGATCAACCAAATATCCAACATATTGGCATTCTAAAAGAGAGTCTGACTACCACACAAGATCCTGGGTTCAATTCCCAGGATGGTTGATCTCATGTATAATGAAGAATAAACCACGTTTCAATTAAGGAAGGAAACTAGGTATGTAGCAATTGTTTTTACAGCCGTCTGCATGCTCTATAAGTGTTATGTTACAAAATGTGTATATCTTTCTGACATTCTGTGATTTTTCTTCATTTATCCTCCACGTGCACATGCGGAAGTTGCTGCTGCTTAGGTGGCTAGGTTGGCTACACATACCAATATAATTAATCCCTAGTCATGCAGCGAATAATACTTATAATATAATCATGAGTTATGGAGAAGCAAATAACTTATCAAGTATTTTCTGTTTCTATTTGATGTGCAGTGGTTAACAAGGTGCATTACGATGCCAGGAGTCCTGGTTCGAATCCCGGACTGGGCGTGTGTGTTCTTTATGATGGTCCTCTCATCAATTTCACATCACTCATTTTCATATTCATCTTCACGATTAGCCAAAAGTGTCAGAAAAGCAAAGTAAAATAAACCAAATCAATCATTCATATATATATTTCTCTATTACGCCACTTTTCTACCTATTGGGTTAAATGCGATGATGAGGATGAATGATGAGCCGAAGGAATGGCGATGGGACAGACATGATACAACCATACCTGTCCAATGTCCGAATCTTGGACCTCTGGTTTCGTAGCATGTTATACTCAGTGGAATTCTTAGGAAGAAAAACTGTAAAAGTAGGGTGAAAAGAAGCAAAGTTGTACGATGCATAAAAAGCCATGTTTAGTTCTTCTAAAACCTTACAATTATCGAGTTTGTGTTTTACGTTCACTGTATGCACAGTAAGGCTAATTGGGGATCCGAACCACTATGTGCCTCCACCGGGTATCGAACCCGGGACTCCTTGATTACCATGCGGCGACGCTACCACTTTGTCATCGAGGAGGCCTAGAAAACTTACAATTAGTCAGTAAAATTAACTTTGAGGGACAAGGCCTGCGGAGAGTTCTTTCATTTGGTTGCTCTCATTCGAGTCCCATAGTTTCGAGAGCAGAATTTGCTTCCAAATCGCTTTTAAGTACTTCCTAAATTGTCCTCACGATGTTGGAACAGCACAGAAATTTTGGAACTAATACAAGCAGGCACATACCCAGGGAAGGGGCTCGAGGGCTGCAGTCTTATCCCGAAATCCTACAAATATCTGATTTTAATAATGTGTAGTAGTAATTAAATTTACTTCATTAACAGGATTAAACATCTTGTATATGGTAAGTTGCAATATACCAAGAAATTCATCTTCAGCGCATTTACTCCTCCCCCACCCCCAACCTTTTCGTCTTTAGATGGCGACTGCCGATAAGGGATAAGCCCCTTCCGAAATCAAATTCTGGCTATCGGCCTGACCACCAGGGATCGAACCTTGAACCTTTCGATTGATTTGATTAATTGAACTGGTGTTTTAAGTCCAGTTTATGCACAGTAAGGCTAATCGAGAGAGGACCTACAGTTTAAAGTGAGATCCGAACAACTATGTGCCTCCATCGAGAATCGAACCCGGGCAGGTTGTTGAACCTGCCGAACCAAAGAGGAGAGCGTAATAATTTGAGCGTGTGGGAACTTTGTTTTATCCAGGGCCGTCATATATTCAGTTTTCCACACACAAATAATGCCCGACCCTGTGGCCGAGTGGTTAGCACATCGAGCTGCGACGCCAAGGGTCCCGGGTTCGAATCCTGGTCGGGCTTGGTTGTTTGTGAATGTCTATTCATCAATTTCATCACTCATCCCCATCTTCGCAAATTAGCCAAGAGGCACAAAACGCGATGTAAAATAAACTTAATCAATCAATCAACCACACACAAATAAGATTAATTTTAAGAAATTAGACGTGGGCATATAATTTCTTATCGTCATGATTTCCCAAGTGAACAATCAGATGCCATAGAAGACTCGGGCCCACCCTACAGAATAGTGCTTAACGTGATCGCCTTGAACTAAGAGATACCGGATTCGATTCCGGTATGAACTGTTTATATGAGATGCCTAGCTTGAACTCATTACGCACACATTTCATATTTGCACTGTTGTCAATACTTGTAAACCTGGTTCCAGCACTTTATATCTAAAACCACGGAAAAGGGTTTTATCTACTTCTCAATTTTTCCCCAGCAAATTTACAAATCTAAAGACTAATAACATTGTTCTTAGTGTATAAGCCATTATGCTAATGAGTTCATTCTGCATTTAGTTTTCCGAATAATGGCTGTGGATTTCGCGAGAGTATATCCATAGACTGTTGGGGGCTACAGAAGAAAATGATGATCCTTTCCAATTTATTGAATTTATTGACACAGTAATGCTAATCGGGACTGGTTCTACAGTGCAAAGTGGGATCTGAACCACTATGGGCATCCACCGGGTATCGAAGCCGGAACCCCTTGATTACAAGTTGACGATGCTACCATGCGCCACCGAGGACGCCCTTGCTCCTTTTCTTTCCAAGGCTATGTGTATATATATATATATACAGATGGGGGACAAAATAATACGAACACCTGTGAATGTAGAGAAAATCTTTATTAATACGGGGTTGGACCACCCTGTGACTGAAGTACACTTTGTATGCGACGTGGGATGGACGCATAGAGGTCATGCACAATGTTTAAGGGAATATGGAGCCATTCTTCCTCCAGAGCAGTCTCTAATTCCGAAAGTGTGGCTGGAGGCAGACTTCGAGCACGAAGTTTGGACTCCAAATATCCCCACAAATGTTCTATAATGTTCAGGTCAGGAGACTGTGGGGACCATTCAAGATGTCCTACTTCATCGTCATGTTCTTCAAACCATGTTTGGACAGACCAGCAGTGTGGATAGGAGCGTTGTCGTCTTGAAAAAGCGGTCGGTCCCCAGGAAATACAGTCTGGACAAAAGGATGGAGATGATCCCCCAGAATGCTGCGATAGTGACTGGCATTGATCTTCCCATGCAGAAAAACAAGTGGTCCCACACCATGCCAAGATATCGCGCCCCATACCATAATGGACCCACCTCCATGCTTCACAGTCGGCAAGAGGCAGTCAGGATGAAATGTATCTCGAGGCGTTCTCCACACATAAACGCGCCCCGTGGTCTGAAATAACGTGAATGTTGATTCATCAGACCAGATGACTTGTTGCCACTGCTGTGGGGACTAACTTCTGTGAGCTCTGCACCATTGGCGTTGCTTGACAGCATTACGTGATGTCACCAACGGCTTACGAATTGCCACTCTGCGATGAATGTTTGCAGCATGGAGTTCCCTTTTGAGAGATTTGGTTGAAATGGGGTCCTGGAGATGCCTGTTCATTTCAGATGTTATCTCGGATAACGATTGCTTGTGCTTTCGGCCACTATGCGCTTCAACACCCTCCTATCCCGAGCAGCAAGCTTTGTCTTTCGTCCATTGTTGTGCTTGGAAAACGCCATCTTACCTTGTGTTGTGTACGCTGTCATAACGGCTGATACTGTGCTCCTTGCACACCCAACAAGCTTTGAGGTTTCAGTCACCGTGGCTCCAGCTGAACGTGCTCCAACAATCATGCCTCTTTGGAACTCTGTCAGGTCTGACATTGCAGTGTCTCTTGAGAGCGTATGATAGACGAATGCACCACCAATGACTGCTGTTGGCAAACTAATACCTTCCCCTTCACAGCCACTAGGTGGCAGACTTCAGTGCCAGGTGGTGCTGCTGTACTGCCGGTGTGAAATGTGGCATACTTTTTCACAGGTGTTCGTATTATTTTGTCCCCCATCTGTATATATACACACAAACAAACACATACATACATATATAATGTATGTATACAGTATAGGCCTATATGGTGTATAAATAGTTTGTTAATTTATAATAGTTTGATAGAAAAAATGTTACGTTTGGGCACTCCCAAACTGATCAACCTAGCTATGTCCCTGTTCGACTGTGTAAAGTTATAGAAGGTAGCAACCGAAATGTGACTGCAGATAATTGGTTCACATCATTGGAGGGTATAGAAGAACTTGGTAAGATGAAGTTCACTTACGTTGGCACCTTCAGAAAGGATAAACGTTGTATACCAACAGAGTTTCTTCCAAACAATGGCTGACCAGTTGTATCTACACTCTATGGCTTCAGAAATAATGTAACACTTCTTTCGTTCGTTCCAAAGAAGAATAAAGCTGTACGCCTTTTATCTAGCATGCACAACACAATCGAATCCAACCAGAAGAAGAGAAAAGCAGAAATTATTTGATTCTATAACAGCACTAAAGCTGGCGTGGACCTCCTAGATATGAAATGTGCCGTTTTCTCTTCTAACAGGAAAACTAGACGGTGGCCCTTAGCTATTTTCTACAGGCTCATAAACATTGGAAGTGTGAATTCATTCATGAGCTACACAGGAGCGACCATGATGACAAGCTTTGATTTTATCAAGAGCTTTGGCACCAAATTGATTACTCCTCATCTACGAAGGAGAATCATATGATCCTTGGAAACAAAGATGCTCCACTGGTTGAAGGTGTGCCTGATGATCGGCTTCACAAAAAAAAAACGTGTGAAAAGTGCCCACCAGTAACAGGAAAACTCAGCACAAATGTATCAAGTGTGGTCAATGTCAGAGAAGAGTGTGTACAGACTGTGCTGAAGAATGTGTGTGAAGTTGGACAATAAACCGTGTAAATACAAGAGTGTTTGATTACACCAGTACATGGTCTGTCATTATTTTATTACTTTTCAATATATTTTATTTTTCAATTTTTGCAAGTGTTGTCAAAAAAGTAATAATTTGATAAACAATTGTGCTTAATAAATATTATTGTTCTCTTAACACACGAAAAAGTGAAATTTTTTTCAAAATACGAGGGTGAATCAAATATGAACGAGTCTTGTGCGGAAAAACAAAATTTATTGAAGGAAACAGACACATTACCACATCCTATTTTTCTACATAGTCTCTGCCATTAGTGATACATTTTTCCCAACGTTGTGGTAGGTTCTTGATGCCGTTCTCGTAGAATGAAGCTGGGTGGGTAGCCAACCAATTGCGCACAAAGGTTTCCACCTGATCGTTGGTTGCAAATCGCTTGCCCCCAAGTGCTTCTTTGAGGGGTCTGAACAGGTGAAAATCACATGGTGAAAGGTCTGGGCTGTACGGTGGATGCGGAAGCGGTTCCCAGCACATTTCCACCAGTTTCTGCCGCGTAACACCTGCTGTATGGGGTCTGGCATTGACGTGGAGGAACAAGACCTGGTGGATGGGATAGCCTCGTCGTTTGCGTCGATACTGCAACTTAACTTGATCCAGGAGGCTGCAGTAGTAGGGTGCGTTGATGGTCCGACGTTCGTGTAAGAAATCCACCAGTAGGATCCCCCTCCAGTCCCAGAACACCGTGGTCAACACCTTCCCCGCAGACAACCGAACTTTGGCCTTCACGGGGTTTCCTTCGCCTTTCCTCCTCCACTCCCTGCTGGCACGCTTGGATGCTGGGGTGTAATGATGCACCCATGTCTCGTCACAGGTAACGATGCGATGCAAAAACGCTTCCCCTTCCACGTCAAAACGAGTGTGAAGCTGGCGAGCAATGCGAAATCGGTCATCTTTTTGAGCAACATTCAGCAACTTGGGAACCCACCGAGCTGTGATTTTGCGGAAGCCCAAGTGCTTTGTGATGATTGATTGGACACTTCCATAGCTCACACCAAGTTCTGCCGCAATTTGCTTCACAGTGACTCGGCGATCCTGTTCGACAAGCTCACGAACATGAGCCATGTTGTCATTCGTCACACTGGTGCGAGGACGATGGGGGTGCACTTAATTTGCAACACGTTCACGGTCTTGCTGGAATTCCTTACACCACACCTTCACTCTTGCCCACGAGGGGGTACCATTTCCAAACTGGGCCTGCAGTCTCCGGTAAATTTCGGCCGGTTTGACATTTTCCTGGGTGGGGAACTTGATGATTATGCGTTGCGCAACAGACACTGGCACACTCTGCTCACTCATCGTGAGAGCTACTAAACGAAGCATGCAACACGCTGGCTGTTCTGGTTCCTGACTCACAACAGCCCCACCTACTGGCCGCACATGCCCAATTACACCCTGCTACCCATTCCGACGCTTAGCCAATCAAGGCTCATTCATATTTGATTCACCCTCGTACATATGACAGTCAAAATGACAGTGTGTTTCCCCTAATGTTATAAAAAACATAGTGTCCCTATAGGTGTTAATAAAAAAGTTATTTCGCATGTTACACAGGCACAACATACACCGTAAGCCGCGGAAACTGTCCAAGTTTCTTATGCGTTAATTATAATCCTTCAATGTGTGCACCCTGGGTAACACAACACCAGTGGCATCATGTACAGTTCACATACGAGTGTTCACAACAATGTTTTTGTACTCAATGCAGATTTACTCCTCTGAAATGTCTGGCTACTTCACACAAGTACTTGGCATATGAGTACCTAAAGGGAACACTACCACTACATGAAGTCTTGTCCCAAACTCCATTTCCCAAGACATGCCCTTTCCGTGTTCGACACAACTTCCCCAAAGAGTCCTTTCCTACCTTGCAATTCTACAAGATTAATGGTACATTCAAAACTTGTTTATACAAATTTAATGTAAAGGTACATGTAGCACCATACCATGAATGCACATATTCTCAATCTCTGCCATTTTGGAGGTGATGTGATCAGCACCATACTCCAGCCAAGTTTACCTCCCAGAGTTGCCCCCAGGTATGCATTGATTTGATGCTGGGTGAGCATCCGAGCCCCTTTATGTGTGCACAAGGCATGAAAAATTCAGACGTTAGATCACCCACCTCGAGAATCGAACCAGAGTCTCCGAAATGCAAGTTCGATGCCCTATCAATTAGACCACCGCGACTATCTCAAATTTAATGTAACAACACTCATTTCACGTTAAATTTTGAGAGAGCCATGGTGGTCTAGTCGGTACGGCATCTGACTGCCACACGCGAAAACCAGGTTCGAAAAATTAAAGGTAACAACTCATTTCACATGACTGAACACATGCGACACATACAACAGAAACATGACGACTCATAATTAGTCACCGCTATCAGCCCAGTTCACTTGGGAATCAAACAGCAGGCACAAAAACTAGTATTACTATAGTGAGAGTGTAATTACTATTATACATAAATAAAATTTTAACCCTTTTCAATATTAGTACATTGTTGTATATACAGAGCATTCCCTTACATTTGCTACGAGACTCGGCGGCAAGCTGCCCGGCATCAGCACTTATCTTTCCCGGTGAATAGGTCAGCAGCAGTCACTAGAGTCGGCTATTAAAATTACAGTTTTCATATTGTATACTAACCTTGACTACAGAAGGTGTTGAAAATGATGTCCCTCTGCTGCAACACATTCCTGGCATCTCCGAAGGAAATTGGCATTTACACGTGCAAGTTCGTCTACTGTAATTCTCCAGAATTTTCGTACAATACTCTCTTTTTAACTCACGGATGGTGTGCGGATTGTCTTTGTATGCTTTATTTCCCCATTTTTCTTTCCACTTTTATTCAGAACTGACCCTGTTACTCTAAACTTTTTTACGAGGTTTAATATAAACGACTGTCGCGGACCCGTTCACCGGGAAAGACAAGCGCTGTCACGTACCCAAACTGCATTGTTGTTGTTTGAGATAGAGGATCATAGATGGCAGCATGCAAAAAGAACGACGCTTACGTTTGATGATGCATAAAGCAGTTTAGAAAGTGGGTCAGAGATGGCAGCACTCAAGAAAACGTATACAATTGTAAAAATAGAAAAAGGAAATAATGATTGTAGATATTAATACTAATTATAATGGAAGAAATAAATGAACTTAGCACAATAACAGGATATAAATAAGGTGGAAAGTGTAATATTCAGTAATAGCATAAGTGATCATTATATAAAAGTAAAGAAGTCGAATTATGATTACGATTCTGGGTCTATTTCCGTTCCCACGAACTGAGAGTTTCGTGTGGTTTTTGGGTTGTTTTTCCCAGGTGTAGCGCCATTTCACAGCAGGCACCCAAGCACTTTTGGTAGGCGCATCTATTGCAGCTCCAAGTTAAGGTTAGCGCTGGCCAGGCGGCGATCTTTAACTAACCCCTTTCTCTTTGTTTGTCTGGGAGATCGATTTTATTAATATTTCCGTCAATTTGGATAAGATCGATAAAGAAAAGAAAGAAGAAAAAGTACACAATATGTAGTAATTACAAGAAGACGACGACTTAATTATTACAAGAAGAAGCCTTAGTAATTATAAGAACAAGATGACCTAGTAATTACAAGAAGACGACGACTTAGTAATTACAAGAAAAAGAAGCCTTGGCGATTACAAGAAGAAGAAGAAGCCCAAAGTTATCTAATATTTGTACATGATTATTCAAGAATATATTACGAATTGTACCCTCCATAGTGGGTTAAATCTATTGTTTCTTTCCATATATTCGTAGTGTTAGTCACCCTGATTTGCACCCATAGGTATCTCATTGTTTCTACCCTGTGCTAAACTGGCAGAGGCTCACGTGAGAGGACGTGGCAGCGCTGATGCCGGGCCGCTTGCCGCCGAGTCTCGTGGCGAATGTCAGGGAATGCTCTGTATTATGTGTACAATGTTGTATCATAGTGAATCAATTCAGCAATGGAAAAGTAACACTTATTGGGTACTTTTAAAATTTACTAATTCTTGTTCCTGGTAAATCAGAATTACAGATGATCAACATCTGTGTGTACTGAAGTCAAATTTTGAGTAGATTTTGAATTAATATCATTACTTATTCTGGCTCTCAAGAAAATGCATAGTATTGTTTCCAGGAAGACTTTATTAGTACTGAATATCATCAGTTACAAGAAAAAGACTCCTTCCATATACATTACACACCAACATTTGCACCGCAGCAATATCTTACGTATACACTAAAAAAATATTATGCAACTGTTACATTCACTGCCACAACCAAATTGTGTTTGGTTTTATTTTGTAAGTTTTCACTCACGACTTTATTAATAGTATCACCATTTACACTTTACAGGCATTTTCCATTCTTTATACTTATGAAACAAAATTAAAAAATTATAAAAATACATACAAATGTGTGGAGGAAATGTATGGCTGTGCTCTTGTCAAAATTTTCGGAAGCAATTATAATGCTCATCATCTTGATATGCATTACAATGATTCTTGGTCTCATGTGCTACTAAACCGAGATGAAGAGGTTCATGTGGCAATCAAAACTAACAACAGTCTTTTTTAATGCTAACATTCAGATTCATACAGACAGTGTTTGCTTGTCGGCAGGGCACCACCAATGAGTACAAATTCCCAAAATAAAACCAAAATAGAACCTTGAGCTTCATGTACCTTCGCACACACAACCATCATTTGATGCAACACAACAACAACATTATTTACTCAAGGCAACAAGGCCAAATATTAGTCAGGCATGCTCTCACCTATATGTATGTACAGTAGACTCGCAATTATCCGAGCTAATTGGGACAGAGATTACCTCGGATACGGAAAAACTCTGATAATACGGAGATAATGTGCTAGTAGGTCGTAAATGACGAAACAACACTTAAAACTGTATAGTAATTATTTAATACTAGTACAACATAAATGAGATTACTTTTCCCGCTTAGAATAGGCCTACACAGACTTAAACACCACCGTAACAATCGGATACACCAACAATGTAACGAACACATGCAGCACGCACAGTGACTTGACTCCATAAACAAACAGGGGGGTGCATTATGAAGCGCAATGTTTTCCAACCACTCCCTTGGTTAACCCAAAGCCTCGGTTAATCGCAAGTCTACTGTGTATATGCTGAACTGAACCACATTTGGACTTTACACAGGTATATTTGAACAAGTGTTCTCGGGTTATCACCCAGGTTAAGTTGTGAGTGTCCAACGTATGTTGAATTGGAGACCAGACATGAGTGTGTGTGTGAAAGAGAGAGAGAGAGCATGCAGGGTGGCCACTCTACAATCATGATAAATTCAAGCATAATTCCCAGTTTTCAAGGCGAACTTTCCAAAAATTCAAGGGTACAAGGAAATGCTTTCTCTTTTTCAATCTTATGTATTACCGCCTCTCACTACCCACACAGACACACACGAATGTATTAACAATATAAAAGATCTGTGCGATTCCAATGTATTCAAATTCAATTCACTTAAATGGAATATACAGATGGGGGACAAAATAATACCAATACCTGTGAAAAAGTATGCCACATTTCACTCCGGCAGTACAGCAACACCACCTGGCACTGAAATCTGCCACCTAGTGGCCATGAAGGGGAAGGTATTAGTCTGTCAACAGCAGTCATTGGTGCTGCATTCGTCTATCGTACGCTCTCAAGAGACGCTGCAATGTCAGACCTGACAGAGTTCCAAAGAGGCATGCTTGTTGGAGCACTTTCAGCTGGAGCCACGGCTGGAGCCACGGTGACGGAGACAACAAACCGTGTGGGGTGCGATATCTTGGCACGGTGTGGGACCACTTGTTTTTCTGCATGGGAAGATCAACGCCAATCTCGGGGATCATCTCCATCCTTTTGTCCAGACTTTACTTCCTGGTAAGCGGCCGCTTTTTCAAGACAACGCTCGTATCCACACTGCTGGGTCTGTCCAAATATGGTTCGAAGAACATGACGATGAAGTAGGACATCTTGAATGACCCACCCACAGTCTCCTGACTTGAACATATAGAACATTTGTGGGGATATTTGGAGTCCAAACTGTGTGCTCAAACTCCGCCTCCAGCCACACTTTCGGAATTGGGACTGCTCTGGAGGAAGAATGGCTCCATATTCCCTTCAACATTGTGCATGACCTCTATGCGTCCATCCCATGTTGCATACAAAGTGTACTTCAGTCACAGGGTGGTCCAACCTCATATTAATAAAGATTTTCTCTAATTTCACAGGTGTTCGTATTATTTTGTCTCCCATCTGTATATGTAAAATATTTAATTTAAGGTGCGAATTTTATATTTTCCACTTCACATACTGGTACTCGAAATACAACAAACACAAGTCACAAATGTTACAGAATATATTAATGTACGAAAAATTGTTACTTCTATAATATTTCAAACTCAAATTTACCTAATCAGATTCGAGATTTCTTATCCTGCAATAATTTTCCATCTGTCAGATACACTGTTCTGCAAAGGACACTAACAAAATTGAGAGAATTCTGTTTTATTTTCAAAGCAGCTTTCTTTTCCTTCCTCGAGCAAAATAAAAGCCAAACTGTGAAAAATTTGCTGCAGGGTATTATTAAGCACGTATAAATTCAATAGGATCTGGATTAATAAAAGTTGCAATTTTTCACGTCTACGGAGAAAAATTCACGCACAATTCACATACAATTCCCGGAGCCGAGAGTGTGAGTCCACACACGCACACTAAAACACTCACATATAACTTTGCACTGGTCTCCAATTCAACATACCCTGATAATGAGAGATATGTATGCGCTCGAAATGTTGGACACCAACACCGACTTAACCTGGCTGATACCCCAAAAACACTCGTTCGAATCACGTCGCCAGGAAAGCTACAATTCCTACAGGTATATTCCTTTTCAAATAAAGTGACAAACAAATTCTTTTGCACCGAGTCAGATATAGGTCCGGGCTTAGAAGGGGTGGCATAAGCCTTACTGCTATGTGTACCAAAAATCGGTGTTTGATAAAGTTACTTCATAAAACCAATTTCGGTAACACTTTACTATGGGTGTGAGGGATTTCTTACTTTTTACAGGAGAAAGTACTTACGCAAATCTTTTTCTGTAGCGTTGTGGAAGTTCGTGAATATAGTTTTGATCCATTTTAATGTGAATGCATGTTGTTTTCTGCGAAAATCTCTGTCCGACACGCTGTTTCTGCTGCCGCCATTTGCTTTCTGCACGAGAGTACAATATTCCGTGTGTTAGATGAAGTAAACCCCATAGTCAGTGTTTCAAACTCGCCGTGTTTTCACTATAACATGACATGTCAAGTATTTGTAATTTTTTTTAACTATGCTTGCCTAACCTAACCTAACCTTACGGAAAATGGTTTGTTGGGCTAACATGAATGGTTTTTGGGGCTAACATCAATGGTTTGTGGGGTTAACGTCAATGGTTATTAGCATAATTTCAAATCCGGGCACAAAAGTAGGTATTTTCCGGTGAACAAGGTTGCAACACTGCACAAATCGAAAAAGCACTCTCACAACCAGTACGCTATCGCCATAATGTGTGTTACAGAATCGAAATAACGAGTAACAGTAAGTACTCGTAAATGTACGAAATAGGCATTATTTTCGTTACAAATTCATTATGTCACCTAAAGAAATGTTCCGTATTCCAGAATAGTACGTTAGCAATGTAAAAAAGTGCAAAATAAATTACTTATACGTGTCACCCCTTTAGTAAAGTAGTACCCCAATTTCTCGATTCCTGCTTTCAGTGCCATTTTCGGTTCTTCTGTTAAATTTTGGCTACAGATTAGAACCAAATATAAATGTTGGAACATGTGACAGCTGATGGCTTTACAGGCAGTGAGACAACCACTGCAAGTGATAGACTAGTGGCATTTACAGAATTTCTAATAGTAGTCATGTCTTCAATACAAGCAGCTTTAATATCAGTTACGCAAATTGGTTGTCTGTCACATGACTCTCAACTGTGAATTGTGCAAAAGGGATCATCACTGTATACAATCACAGCCATTTTTTCTTCCTCTTAAATGTATTTTGAAGACCCTTAAAATGCATTTTAGGAATTTATGGACTGATAAAATGCTGTTCCTTGTTTCGAACCACATGAAAATTCTATGTTACATAAGAAGCCAAAATGAGTTTTTTATATTAATTTAAGACTGTCTTGGCGGACGTTTCCTGTTGTTACGTCATTCCTGCCAAGTAGTTGTTGCTACTGTGGAACTCTTCACAAGTACCAGTACACTTCCTTATACTTCTCGTCGCCCCCTTGCTTCCATCATATAACTCACCCCATCCCCCCCCCCTTACCAGTTTACCCAATAGTATACATTAGCTATCCTAATCATTAAGTAATCCACAACAGAAGATTGTGCTTGAGGGTACATACATAGAGGCATATATTTTTGATAAATAAAAAAGCAAAATTTCGGTACAAAAACAAAGTCAATTTCGGGTTCAAAAGCGGTAGATAAAATTTTGGTGTTATAGCGGTGAAAAATCGGATCACAAGTGATATATGAAATTACATTTTGGTTTTAAAATTGTGAATACAATCCTAAATTTGATTTAAAAACTGCTCTTATTACACAAAATAAACATATTCCTTCTAATAGCACATTTATGATGAGGAAAATCAACTTCTATGCCAGAGACTGAAAACTGTAAAGAATGATGACATTTTTATCATTTTTACTAAGAAAAGTATTTACGAAAACTTGTTTCTGCAAAGTATGAAATGCTGCAGAAACTGAAAACTTCACCGCAGAATGCAGCAGAACAAGAAATAATCAATTTTGATGTAATGATCTTGCCTTTTGTGTAAAGCAACAATATTATGCCGTTGTTTCCATTATGTACCTGCAGATGGCTTGAGCATCGAAAGTCACGCGATCTCGCCAGTCGAAGAAGGGTTTCCAAACTCACCTTTTTTTTTTATGATAAATTGGCATGTCCTGGATGTGACGTATGATAAGTTAATCTCTCAATTTTTACTGTTAACCTAACTTAACCTACCTAACTTTGCATGTTTCGTGACTTGAAAGTACAATTTCAAAAACCCCATAATTTGTGGAACATAGCCATTTTCTTGCATAATAGAGTTGGAAACACTGATATTCGAAAACAAAAGCAGCATTATCATTCGCAAAGCAAGCGATATCGCACCGTGACGTGTGTTCGGTAGCACTTAAAAAAAATGGCTTATTTTAGTAGAAAAAGTGTTTGTTTTTGTGTATAAAGCATAATGGCACCTTGAACTATGTTCCGCAATACACGACTGGGAAGTACGAACCATGCGAAACGCAAAATATCATCATCCATGAAACTGGTAATATGTTTTCTCTATTTCAACCTTTTACATATTACCACACTGCCTCTCACCACCCATACATACACATACAAATATATTTACAATGTAAAGGGTCTGTGTGATTCAAATGCACCCAAAAATTCTAATTCAATTCAATTAAACGGTATATAAATATAATTTAAGATGCGGAGTTTACAATTCCCATTTCACATACTCAGACTAAAAATACATCTACAAACACAAGTCACAAAATGTTACGGGTTCTTCTGCAAAGAACACCAACAAAGTAAACGGATTGTGAGAATTCTGTTTTATTTTACACACAGTTTTATTTTCCATCCTCGATAAAAGTAAAAACTAAACTGTGAAAAGCTTTTAGGGCCATGGGTATCAAGATTATATGATACAATATTTTATTGTATCGTGATATCAGCGATATATTGTCTCCATGATAAATATTGCCAAATATTGTGACGATATATCAACGACAAGATATATATATATATCACCAAATATAGTGGATATATCGCCAAATATCGTGATGATATATTGCCTACAGAAGGATTCCCAAACTTGATCGTTTCACGGCACCCTTAGTGTTTCAAGATTTTTCCATGGTGTCACTTGCAACGCTCAGTTAGTGTGGTTATGTTGCTTGCCGTAGGATGAAAAATAAACACATATTTCAAATTCAGAAACATTATTATTTGTAAAAAGTACTAAATAAGCACATATTTGGAATAAGTGTCATTTCGGTGAAAATATTTGAACACTTCACGGTGCCCCTGTAAGCCAGCCACAGTGCCGGATCACTTTGTGAACCTCTTTGTCGTTTCTGATCAGTAGCCTACACGTTATATATCACCAAAATGTCGTGACTAGGGCTTGGAAGTTGAGGAAAAATCATTTTTTTTCCTAGTGTCCAAAGACGAGGCCCAACATAATATATGTTCATTTTTGGCCATTTTAGGCCCGAAAAAGGTGAGTTTTATTTGTCCTTTTTTGCCTTTTTCGGCTTATTGGTCCTATTTTAGCCATTTTTTTAGGTCTTAACGACCTTTTTTTTTTGCAATTTCACCTTCTTTCGACTACGTTTTTACTGCCCATTCTCAATTCGAATCATCATCAGTTCATCACCTCTTAAACATCCATTCTGTAGTAAATATATATATTTAAAAAAAAGATAAAAAAAAGGTAAAGTGCTCCTCTGTGCATAGCACCACACCATGAAGGCGTATAGGAATGTGGAGGTAACGCCCCACACTTTCTTGATTCGGTTGTGAGTGGGGGTGATGTGATCAGCATCATGCCCCTCACTGCCTTTACCCCTCAGGGTTTCCCCAAGGTACCCATGTTATTTGACGCTGGGTGGGCGCCGGGGCCGCTTCCATCGTTAGAAAAGTTCCCGGATTTGAACCGGCCGGGGATCGAACCTGGGACCTTTAGCATGGTAGTCAGATGCGTTACCGACTGAGCCACCGCGGCCACTTTATATTATATATATATATATTTGAACCATCCCTGAAATGAGAGAAAAACATTTTTGGATGACTGAATCAGGTACGGTACAAGGTCCTTTAACGGTAACTTGTCTGGAAGGTCGCGCTGTACGTAAGTGGCAACCTTCTCTTGTTTTGAGGCTTTCAGTTTTTTCGCACTGTGTGTTCCATACCACCAGAATTTCGTATTATTTTTTATTCATTAAATATGTAATTAAAACTGAAGTTATTAATTAATTTGGATCACATTTATACGTCCTTTTTTCTGCTTCTAGGTCCTTTTTGATAGTTGTAGGTCTTTTTATAGGTCTCTTTTTGGCAATTTATAGTTCTTCAACTTCCGAGCCCTAGTCATGACAATATATCGCCAACACGACACATATTTCCAAATTATCGTGACGATATATTATCTAACTGACATCGCCTGGACAATATTTTTTCAATATCACTATATATTGTCAGGATGATATATCACCCAATGCTAGTCAGTATATACGCATTAAACTGTTATGCTACTTATTTCTGCTCCTTGTAAAAACTGTCCCTGATGTACATTTCAGAAGCCAAGATAAACTTGGTACACTACAATTACATAGCATACTGCACATGTTCATTACTCGTGAATCATCATACTCTAAAAGCCAAATCACACAAAGCTAGATTCCCTACTGGAACAGCCTTGTTGGTGCTGGACTGGCTAGAAATGGCTCCCAGACTAGTTTTGATGACTAGAACATGTTCTAATTCTAATTTTCTTCCTAAACCTTTAATTTTGGCAATTTTATGGAAAACAGCAGCATTAGCCATTCTCCTATGACATTTCTATCAGCAAGTACGGTAATGTGAATCATGCGAGGCAAAAACTAGCAGGTGCGTAAGTACTACAGCACAAGTGCAAGTCAAAGCAGCATATCTAGTAGGAAATCTATTCTTGTGTGATTCAGGCTTAATGTACAATTCTGATTTTCCCTGTGATGTGCAACTTGATGTCATTTAGTCGCATTCATTTGGTTTGAATCCTTCTATTCTTGAAGCATTTTGGAGACACTGACACGCAGCTCTGTTGTGAATTAGATGTTAGTTCCATCTAAAGTATTGAAACCAAACTACATTTTGGCAGAGAATAATCGAAAACACCATCATTGCACAATTCTATCTCAGCATAACACAATATACAATGCTCGGCAATTCACTGTGATATAAATTAACATGATTTTGAGAAGTTGCAATTCTCTTCATAATGTAAATCACAATACTCAATAAAATTGGAATATTCTTGGGTCTACACAAACATGGAAACAGCATTTGCCTAGTAATATATTCTTTAAAAGGCCTACATACAAAAATAAATTCATCCGTAGTTACTATATATTTTCCACATATCGAAAATATATCTTGTCAAATTGTCAAAACAATAAAAAACTAGAGCTGAGCTTACAACAATACAGAACAATTATGAATGTTGTAATATAAACACTACATTGCAACCTTACTCATGTTGAACCAACAATGTTACCCTTAATAATTTATATTGTTAGGTACACTGTACTTGAGCATTATAGCAAATATAAATGTTAGCATCTAAGTATTGTACTGTACCTGTAACCCTTTCTTGACTGTTCACATAATCTACTATATCTGGATTTACGTCAATGATTTAAAGCCTTACCTGTTTTAACATATTGCTCCTTTTAGCACTAATAATCTTAGTACCAAATTTCATGACAATATAGTGCATGGTTGAACCCCTATTTATAACAACAAAAACTACCCTGACACTATCTTGGGCAAATAGAAGCTTACAAACTGACAAAACATCAGACCTGTGTCTGTTGCCTGTTTAGCCAGATTTTGAAATGCAATTCATCTAAAGAAACATTTAGTACAATGATGCAATATCTTCCATCAGACTATGAGGTACAGCAATGGCAACTAGGGAGATATTTATATATTAACCCTCCGTTATCCACGTCATAGTAGCACAAATGTCCCACGTGCGACACTCAGTGTCGCCCTATCAAAAACAACATTATTTACGAGAATTATTGATGCAAATTGATGTTGAATTACACTAGCACTTACTGGAAATCAGGCGAAATACTAGGGTTATTTTTGAAGTAAGGTCCATTTTGCATTTTTTTAAAAAACATTTCCTTTCTGAATTTACATACACTTCTCTATTTTTCTACATAATTCCCTTGCCGGTTTAAACATTTATCGTAATGAACTATGAGTTTTTGGATACCCTCCTCATAGAACTCTGCCGCCTGTGATGATAGCCAGTTACTCACGGTCGTTTTCACTTCTTCATCAGTGTCTAAACGCTTGCTGCCCAGGAAGGTCTTCAGATGGCGGAAGAGGTGGTAGTCGCTAGGTGCAAGGTATGGACTGCATGGCGGATGATGGAATACCTCTCAGCCAAAAGATTCGATCAGATCTTGAGTGTGAACTGCAGCATGTGCCTTGCATTGTCATGAATCAGTACGACACCGGCTGACAGCATTCCACGCCGTTTGTTCTGGATTGCTCGACGAAGTTTTCTTAGGGTCTCACAGTAGGAAGCTGAGTTAATTGTTGTTCCTTGCGGCAAAAGTCCACTAACAAAACACCCTGCCTGTCCTAAAACACAGTTGCCATGATCTTGCACTTTCAAATTGTCTGTTTTGCTTTCAATTTGACCGGCGATGATGTGTGTTGCCACTCCATTGATTGTTGTTTTGACTCAGGAGTCATGTGGGACACCCATGTCTCATCTCCTGTGAACATATGGCTCAAAAACTCATCACCTTCCTCGTTGCAGAGGGTCAAAAATTTTAAAGCAATTGGCAATCTTTTCTTGTGTTTCTCACTCATCAGTTTAGGAACCCATCGACAGCACAATTTCTTGAACTGTAAGGAATTCCGATGACAACTTGGAAATTGTGAATCTCCTGTCTGCGTGAATGTGGGTGTCAATTGCCTGCACCAACTCATCAGTGATTGCAGATGGCCGACCAGCCTGTGAATCATCATGGATGTTTTCCCGACCTTCCTGGAACAATCTCACCAATTTTCGCACTTTACTGTCACTCATTGTATTGTCTCCGTAAACTTCACATATCTGGCGATGAATATCCGCTGGTTTCATGTTTCTTGCTGTTAAGAATCGGATGACTGACCGTATTTCACAGTTGGCGAGGCGCTCGTTTTTCTTAAACATTACAATAAAGTGTACAACCGACACCATGAATGCAAATGGCATCGGATGCTGCTCAACGAATGTCGGGAGCCTGCACGTGCACTCATTCCCACACGCAATTTCAAACAGTATTCACAAACAGATCTTGCGCCTAGCGACACTAACTGGCTATCATCCCAGGCGGCAGAGTTCTATGAAGAGGGTATCCAAAAACTCATAGTTCGTTACGAAAAATGTTTAAACTGGCAAGGAAATTATGTAGAAAAATAGAGAAGTATATGTTAATTCAGAAAATAAATGTTTTTTTAAAAAATATTTACATACTTCGTTTTTATTGCAAAACAGACGTTACTTAATAAATAACCCACGTATATATGAATGCAAACATGTCCAGTTCGGATATTTAAAAACAATTCAAGAAATTGTCTCATAGAATTACAAGCTTAGACTCTTGAAGTAAATACTCCAAAATATTATTCTACAAATAATTAAAACTTTGCCATATAATGAAGTAAAAATCAACTCATCATTCACAAAATTTTCAACGTATTTTCAAAAATTTTGAAGTATTTTTCAAGAATTTTCAACATATTTTTCAAAACGAATTGAAATCGTACAATTTCTATGGATTTAGAAAGCAAGTCTCAGTCAAAATCTTACTCACTCGCAGAAAAAGGAATCAAATGCAAACTCAAAAGAAAATTGAAAAATATTTTTAAAATGTTAAAATCTCAATCTGTTTCCCCTACTTTTACAAGATATACGTAAAAAAAACATACTGACTCAAATAAAAGGAACAGAACGTTGTCACTCTTCAATATCGTTATTTTGACAACTCTGACATTTGACATGGTTTCTCCATACAAACAATTTGCATTCCGAACAATGTACTGTCGTTTTATTCTTATTTCCACCAAATTCATGGCTGGATTACTATGATTTAAGGTAGGAAAAGTTCCCGCACAGGGTACTGAGTGCCGCCTAAGGGGGACCAGTCACTTCAGAGGCGTGTAAGCAACTGAAAGAATGCCAGAAGAAAGGCATGAACGCCTCTATGTTTTCGGGGGAATAATGTAGATAGGTTACATAGTACTTCCCGACCATTATTTCACTGGTAAGAAACATTATTCAAAATTTAAAAAGAGGCAGCACTCAAGTTGCTAATCTTGTCATCCAGTGGAGAGACTTACACCTAGCAGGCTTAGATTCTTGCAACACTATTGCAATGAACAATTGACTTCTCAGTAGGGCTACGTTGATACCACTTTGAATCATTGATTGAATTGTTGTTTTAAGTCCACTTTATGCACAGAAAGGCTAATCGGGACTGGACCTACAGTCTTAAAGTGGGATCCAAACCACTGTGCCATGTGCCTCCACCGGGTATCGAACCCGGGACACCTTGATTACAAGGCAACAACACTACCACTGTGCTATTGGAGAAGGCCCACCACTTTGAATCAAAATAGTCACTCTTACATATTCCCACTGATACCTATACTTTAAAATAGTAACAAAAGTTGATGGAGATTGTCTATAAAAATTATAACAAAATGGCATACTTTTGCACTAAATTACAAGATATTTATAGATATATATTGGATCAGTAAAACGATCGGTAATTTTACCGATAAACCTATATCGATAGAGTACCGAGTAAGCTGTCCCATCCCTACTGTTATATAATCATAAATACAGCTTTTGCATATAATATTTGTGCAAAATCAATGGAAGCTTCTGATTTTGCATAACTTCCAGAATAATTAGACACTGTGAAAGTGTCACATGGAAATGCAGACCCCACGAACGATCAAAATGCCGGAGAAGTATTGGCAGGTGTCAATAAATAAAATCCAACCGGTACTTTCTGAAACCAATACCAGTGGTATCAGCAATACCAATCGATGAGTATCGGCTCAGCTCCACATTTCAGACATGAAAAGTTAAGCAGCAGGATGAGCAGTTGGACCCGAACCCTCACATTTGAGATAACCCATTCATTTGCCACCAAACTGGACTTACAACCCTCTAGTTGAGCAAATAGAACACGCACACTACACATCCAAAACATCCGCTTCGTCCTCAGTCGTATCAGACGGTACAAAAATGCTGGAGACGACATTTACAGCAATGGAAGCCCAAACAATGGTCGACAGCTGTGGCTGAAAAGTTGGCACTGCTAGCAGACAAGTTAAAGCCTTCGCTATCCCCTGCACTTTACCAAATCTCTTGTCCAGTCGGATGCGACACGTCCACACGTTCAGAAAAGCACCCAGAATGCCGCTGAGCAGGCAGCCAATGTAAAAGCGGATCTGGCGCCTGTGCTGGAAATGGAGGACAAGGAATGCTTCTTCTAGGTACAGGCTGCCTGGAGCAAGGACCACCACACTGGAACACAAAGAGTTCAGCATTACGATACGTACAGAAGCATCCTGCAATATTAGTAGATGCTCAAATCCAAAAAGCAGAATTTTTATCATGATTTCAGAAATCTATTTTTAAATATCAGCAGCCACATATCTAGAAATATGTTTTTGGGGGAGGGCTGAACCAAGTGCCGCATAATTAGGGCTCGGAAGTTGAGAAAAAATCATTTTTTTTCCTAGTGTCCAAAGATGAGGCCGAATATAACGTAACGCAACTCCCATGATGCATTTGGTAATAACTAGTTTTACACTGCCGTGCAATTATTAAGGGCTAAACAATAATATTTCATTGATGTTATTCACACCGAGAGCGTCAAATAGACGAAACATTCAATCTGCGATAATCCTGGCATAATCTATAACCCCCCTTGCCTTCTTTACAAGGATAACTGGAGAGTTAAAGGGTGATTGTGTAGGAGAAATAACACCTTGCTTTAATAAAGTCTCAATCTGATCTTTAATTTCATCACGAAGGTGAACTGGAATTGGATAGGATTTTAAGTGAAATTCTGTGTCATCTTTTAGCTGAATTCTATGTTTATAATTCGTGGCTCTACCTATATCATCCTTTGACCACGCAAAAATATGTGGATATTTCATTAAAACAGCCAAAAGTTGCTCTTTTTGCTGGGGTTCTAAATTCGGATTCACATCAAACCGACTAGGGTCTGCCCGTGCGTCATTGACGTTCCCTGACACTTCCGTTGCGAAAACCTGTGCCTGTTCACCAATTTCATCCTTATTCTCATCATTATTGTTACTTGTGATTGGCCTATCCCATGTTTCAGCTTTCCTGATTATAGTGCCCTACTTAATTGTAACATTATAATTTAAAGGATTTGTGATCCAAATGAGATTCGAATCCGGATTAATAATTGCTCTGGCAACCATCAATCCCATTTTCTCTTGAAACTGTAGGTCCAGTTCCAAGAGTGTCCTATCTTTGTCAAATGAATTAGCCAATTTCAATGGAATGCACAAATGTGTCCTGGGTTTCACTTTTATCTTTTTAGCAGCTACAAATTCTGGTTGCAAAACATGCTGTAACAAATGGGAAACTTTGATTGACACGTCAAAAGCTTTCTTATTCTCATTTTTAATTTGGTTTCTAGGTGTGCCAAATCTATGCAATATAAGCTTATTTTCCTCAAAATCTAACTTAGCCTTCTGTCCCTTCAAGAAATAATTTCCTAATATAGTAAAAAGGTAAAAAAGGTAAAGTGTTCCCCTGTGCATAGCACCACGCCATGAAGGCGTATAGGGGGTGTGGAGGTAACGCCCCACACTTTCTTGATCCGGTCGTGAGTGGGGGTGATGTGATCAGCATCACGCCCCTGACCACCTTTACCCCCCAGGGTTTCCCCCAGGTACCCATGTTATTCGACGCTGGGTAGGCACCGGGGCCGCTTCCACCGTTAGAAAAGTTCCCGGATTTGAACCGGCCGGGGATCGAACCCGGGACCTTTAGCATGGTAGTCAGACGCGTTACCGACTGAGCCACCGCGGCCTAATATAGTAACTTGATTAAAATCCTTAACGATTCTAAATGGATGAACAAATGTTTGGTTATGTATAGAAAATGGTAGTAACACAATTTCCTTAACCGTCAGTTGACTATTAGTGACCCCTCTAATCGCAGTATTTATATTAAATCGCTTGGCATTGACTGGTATGTTCTTATCTCCCGTAAGCGAAATTTGACTTCCACTATCCAGGATGAACTGTCGAATTTCCCCATCTACTTTCACATTGATGTAAATCAGATCTTCAGAAGGAAAAGTAGAGACCGTTAGACTTTTCCCCGAAGGTCCTACACCTAGGTCCCCGTCATATGCAGGTCTTACTCGTTTAAAATTGCTTCTGTTCTTACGAAAAGTAGAGTGATTTGTATTTACAACCTGATTAGTATGGTTATTTGGATCTTCGTGTCCCTGTTGTTGCTCCAAAAATG
The DNA here is from genome assembly GCF_977018435.1 of Lepisma saccharinum. Classification (NCBI taxonomy): domain Eukaryota; kingdom Metazoa; phylum Arthropoda; class Insecta; order Zygentoma; family Lepismatidae; genus Lepisma; species Lepisma saccharinum. The sequence goes on from NC_139258.1 coordinate 16,856,524, forward strand.
TTCGTGGCGATGAAGATGAAAAGTGCGAACGCTGAAATCGAGGGTTACCGCGATTGCGCCATTCGCCCCCTATGCGAGCTTTGCGACTGTGTGTCGAGATTATTATTGTGGTTGTTATGCCAAGTATTTCTATTCTGAGCTCTATGATTACTATTATGATAATAGGTTCTCCTATTGTTTCTATCTCTAGGAACATTTTCTCTAAGTGGATATGAGAATGATGACTCAGTGAATGAATGTTTTTTCCGATGTTCTGCAAGTGCATTTACTTTAGACTCAAGATTCTGAAATTGCAAAACTAAGTCTGACTCATGAGACTGGAGTCCCGTGTTCGACTGTAATTGATCAAGGTCTTGTTGTAGTGCATTTAATCTTTCCTCGATCTCCCAATTAGCCTGAGAATATGTTATGTCAACATGACCATTGACCGTGCGCTGCAACGGGATAGCTTGCTGAGTCGGCATGTATGCTCGACTCGATTCAGAACACGACAGAGATTTTGTCTCACATTCAGTTTCTAGAATTTTACGTTTTTGCACAAGATATTTGAATTGTTCAACATTTTTCAGGTCTCGTAACATTTCATGCACTGAATCATATTCCCTGTTATAAACTTCTTTCATAAAGTTAGGTTGTAAACCCCCGCTTATTTGCTTAATTTGCTCACTAATGTCCATGGCTGGATCTAATTTTAATAACAATAACTGTTTTTCTCTCACATATTTTGAAACAGGTTCATTTTCCTGATGGAAGCGTAATCTGATTTGTTCTTCTAATTGAAAAGTGTCACCCGGTTCCGTAAATTCTTCCACAATTTTAGTCTTTAAAGTTACAAAATCTATATCCTGTGCTTCCTGAGTTCGACTCCAAGTATTGAACCACTCCAATGCTGAATCACCCAAAAATGCCGGTACCATTTGCCTTTTCTTTAAGTCATTCCACTCATTAAGCATAGCTAAACTTTCAAATTTGTCAATGAATTTTAATACATCCTCGTGAATGTTACCTTGAAACTGGATAGTTTCGAGAATGTCGGGGTGGATAAATCTAGATTGTTCCATGATTCTATGATTAGCCTATGCGCAGGAAAAATGCTTGATTAGCTTAAAATTAGCACTAAGTTGCTTATTTTCATTTCTCATTACCCCGTGGCTTTGACAGGACATTATTAGCAATTCAATTGTTTACTCTCCCAGAAATTTGATAAGTTAGGTTCAACAATCGCGTAACAGAGTGACGACAGTACCGAACACATCTTTAAAATATTTAACCAACCTTTATGCAACATCCTAATGTTCATTCTCCTTTTTACACAACCCAATCGCCGAAAAACCTAGTTGAAGCTCTACTCTTATTTATTTGTGCCTTACCGCGTAGCATATTGCTAGGCCTACCTTTTGCTTTCTTTTCTTGATATTTGGTAATAATTGATTATTAACACAACGTGAAGCGCTAACAAGTGAAAATTCCGGCACCATATCGCACGTATGTAATTTGAAAAGCTAGAAGGCTCTATTACTTTCATCATATTTCGGGATGAAATAGATGAAAATCGCAGTATTTCATGTACTGCAGTGTTTTCTCATCGCATTTGCAAAAAAAAAAATGGATGAGAAGCCCAAAGCACATCCACCACGTAACGCAACTCCCATGCTGCGTTTGGGATCGAACCAAGAACCTCTAGATTGAATTGGGTGATGTAGTTATTTCTCATTCATGTCTCAGATGGTTATCACTCGCTTGGCCTAAATGTGATAAATGCAAGAGGTTACCTTTTAAAGGAATGGCGATAGAAATTAACTTAGACTAGATATGGGTTTTATACTCTCCATGACTGAACCGATATGGATTGGTTTAGAAAAGGATATTACTTGCCTTACAAATAGATGAAGATTGTTCCTACACTTGTGCTCTCAAATGTCACTGTCTGACCTCCCCGTCAGACATCGATCCAATCACACACCATCATCCAATAATCGTTCTCCACTTTGCTTCTCTCTCACAATCCGCAGTTCTTACTCTCTCTCGTATTCTCGCCAACTGATCATACCTCCTGACAATTCCAACACTCATGCCACATACGCCTTCCAAGTCAATCACCCGACCTTTGTCTGATTACTTATTCAGCATTCCTATCCCTGTTACCTGCTATGCTAAGACTTTATACTTCTTACCCAATACCTTGGATACAATACGATAATATATGTTCATTTTGGGTCATTGTAGGCCAGAAAAAGGTGGGTGTTATTTGTCCTTTTTTGCCTCTTTCGGTGTTTTTTGGCTTATTGGTCCTTTTTTAGCCTATTTTTAGGTCTTAACGGCTTTTTTTTGCAACTTCACCTTCTTTCGACTACGTTGAAACTGCCCATTCTCAATTCGAATCATCATCAGTTCATCACCTCTTAAACATCCTTTCTGTAGTAAGGAAATAATATATATCATCCCTAAAACGAGAGAAAAACATTTTTGGACCACTGAAGCAAGTACGGTACAAGGTCCTTTAACCATAACTTGTCTGGAAGATGGCGCTGCAAGTGGCAACTTTCTCTTGTTTTGAAGCTTTCAGCACGGTGTATACGACCAGACAGCACGCGCCTGCAAAGATCTCAAGTCAGATAAGGAGGTTTTGCGGATATTCATTAAATATGTAATTAAAACTGAAGTTATTAATTAATTTGGATCACATTTATACGTCCTTTTTTCCGTTTTTAGGTCATTTTTTGATATTTTTAGGGCAATTTATAGGTCTTCAACTTCCGAGCCCTACTCATAATAATAATAATGTTTAAATTAAAATAATAATTATATTAAATTAATTAATATTATATTTTTATTACATGAATAGCTTAAGGCACTGTACGAGGATAGTGATACAAGAGCACCTATTCAGTATGTAGCTTACGTGTAGTTAAGGTCAACAAAATTTGTAAAAAACTGCCCTGGCAAGGAAATTTATGACAAATAGTTAAAGGATTGAATATCATAAAAAGGATATTAGATCCAGTTGACGAAAAGTAAAGTTCCTGGTTAAAGTTTATGCATTTTTTATAAGTAGTCATAAATCTTGCATAATTCTTCTTTGGTACTGTCATTCAAAATCATGTGATACTAATATAATCCTTGCCTTCCAATAAGTTTGTCAGAAATAAATAACCCTCGATTAAACAAGTATATTTTCATTATTTAAATTTGATACTTAGTACTTTTTTCTGGCGGGAGGGTCCTAAATATGTTCTTGGATATCAGACATTTATTGTCATCTAAATATCCAATATCAATCATTCAGAATATCCAGATTAATTGTTCCATATAAAATGAATATTGGATAATCTGAAAGTCACATAATCTTTAGATTTCTTATCTAGTTCACATTGGTGGGTAGCAACATTATGAGTATCAAGTAGGATGTGGTACTTGGCAAAAGGTAATGTCAACAAAAATTGAACCTGAATGTAACCTTAGTATGGAAATATGTACAGGTTGTTTTAAGTGGCATGGTTTCATGTTACTATCTCAACACTCAGTGCAACAATGCTCCTTTGTGATATTTATAACAACAGAACTATCTTCAAATTTATAAACTGTGACAACCAGAAATATACATACCACAATCTTTCTGATTGTTGATATTAAATCCAATATATTAGGTGCATCCAGAAAGTAAGTTTCCCTGGGGTCATGAACAGAAAGGAAACATTATTTCATTCAATGATTTATTGCCACAGATACAACACTTGTCCAGTTACTTGTCAACGTAATTCCGCCAGAATTTAGGCACTTGTCATAGCGTGGGACCAACTTCTCTATACCTGCATCATAGAAGTCTGCCGCCTGGGCACCGAACCACTGTGTGACAGCCATCTGAAACTCTTCGTCACTGTGAAAATGTTGACCGGACAGGCTCTATCAGGTGCAAGAATAGGTGGTAATCACTGGGAATGAGATCGGGGCTGTACGATGGATGATTGAATACCTCCCAACTGAACCTGTCCAGAAGGGCTGCAGTACACATAGCCATATGCGGCTTCGCATTGTCGTGCCAAGATCACTTCGGCACTGACCTTACCACGTCGCTTATTCTGAATGGCTTGGCGTAATGTCCCCAGTGTTTCACAGTAATGGTTAGCATTCACAGTCTCACCTCTGGGCAGAATGCCTTGTCTGTCCCAGAACACCGTGCACATCACTTTTCACGCAGACACAGTCCGTTTGAACTTCGTCCTGCATGGACATCCACTGTGACGCCAATGCATGGACTGCTGCTTGCTTTCTGTGGTGCTGTATGCAACCCACGTTTCATCCCCTGTGCTGATCCGGTTGAGAAAATCGTCATCATCATGGTAACGCTGCAGAAATGTCAGCACCATACCCATGTGTTTTCCTTTGTGTTCGGGCATCAGTTGTTACGGCACCCACTGGGCACACAATTTCCAGAACAAGAGGCGTTTGGTAACAATGTCGTGCAACAAAAACCGAGAAATCTGCGGGAAATGGCTGCTGAGTTCTGTGATTGTGACACGACGATCCTCCAATATGCGCTGCTGCACCTGCTCCACAAGCTCGTCCATAACGGCTGATGACCGCCCACTGCGCTCGTCGTCATGCACATACCGGCCTTCAGTAAATGTCCTGCACCAACGACGCACCATTTGCTTGCTCATGATGTCTGGCCCATACACCTGGCACAGCTGACGATGAATTTCGATCAGCTATATGTTTTGTGCGTTAAAGAACTTGATCACCGAACGAACCTCGCACGTGGCAGGAATAAGAGCCGCCATGTTTCATCGGTGCCGCGACGCTACTGAGGACTTTTGGGAGGCATCTTCTAGGACATTCACTAGCCAGGGCATGTGACTCTCACGCATGTGCAAAACCGGTTTCAATACGCATGGCCTGCCACCTGTGGGCAAGTGGAAAACTTACTTTCTGGATGTGCCTAATACAACATAGCTCACACTGCATATTGTCAACATTAATTCACAGTAAAATTCCACCCCACATATTTAATAAAAAAACCTGAAATATTGCTTTTCCAAATACAGTAAGACCTCGTTAATTCGGACCCCGATAAGCCGGACTTTGCTTAATCGGGACAGGCAAAAGGCAAAATAAATAAATAATAAAAAAAAAGCAGAATGCAAGGTTATAAATGTGGATACAAGTCAACAAGAGAACTTCCCAAAGAAAAGGCAGTCAACCACTGATGAAATTCTGCTTCCTGCAGACTTTGTACTGCATAGTGTATGTAGGCCTATGCCCTTTAAATACACCATAATAAACGTGTTTTGGTGCTATAAACAGAGTGTTAATGCACTTTCTACTGTTCTTTTAGGTTATTTCAGTTAATCCGGACTTTCATTAAACCCGTCAACTTATCCCACTCATTAGTCTGGAATAATGAGTTTTACTGTAACATTGATTTTTTTTACTTGCAATTGTATTATTAATTATGAAACATACAAAAACTGTTTGCATATCCCATTTATATGAATGGTGCCTTGTATCAGACTCTACTACATATTAATAATGATTTGCATAGTGCTGCCATAGTGTGGGTTTTCTGTACATACAGTGGTGCAAGTCTCAAACTAATCATCAGCATAAATTGCATCATCCACTGTGCAGGCCAGACTTGGCTACTTTATGTTTTAACATTTGCTCATATCATGCAATAATGTTTTGGTGGAATAGAAGTTCTCAGATAAACAATAAAATTGATTCAAAGTTGGATGACGGGGAAGTTAGCCACGCTTGTGTTCTGAACCCACAGGCAGGATTGTTCAAGGTTCAGGAACACACAAATTCTATTGGGTTCCGTAACAGGACCGGACCCTTTTTTTTCACACAATTTAAATTTGGTCCAAGTTGCGTATTGTTTCATTTCAATACGGAATTTGGATCCTATTTAAATTGATCCGGAAAAAGGGTTCCTGGACCGAATTGGAATACTTTACAGATAAAAAGGTTCTTAACGATCCAGAATCTTCTGGAGGCAAGTTACCAGTACTGAAAACAAGGAAAGACAATAAAATGAAACCTTTCTTGATCTAAATTTGTAGGACAAACACCGACTGATTTCTCTGTATTTTAAGTATTTTTGTTATGTGTGTGTTCATGTTGTATGTGCATTTTTTACATTTCTTAAAGCATGTGTATTTTTGTTTTGTCTTTTTTCTTCTTTCTTTTTGTGTGTTTTTTATCCTTTTGTATTTTTTCTTTTTTCTTTGGTATTTTGATGTTTTATATTTCACAAACTGTTAGATATTTGAACTAAATTTGTAAAATGTGAAGTAGAGATGGTTAAGTGTAAGAAAAGGCTTGTGACTTAACTTCGCCATCCAAAAGAAGAAGTAAATAAATAAATATTTACGCTTGCTGATTTTCTCTCTCTGGACCAGAATGGAATTTATTTAAAATTCCTTAACCTTTAACAACCCTGGCCAGAGGGACTGGGTTTGAGTCCCAGCTGAGACTTCAGTGCTGTTTAGCAATTCATCTTTCACATATTTCATCAATTCACTTTTCATCAGTAATTCAATGATTACTCTAAAGGGACAAAATACAAGCCAGTAAAAACTTTCTTTGAAACTATTACTAAAAATGTACTAATGAAATTTATTGAACGCAATATGGATTAGATTAAAGCTCATGCAAAATAATTATTTTGTTGCATGATGAAAGGGTAAATATGTTGACAATGTGGTGAACGCAAAGTCCCATTCATGCATACCTTAACGGACTTGTTTACAAACATGACATGATGAGGTCATAGCATGAGTGATAAGACCTCATTGTTCTTCCCGGAAATGCTTGCTTACTACATACCAGCATGCTTTGCATGCAAGTGGCCAGGAAGCACAGACCTGCCAGTTGAGTCGTGGTGGCTGTGGGTGTGGTACGCAGTTGGAAGCCAGGATGGGAAAATTCGCTCGTATCTTGGGAAAAAATGCTTGCAGAGAGTGCCTGCACAGGCTCGGCTCGATAAGGCTGTCGCAGTGCCCACCTCCAGCTCAGGAGATCACAGATCATGTAAGTAATGTACCTTTAACTAGTACAATTTACTTACTATAACCTTTACTGGAAGAGAATCTCACATGCCTGTAAACTTGTTCCAGATGGGAACATTTCAGGCATGTGCTTTCCAAACTTGGACTGAAGTGCAAAAGAAATCGTAGCTCGAGAACTAATTGTCATAGAGATGATTTTTTTTAACTGGCAGGGACTATAGAAAAAGTAAAATTTATGTATTGTACCTCACAATAATGAAAGATAAAGAAAGAAGAAAAAAATCATTTAAAAAAAGTGGCACTTGGCATGTCCCTGTGGCTCCAAAAATAGACCACAGTAAATTAAAAGTGTGTGGTATATAGTAACAGTGGTACATTCCTACAATGATGCAAAGTTTCATTGAAAATACATTGATACTTCTTGGAGGCAAAAAATAATGTATAATAACCAGTCTTGCCAGCTTACAGAAAAACCAAGAATTTTGCTTCTACCGTCAACCCTATGGATGCTGGATGGAACAAATTTGCAGAGAAGCATATGTAAATTGGGGGGGGGGGGGAATTATGCAACATTTTTAAGTTGTAATTTTCTGGAAATTTTAAAATATTGGTCTTTGCTCCTGGACCTTACATGTTGTTAAAGTGTTATTTTGTTCTCATTATTACATTAAAAAAATATGAAAAAAGTGGCGGTTGAGGAGTTATAGACCATTTTAAACCTCCGAGGGAAACGAAGGACTCGTTCAAACTCAACTTGTTAATAAATAATAGTTACAATGTATACAAATGTACAAAAAAGACAGAACTGAAATGATATGGTATGTTAATTTCTGTCACATGGAGTTGGTAGTACATATTTGCAACCAGCTGTCGGGAGGAGGTTAACGCTGAAATCTCAATGTTGTATAGCTTAATTTTATAGCATGTTAGGCAGGGTAGCTACGATTTTTTGATTATGAAATTCCCTGACTTTTCCAGGTTTTCCAGACCAGAAATAAAATTTTTCCAGACATGTGTGTCGTTATGATTTTTGCTTTTGAACCTCATGTTTTTCAATTAAATATGCAGGCACGTTAATTATTATGAATATGAATATACACAGTTATTAGCTGAAAATTTACCAAGTGATTAAAATAATGCTATTCAATGAAAAAATAAATAACTATTGAACTTCCCCATTTTCACTAAGTAATTACAATTAAGGTGGTGTAAAAAAATCAATAAGAAATGTGGCATATATATCAAAGCTTTACAATGTAACCTGTATACAACCTCAATTAGCCTATATCAATACAAATGAGAAACAACAGAAAATTAGGTCATGTACCTTTAGAAAATATGCAATAAGTTTAATGATTATATTTTTTAATTTATTGAAAATAGTACATATTACGGAAATTCAGAACTTGAATGGGGCCGGTGACCAACCATACACCTAAAAAAAATATATACGCGGGCCATACTTTGGAATCAAATATCTCCATTATTTGAGTTTTCCACATGCTGGAACCAATTTTATATTACGGAAAACATCGAAATCTGTCTTTTAAAAGGTAACAGTTCTGAATGTTTTATGATTTTTTTTTTCAAATTTTCCTAGCAGGAAGACTAATTATCATAGAATTTTGGCAATCATTGTGACACGAAATTTGAACCTTCCTTAAAATAATGAGCACTATTTGGATTCGAAAAAAGTTATTTATGTTGAAAAACAAAAATTCAAAATGACCTTACTCAATCATACACGCTTCCCACGGACAAGGTATTCTCCGGTTGACAAGCGACAGTAAGTATCGTAAACTAGTGGGAATGAATGTAGAAATAAATCGGAACCTTAGTAGAGAGCATTCAGGGTCTTTATTTTAATTCTAAGACAACCAAACCTGACATTCCTAACCTAACCACAAAAGCATATATTGACAAAATCTTAAGTAATCGCTAAAACTCTGCAGTATGTGTTAACAGACATAAATAGAAATCGAACCATGTAAAAGTTGCATTTGTAGCATGATGAAATCGTAATAAAACAAAAGGAACTTGGGCTCATTTTCACCACTTTTCAGCATAATTTCATTCTACACGCAAACAATATGTAAAATTACTATCAGCATGAAACCAACATTAATAGCCTAACAACGATGTGTGACCAGCGTACGTTTAATTCCTCTATTTCGCACCAGTTTTTAAAACATAAATTCGTTCTACATGCACAAAACACGTGCATATTCTAATAATGACGTCACTGATACTGCATAAAAACACTAATTTCTCGGGTGTAACACATCTCTGCAATGTAAAAACTACGACAACGAGCAAATGAACTAGTTGATCAGGTTGCTTCTGAACGGGTCGCAAACGAAGGACTCAAAATCACAGAACGGGTTCACGGGGGGAACGAAGTAGTGAGTCCCTTTGTTTTTACTCGGCGTCCGCACTAATCCAGTGTGACGTCTACCACAGCCAGTTACGTGAAATTCTGCTCTTCAAGCTTTATTGCAGATCCAAAACCAATGAACTGTCCGAACACCAACCTGCTCCGCTTCACGTATTAAAAGAGAACGGGTTCCGAACGGGTGTGTTCTTGAAGAAAGAAAATTACCTCACCACGCACAAAGCTAAAGCAACATTTTTTCTGCAAGAAATTCTGAGGATGGCTGGTGCGTAGGTTTCGTCTTGAGTATCTTGTTCTCTAAGGAAAAATCTCACGCTTCTCCAAATTCCAGTCTTCAACAGGTTCACAAGAACGAGTCGCAAAATGAACGGATCCAAGAACCTAGATCAGAGAGTGAATAAATATAGAATCGAAATGCCAAGGAACCATAATTTTGTACGTAACAGACTAGAAGTCATAATGACGAGAGGAACAAGTTTCTGAACTGAATCTTTTGGGGGGACTGGAATCACAAGAACCGAATGCGGAAGTGGAAATGAACCGTTCGTTCATTTTGTAACTGGTTCTCCTGCAACTCCAAAATGCGCGTAAATTCCAGAAAATATGCAAAATTCCCCGACTATTCCATGACTTTTCCCTGACCAACCAAATTCCCTGACTTTTCCCTGTTTTCCAGGTTTTCCAGTCGCGTAGCAACCCTGTTATGTTATTCTGCTAAGGCATCAAGCTACAAGGGTGAGCTATTTAAAGTAACGTAAGTGCCAACGAGAGAATTAAAGAAAAGTTCTGGAAAAGTCCACTTTGCTTTACTTCAATGTCTGAAGATGAGAGTGAAGTTTATTCCAAAGTTTATCTTAAGCCTACTTTATGCTGACTGAATTTACAGTTTAACTGTTAACTGCCGAGGCTGATTTTCAGCATGTAGGTGCCAACGCCGTGTGTGTTTCCAGCAGGTAATTTAAAATTATGTAGGGTTTTGAATAAAAATTTATATCTTAAACTCCGTACCAGCTAACTGTAGACCAGGCAAACGAGAACAAGTCTGCGCAAGTAGTGATGCAAGATGGCTCCACCAATGAACAGTGAGAGGAACGGGATTGCGTAGTGGGCGACGGAAGTTACCTGATTTCCTATGCAGCGTTGCAAACTTTTGAAATGGGTAATACCGAACGCACACGGCAAACGGATCGTAATAACTCCAGGTCCATACGATTGGTTTAAGAATTTCTTAAGGAAATATTAGGGATAAAACTGCAAGAGCAAATTTTGACAAGCCGTGCATTTAGCGTACGGACTAAGGTCTGGACCGTACGGTTGGCAACACTGCACTTTCACAACTCGATTTTCCTCCTCCTCCTCTGCTGATATGCATGGTCCTGCTCTACAGTTAGCTGGGACAGGATATAGAAACTACCAACGCTAGAGTTACAAATTTTGGCTCATTTTGTTCAGTACAGATTAGACTGTAAGCCTATGGTAAAAAAAATATTTTATCAACTAGAAAAAGAAGAAGTAAAAAAGTAGTTTCTTTTTTACAAAATTTGAACTTCGGGCAGCCCGCCATGTATGATGTAAGGGTTCAAAATTGTAACTCCATATTGCCGGAAACGTGTTCCATTCTTGCAGCAAGAACTGCACACTTCCTGCTGATACTTTCCGAGAAAAACAGATTTTCTAAAGTAAAAGCTGTGCTTGTTTTTGAAGGGTCCTATCCTCCCACCAGAAAAAAATATATAGCCGGAAACTTCATGAATTACTAGAGGCACATATTTTTGGTAAATAAAAAAGCAAAATTTCAGTACAAAAACAGAGTCAATTTCGGGTTCAAAAGCGGTAAATAAAATGAAATTTCACTGTTATAGCAGTGAAAAAGCAGCATATAAAATGACATTTTGGTTTTAAAAATGTGAATATAATCGCATCTTAGGAATAGCGAAGAATGCAAGCAAGAAAAAGGAAAACAGAGAAGAGAAAGAGGAAGGGATTATCTACGAAGTGAAATGTAAAGAATGTCAGTGTGTGTACATAGGAGAAACAAAAAAGAGGCTGAAAGACAGGTTGAAACAACATAGGGATGATGTACGACTTAAGAGAGAGAGAAATGCGATATTTAAACACATGAGAGAAACAGGACATGACATAGAGTGGGGTGAGGCTAAGCAGATAGGAAGGGAGAAGAGAATGCTAGTGAGAAAATGGAAGGAGGCCAAGGAAATAGAGAAGAAAGGTGAAGAAGACACAATGAACTGGAATGGAGGACTGAAGTTAGACAAAGAATGGAAGAAGGTGTTAGAAAGAGTGGAAAGGACAAGACAGAATGAGGAGAGGAGAAGGAAGAAAAATGAAGGAAAAAGAGCGTGAGATAAAAAGTCCAACCACATTCTATATGGAAGTAAATATATTTAGCCTTTTAGGTGAAAGTACAGTTGACAAGGGAAAGCCACCTGCTAGAAAGTTCCTGTACAACTTTCTAATAGTCTGGAGGGAGTAATGTTTGTGTATATATAATGCCCTGTTTTTGTATCTTGTTACATTTGTACTTGATACAGTCTCTGAAGAAGACCTTGCTAGAAGGTTGAAACGTTACGTTTAGTTTATGTTTTAAATAAAATAAATTACTGCCTTGGTCAGCATATTTAGTTTTTGAAAAATGTAGTATGTAGCAGTAGTACATTCCTACAACGATGCAAAGTTTCATTCAATGAGACTGATAATTCTTGGCTCAAAAAAAATAACAACATTGTGTAAAGTGGCAGCATTGCCAGTTTACTGCACGATTTCCGGAATTTTGCTTTCATCTTATGGATGTTGGATGGACCAAATATGGAGGGAACCACGACAAAAGATCACTGTATGAGAACATGTAATACCCATGCTGAAATATTTCAGAAATTTTGGGTAATTACGAAAAATTTTGAGCTTTGGGCCTTTGCCCCTGCATTCCCACTGAACCTTTAATTGTCGCATGTTGCTTAAAATGTCTTTTTTTTTTCAAAGGGTGCTTGTTAATAGTAGTAACAATGGATATATTCTTTTGTACAAGGTGTACAACTTTGCTTCCGCCGTTTTCCGACAGGTGGCAATAACAGGAAGTAGCGGTCGAAAGAAGCAGATCGCCGACGTCACGCAGTTAGCTTGGACCTCTGCCAAGATAACCCCATTCAAACATTAGTCGAGTGGTGTGTGCATCGTGAAGTTTTTCGCGATTGAAAATCTCAGTGTACGAGCCAAATTCTCGCCATTTGCGGGAGGTTCTACTTTTTTGTTTCAATATGAAGAAAACTGCGGCTGAGGCTCATCGAATGCTCTCCACTACGTATGGTGAGGACGCTATAAGTGAGAGAACCTGTCGTGAGTGGTTTCAACGCTTCAAGAACGGTGACTTTAACGTCGAAGACCGGCATAGTGGTGGAAGACAGAAAGTTTTCAAAGATGCAGAATTGGAGACATTGCTGAGTGAAGACTCGCGTCAAACTCAAGAAGAATTGGCACGATCATTGGGAGTGACACAGCAAGCCATTTCAAAACGCCCGAATGTGATTTTGCAGCATGACAACGCACGACCCCACGTTGCCAAAGTGGTGAAAACGTACTTGGAAACATTAAGATGGGACGTCCTACCCCACCCGCCTTATTCTCCAGACATCGCTCCCTCTGATTATCACCTGTTTAGATCAATGGCTCATGAACTGGCTGACCAACACTTACGATCTTATGAAGAAGTCAAAAAGTGGATCGATTCGTGGATCGCCTCCAAAGATGAACAATTTTTTAGACGCGGCATTCGTACGCTGCCCGAAAGATGGGAGAAAGTAGTGGCCAGCGATGGACAATACTTTGAATAATGCCTGGGTAAGCAATGTTTTTCATTACAGCGTTATATTTTTGGGGAAAAACGGCGGAAGCAAAGTTGTACACCTTGTAATTCAAGTATGCCTTTAGAGGTATACTAATGAACAAAATAGGTAAGAGCTCAAATATACAGTCCCGTGCGAATTTATCGGAACAAGATATTTTTATGCATGATAGAGTCTCAAACTTGACTATGGTTTCATGTTGATGAATCTATGACATATCGTGTAATACAAATTATATAACAGAAAAAACATATTAGCTATTAAGAAATATTACGAATATGTAATTTATTGTTTCTGAATAGTGTAATTGATGAATTAGGGTATAAGTCCAAAAAAAATACATAAAGTGTGTAGTTATTGTCTTATTTCAATTAATTCGCACGGGACTGTACGTGTGTGTGAATTCGCCCACTAATAAATGTATGAACGTTGAGAAAATATTTCAAATAAAGTAGGCCAATCAGAAATGAGGTCTACAATCCCGTGCGAATTAATAATTGAAATACGACAATAACTACACACTTTATGTATTTTTTTGGACTTATACCCTAATTCATCAATTACACTATTCATAAACAATAAATTACATATTCGTAATATTTCTTAATAGCTAATATGTCTTCTTTCTGTTATATAATTTGTATTACACGATATGTCATAGATTCATCAACATGAAACCATAGTCAAGTTTGAGACTCTATCATGCATAAAAATATCTTGTTCCGATTAATTCGCACGGGACTGTAGTGCATAGTTTTCAATAGTGTTAATTCTGCCATGTGGTCAGGGCAAATTTCGAAAATCGGGCCTTTTCCCCTGCATCCCTATCCCTCCTGTTCCCTAATTGCAGTAGTTTAGAAATTAGATTAATTAATATAAATCTATCCCGTATATCACAGGGATAACAAATGGAAACAAAGGCACTTCTTAATAATAGTAACAATGGATATAATGTTTTGTTATTTGAGTATGTCATACCTTCATATGTATACTAAAGACCAAAAAAGACAGAACTGAAATGTTGTTTGTAGTTTTCAAGAAATGGCACGTTAATTGCTGCCGCATGCTGCTGGTCGATATATCAACCATCCAACCTCGAAAGGTTTAAGAACATAAATAATTAGTAAATGAGAAACAAAAGTGCTCACCTGAATATGTAGCTGTAATATAACTTGTCCATTTCCCCATAACGAGAGTCCGCAATGCGACTGTGTAGAGATTGCACGGTCATCAGAACAATATGAACCAACATCCAGAAGTAAGGATAATCTGAAAGCTAGAAGTTAAACATATTACACCACAGTTTTTTCTCTTTCACGTGAAGCAGAACTTATAACATTAATAACATTACTAAAGCCAAACTCAAGATAAATAGTAAACAGGAACCTTGAGTTCTTGCAATGGTGATAACTTTAAAAACATTAATGTTACCAGAAAGTAGCTGTCAGCAGATAAAATAATAACAAACATATTTCCTTATGCTTGTTTGTTTGAGTGTGTGTTTCACATCCACTTTATGCACAGAAAGGCTAATCGGGACTGGACCTACAGTTTAAAGTGAGATCTGAACCACCATGTGCCTCCACCGGGAATCGAACCAGAGACCTTATGCAATCAAAGTTGGAAAATAGTCTTCTCTTTATGTAGGTATATGTTCATTGAAATTTTGAACATTAAAATTTCTTTACGATGTTATTGGGCCTCACTGATGGCATAGCTGTAATGTCATTGCTTTGTAATCAAGGGGTTCCAGCTTCGATACATGCTAGAGTCACATAGTTGTTCGGATCCTACTAGAAGCCACTGTGCATAAAATGGACTTAAAACAAAAACTCATATATATTATTTAAAACTGTTATTGTGAGTTTCTACAAGGAGTTGTTCACAGCACTTGAAAATTTCTTCCTTGTCTAACTAACTCTCTAGCTTTCTTAAACCTGAAGGTTCATGGCTGCAGCAACACAGGCCTTCCATCTGTCCCTATCCTAAGCAAGATCTACATACTCTTTTCCCATCCCTACCGATTTCCTTTAGGTCCATCTCAACATTATCCCTCCATCTTCGTCTTGGTCTTCCTACAGGTCTCTTACCATCAGGTTTCCCAACAAGAATCCTGTAAACTCCTCTTTCCTCTCCCATTCGTGCCACATGGCCTGCCCACCTAAGTCTTCTTGATTTAATTATTTTAATAATATCTGGACATGAATATAAATTATGTAGTTCTAAATTATGTAATCTTTTACACTCACCTGTCTCCTCATCCCTTTTAGGTCCAAATATTTTCCTACGGGTCTTATTTTCAAATACTCTCAATTTATGTTCCTCTTTCACAAGTGTCACATCCATATAATACTACAGGAAAAATTATTGTTTTGTATACTTTAACTTTCAGTTTCTTAGATATTAAACGAGAAGACAATTATTTATGAAGAGAAAAGTAACATGCATTTCCTGAATTAAGCCTGCTTTTTATTTCCTCTTTAATATAATTTTCATTTGTTAATATTACTCCTAAGTATTTGAATTTGGAAACTGGTTCAAACGAGTTGTTATCAATAATTACATTTTGATTATTACCTAACACTTGGTTTCGGCCTGTAAGCATATATTTAGTTTTATCTTTGCTAACTTCCAAACCTAACTCTTTAGCTGCTGTGAAAACAATTTTAGCACGATTCTTAATTGTATTTATATCATCCCCTAATAAGTCCAGAGATTGTATCTTCTTCCTTGACACAATGTAAAGTTCTGTTTTCCTGTATGCATAACAATAATAACAAAATCCCAGCCAAATATAATGGAAAGAACATTTTCATCAACGCAATACTTACTGTCATATTTATGTCTAGAAGAATCACACATATTGCAGTTCCGAGGCACAGTATGGCTGCAATTGAACGAAATATTCCTGCGGCATGGAAATTTATGGAATGGTCTAGCAAGAAAATCGACGCCGGCAGCAAATTGCATATTGACAGGAACACAGGAATTGGCTGTAAATAAGAAAAAATGGAAAACATCTGTCTAAAATAATTGATTGATTGTGATTGAGTTGGTGTTTTAAGTCCACTTTATGCACAGTAAGGCTAATCGGGACTGGACCAACAGTTTAAAGTGGGATCCGAACCACTATGTGCCTCCACCGGGTATCGAACATGGAACCATTTGATTACAACGTGACGGCGCTACCACTGCACCATCGGGAAGACATTTATCTGAAATAAGAATGTCATGTCACCAATACTAATATCTAGGGATGGGCCAATATGAAATTTTGGCTGATACCGATATGAAATTTACCGATCCCAATATTCTACCGATCCGATATAAAATTAGAAATGGTCCTTGAAGAACCTGAAATGTTCGTTCATCTCCTTAATAAATGTGCGTTTCAAGGTGACTGCAGTGCAAAAGAAATTGCATATTTAAACATGTACTTTTTTAGAAAGTGGGGCATGGAGATTATCCATAAAAATTATAACAAAATGGCAGAATTTTGCACTAAATTATCAGATCGGTAAAATAATCGGTAATTTTACCGATAAAGCGATACACCGACATGCCTATATCGGACGATACTGATAGAAAACCGATTAATTGGTCCCATCCCTACTAATATCATTTAAATATGGAAAAATACATACAAACAATATTGAATATTTCCAGACTTTTTAGTCTGAAGTAAATTTCCATGACTTTTCCAGACATTCCGAGATTTTGTATTAATTTTAATGTTAGTTAGCCATGGATTTGTAGAATAGGGTTACCAGACATTCCGTAAAATATGGAAACATCCCGTTTGACGTTAAGGCATCCCTTTGTCCCATATTTGAACGATAAGAAAAAAGTAATGGAGTTTGTTATGTATATCCCTTGTACTAATTCAAGTGCTGAACGGTTGTTCTCTGAAATGAACTCACTGTGAACCGATGAGAAAAGCAAGCTGTCTGTAAAAACTGTGAAGTCATTTTTTATCGAGGATTGTGTCATTTCACAATAGGCTGCTTCAAAACAAACAACTCTTGAGTGAAATCAATTCTCCAGAGAAATATTTCAGTAGAGATTCAGACTTATAATACTTTTTCACCATGTACTATTTTCTTTTGAGTGCCTCTACTAAGTTAATTTCAATGTGGTTTGTCTAGAAATGTTTCAATTTAATGTACTATGTTATGTACATTTTTCCATTGACACATTCTCTGCGAGTGATTAACTTATAAAACAATGACAATGAGTGATAATACTAGAAAATTGCATCCCAAAAATGAAAATTATCGCTATTTTCACTGAAATTCAATCAATGATATGATTGTTTCAAATACACCCGCTGCAAAATGACTTCAGACCTCATGTGAAATCTGTCGTAGTAAATGGTCTATCACTTCGTAGCCTTGCATCTAGTGTTGTTTTGTTTCGAACATGGAAATGTTTCTGCATGAACGTATCTGGCAACAGCGTATTACTGCTGATAAGCGAATTCATTTCATTTTGTATTGTTAGTTGACACAGGGAGGGTGACTTTCTGCTGTAGTGTGTGTGATAAATTGCTGTGCTTTCGTGTGGTGCACTTTGTGTTGGATATTTTCCTACTGTATTTGTATTGGATATCTGACTACTGTACAGGTGTATTTGTGATATGCCGGGAAAGTACTGTAGTAGTGTGGAAAGAGCCAGCGAAGTGAAAACGTCCAGATAAAGACGATATGTAAATCAACCTGCTTCCGACTGTCATTCCAAAGCACAAATTCCGTGGTGGGAGGCAAAGAAAAACAACCAAATCTACAGACGCTCTCCTAATGAGAGAAATAAAGGAAAACCCTCGTCTGACAGCGTCAGAAATGCACCCGAGTCTGCTGGAAAAAGTTAGTGTTCGCAAGATCCAGCACCGTTTACAGAAAGACTTGGATTTGTCGTGTCGTACCGCTGCTAAGAAGCCGCTACTCACAGCCCGCATGAAGAAAGACCGCCTTGCTTTTGCAAAGAAATATGCACACTGGACACCAACACAGTGGAGGAAAGTCATGTTTTCCGATGAAAGCTCATTCCAACTGTTCCGAATGGAAGCTGCTAAGGTTCAACGTCCATCATCTTTAGATTGATACGACTGAAAGTATACAGTTCCGACCGTTAGGCACTCCCAGTCTGTAATGGTGTGGGGCTGTTTTTCAGGTGAAAAGGGTAGGGCAGGTTTATATTTCTTACCGCAAAACGTGACGATGAACGCAGACCGATATATCAATGTTCTTAAGGACCATTTAGTGGATATGCTTCAGATCCATGAGTGTGATATTTCCATGCATGATAATGCTCCTTGTCACATGGCTAAGAAGGTAAGGAAATGGCTTGAGGAACAACAGATAAAGATTGGCCTGGAAATAACTCCGATCTCAACCCAATTGAAAATTGTTGGCATCGTATGAAGCAATTCCTGGGAAAGAAGAAGATTCAGAACCTACAGACCCTCCAAACAGAACTAAAAGAAAATGAGGTGCATCGAGATGGAAATTACTTCCGAAGTCTTAGTGATTCCATGCCCAAGCACATCCAAATGGTTCTCAAAAGTAAAGGCAACATAACTCCATACTAATGTATGCATTTTTTGCTGTATCTAATAGCTTAATAATAGCTTTTCACATGAATTTTCTGTATTTTTGTGCTTTTGTTATGAGGTCCGAA
The DNA here is from genome assembly GCF_977018435.1 of Lepisma saccharinum. Taxonomy (NCBI): domain Eukaryota; kingdom Metazoa; phylum Arthropoda; class Insecta; order Zygentoma; family Lepismatidae; genus Lepisma; species Lepisma saccharinum. The sequence continues at coordinate 16,875,459 of NC_139258.1, forward strand.
GTCATTTTGTGGAGAGTGTATGTGCTTATTTAGTAATTTTTACACATAAAACATATCTGAATTTGAAATATGTGTTTATTCTTTAACTTAAAGCAAGCATGCAAAATAACCTAACACAGTTATTTTTAGTGGTTTCTTATTTGATTTTATCTGCGACATTTCGTTCTGGTTTCCCAGAACCCTTTCAAGCTACACATACAACAATGCAACCTCAGAAGTGTAGAGTGACCAGCCATGTGAGGTTGTTGTTGTATGTGTAGCTTGAGAAAGTTCTGGGAAATCAGAATGAAACGTTGCAGATAAAATCAAATAAGAAACCACTAAAATTAACTGTGTTAGATTATTTTGCATGTACAAAAGTGGTTATGCGAACCTTCAAGAAGAACATTGACATTAAGTCAAGCAGCGGAACGACTTGAGATGACCGGACCCCTCTCTGATTTTCTTCATATTTCGCATACTCACTAATTGAGGCCTCCTAATCACGAATCTGAAGTTAAAATTTGTCGGAAACACCTAGAAATTGCAAAATAAGGCGTTAGTTTTCGGAATGGAAACTGTCGATTTTCGCGAAATTTTTTGTTTCACAACCAAATATATATATTCCTGATACTACCACGACACCAAATTTTAACTATGTTTGCCTAACCTAACCACGCGCCAATGGTTCGTGGGGCTAGCGTCCATTCGTTCGCAATTTCTAGACATGACCGACAAATTTTAACTTCAGATTCGTGATCTGGAGGCCTCAATTAGTGAATATGTCAAATATGAAGAAAATCGGAGAGGGGTCCGGTCATCTCAAGTCATACCCAAGCAACCTAACCACACTAACTGAGCATTGTAAGTGTTCGTTAGGCCTACATTCTGACTTGGGCACTGCGGAAAGACCTTGAAACACTTAAGGGTGCCGTGAAATGAAAACGTTTGGGAACCTCTGCATTAGAAGAGCGACGCATTGTGCACGGTAGACTTCAAAAATGAGTGTCCAGTAATTTTTCTGAAATATCTGCGAACCCTATTGAAATACATTTATAATCACAAACAAGGATAAAAAGTTTTAATTATAACATCATACTGACAACAAACACAGGAAAATCAAACCACAACAATAGAGAATCAAACTCACCAAAACAGCCAGTGCTTTGGACCCAGCAACAATGGCCCCAACAAAGAAAATAAAATGTGGAAGAAGGCTAAATGCAGCCGTCCTATCTAACGGAGTAACCTCTACTTTGTACTTTTCCTTCCACGTCAGGCATTTCAAAATTAAGAATCCAATAAGCGTTTGCCATCCTTGGAAGATGGTTGGGTACGTGAACATTAATACTGACAAAACATACTGAAAGAGAAAAACATGTTAAGAACATGCAATTTAGAATAATAGATCAGTAACTACAATACTTATATGCAGCTGAATCTTAGTTTTACACTAGATATGGGCCGATATGAAATTTTGGCCAATATCGAGCTAGGAGCCAGCTCTGAAAATCAGGCGCCAGGAAACCATCTACTAGCAATTGTGCATACTACAGTAGGTTTCAAAAGTCACGCAATCCAAACTTTGAAAACGTATATCATGAAAATCGTAAGAGATATTTACACCAGGTTTTCTGCACTAAACTAATCCTGTAGGCTATCACTGGGTTCATCAATGCACATGCATTGCTCCAATGAATACGCCATGCTGAATCAATTAAATAAACAGGCACAGTAGTGGCAAAAGTGAGCGAAGAGAATTCAATGTAACCAGGAGCAACCTAGGATTCTCTCAAGAGTCCAATTTCGGCACAAAATCTTGATTTACAATTTTTCACGTAAATGTATAGTCAATGCATGCGACTGTTGGCAATATTTCGACCTGCTGGTGTTGCCATATATGGAGATATGTCCCAAAAATGGCACTTTTTACTCAACCCATAAAATCGCCAGTCAAAAATTCATCAAATGTTGCACATGACCAATATTGGTCGCAAAATGACAGACTGACATGGCATCAGTCATCAAATGTCTAATTATGACCCTTCGATAATTTTTTACATATTTTTCTTACTCAGAAGTTCATTTCTGGAAAAAATTGAATGCTGCTTTCAGTCAGTTATTAATTTATATAATTTTTTGTACGGAGTGAACTGATAATTTTAAGCATTGAGAAAGTGTGGGGCGTTACCCCCACACCCCCTATAAGCCTTCATGGCGAGGTGCTAAGCACAGGGGAACACTTTACTTTTTTTTTTAAAAAAATATCCCAATGGGTGAGGCTTTATAATGCAAAAAACCCGGTGTAAATATCACTTACTGTTTTTATGATATACATTTCCAAAGTTTGTGTTGTGCGACTTTTGAAACACTCTGTATAAGATGCTGAGCATCACGGTATTCAAAACATCGCTAAATTATTTGAGAAAGCAGGAAATGGGGTGTTGGGGGATAAAGGGTAAGAAATTGTTATTGACTCTATGGAATGTTCACAACGTTGATAACGCTGAATCTTAGTTTTACACTAGATATGAAATTTTGGCCAATATCGAGCTAGGAGCCAGCTCTGAAAATCAGGCGCCAGGAAACCATCTACTAGCAATTGTGCATACTACAGTAGGTTTCAAAAGTCACGCAATCCAAACTTTGAAAACGTATATCATGAAAATCGTAAGAGATATTTACACCAGGTTTTCTGCACTAAACTAATCCTGTAGGCTATCACTGGGTTCATCAATGCACATGCATTGCTCCAATGAATACGCCATGCTGAATCAATTAAATAAACAGGCACAGTAGTGGCAAAAGTGAGCGAAGAGAATTCAATGTAACCAGGAGCAACCTAGGATTCTCTCAAGAGTCCAATTTCGGCACAAAATCTTGATTTACAATTTTTCACGTAAATGTATAGTCAATGCATGCGACTGTTGGCAATATTTCGACCTGCTGGTGTTGCCATATATGGAGATATGTCCCAAAAATGGCACTTTTTACTCAACCCATAAAATCGCCAGTCAAAAATTCATCAAATGTTGCACATGACCAATATTGGTCGCAAAATGACAGACTGACATGGCATCAGTCATCAAATGTCTAATTATGACCCTTCGATAATTTTTTACATATTTTTCTTACTCAGAAGTTCATTTCTGGAAAAAATTGTATGCTGCTTTCAGTCAGTTATTAATTTATATAATTTTCTGTACGGAGTGAACTGATAATTTTAAGCATTGAGAAAGTGTGGGGCGTTACCCCCACACCCCCTATACGCCTTCATGGCGAGGTGCTAAGCACAGGGGAACACTTTACTTTTTTTTTTTAAAAAATATCCCAATGGGTGAGGCTTTATAATGCAAAAAACCCGGTGTAAATATCACTTACTGTTTTTATGATATACATTTCCAAAGTTTGTGTTGTGCGACTTTTGAAACACTCTGTATAAGATGCTGAGCATCACGGTATTCAAAACATCGCTAAATTATTTGAGAAAGCAGGAAATGGGGTGTTGGGGGATAAAGGGTAAGAAATTGTTATTGACTCTATGGAATGTTCACAACGTTGATAATAATAATAAAAAATCATTTGCTAACTTACGCTGTGCTGCAATTTGAACTTGGAATCATCAAAATTTCGTACATATTACAGCATAAGATCACAGTAGCCAGGCTGAATTTTTTAGTCACCATGGCGACCAAGATTTTTCGAGCCCTGGCGATAGAGTACCGATATAAAATTTACTGATACCGATAGCCAATATTTTTACAGACCCAACATAAAATTGCAAATGGTCCTTGGAGAGCCTGATTGGTTCATTGACCTCCTTATTACATGCAGGTGAGTGCAGAGCAATAGAAATTGCATATTACAGTTACTTTTTAAAAAGTAGCTCATGCAGTTTATTCATAAAAATTATTAAAAAATGGCAGAATTTTGCACTAAATTATAAGATATTTATAGATACATCAGATCGGTGAAATAATTGGTCATTTTATTTAAAGATCCAGAAGGCAGGAAAATGGGTCCCACATCATCTGAACGACAGACAAATGGAAAAGGGAAAAACGGTGTGTGAAGTGTTGCTTTCTCGGCATGAAAGAAAGTCTTTTTTTCTGCATCGGATAGTGACTGGGGACGAAAAATGGATATACTTCGAGAACCCAAAATGCAAAAACTCATGGGTTGACACAGGACAACCTTCAACATTGACCGCAAAACCGAATCGCATCGGAAGGAAGACAATGCTGTGCATTTGGTGGGATCAGAAGGGTGTGGTGTACCATGAGCTTCTGATACCAGGTGAAACAGTGAATGCTGTTCGCTACCGTCAACAACTCATCAATTTGAACCATGCATTGATTGAAAAGTGCCCAGATTGGGCGACAAGACACAGAAAAGTGATTTTGCAGCACGACAACACCTCATCACACACAGCCAAAGGTGTCAGACACACAATTTCTGCACTTGGCTGGGAATTCTTGTCCCACCCGCCATACTCACCAGACTTAGCCCCTTCGGACTACCACTTGTTTTTATCAATGTCTCACTCACTTTCCCAGCAACACTTCACCAATTACGAAGATGTCGAACAATAGCTTGCTGACTGGATCGCCTCAAAATGTGAACGATTTTTCTGGAAGGACATCCACAATTTGACTGACAGATGGGCACAATGTATAGCTAGCGATGGCGCATATTTTGAATAAAGCATTTGTTACCTTTCTCCCCAGATACACTTGTTGTCTTTCGGATCAATTAAGAATGATGAACCGGCACACCTGGTATAATTCTAAAATACACCAAGCAAACATACTTGTGCACATGAAAATACTGTTCTACTACAAACAGCACTCGCTGCATACAGAATGCATTTCATGTTGTGGAATGCTTTCTCTGCATTTATGCACAATGCTATATATATTTTCCTCAATTACCATGTCACAAATGCAACTTGACATGCAGGGTCATGGGCATCCAGAAGGGGGGGCAAGAGGGTGGTGCCCCCCCCCCTGGAAAATGAAAGTCAATCAAAAATTATATATTTTTCACATATAGTTTCATTTCAGCCACAATAATATGTGTTAATTATTGCATGAATATGATAAATTCAAATTTAAGCAATGTATTTTGAGGGAACAACACTATTATTGCAGAAAATGTGCATTGTTTGTTCCCCCTTGGAAAATAATACCTTCCTTGCCCCTCACTGGAAAAAATCCTGTGAATGTCTATGTGCAGGGTGGTCCAAAAAAGACTTTACAACTTTGAAAGGAATGTAGAAATTTCAGCGAAAAATCGTACTACATCACCTGTGAGTGCCTAATCTTCATGAACTTCGTAAGTGTATAACAATTATTTTGGAAATGATACAAAACTGGTTGTGGTGCCATTTTGTAGGGAAATACACCATGTTTGACTACTATTGTGGAATAGTACCAAATTCCAACAACGCTAGCACCAGTTCCATTAAAAATAGAAGATCTTATGTTCCACTTTCACCTGCTAATCTAGCTGAGATCAGAGCATGAACCTATGCTGCAGTCAAAAAAGTGGAGCCTGAAATGGTGCTGAGGGCATGGCAAGAAATTGACAGTAACAGTATGGTATAGTGAAAACACATTTCACTCGCTTATTTCCTAATTATTTACATTTGTACTTACCTGCTATGCATAGCGGAACATTTTTGAACTTGGGATTACGCTTTTTCCGGTGAAAAAAGCATAATTTTCCACATTGCAAGTATTTATTGTTCGTTGCTAATTCGCTTTCGTTACACACAATATGGTGGGCGAATCTTGACTGACGTTGTCTATCGTCAGCTGATATGCAGTGCTTCCAAACTTATTAACCGAAAAATGCTGCACAAACTATTCGCAGAAGGTTTTTAAGTGAAAATTGATCCACAAACCATTCACGGAAGGTTAGGTTAGGCAAACAGAAAATTAAATTGGAAAAAAAAAAAAAAAATTTCACAATGCAACCTTCACTTATTAACCGAAAAATGCTGCACAAACTATTCACAGAATGTTTTTAGGTGAAAATTGATCCACAAACCATTCACGGAAGGTTAGGTTAGGTTCGGCAAACATAGAAAAATAAATTAGAAAAAAAAAAGTTCACATTGCAACCTTCACATGTCATTTTGTAAAACTACCGCGTGGTTGCTACACTAACAGGGGGTTACATAATCGAATGCACGGAACATTTGATTCACGTAGTCGACAGTAATGGTGGTAAGAGCTATCGTGCATCGGAGATACATTTATGTCGAAAAATACACGATTTACCTGCCGAATAAGTTGAACAAAGGGAGAAAACACTTCCACAAGCTTCCAAAAGTCTACAGAAACTCAGTTCCATAAGTAGTTTCTCCTGTAAATTTGAAGAAATGTGTTTTCACTATACCATGCTGTTACCGAAATTGACTTCAGATGGGAGATCTACAGTATTACCAATGGGAGCCACATCGATCCAAAATAGCATTTTTTTTTTTTTGGTAAAACTTGATGTACAGTACTTCCTTAAGAAATGACACAGCAGCCACAGACTCACTGTACTTTCTCTCCTGTACTGTACTAGGGGACTGTTGGCATGTGATACTGCTTTTAAATTTGAGGTGAAAAGGGAATATTCGAGTATAAAGAAGGGCCCAAGTTCCTTTTGTTTTATTGCAATTTCATCAAGCTACGAATGTAATTTTTACATAGTTTGATTTCAATGTACGTCTGTTAACACATACTGCGGAGTGTTAGTGATTACTTAAGGTTTTGTTCAAAATATCCTTTCGTGGTTAGGTTAGGCAGGTTAGGTATGGTTCCCTTAACATTAAAATAAAGTCCCTAAATGCATTATACTAAGGTTCTGATTTACTTCTACATTCATTCCCACGCATCTACGATACTCACTGTCACTTGTCGACTGAGAATATCTTGTCCATGAGAAGTATGTAAGGTAATTTTCAAGTTGTTTTTTTTAACAAAATAACTTTTTTCAAGTCCAAACAGTGCTCATTACTTTAAGGAAGGTACAAATTTCGTGTTACAACGATTTCCAAAATTCTACGATAATTAGTATTTGTGCTAGGATAAAACATAAAACAATCGGAACCTTTACCATAAAGAAAGAAGTCTTAAGTGTATGAATTTTTCAACGAGACTGGGGAATACATATTTTTTTGAGTTGCATGCAAACATACAATTCATGTGTCACGTGACATATTTTGGCCCTGTAATTGATTAGTGAAAAGTGTATATTTTCAAGGTTCTACGTACACAGTCATGGACACTTCTCAGCTGAAATGAGCACATTAAGAGTCAATGGGGTTTTCACAACCCAGAAGTGTCTGTGACTTCATATCATAACAATGTTTTTGATTCAAAGGTAACATGTCTTTGTTAGGTTAAGAAAATTAGATTAAATGTTATTAGTAATTTGACATTTACCTTAGATTTTATGTTTATATTTGGTTAGGTTATCAGTGGTGTTTATGTTAGATTATGAGCGTTTGGTTTGTTGTTGAACCCTCACACTTTCTTTTTCTCTTGGTGTATGTGTAATCGATGAGAATTTGATGGAAATGCTGATGAAAGTAGCAAAGGTTTTTTACTAACACGGGTCATATTTTGGTATCAAATATCTCTGTTATTTCTAGTTTCAGAACCATGAAACAAATTTTATGTCACACAAAACATAGAAATCCATCGTCTAAAAAAATCGATATAATTCTGAAGGATGTACAGACAGTCAACAGACTTTCAAATCATTATTGTGATTTATCGTTTTCTTAATTCATTCGACATTTCAATGGGCTATTGTCAGGGACAAAAAAAGAAATAAACCATATGCCACAAATCACACAACAATATTTTGCTCTTGACAACACATGTGAATTTGTTGAAAGGATGAATGAATAAACAAAAGTATCAACTGCAAAGAGTTCATATTTTAAAAGTGGTGCTTGATACATAGTCCTATGTTGTTACTGGCTGGAAAGCTTATTTCCATAATTTGTTCACTAGTGACACTGAATAAGGTCAAAAACAGAACTTTTTTTCTATTTGATCAAATTCGTTTTATGAACCAATGCTAACAGGAAAGCACAAATTCGACATAGCATGTACTTTTCTAATTTAACAAACAACATTATAACAAGTACCTTATTTATAAAAACAGTGGCGACAAATAAAAATACATATAAACTTAAATCGACGTATCCTGATCTAGAAATACGCTTCATGTGGTCTTTCAATGGGCGGCATTTTTCCTCCATTGCATACATAGTAACACCATGCCTTTAGCCGCTTGTCCAAATATTAAGGGCATTATCAACCACACAATTTACAACAATCCTGTGTAACTTTTCTAACTGCCACGTTTGTAGATAACGCATCAACTATCAGACTCAGCTGATGAGCACAATGCGGCGACTTCTAAGAAAATAACAAAAGCCTGTCAAATTCCGCTTATTTTGGGACCAATAATCAGAGGTTTTACTTAGAGAGGCTCAATAGCAGTTTTCCTACTATATCTCATAGGCCGTAGGCATAGAAACAATTGCATCACGCTGGATCGAAAGCTGGAGTTACGATAACCTCGAATTGTCATCATCTTGGGGAACTGAAGGACAGGACATTGCAATGGTACGTATTTATCTTAATCGGTTGAAGTAAAAATGTGTTGTCTGAACAATTCCACTTTAATTTGAAATATAGAAAACCATTACTTTAAATGAATTATAGTGCTTAAGACATTTGTGTTGATGGGTGCGTTACCAACGTAACAACAGTTATATCTAAATAAAAACATTTTCCCTCAAGTTCGAATAAATTTATTTCTGATTTTGGCTGGTATTTCTAACATTGGGTACCTTTCGTTAAAAATAAAATAAATGCCGGAATGGTAGAAAATATGTGTGTAGCGTTGTGTGATCCCGTAAAATTATTTTCTAATGAAGTTTATAAGGAGATTCGCAGAGTTATTATTGTTATTATATTTTTCAGATTTCACGGCGTTCACGAAATACAATTGTGCGAGATTAAAATTAAAAAGGCGGTTAAACTTTGTATGACGGAGTACAGCTCATCAAGAGAGTTATCCAGGACTGTGCTTAGATTTTCGGCGTTTTAGGAAACCATGCATTTCTTAGAAAATACATACATTATTTCTTTCTTCGTTGTGTTTATGCATATTCTCGTACGTTCCCGCAAACCATGAATCACTGAGTGATTCAGTGTTGCCGCTACAGTAATTTAACAAATTTATGCTCAAGAAATTGTTACCATAAGAGTATATTGAATGAAAACACAATTAGCAACACTTAATTTGCATTTTCTTCTTCAGGTTCACAGGGAAATTCAGTGAGTTTTTGCTAATAATTGTCGGTACTAATCTGATATTCCCCGGATAGATTTCTTCATTTTTACAGAAGAAACTACTTACAGTAATAAGTTCCTGTAGCATTGTCTAACATCTGGAAAGTGTTTTGTGTGATGTGGGAATGTTTCATACCGGGGAATGGTAGATTTTTACCTAATTGTCATTATTAATTTTTCAGTTCTCATGGTTTTCAAGAAAAACAATTGCATGAGGTTAATATCAAAATAGTGGTTCGATGTTGTAGGACAGTGCATCTGTTCAAGTAGGGTGACCAAGGACTGCAATTTGCAACATTTCATTGTTTTTCTTCTGTTCTTTTGTAGCCTTTGAGGTACAAGAAATTGCTGATGAGTCTTGTCAAGTCTAATGCTGAATATTAAAGCAATGAAATTGTGGAATTTCATCTAGGTTGGATGACATGGTATATCAAACCTAACATTATTAAATGTGTGTAAAACGAGGGGGCTATATTTTGTACTATTCTATTCCAGGATGTATTCCTTATGATTAGAAGAAAAAAGACAACTATCTTCACAGATGCAAAAGACACAACTCCAGTGTACGAGCTCAAGAAAATGATAGAAGGTGGGTGAAATTAGATTGCTATACTTTGATGTTTTTCATATCATGTGTACAATTCATACTTTGTGTCATTGAAAAATGCTGCTAGTTTTACAATTTTTTTATAAATTTCATTTTGCCACCATTCATTCTCATCTTTGCATTGGCCAGAAGTGGCAGAAAGGTGAAGAAAATAAAACAAAGCACATTCTTCATCCTCCCATACGACAGTCATTACACAGTCAGAACTTGGACCTTTTTAGGTACACCTTGTGGTGTGATTTGTGACTAATTTAGGGGCCGTTGACCCACTGTACTCCCTCAAGAATTATGTTGAATTTTTTTTAATTGTCAGATTTCGATGTTTTACATAATATAAAATTTGTTCCAGCATGCAAAAAACAAAAATAACAGACATATTTGATCCCAAAATATGGCCTCCATAAGTAAAAAGGTGCCGTTTTTAGGTAAGAGTCTGGTTTACGTCCTTTTCCTAAGGAATACGTGTCATATATCGTTGGAAAGGTTATTGTATAAGGAATTCAACAAAGTAAATCCCAAGGCGAGGAAAAATTTCCTGGAGGAGAAAATTGAGAAAACCCGATGTTGTCCAGATATGCATGATTGAACGTACTGAGGGCATTTTTCGATGATGAAGCACATATTTAGGGGTGAAATGAGTGCTAATGGAACCTAACCTAACCTCGTAGGCATACCTCGTTCCCGTGAATGCTTAGTGGGGCTATCGTGAACAGGAAGTATAAAAAGAAAAAACTTACCCTAAGAGATGCCAGAGTGCCGGCTGTCTGCTAGCACGGTTTTGAACGATGCACTGAATTATCACTGGGGATAAACGTATTTTACACTATCTAGAAGTTTTTGGAACCTGTTCTTCTTTAACATGCATTCAATCCTGTTCTTCTTTAACACACATTCACAACGCGGACACAAAGACGAGCATGCAGTGTTGTTAACTCCTATCGGTTACCACCAAAAGGCAAGAAGGACGTAAACTAGACTCTAGTCGCTTTTTATTAGTAAAAACTATTTGCATGCATACTCAGACACACGTCAAAAATAACTAACTGTTGTTGTAGAGTGTCGTATCGGGTGGTGCTATTCACTTGTGCAAAGTCTTCGAACTATTCTACTTCTGCAAGCTAAAAATAACTGACTTTTCATAAACCATGAAAATTGCTTTTCTTTTGCTTTCTTTCCACTTTGTCGAGGGGATGCCTCCCCGATGGGCATAGTGAAACATCATCGCCTTGTAATCAAGGGGTTATGGGTTCAATACCTGGTGCAGGTCCTGCTCTAGGTCCAGTTCCGATTAGCCTTTCTGTGCATAAAGTGGACTTAGAACAACAATAATTTTCCTAACTTTCTCGAGAGGGTTCACAGGGTCGTAATTTATCAGTGGTTATGCAAACTTTTAAGAAGAATGTGAATATAAAATATTTAATTGTGTAAATTAGCTATTTGTACCTTGAGCTTTCATGGCACTCTTTCTTTTAAAAAATACAGCTTCCAGTAGCACTATTTTACATTTATTATGTTTGCAGGAATTCTCAAAGTGCCACCACAAAATCAACAACTTTATAAGGATAATCAAACGATGGAAGATGAAAAGATGCTACAAGATTATGGTCTGACTTGCAGTGTTGCAAAAGCACAGTCTCCAGCCACTGTAGGACTTGCAATCAGGTAAGGCGGTGGTTATTTCTATAATTAAGGACAAGAATAAAAAATCTAAAAATAATTTTTGTATATATTAAGAATACCGGAAGTATCTCCGATTAATTTAAAATTCGGCATACTCACTAATTTTGGCCTCGTAATCACGAATCTGCAGTTAAAGTTTGGCGGTCACGTCTAGAAATTGCGAAATAAGCTTGTCAATTACCGCTATGCAATAACATGAGAACCATGTTTCTGATATAGAGATGTCTTCCTTTCTGCACAACGGTCTTGCGTAAAGTTGAAAAATATGTTTACCCCATGAACCATTCACGTAAGGTTAGGTTAGGCAAGCATAGTAAAACTTAAGGGTGATTGTAAACATAGTTTTGAAACGCTAATCAAAAAATAGTTGTTTTCTTCATAAATCAATGGTGTTTATTCCGTTCGTGTACCCACTTTTTTCGACTAATTTTGCAATTTCTAGACGTGACCGCCAAATTTTAACTGCAGATTCGTGATTACGAGGTCAAAATTAGTTAGTAGGACAAATTTGAAAGCAATTGAAGATACTTCCGGTATTCTGTATTTGCTCTATAATTTCTATTGGGGCTGAAACAATACTCCGTACTGGTACTCACAGTGACTCCAACTAGAGTTGGAAATGGATCATTACATACCCAGAAATGGGTATTTTTTCTCTATAGCATGCATGCCCTACCAAGGATGGCCACAAGATCCAGATAACTGATATTCAAACTTCAAATTATTTGATATCTATCTTGGATGCAATGGATAATTTGTATATCCAGGTAATCTAGATATCACGCTAATACAGTTATTCCTGATGTACTTTTTCAAGTTCAGTAAGTTATTCTGGTAAGAATGGCATCTGAAATGAAGGACATAATTACTGAATGAACGATAGGGACACCATTCTATGCTTTTTTTTTTTTTGTTACGGCAGTGCATTTGCACTAAACATAGTAACACAGAAGAGTTCTGTTTTTGGCCAAAAAGGTAAACATTAAAAAATTTACTGAGATTCCATAAAATGCATAGACGGACACATTGGATGAAGGATTTGCAGAGAATCCGTACAGGAGAAATATGAACATGATGAATGAAAGAATATGCAGAGCACCCATAAAACGGACAAAGGATAAAATTGTTCTGATAATGCACACATTCAGCTATTTCGGATATCAAAATATCCATCTTCATAAAATTTTACCCGGACTTGGCCATCCCTAACCACTACCAGGAGTCCTATAGGTTCAAGTTCCAGCATGGAAATGGGTGTTCTATCTAAGGGACCCTTCATCACTCATCCTCATCTTCACAATTAGCCAAAAGTGGCAGAAAAACAAAGTAGCATTTTTTTAAAAAAATATCAATAGCATGCATTATGTCACCTCTATCATGTGTAGTCTTGTTTTTTTTAGACACTGAAAGGGAAAGTGCCTATTCTGGTGCATTCAGGTTGTGTACTTATTGCTTGTCACTTAAGAGCTGAGACATGAATGAGTAGGAGACTTCACACGATAAACAGCACTCCCCTTTAGAACTAGTTTTGTGCTGTGAAGGCTAAATTAGTTCTAATGTAGTTTGAATTAGCAGTTTAGTAACAACTTATTTGAAATAGGACTCCAATGTTAATTTCAGTTCATATCAAAATTCCCCATTTAACTACATGCCATAGCTCATCCATATATTGAGTGTACAATTGAAGTTTTCTTTACCATTTACTATACTTATATGCAGTGATCAGAATGCTACATTTTATAAGTAGCTTCGCTACAACTACAGCTGCTCTTCCAAAATGTAGCTTCGCTACAGCTACAACTACATTTACCAAAAAGTAGCTCGCTACGCTACTCCTGTTCGCTACTTCGCTACTTTTGCGCTACTTCTGTATTAAAAACTTAACCAACTATATGGCTATTCAAAAGAAGCCCTAGTATGATAGTTGTACGTACTGAAAAATAGATTCTGTTATTTATTACCATGATTCCCTTCATTCTATAATTTTTATAGCAGTGTTACTTCAGTTACATAATTTTAATAAAGTGTTTGAGAATAAAGTACTTTTGTAAGTGGCATATCAATTCAAAAAACTAGGTCTTACACGTATCCGTGATGTTCTGATTGTCATTTGAAAAATATTTATGTGACAGACTTCTTTTTAAAATTAATTGGAAGAATATCACATGTATCGAAATTAACTAGAACTTGTTGCACAAAATGCGAATAAGATAAAAATGTGATATGTAGCAATTTAATCTTCTTAACTTAAACAGAATGTTATTTGGGGGATGGCGGATATTTGCTCGAACCTTGAGGATAGCTGGGGGATGCTTCTAATGGTATAAATGAGAAACAGGTGGAACAATGCTTTACGTAAGTCTTTCTGTTGAAAATGCTTCCCCGAAGACACAGTGGAAATTGTAATTGTCACCTTGTATTCAAATTGCCCCAGGTTCGATACCTGGCGGAGGGCACATGGTGGTTCGTATCAGCCTCGATCAGCTGATTTGTGCATAAAGTGGACTCAAAACAAACACTAGTTGGGAAGATGGGATCCTCCTGCTCCTCCATTCCCCACTCATCATTCTTCCCCATTCTCACAATTAGCCAAAAGTAGCAGAAAACGGCCTTAGATAAGAAAATAACTAAATAAACAATGCATCCTCGTTGCCATGATTAGAAAAAGTTACAGGAAAGGGACGCAAAAGTAGGAAAAATACATAAATTTGAAAACTGTGTATTTTAACAAAAAAATGTCATTTCTGCAGGAAAGTCAATAACTTGTACGTTTTTTTTTACAATATGATAAAATATATTGAGGAAACTGATGTGTAAACCCGAGTGTTCTAAACATATTGTAATTTTCAAATTTGCGAAGAAATATCATGACCAAAATAATTGTAATTCCAGAAACAATCGTTCTTGTAACAATAATTTCCTGCCGGTGTGATCCTATACACTGACAATGATCAATGCTGTTAACGTACTGAACCATTGATTGCTGGCACTATTGCTTTGTCAGATTAGTAGAAAATGGATCGCCCGTTTTTGCACTGTAAGTTGTGTTTTACACAGTAATTATCGATATTTTGCTGTCTGTTATGCCATCAATATCCACAGGATTTGTTACAGGGGTGGCACAAACGGGGCATTTTTTCCTGGCAGTGTAGCAAATGCGGCATGATTCTCCCCAAAATAGCGATGCAGCTAAAATAAATGGCTATTAGCCTGAATATATTCATATAGGCCAGTTAGTTATCTGGATATTAGAATTATTCAGATGCTAATGAAAAAATTACGCAGCTATTTATAATCTGCGATATAAAGATATTTATAATCTAGATTATCTGTATTTGCATGTAATGGACTTTGTCTTTTTGAGTCTCTTGCAAAAGTAAGCAATATTGTCATTTATTTTTGACGCCGTTGCCACATAAAAAAATTTCCTCAAAATGCTGAGTAAAAATATAGCTGTAGCGAAATTTTCGCTACAACTACAGGAATTTTGTAGCTTCGCTACCGCTACAACTACAATTTAAAAAATGTAGTGCCGCTACAGCTACCGCTACAAATTTTGTAGCTAGCTACAGTAGCGCGCTACTTCCGACCACTGCTTATATGGTAGTAGCTGCTAAAGATAATCAGTGCCATAATTATACTCATTCATATCTCTTCAATCTAAAGTACAGAACTGTGTGTCTTTCACAACAGGTCCTAGAAGAAAAATACCACACCAGAAAGTATAATTTTATTAAATTAGCTCCAGGTAACATGGAATTAAATGTAAAAGAATCCTAAATACACAATAACCTTAATTCTCATCCAGGCAACAATTTCCCACTGCACCTTTTATAATGCAGGGTGATTCATATAAAACTGACACTTTTCATTATCAACGTATGTGAGCAAGAATAGCAAATTGTTACAGTTTCTGAAATATAGCATACATTGGATGCTAAAAATATCCTCCCCCTTCCTAAAGGTACAGTTGATTGCAGTATGTTCATTCTCATTACCAGTGATTTTATTTGTTATGTTCTCCTTCAATTCATCCAATGACCGAGGGTGTGTACCGTACAGTATCCCTAAACCCTGAAAGGGTTAAGTGGGGTACAATTTGTACCCCAACTTATTTTCTATAATTTTGTGTTGTCTCTTCAGTCTACCTGTAAAATATTTATAAAATCATTGTTATAGACTTTTAATGCACGTAGGAGGCTTCACGAAACTCGAATACCTGAGCTAATTTTTATACATGAATGAATACAGCTGTACCTTGAAACACGTAACTTCCTTACAGTCAGTAATGGTTTTCTCAGAAATTATATGAACAATGCAGTTGAAACATTTTTGAACATGCTTATTACATTTGTGAACATTTCAATGTTCATTATTTTTGCAACTCTTTACACTTGAATGTTACTGTTTTTGTAGAATGTTCTTTGCAAATCAATTTGTAGCATGCAGAGCAGGTGGAATCAGTCTTTCTGTCCTTGGTTCTCGGGCAAATAGAACATCTCCCGTGTTTTCTTCAAGTTAGCTCACTCGATTCCATCTGTTGTCTTATTACTCCAGGTGTTACCACAGCTCTCATAACATGTGCATGTAGATTACGAGTAGTGTTTGGCAATATATCGTTCAGATGATATATATCGCGATATTGAAAAAATATCGTCCAGGCGATATCAACTAGACGATAAATCCTCACGATATTTTCACAACGTATATCATGCCAGTGATATATTGTCACAATATTTGGTGATATATATCATGTTGCCAATATATATCATCATGATATTTTGGTGATATATATCATGTCAGTGATATATTGTGACGATATTTTGCAATATATAGTCATGATTTTTGGTGATATATCATCATGATATTTCAGCAGTATATATTGTGTCAGCAATAAATCATTACGATATTGGCAATACATATCGTGAAGACGATATATCACTGATACCACGATACAAAAAAAAATATTGTATTGTCTGTGATATTTTCTTGACAGTATATTGCAATATCAAATTTCCAATACCGTCCATCCTAATTAGCAGTTTCAAGAAAGTTACAAAAATGTTACATGAAGTGCCAAGCAGGGTACTTTTCATACTTAGCAAAGAAATGTTTTTTTGTTTTTTTTAGCAGAAAATTATATTTTGTTTCAGATGAGTCTTTTATTGCTACATTTCTCAATTATTTAAAGTCGGCTATAAAAATTACCAACAAGCAAGAAATACTATGGTAAGAAATATTACAGAAAATTAGAGCTTGGGGACAAATTGTATTCCGATTGGCACTCTATGTGTTAAGATACTACCACCACGGAAAGGGAGTTTGGGGGTATCAAATCAGGTAATCTCGGTGGTCATAAATTTCATGAAATTATTTGGTCCTCAAAGAAACTTTCGATCAATGCAAATGACCCATTTGATGCATGGCATGTGGCAACATCTTGCTGAAAATATCTTGATGAACCTGTCATTCAGTTGCTCAACAAACACGAGGAAAGTTCGTAGCGTACACTTGCATCTTTACAAATGAGTCAGTGTGGTGACAATATCTACCAAATCTCGTACAGTTGTGCTTTTCAGATGTCATGAGTCATCTGAAACTAACACAGATGATCATGATTAGAGCCTGGATTTATAAGCGAATGCATATTTTTTTCCAGACTTTCTTCTTACCATTAAAAGGTTATACTTCATATTACATACCTTGATGAGCTATTTAACTAAGGTTGAAAGTGCTTATAAATGCTTATTTTATGATTTTGGTGTAAAATAGCATATTTTACTCAAATCTGTCATATTTCAATCACACTACGGCATTGGGATGACAAGATCAATGCTTCTAAATAGCTGCACGAGAGAAACGGCATCCTAGAAAAGATACAGTGCATCCATAATTATTTTTCCAAATTACCTGATATTATAACACAGTTGAAAGCTCGAAATAATCCATGGCAACATTCGCTTTCTCTCATTGATGGAATTTCAGTAACGTTGTCTTCAGAAACTCACGGTGTTGGTAAACTTTTGTCCGACGAGATTAGTCAGGAATTACTGAAAAATCCTGGTTACAAAACACTGTGCCATATTTATAAAAAGATTTCTGGCGAAGAAACAGACATTGAAGAGGAATTCACTGAAGAAGAACTGTGGTGTTTTTCACATGCGCCTGTGATGTCATGTTACGTGGAAAGAACATTTTCACTGTATAAATCATTCTTCACTGACAGACGCAGGAGCTTCACACAAGACAATCTCAGGATGACCTTCCTTACATACTGTAACAGCTATTGGTTGTCCAGCGAAAAGAATAGACTGTTGGGTATATGAGAACAGCGTTGCCGCTTGCCGCAGGGGCGAGTAACGGACCTGCTGGCAGTGAAAGTACAATACCAAACAAACGTGCGTGGCGCTTGAATCGCGGGTACGTACAAATTGAAGACATAAGTTCACGGTGAGCTATTATTAAAAACAAGAAACAAATTCACAAAATTACATAAACTGAAAGAATAATTCTTAATGAACTTACTTTTCTCTCACATGTCACTCCAGGGGGTTAATTCCTTCCATTGTAGAATCATCACCAGAATCATTTTCTTCTGTCAGATCATAACTCTCGCTGGAATCTTCACCCAAGTGGATTATTATCTGATCAACGTCATCCTGCAATTCATCTGCATTCCACATTTCCTTCTCTATGTCCATGACATGTTTTACGTAATTTTGCCAGTTTTCAACTGTTACTGTCTTAAATGATTCAGTAATTAAATTTTGAATGTCTTTAGTTTTGAATGTAGTGTTGTTACACCGCACATAATGCTTAACCTGTGACCACACAAGTTCAATAGGGTTCAGTTCGCAATGATATGGGGGCAAACGAAGCACCGTATGCCCCATCTGTTTTGCCATCTCATCGATCTTATACTTATCGTACTTAATTTTATGAATATTTGTAAGTTCCAGTAGATCTCTCCGTAAAATGTCGTCATCATAACGAATGCCATGAGATTTCAACCATTCTCTTAAATCATTCTTCTTCCACGAGGTTGTAGGCATTGGCTCTTGCTTGCGGCTACTATAAGAGGCATTGTCAACAACAATAACAGATCCCGGAGGGAGATTGGCGAGCAACTGTTCCCGAAAATACATCTCATACGTTTCTCCATGCATTTCATCATGGGCATCTGCTGTATTCTTTTTGCACTGAAACACAAGTTGGGCATTTTGCAGAAAACCGCGTTCGTTACCCGCATGCACTAAAGCGTATCGCGCTCCGCGAGATGTTGGATTTTTTTAAACCAGTGGAAAGACCTGCCAGAAACGCTTGTTTTGCAGTTGTAATTGTCTTGTCATTCCATTCATAATTGACTGAGTTTCCGGTGTTCACCCAGGATTCATCAGTGTAAACAATATTTCTATTTTCACGCCTAAACTTCCTAACCTCTCTTAAATATTTATGTCGAAGAGAAACTAAATCTTCTCTTTCCATTAACATGGATTTGTTGCCCCTTTTCTCATACGAAAAGCCAAGTTCTTTGAGAAAGACATGAAACGTTGATCTTTTAAAATTCGGTAATGTGGAGTCAGAATTAACAGCAACAAGAACAGAATTAAGTGTTGGGGGTTTGTTTTTAAAAAAGAATTCGTGAACTTTACGTCGCACAGCACTTCTGACAAAATCATTATATTTTACATTTCTACTTGTAATTGGCGATCTTTTCCTGGGTCGTTTCTTACCTGGTGTTTCAAGAGGACCTTGAGAAACCTCGCCCCGAATTTTATACACAGTAGCCCGAGAAACTCCAGTTGCTTTCGGCGTCTCGCTGGCTAACCAACTTACACTGCGATCCGGATTTTTCTGTTTTAAATAAACAAACATATTCATTACTATTTGCCTTTCTTTACGTTTGAGAACCTCACCACGCCTTCTCATCTTTACACTATTTTCCCTCATATTTCAGTATTAAAACCAACGGTTTTTTACAGCACAACACAACACAACCCAACGCTCAGATCCGCCACAGTCATTCCTCGTCGAAACCAACGGTCAGTCACCCTCTCCTTCCGTGAAATTTTGTCTACCGCGGTACTGGCTGAGGGGGTGTGGTGGAAAGCAGTCGACAACGCTGGGCTCGCCGTTCCCCTCCGTTCACGTGCCCCTGCACAAACAAAATTAAAAACACGCGCTGCTGGAAGAAAATTTTGCTGGTCTGAAAGCTTAACCAGTTCCAGAATAGCGTTTTACATTCGAAAGAAAAGCAAGTGTGTTCACCTTTGCGGTCAGTAGTGAAAACAAAATTTAAAAAGAGGGAGGATGTAGGGAAAGTAAAAGCCCATTTGAAGCAACAGTCTATTCTTTTCGCTGGACAATCTATATGAATAAGTTAAGAGATCTAATAAACAAATATTTTTTTCAGATTTTCCTGTATTTGTTTATGCTTTTTTTTTTTTTCATTTTTTGTGCTTATTAACTTGCTTATTTTACTGTTTGATTGTGCTTATAAATCCGGGCTCTAATCATGATGTATTCCTGTCGAAATAAAACTGGAAAGAAATGTGTAATGTGAATTACCATATATACTTAAGGAATACACTGTATATTGAACCTTTGGCAATACATACAGATAATTTATTTTCCAGGTTAGATAATGGTGAATTCGAACCATTGGAACTCACGCCGTTTTCATCGCCACCTGATCTCCCTGATGTGATGAAATCGCAAGAAACCAACGGCCAAGAACAATCCTCATGAGCATTTCGTCATTTTGTAACTTGTACAGCTGCTTCCATCAAAACTGTTTACTTCATGGGAAAATTGGTGTGCACATATTTAAAGAACAACAAAGAAAAATTAAACTTAACTTCAGAATCATTGAAGTGTTTTCAGGATAGTATTTATCTAAATTAATTGAAATAAGTTAGAAGCATTTTTTAAAATAACTTTCCTCCATTTGGTGTGTTGGATTACTAAATACGAACTGCATAGATCTGAACACAAATCTCTAGCAAAGCTACGCATTAAAATCGTATTAGACATAATATTTTTTGGATCACCTGTGCATTTGTGAATAGCGCCTAACTTTTTGTTCATTTTCTGTGGAGGAAAACAGACAAAATTAATGAAAATAGATGCCAGAAGACTAATGTATCATTTTTTTATATTTCATCCTCTCAATAAATCCTAAAATCTCAAAAAAGTCGTCATAGTTTTTGAGTTTGTTTAATTTGCGTTGCATTTGTATAATCAGTTTGAAAGTTTCAAATGTTGGATACGATACTTTATGAATGATAATTTTATTATGTGTAACTTTATTATGGAGTGAGATTTCAAGTAATGTAAAAAACAAAAAAAAATATTTTGTGCCGAAGTCTGTGTTGCTCAGGGTTTAAGGGTAAACCCTAAATTGTTCACTCATCTCTACCAACATGCAATTGTTAATTTATATACATATATAATACCATTTTGTGTCCTAGCAGACACCAATAAACATTATGAAAATTTGTTTTTGAATTATTTTTTTAAACTACTTAATGATGTGCATGTGTGTGTGTATGTATATATAAATATATATATATATATATATATATATATATATCTAAATGCCAATTAATTACCATCTTATGTTTTGCACCATATTTCAAAGAAAGAAAAGAACTGAACAAAACCTACATGCACCTTTGTTTTCATGTATATTTTCCAGCAGTTTTCAATGTGTATGAAGAAAATTTAAAATATTGTTGGCAAATTTTTATATGAATTTCAAATAATAAAAAAAATCCTCAGCATCAAATAGACAAGTGTGCTTGTTTGTCCTATAATTATTTCGTATAGATTTTCAACATGTGCGGAGTTTTGTACCTCTGTGTGACATACAGGAGCCTATGTTATCTATTACTTAGGAATGGTTCCCAGGATATTAAAATTCCAGGTAGGGAAACACAAATGAAACATCGCTGTTAGAGTACTCTTGCTCCCTCATACTTGTTCAAGTCACACTCGATTGTATACAATGGAATATCATTTTTATGTTACAATAATCGTACATATTTGCTAAAGACAATAAAAAAAACACAAACAGCATGATAAATAACACTTTAGGAGTTCTTCCAAGCTTTCGATTCAATCTCTGAATCATCATCAATGCTATCATAATCGAACACATACAATAAAACCTCATTAATCTGGACTAATGAAGGGGATAAGTTGACCGGATTAACTGAAATAACCTAAAAAAACATTAGAAAGTGCATTAAAACTCAGTTTATAGCAACAAAACACATTTATTATGATGTATATAAAGGGCATAGGCCTAAATACACTACACTATACTGTACAGTACAAAGTCTGCGGGAAACAGAATATCATCAGTGGTTGACTGCCTTTTCTTTGAGAAGTTCTCTTGTTGACTTCTAGCCACAATAAAACCTTGCATTCTGCTTTTTTATCCTTTTGCCCATCCGGATTAAGCAAAATCTGGCTTATCGCGGTCCGGATTAACAAGGTTTTACTGTATATAAAATGTAAAATATCCATCCTGGCAGTTTCAATCCACAATCATGTTTACACTAAGCCACATTTTAACATGGAGATGATGGCTATGTTCACTAAGTTTCAATTTCACTCAATTTTTGACTTCACGATCCATATTTGAGGGCCCACTGGTCGTGATGGCGAGTCGTGTAATTTTTTGCCCTGCATTCAAATATGTAACTAGAATTTTCCCACCAGGTACAGTTTTTCTGTGTCGGTTACTTACTGGAACTGAATTGTAACGTTCTTTATGGCCTGCCATGGGATGCTTTAACCGATATTTAACTCTCATGCGAGTTATGAATTTTTTCTTTTCAAGATGTATAGGTGGTGTGTTATGCTGAAATCAGGAAGTCAGATCTGTGTAGGTTTATGCATGTTCTTACATGTTCAATAGTTAAAGAGGAAAATATGGAGAATGGGGAATATGCCTTATATTCAAATATAGCAAATATAATTGGAATATTTGTGGAGACTTAAAGGTGATTGCCTTAAGCCTGCATCACACGGAACTGGATTTCCAGTAGGAATGCCCTAGTTGGTGCTGGACTGACTACCCATTTGCTAGTTTTCGCCTCACACGATACTTGTTACTTGTCCATAGACTTTTGTTCCCATAAGACATTGCGAGAGCAGACAATCTGTAAAGATGGACGAGCAATTTGAAGAATGTTGTAGGAGAATTACTGCTTTGTGCTTTTATTAAACATTAAAAGGTATATGGTAATCAATGTATACTGAACAAGCTTTTTAATGAACTGTGGTATGCATATTCATACATGAAATTTGCAGGATTCATTCAAAAAAAAAAAAAAACATTTAATACACTTGTAATAATAAGGATTTATATTTTCGGTTAATCATATTTGACACGTATACATCTCATCGCTTTGAATAAATACACAAAAACCCTGCTTGATGTAAAAATCTAAAAATATATTCGCATTCAGCAAGAATTATACTTCTAGATTCAGTTATTTTTGTTCATATGATAGAAAAAAAGTTCATTTTTGTAGACCAGTGCTGCGGTTATGTGTGTACTACTGGACTTCAACTGTAAACCACTGCCAACTTTAGCAAAGAAGCTCTCAATTCCGTACGTTATTTAGCAAACTCTTTGGTGTTTGAGAGAAATGCTCTCCCTGCTGCACTCTAATCCCTATACATAATACAGCAAAGTGGGGAACCTGCCCCTGTGGCAGAGAGGTTAGCACATCTCGCTATGATGCCAGTGGTCCCGTGTTCAAATCCCAGCATGGGTGTGTTTGCATTGTGGTGGCCATCTGGGGGGGCACTTCATTATGCAACAGCTTTTTAGGAAAAAAAATCTGCCAATTGGATTTTGCTCCAAAATACTAAGTTGGCAACAATGGTACATCCAACTGGGCTTCCCTTCCACATGGGCTGCATGTTTATTTCGGCTGAAAAAATGGGACAAAGACTTTTCAATTTACCCAATTATCGATATTAGCAAATACTTTTCTGGAGTCTGCATATTTTGAGGAGTCAAACTTTCACGGAGTCTATTGTTGCAACAGCATTGCAGAAATAACTGAATTTTGGGACTTCTGCTGGACCTTTAGCATACACCAGTGAAGTAATTTTTCAAAATTTTCTCTTTTGAAAAACAGCTGTATTTGCAATTCTAGAAAACTATATCTGTGTAGAATTCCTTATATAGCATTCACATGATTTTCACGTGGTTTGCTTTCGCAATATATCGTCACAATATTTTGGTGATATCTATCGTGCTGGTTATATATTTTGGCAATATATATCATGTCAGCAATATATCGTAAAGATATATCGTAGGGATGTGCCGAAGCCGATTACAGATGTATGAAAATCGGCAGAAATTGACATATCAGCATCGGTATCGGAATCTGCAAAAATCCGATATTTAAACCGGTACAGATTATACTAGAGTTTTACCTTCTAATAAGTTTTATATTCTAGTTTTGTAAGATTTATTGAAAATTTGGTTATGATTCGTCATTATTGTAGAGTTTTTGTAATAAAATTATTCCAAACTCTCATTCAGAGGAACAACCTAACTATAAATTGGAAATAAAACAGTACATTGCTGAACCAGGATCTCCTGTTGTATTGGAAATTCAAAAATGAGTATTCAAAATTGAAGCAGCTGCTGAGAAAATACTTGAGCATACCTGCTGCATCAGTATTCAGTGATTGGGTGTTCAGTGTTGCTGAACAGATTTGCGATAAGAGAAGAAGTAGGTTACTTCCTGAAGTGCTTCCAAATCTCGTATTTCTGAAGTTGAATCTGGCAGAACAGGAATTCATTTTGCATTTCAAAGAACTGCTTGTGTATTAATGTTAAATCTTTAGGTTCGCATAACCTTTTGTAGATGCAAATGTACATTCACATCTCTTGAGATATATATGTATATACATATGATATGCAATAGAAATGTACATACCAAATTTATTTTTATCATGCACAAAATAACATCCCATTTCTGTTTAATAATCTTATGTATCGGAATCGGTTAAATATCAGTATTGGTTCCAAAAATTATCGGTGAGTACATCGGCATCGGTAAATTTTCAGCTTCGTCACATCCCTAGAAAAAAAGGTACCAAGGCAAATGGAGTCCCCCTATGCTGCCTGACTTCAGCTGATCCACGAAGAGAGATATCCCAAATGGAAAATATGCCCAGCAAATCATTATCTTCAACGTTTTATAAAAGCCAGAATGACGTATTTATACAAAGATACATTAAGTAATGATTTCATAAAACTTTATACGTCTGTCACACAAAAACCCTGCTTGATGTAAAAAATCTAAAAATATATTCGCATTCAGCATGAATTATACTTCTAGATTCAGTTATTTTTGTTCATATGATAGAATAAAAAAGTTCATTTTTGTAGACCAGTGCTGCGGTTATGTGTGTACTGGGCTTCAAGTGTAGACCACTGCCTACTTTAGCAAAGAAGCTCTCAATTCCGTACATTATTTAGCAAACTCTTTGGTGTTTGAGAGAAACCCTCTCTCTGCTGCACTCTAATCCCTATACATAATACAGCATAGGGGGGAACCTGCCCCTGTGGCAGAGAGGTTAGCACATCGTGCTATGATGCCAGTGGTCCTGTGTTCGACTCCCGGTATGGGTATGTTTGCATTGTGGTGGCCATCTGGGTAGCACTTCATGATGCAACAGCTTTTTAGGAACCAAAGTCTGCCAAGTGGATTTTGCTCCAAAATACTAAGTTGGCAACAGTGGCACATCCAACTGGGCTTCCCTTCCACATGGGCTGTTGCTGGAGGAGCAGAATTCTGTCGTCTGCTCACCGTACAAGTGAGCCACTTTTTTTTCAGCCAAAATATTAAGTGTGATTGAGAAACTGAAATATAAATTTATTGAAAAAGTTTTTCTTGGAACGGTCAAGTGTTAACTCTGGCCTGCTCAGCTGCACAGCGCTGCTGTCAGTTTCCAGAGATGGTGTTAGTACTCAACATGTCCACCTCGTATGAGCAGCGAAGTGTTATTCGTTTTCTAAGGAGCAAGGGACGAATGCCCATCAAGATCCATATGGAAATGCAGCCGACGTATGGCGACAAGTGTCTCGCTTTGAGAAGTGTGCGGTGGTGGTGTTATGAGTTTGAAAATGGCTGAGAAGACCTTCATGACAATGAGCAATTGGGGCATCTTCGCTCACAACAGAAAGTATTGCTCATTGTCTTCGGAGATCGCTGAGGACCTCACCTGCTGGATTTCATGCTACGAGGTGATGGTGTATCAATGCTGACAGCTATTGTGGCACACTCTCACGTCTGCGAGCTGCCATCAGCAAAAAGCACCAAGGGCTTCTTGATGTGGACAATGTGGTTAACCTCCACTATAACACCAGGCCTCATGTGGCAAACAAGACCATTGACAGACTTCAGTCATTCAAATGGGAGATTCCAGACCTTGCCCCCAGTAATTTCCACGTATTCGGTCCAGTGAAGAAGTTCCTGGAAGGACAGAGGTTCATTTGCGATGAAGAAGCAAAGACCACTGTCCGGTGGTGGTTCCATGAGCAACTGGCCAAATCCTACAACAGCGTCATCTCGAAACTAGTGGTGCGATGGGACAAATGCGTGAACCGCTCTGGCGACTATGTGGGAAAATAGTGCAAGGTACATAGAGCAATCCTATTTTGATTTCCCTGCATGTTTATTATTTTGGCTGGAAAGAAAATGGGACAAATACTTTTCAATTTGCCCATTTATCGATATTAGCATATACAAGGTTCATTCAATAAATAACCGGAAATATTTTTTTGTACAGAATCTATTATTAGAATGGAATACAACACATGATTATTATTCAACGTAGTATCCCTCAAGTTCAATGCACCTGCGCCAGCACTCGACAAGCCTCCCAATTCCACGTGAAAAGAATTCTTTTGGGCGTGTGCGTAACCAGTCATGCACTGCTGCCTGGACGTCTTCATCATCCTCGAACCCTGAGCCACTAAGAGCGTCTTTAAGTGGGCATGTGATAATCTGAAGGTGCCAGATCCGGGAAATTCAGGGGGTGGGGTAAGCAGACGAACTTTAGAACATTGGTGGTAGCTAATGTGACTCTAGCAGTGTGTGGTCTCACGTTGTCATGCAGTAACAGGATGTCACTGGACACCACCAGACCACATCGCTTCTTCAAAATTGCTGGTTTTAAATTTTCACGCATAAGGTTTGCATATGTCACACTGTTTACATTTTGACCTCTCGGCGTGTAATGTTCAAGAATTGTTCCCTTATGACCCCAAAACAAAGTCAACATGACCTTACCAGCACTTCTTTCAGCTCGCACCTTGGGTCTTGGAGATGAAGAATGTCGCCATTCCATTGTAGCCTGCTTTTGTTCAGGTTCGTAAAAATGTACCCAACTTTCATCTCCCGTGACAATACGGTGAAGAAATGCCTCCCCTTCAGCCTCGTACCGTCGCAAAATCTCTCAGCACACATTCATTTCTGGTGTCAAATGTTTTGGAACCCACCTCACACACACTTTCTTGAACATCAGTACGTCATGAACAATATGGTGGGCTGATCCGACACTAATGTTCATCTCTGATGCAATCTCACTCACCGTAATACACCTGTTTTCCTGTATCAACTCGTCAACTCTCGCAATGTTGTTCTCCGTGACTGCAGAGATAGAGCGTCCTGGACGTGGCGAATCTTGAACACTTGTTACACCCTGTTTGAACTTCTCTGCCCACTCGTACACTTGTGTTCAACTCAAACAGCTTCACCATATTGCACTGCCATCCAACGGTGAATTTCGATTGGTTTCAACCCTTCAGCTAACAGAAATCTAATGACACTTCGCTGCCCCAAGTTGGTGCAGACCTGCAAGGGTGCCGCCATCTTGTTTCACTGATTCCCAGCACCCCGTTCACGAGGCAGGCGAGGCAAGTGTGCCAGGCCCATCTGTTAATAGTTCTAGGACGCCACCACAAAATAACAAAGAAACACCAAACATAGTCGTATTTTCAATTTTTTATACAACTTTTCCGGTTATTTATTGAATGGACCTTGTATTTTTCTGGAGTCTGGATATTTTGAGGAGTCAAACTTTCACGGAGTCTATTGTGGCAACAGCACTGCAGAAAGAACTGAATTTTGGGACTTCTGATGGACCTTTGGCCGACACCAGTGAAGTCATTTTTCAAAATTTTATCTTTTGAAAGACAGCTGTATTTCCAATTCTAGAAAACTACACCTGTGTAGAATTCCTTGTAGAGCATTCACATGATTTTCACGTGGTTTGCTTTCGCAATATATCGTCACAATATTTTGGTGATATACTCGTATATCATGCTGGCTATATATCATGATATTTTGGCAATGTATATCATGTCTACGATATATCATCATGACATTTGGTGATATATCGCCAATACCACGATACGGAAAAAATATCATACCGTCTGTGACAATATCTTCTTGACGTTATATCACAATATCAAATTTTCGATATCATCCATCCATAATCTATACTCATGAATCAGATGACGAGAGTTTTCGGCATGAACACGACTGAAAAAGACTCCTTCTTTGCTCATTTCCTACTTTGCTTCTTACACTATAGATCTACTGCTTGCTCTGCAATCCATATGTCCATACGAGAGCACTCTTTCACGAATATGGTAGATTAACACAGAATTTTGAAAGTTTTCTTTTATAAACACCAACCATGATGTTAAAACTCTCTGTTTACAGTAATAACCAAACCCAAAAATTTATAAATAAAACTCATAATACAAAGATGAACGAACCAGCTGTTTGCTGCTTCGATGTACTATGTGCTCAGTCACATTTGTAATTCTGGCTCAACTCTGAACATCAGAATTCTGGTAAAAACCACACAAAATGCATAAACAGCGTGATACAAGACAGTTTAAAAGTTTATGGAAGCTTTCGACTCCATCTTGGAGTCGTCATCAGGGCTGGTTGAGAGATTGCGAAGAAGACAGGTATGAGGTTCTGATGATGTAGCTTGCTGTGTCTGCCAGAAAATGTCATTGCAGTCTTGCAGTGTTGGTAAGTTCCTGTTTTTTTCTGATTGATGGCTGAGGGAGATAGTTTTGACTGTGTTGCAAGACCGCAACGATATCTTCTGGAAGATACAGCAAGCTACATCATCAGAACCTCGTTCGTGTCTTCTTCGCCATCTCTCAACCAGCCCTGATGAGAACTCCGAGATGGAGTTGAAACTTTGGACAAACTTTTAAAGTGTCTCATATTGTGCTGTTTGTGTATCGTGTGGTTTTTAACAATAATGTAGCTGGCATGTGATGTTAGAAAGTTTTTTAATGTCATATCAGAAGTCCCATTATAATGCAAGTACCAATAATGGCCTAAGAGCTACTTTTTCAAAGAGCACAGAGTTAAATAAATTATATGCAGGATGATTCTAAAGGTAGGGTACAAACGAAAACCACAGATACCATGAAATAGAGACGAAAGTGCCCCTTCCACTTTGCCGAGAGATGCCTCCGTGAGGAGCTAGACAACGCCGAAAACGTGTGAAAATGAACTTCACACCGCTGTACAGCCAGTACCAGTGAAGATAGAAAGGCGGAACAAAAGAAGTCAAAAGGAACACCAAAGTCGCCCATCCGAAAAACACCAGGCGGCAGCTGCGCAATGCATGCGCATGGGGTTCCACAAGACATGTGTCCCGCAAGACAAGTGAAGGGAAAGGGTAGCGATCGACAACAGTAGGGACAAAAGAAGCAATGAAGCATGATGTAACAATTGCACAGCGGGAAAAAAAACCACCATGACTGAAGCAGTGCAGTCGAGAAAAGTAGTGCGAGGTTGCAGAACCACGAGAGGACGACGTAGTACGAAGAAACACACCGAGAATGCAAGCAAAGTGGTCTGTGACACTCAACAGGCAACAGACGCGTACATGGTTCGGGGCAGAAATGGTGGCGCTGGCGGTGCAGCACATGGGGAGTCCCCAAACACAGTGTAGGGATACCGCAGCAAGAAGAAAGCACGGTGCAACAAAAGAGAAAGAGGACCGGACGGGGAATGGTACCTGCCAAGGAGACAACAAATGCGGGACGAGGGATTCCCCGTAGCAGCACCGAGGGGATGTCACACAGAGGTCGTGCGCCAGCAGGACAAACACAGCAACTACGGGCACAGGAGGTTATTGCCAATGAAAGGTGCACGTACAGTAGGACCACGTTCCTCGTACAGACGTTGTTACAAACGTTGTGATGGGGCCCAATCAGCCTCTTAGAAATGAAGCCGGAGGCACATCGCTGGGTGGGGGGGGGGGGCGAAAGGCTGCTGGAGTGTCGTACGGACCCCACCACTCCACTTTGCTTGCATTCTCGGTGTGTTTCTTGCTTCTTTTGTCTCTACTGTTGTCGATCGCTACCCTTTCCCTTCACTTGCCTTGCAGGACACTCCTATTTCCTTTGTGGAACCCCATGCGCATGCGTTGCGTAGCTGCCGCCTGGTGTTTTTCGGATGGGCGACTTTGGTGTTCCTTTTGACTTCGTTTGTTCCACCTTTCTATCTTCACTGGTACTGGATGTACAGCGGTGTGAAGTTCATTTTCACACATTTTCGGCGTTGTCTAGCTCCTCACGGAGGCATCTCTCGGCAAAGTGGAAGGGGCACTTTCGTCTCTATTTCATGGTATCTGTGGTTTTCGTTTGTACCCTACCTTTAGAATCACCCTGTATATATCTTGTTAAAGTAGAACAACGTTTGATGCTCAATATATATTTTCCTAAAGTTCGCTAACATGCAATATCATAGATTTCAGATTGCACCACACAGTAAAAGAATTTGATGTTTCATTGCTCTTAGAAGAATGTCTCAATTATCAATTGAAGCTCTAGGGTGTACAACATAGTAAGTGACATTTTGGTCATTTTTGAGTTACAAAGTAAAATGTGCCATCCTTTAATATTCGAGTGAAATTGCGATGTCATACAATTTGCATTGGACTCAGTGAAGCCTTCTGAAATTGGTAAACACAACACGAAAACAATTTTACCACAGTATAACTTCTAATAATTTTTCTTCTTGGTGAACTCAGAAATGACCAAGATGTCACTTACACAGTTTTACAACCGAGCCCTTCAATTTTTTTTTTCTATGTCTCAAAAACAGTTATGCAAATGTCTGTGCATGTAAAAGTCTCAAATCTGTGAAACTGATTCTTTACTCATCATGGACTTATGAGTACACAAATGGTGCTCTTAGTATAACTCCAATTACTGTTACTCCCAGTGTAACTAAAACAAACAAAGGAAATTTCAATATATATTTTGTTTATTGGTGACTTATCTATGCTTAGTTATTACTTATCCTATAATGGCAGCTCTTTCATGTCACCAAGGAACTTGAGATATACTTGCTTTTGAGGTCCAGAAGCGGGAACGAAATGACCCCCTGGGTGAATCAGAACCACAGGCTCATGGAAATACTGAAGAAGATCTTCACTCATCTCTGAAAAATTAAGCAAAAGATAGTGAAGGAATAAGTAGCAAAACTGCCAGCTGTTTATGCTTGTAATTAATAAAGAACTTTCAATATAGAACAATATACAAGGTCTGTCCAAATAGAAGCCAAAGTTTCAAAATCGTGTGGAAATGTTAGTGTTTCAAGTACACTTTATGCACTGCAAAGCTAATCAGGACTGGAACTACAGTTTAAAGTGGGATCCGAACCACTATGTGCCTCCATTAGGTATCGAATCCGGAACCCCTTGATTGCAAGGCAACTACGCTACCACAGCACCATCGGGGAGGCCAATGTATGTGGAAATGTGGCCCCATATACAGGGATGGGCATAATTAGCTGACAGTTTTAAAATAGCAGAAATAAAATTAAAACATTTCACTAGAGGATATGTAAACGGAATAAATTCTACACTTCTTGGAGATTATTTCAAGAAAACAGAAACAATCTGTGCTCTTCTTAGAGATTAATTCACACAACACACAAACCAAAAATAATGTCTTGCAACCTTATGATGCTACAAAATATTGGCATCTTTTTTTTAAGTTTAACATCACACATTTCAAGATATCCTTCCCAATACTATGGCCTCCCAGATGGCATAGTGGTAAAGTCCTCTTATGGTAATCATGGGGTATCGAGTTTGATACCTAGTGGAGGCACATGGTGGTTTGAATCCCACTTTAAACTGTAGGTCCACTCTCGATTAGCCTATCTGCATAAAGTGTACTTAAAATATCCTGCTCCTTCCCAATGGTTTAAACTGCTCTCTTGATAAGACTGTGTAGCATCACAAACATTATCTTTTTGGTTAGTATCAGTTTGTGTTGTGTAAATTAGTGTAAAATCAATTCCATTTACATAATATGCTATAGTGAAATGTGTTCGTTTTATTTCTGCTATTTTAAAATTGTCAATTATTAGCAGGGAAAGGATTAATATGTAGTAAAAATGTGCTTAATATGTAAATACATATTTAGTTATTTTCACCAAAATGTGGACTTAAAATTGTAAAAAAATAACTTTTTAATAATAACTACATGAGCTACATAAAATACAGTATGCTTACATTCACATTAATTTTAAAACAACACAAAATGTGTTTTCATCTTCTGTTTCCAAAACCCTGGGTTCAATTCCCACTTGAGGTACATAGTGGTTCGGATCCCACTTTAAACTGTAGGTCCAGTCCCGATTAGCCTTACTGATCCAAATCAACCAATCAATCAATCTGTTTCCAAAACAATGAATAACAACATTTTGTTACAAGTTAATTTCCTTCTGTCGTCTCTTTGCATTCAATATTGCAAGAAGTAATGCGAATGTATTTCAAATTTGTCAGTAATTTGCAAGAAATTCACTCAATTCTTTCGGTCACACGGGAACATGAAGTTATTGCGCAAATATGGAGTAAATATGTTGAGAAATTTTCTGAAATATGGAAATAATATGTAAAAATATATGAAATATGAGCCAAAACCTACTATATGGAAAATTATGGTAAATAAAAACTGAAGTTTTCAAGTCTACATGCTATGATGAACAAAAATAATGCAGAACATAACTGATTTCGGCTTTATACATAAATATGTATTTCCATATAAAACCAAAACTGTTCCCTGATTATTAGAGCATTCATTAACATTAGTTTTCTGTTTGTTGTTACATTTATGGGAGGTTGTGTTTGGTGTTCCTGGCGATTTTTTTTAAAAATAAAAAAGCAAAAAGTCGTGTAAAGCTCAGTGAATATATGTGTGTATGTATCATGTTTTGATTTAAATTAAGCACAGCATTTACCAAATGCTTCATGTGTTGCAATAAGTGTATGGGGAGGAATCCACAAATGCAGTGTTATGGGTGGTATCAATGTTTCAAATTGGGCAGAAGATCCAAACTGTGGACACATCTGGTCAATCATGACAAAGATGGTGATGATCACACAAAACTGATAATGGGACATTCACAAAGAGCATCCATGCTGAGTCCGAACTCAAAACTGGGAATTTTGATGGGGACATTGAAAGTGTACCACAGAAAACATCAGTCGACACTGCATGAAATAACAGCAGTGGTGGTACCTCCATGAAACAGAGGACTGTTTCCTCCTACTTATCGCTCTTTTGAGCTATTTAAATTATTTATATTTACATAATAAGAACAATTCTTTCTCCCGAAATCAACGTTTCCAAAAGTAACACTGAAGAAAATTTTTCACCGTGGCTGGACTTTGTTTGCGTCACCTACCCCCATCACATAGACAGCCTCATTGTTCTCACCCTCTACTGTCTGATGCCGAGTATTTCCGACACCACGTGCAAAGGTAAACGATCCCCAAGGTCTCACCATGGAAGCTGAACTCCCTAGCTGTTCCCTCCGAGACATATAGCGGATGCGCTTTTCTTCGAGTTTTTGCTAGGTACTGAAGTATATTTGAGTCATAGTGATACTTTTGAGTGTAGTAAGTCTATAATTTCCTAATATCGTTACGAACAAGTGTCTGACAGTCATAACAAACTGGAAAAATCTTCTACAGTCTAAGCGTCTGCTAAATGCCTTAAGTTACCTTGGCTAAACACTGTGAAATAGCTTCCGAGGGAACATCTCCCATCCACCTGTTCCACCAGCCCCAAGACTAAAGTTTCAAAACACACAGCAGCAGGACAAGGAAGCGAATGTTGCAAGTGTTGTATGATCGACCGGTTGAAGACGAAAGACGAAGGTAAATATTTTCAAATGAATTGCTACAACTCTGTAAAATAAAATGATCAACTGGATATTCTTCCAGTGACAAATTATATTGTTGTCCTTGTTTGTTCCTGAGAAGGGAGTTTGGAACAGTACAGGTTTTGTCACATTAAGAACTTCTACTAACCTAGCGGACGTCATGAAAAAACTCAGCCATCTGTGTGCCACTATTGATTGAAGTCGTTTGACTTACAAGAATACTCAACTCTACGATAAAACGTCAACTTAATCTACGAATAAAGAGATGAAACAGGTTCCGAAAAAAACATTATTTTTTTCTCTGATCACTCATAAATTGCTACTATTAAAGTTTTCTTTGTTGCGCATCAAAAATTTTGTTTTTAATGTTTTCTTTATATTATATCATATTTGCTTTAAAATTATTATTGTCATATAATTTTAACGTGCCTCACGTTTGTCACTTCTGACAATTTGTAATATATGTATCGTATAGTTAGTATGTTCATTTCAATAAGGGTTGAATTTACTTGATCTACTGTATTATATTAAGACACCCATGGGGGGAGGGGGGGAGCAAGTGCAGATGACCTGTTTCCCTGCCTGATTTAGCACCGCACGCTACTGAATAACAGAAAATATGGGAATCACTTCTTGTCAAACATTTTGTGATGGTAAAACTAAAAATGCATTGACCTGCAACATAGTTTATGCCATGAATCCTAACAGATCAGCATTGAGGAAATGCTCTTAAAACTGCCAAGAACTCTTGGACATGTCTAAATATGACAACTTCCTGAAGAACGTCATAGCATGTGATGAGACTTGGGTATACAGTTATGTTGTCAAAACCAAACCAGTGGTTAGTAAAACTATCTTCATCTTAATTATTTTATAAAATCGCTACCGGCACCAAAAACAAATAATAAACAACACAACCTGGAGTGACGCAACCAATGGACAATGCTGCTATATGGCACCACTAGCTAAGTAAGACACATCAGTCATATTGGCACACTGTTCCTAAAGTTTGATTTCTTTTTGGGCAAATTTCATACGTATGTAATACACAATCGATATAATTTTACCCTTTTTCCCGTACATTATTATTTAAATAGTTATCATTGAACATTCTGAGCTCAGGCAATACAAAAAACTTGTAAGGTCCATGTAGTGCATCACTATAACAATAGTAAGGTAAAAGGTAAGGTTCCTTGTGCTTGTAGCACCGTGCCATGAAGGCACATTTTAGGCGATGTGGGGGTAAAGCCCCACATATTCTCGATATTGGCCATTTTGGAACTGATGTGATCAGCATCATGCTCCAGCTGCCTTTACCCCCCCCCCCAGGATTGCCCCATGTACCCATTGATTTGAGGCTGGGTGAGCCCCAGAGCCATTTTATGTGGAGAGACAAGGTCAGAAAAATTCTGATCTTAGATCACCCACCCTGAGAATCGAACCAGGGCTTTCCGCATGGCAGTCAGATGTCCTACACACTAGACCACTGCGGCTCATATAAAAATAGTAAGAATTTCAAGTGAAACAAATGTCACCATGAAATTCTTATTTGTATCACCTGTGTCATTTCACTTTCTAGCTTTTCAACACAAAACTAATCATGGTGAGATTTCTAATATTTGGGCTAGTAAAGGTTCTGGACTCTATGATAAAGCATAGTGGCGTAGCAATGGGTGTGCAAAGTGGGCAACTGCGAAGGGCCGTGCCTGTAATAAATAGAAGTGAGAAAAATAAATGAATCTGGCTTAAAATTCTATTATAATTTGAATGAATACGTCAAAACGGGCGTAACATACAGGCAGGGTGGCCCAAAGGTTAAGGGCCTCAAAATAAATATAAATTATCGTCGTATTTCTCATGTGAAACATTTACTAAAAATTCATGATAGCTTGCCTGGATATTTACCCATTTTTTTCTTTTCTTGAATAAAAAGCCCTTTGTCTTGTCTTTCATCTTTCTCTCGACCTTGCATTCCTGATTTTAATGTTAACAACTGCCATGAAGCAAGTGTGAGGCATTTAAATGCTTGCATTGTTTTCAATTCAAGGAGGGCATGGATAATATTAGTGCTTCCTACAGCTTCAGATTTCAATACATTTTTAAAGTGAGAAAAATTATTAAATATCATTTTTGTCAGTACTGTATTATTATTTAAATATGATAATTTGCTGACATATCCCTGAAGATTTTGTATCAATTGACATTGAGATTTCAAATGTAAAGAACAGATGGGGCCTCGCATACTAATCTCGCTAAGGGCCTGGCGATATGTTGCTTCGCCACTGCTGAAGCGAACATGCTACCAGTAACAATAAATATTATTCCATTACAGTTCAAAAATGATTGATAGCAGGTTAAATAGTTGTTGCCCTGAAGGATGACAAAATATTGTGTCCTACCAAGCTTTAACAAATTTTGGGCTCTTAAAAGTGAAAACCATGTTGCAATTTGTAGATTGTTTTGATTACATGGAGAGGGTTTCCATTTATCCAGTTGCTCTATTTTGTCATTTACAACGTAAGTTTTACATGAATGTTTTACATGATACGGATGAATGATGATTTCATGAAATTAATAAAGGAATGTTCAGAAAATAAACACCCATGCTAAACTGGATTCATTCGTTGTGGAGCCGCAAATCAACCACTTAATGTTCTTGTTCATGAAGAAGGTTTATGAATTTTAAAGTTAAACATGAACTCACAAATGTATATTTCTCATTACATAGGTACTCACTCACCTGAGGAAAGAGATAGTCAATCTCTGAAACGTCGTTCTACAATAAGAGCACTATACTCACATACGTAAGTACAAATTTTTAACTTTCCTTTTTTATATTCACTCACCTTTCTCTATAACTTTATCTGATTCTCCATACACATGTAAGGTTGGTATTGCAACTGTCTTTTTATACCATTCATCATGAGGAACTGAGTGAGACTTAAATCCTGCTACAAGAATTGCAAATTGAAATTTGAAGTCCAGCTCTGTAAAGAAAGTCAATGACAAAAAAAATATTTCTTTTATGAACATTATTCTACAAAAGTATACTGATTTTTGGTAAAGAGGGTGTTAATTGGTTGTCTAAAGTACACATTTATTAAAGGAAAATGGCAGATTTATTTTAGCTTATTTTCCAAAATAACTAACTTACATCACTGTTCCAATGTACTTTGTGTATGTATGCATATACAGATTACCAAATTAGTCAAAGAAATTTACCATTGCAGTCTTGTTCTAAATGAAATTTTGTAACAAAGTCTTGTTTGATATAAAACACCACTCTAACTAAACTAATTGTATATTTATAGACTTGTATAATAGCGTGTCACTAAGAGGATATATTATAGAACAAAGGGCCAAAATTTTGTCTTCTTTTATTTCCTTCAGCTGAAGCTAAATTGCCTTGTCGCTAAAATTTATAAGGATCTGCACACAAAAATTATACCTGTTACACATACATACGGTGGTGTAGGAACATATTCTGGAACATTTCATTTTTGGAAAACTTCAAATTATTTTAGGGTCACCCCTCAAATAATTTTGCAGATGCAACATGCTGTCATTCAAAGAATCTCATTTTAATATCTATCTGCAAAGGTCTTTTCTCTATATTATTCCCCTATCCAAAAGAACCAAAACCACAATGAACCTAGAATGCTACACTATTACACGTATTTTCTCAGCTTGAAAAACTTCATGAAAAAATAAAAAATGTTTAAAAAGAATGCAAAATAATGGAATAAAGTCAAGAATTTATCTGTTCCTGAATTGTTTGAGTTTTCAAGTCCACTTTAATCACAGAAAGGCTAATCAGGACTGGACCTACAGTTTAAAGTGGGATCCGAACCACTATGTGCCTCCACCAGGTATCGAACCCAGGATCCATTGATTACAATGCGATGATGTTACCATGCCATTGGGGAGGCCCAAATTGTACATGTTTTTGGAATATCTTACAAACTATCTTGAAAAATGAAGAGGTTTTGTCGGGCAATCAGCCGGTGATTTCCAGGTTTCCGTGCTCTCAAGAGCTAACGTCACTCTCATCTTCAGGGATTGAAGTGCAGAGATAAGTCAGGATGAAGTTATATGTATTTGGTGTAGGAGGGATTCGGTGTAGGTGGCGGACCAATCAGGTGGTATTTCTCCGACGTTCGAGCTCCCAGTCGACTATCGCTAACCAAGCTGGGTCCAGTTCGAGTCCCGTGTCCCTGTTGAGGTTTTCCTTTCCACCGTATATAGCTATTGCTTCTTTGATGAGACGGTCCCAGTAATTTGATGATTTATTGATGATCTCGGTGGTTGTGAAGCCTTCCGTTCCTGGACATCCTCATCACATGCAAACCGAATGGGACCTTAGGACACAGTGTATACAGGAAACCTACCTACTCTCACCAACTTATACCTCAAGGGCAAGAGTTTTCACCATCCAGCACAGCGGGTAACAGTACTCTCGACACCGAGCCATCGCCATCAGCGGCCCCGAGCTCCTTCAAGAGGAAATAAGACACCTGAGCACAGCTTTCAGACAGAATGGATACAGTGAAGGCATTATCAACAAGGCACTAAAGAGAGTAACACACAAGAACAACCAACAAACAAACCCAGACTCACCAGATGACCAAGAAGATAGCCATCGTCCAATACACTGGTAACCTCTCTGCAGTCATCGGCCACATTCTTTGAAAACACAACATAAAGACGATCCACAAACCACAATCGAAAGTCAGAAGTCGACTTCGAAACCCTAAAGAAGACCTAGGACAGAAGACACCCGGGGTTCACCGTATCATTTGTTTCTGCGGTAAACCTTACATTAGACAAATAGGGAGAACAATTGAACAGTGTTGCAAAGAAAATGCTAACTACTTCAAAAATTTTCATCCCGAAAAATCAGGGTTAGCAGAACATTCCACCCAGGAGGGCCATAGAATTGACTTCCCACCCACCGAGATCCGAATTGACTTCACAACCACAGAGACCATTAATAAATCATCAAATTAATGGGACCATCTCGCAATAGCCATACATAGGGAAAGGGAGAACCTCAACAGGGACATGGGACTTGAATTGGACCCAGCCTGGTTAGCGATAGTTGACTGGGAGTGAAAACATCATAGAAACGTCACCTGATTGGCCCACCACCTACACCGGACCCCTCCCACACCAAATACATATAACTTCACCCTGACTTATCTCTGCACTTCAATCTTCAATCTCTGAAGATGAGAGTGGCGTTAGCTCTCGAAAGCTCGGAAGCCTATCCAGAAATCACCCGGCTGATTGCCCGAGAATACCTATTCAATATTCGCCGCTAGGAAAGCTTAAAGAACTATATCTTGAAAAAAGTAATTTTCTTTATTCAAAGTTATTGTGCAAATATTACTTTTTTAACTGACAGGTCAAGGTTATGCAAATCATTATTTTAGAAATTGAATTTAATTTTTATGTGGGGGGGTTCTATTTATGTTGTAGAGGTTGGACTTTGTATCCCCCTCTCCCCAAATTAAAAAGGTTTCTGGCCCCAATGCACACAAAGATCAATAAACTCAAGAAAAATGTGTCCAAAAATGTATAGGGGGAAAATTTGTCCATATGCATGTTATGGACAATATTTCCCAAGTAACCAAAAGTGGTTGGGCCAACCATACTGAAAACGGTTGGCGAAATGAAAGAACATACTGTTGGGCATGGCCATGGTTCCAATGTTGGCCCAATGTGTGGTTTTTGCATTGGGTCAAAGTGTGGTTTTTATGTTGGGCCAACGTATTGAAAACTAAAGAATGGATAGTTTTGTGTTCTGATACATACATAATTTAGTGTGAGGCCAAATGTAAACAATAGTTCAAGTTATTTATGAAAATTAAAAAAATACAGAGCACTTTTTCAGTCGTATGGTATTGTTGTTTTCAAGGCATCATAACTTCAAGTGGTGGCACAAAAAGCTTTCTAGAGTTTGCTTAATTTTCCACCTTTCATGGAATTTAGCCTGCACATCACATTGCTTAACCACCTTCACAATAATACCTGTAAGAATGTTCTTGTTCTACTACAGCTAAACAGGCAAACAATAAGCAATTCCCAACACATCTTTCATCCATGGCGGCTGACAAAGGACTGGTAAATGACTGCAAGTTAAAAATAGCTTCTACTTTCATGAAAAAAAGATTAGGTTTCCAGTATGTGCTGTGACTGTAATATTCGAAAAGAAACACTGTTACATGTCACTTATTTTACACTCTAGAATTTTCAGCATTCTCCTGAAAGTTGTCTTAGCATTAAAAAGTTGTTTTTAAAACTGATTTTAATTCATGTTTCCATGGTTGGGCAAATGTTGGCAACCACAGTTGGCCCAATTGACCAACATCAAGGTAAAGCCAACCTTCCCCAAGTAAAAACTGAAGTTGGCCCACCAGTTCTGGTTCCTTTGGTTAATTTAGAAAATACACATACACAAAAATTAAAAGAAGGAGCACACCCAAAATCTTTATTCTTACTTTGTTGTTCCTGCATCCCACACAAGATGGCGACCAAGGCAGCCCCCTGCGAGAATCCCAAGATCCCATCAAATGGGCCCAATTCTCTGAAAGCCTCCTCGACGGCCTTCAGACTCTCCTCAAAACCTGGGCAGCAGTGGGACTCATCTTGGGCCCTAAAGAAATTGTCTTCCCTGCTGAACCACCACCCACACTGACCTGGAATGATGGAATGAAACCAAGTTCTAATGCAAAACTTCTTTTACATTAACCCTAGCTTAACCAATAGTGGGAGCTGCTAGGCCCACTTGTTTTTTTTTTATTTTTCAACTGAACATTTTTATGAAGAATTTAAAATAAATTACATTGTTACCTAGGGCAGTGGATCCCGAACTTTTTCATTTCACTGCATCCTTAGTGATTTCAAGATCTTTCTGCTGTGCTCACGTCAGAAGTACACCTATGTAAAACTTGCAACACTGAGTTAGTGTGATTAGGCTGCTTGCTTTAAGTTAAAAATAAACATATATTTCAAATTCAGAAACATTTTATGTGTAAAAAGTACTAAATAAGCCCATATTTGGAAGTAAGATCATTTCAGTGAAAATATTGGAACATTTCGCAGTTCCCCAGGGTGCCACTGTACACACTTTGGGAACCACTGGCCTAGGGTATTCCCGATTTTTCTGTACTTTTGTTCATGAATCATAAATGTAAAATTCATGCAATGGCCTTATCAGTGCTCCCCCTCCTCCTCCTCCTCAGGATATATATTCGACAAGACACTCATGTAAGTCACAATGTGCAATTGGGTATTGTTCTTTATTAGTGCTGGCAATTTTTGTAGTTATTGCAATTACTATACAACTGCATATAAACAAAAACAAAAAAAGCATTGATGCAAAGCTAACGGGCTTTTTCTTTTTAGTGAATGATAAAAAATATGTGACGCTCATGCAATAATTGGTTCTTGTTAGTTTGAAATTATTACACAGGGTGGCTCAAAAAGATGGGAAATTTTGAGACAGATGCTTAGAAAAGAAAGTAAATAGTTGCAAGACATTTAATCATGGAAATGAATAGTGCAGAGGATGCCATTGCATACTGCTGGAAAGATGGGTGGGTGTATGTCTTGAAGATAAAGTCTAGAAGATGATAATTTCTCCGCAAACATTCCTGCAGTCACCGAGGGAAATCCTGCATAGCTCGACGTAACCTGTCCACAGAAATTTGAGTGATTCCTCAGTCGGTCTAGTCAGAAGGATCTATGAGGAAATCGCTCATTTTCCTGTGGATAGGTTACATCGAGCTATGAAGGATGTCCCTTGACGACTGAAGGAATGTTTGCGGAGAAATGGTAATCTTCTAGACTTTGTTTTCGAGACATAAACCCACCCATCTTTTCAGCGGTATGTAATTACGTATTGGCATCCTCTGCACTATTCATTTCCATGATTAAATGTCTTGCAACTATATATTCTCTTCTCTAAACTTCCATTTCAAAATTTGCCATCTTTTTGAGCCACCTGTTATAACTGCACCTGTATAAACAAGAAAGGAAGCAATGATTCAAGAACAAAATGTTTTCTTGAATTTTTGTGATAAAAAAAATGTGTGAGCCTGTGAGGAGACACCTCAGATAAGTAAGTTTCTTGCACAGCAGGGTTAAGCTAGAGTTAAATACACACACACACTTACACTATGCATACACTTTAAAATGTACCTTATATACAATGGTGTGCATTCATCAGGTTGAAATTTTAAAATTCAGTGGCAGAACTGTCCTCACAATGCAAGATCAACACCAAAAGTTTTTGGGTCTCCATTGGAGATCAAACCTGAGAACCACAGATGAGAATACTAGATATCTAGCTGGGATGAACCAATATCGATGCAAATGGATTAGTATTGGAAAGTATGTGTTGGAATCAGGATGGATAAAAATAACGATTCTTATTTAAAAAATCATTTTTGTTCATTTTTTTATTTAAATCCATTTTCTATCTTTTTTTAAAATAACATGCTTAAAATTGCTTGCATGGTTTTTGGCACCATACACATAGATATACAAGAGACATTCAATATATAAACAGAATTTTGCAATAAAATCTCCTTCTAATAGGTCCACAATCACGAAACTTCATACGCTTGTTCTAGGAAGTACCCTTGCATTAACTGCACGTGCACAAAATCCCGGAAGCCATGTAGATTGGCATCATGGTGCCCGTCACAGAGTGTACGAAAGTGGAGATGAGATTGGTGATACGTTTTCTGCATTTTGAGGGTGTAAACCTGGCTGAAATATATCGACGAATGACTATCATTTATGGTGATAAATGCTAAATGCCAAGTGTACGAATGGGTGAATAAGTTCAAAAGCGGTGTGACAAGTGTGGAAGACAAACCACATGTTGACCGATTCGTCACGGTTACAACTGAATGCATGTGGAATGCCGTCGAAGCAGTTATTCATAAAGATCAAATAACCAAAGGTACGACAATGAACAGTAAGCATATAGTCCTTTACTGCAGGATCGTTTGAAGCCAGCAATAAGACAAAAACGTCCTGGACTTGTCTCAAAAGGAATTTGATTGCAACACGATAACGCCCATCCACATACTGCTGCTGCGGCTGTTCAAACCATTGAGGACTTACGAGTGTAAATTATAGCACATCCCCCTTATTGACTGGACTTAGCACCCAGCGATTATTGGCTCTTTTGGACCTCTCAGGGAGGCTCTTTCCGGGAAACACTTTGCATTGGATCAAAGGGCGACACATTCCTGGTCGACAGGTCAACCAAAAAAAAATTTTTTTACAAGGGCATTAACTTGCTGGTGGCCCGTTTGCATAAGTGCATCGACAGAGAAGAGGACTACTTCGAAAAATAATATGAATGTAGCAACTCTGTTCAATGGTTAGTGACGCATGGATCAATTGAGGGAAAATAATTAGTACTTTCTTTCACTTCAGATCCAAGTGATATGTAATATAAGCATAGTTGAGCGCTCTCGTCTGAAATAAATACTTCTCCTATATGAAGAAATTAGAATGTAGAAATGCTCATTAATGTCGTCGCAGAGCAAGCTGTCCTTTTTCCCACAATTGACGCATGCTCAGCATGAGTTCAGGAGATGCCTGTCGTTGCAACACTTTTGAAACTCTAAATTATGTAATACATATTTTCCCCATTATGTTAGCAACAAGATTGTGAGGTACACATAGAAATTTCAGTGAACAATAAAGGCTCGACCAGCACTCAAGCCCGGGTTTCTGGCATACCGTGCCATTGTTCTGCCAACTTAGATAACAATAATAATAATCCGTTGCGCAACAGCCCATGCTTTCCTTCGTCACCTCTAAGCGTGGAGATCTTCAACCAGTATTGGAATAGTCAGCCCGACGTATCCCCAGCCGTTATAGTAGGTCTCCGTGACCGGATTACGCTCACTCACTCGGAGCTCCCCAATTTCCTCACGATGGTGGGTCACCACCGGCCCTATACGTAGGCCGAATAAATTCCGACCAGAGCCGGATTCGAACCTACGCCGTCCCGCAGCGAACGATCTCAAGACGAGTGAATGCCTTAACCCGCTCGGCTACGGAGGAGGACACTTAGATAACAAGCAAACCCTAAATTTGTGTGATATTTTGCTCTCGCCGTTTTACCTGCATGGAATTGTCTGTCATGGTATAGCGATGGAATATGTTGCCTTTGAAACACTGTTGACATTGGTGCATAGTTGTTCCCAGCATAGATATGTATAAGAACCCAAACCTCGGTCTCTGGCATACAGTGCCACTGCTTTACCAACTAAGCTTGGGGAATAGCATCCCCCTGCAATTTGAGGACTGACAGAAGTGAAGTTAAGTGAAACTGATGCAATTGGCCCAGCCCTAAGTTTGCTCATACTTGAGCCCTGCTACACTCAACACTAAATTACTGACTTGTAAAAACAGAAGACTGTTACATGAGCCACTCAATGAATTTTATCATGTAAAATAATGATGTATCATAATACCTAGAGAAGACACTTCTTGCGCATCTGCATCAAGTGGTTCTCCCTCCAGAGGTGGAACCTTCAATGGTGCCGTAATAAAAACAAGTTCGGCATGTTTCTTTACAATTTTCCTAAAGGCTCCCAACTTATCCTTAAAGGAATCACCATTTTGCCTATAGCCATGAATGCACAATATCTGAAAATAAAAATAAACAATAAATTGGTGGAAATGTCTACAGGTTGGAATGTAACTCCCCTAATGGTTTGTCAGTGGCAAATAAGGTTTTGAACAATGAGTGTCCGTGAATGTTGTACTTTTTA
Source organism: Lepisma saccharinum (assembly GCF_977018435.1). Lineage (NCBI taxonomy): Eukaryota > Metazoa > Arthropoda > Insecta > Zygentoma > Lepismatidae > Lepisma > Lepisma saccharinum. Next base: position 16,920,154 of record NC_139258.1, read on the forward strand.
CAACACACGATTTTTCTCATGTAGTATTTTATTTCTGTTTTATTGTACGTTATCGTACGGTTTGTGAGTGATTTCATTTTATTCAACATGTCACATAGATTAGATACAAGTGAAAAAGAACGATCACTTCAAGTATCTTCAGGCGAGGAGGACAATTTTGCATTTGTTTTATTTGATTTCATCCAAGTTCAAGTCAATTATTAAAATACTGTAACAAATAAATATCTTACATACCTTAAGTTTTTTTGTATTCTTAAGAAAAAGATTGTCACCAATACATAATAAAATAATTTAGAAACTTTAATTGGTGTTTTAATCCACTTTATGCACATATAGGCTAATCGGGACTGGACCTACAGTTTAAAGTGGGATCCGAACCACAATACCTCCAAAATTAATAAAATAATCTTATCCGAAAAAAAATCAAAAGAATTAAAAATAAAAATAATAAAGTATAAATATAAAAACATACAGAAAACGTAGCTATGCAGAACAAAATTAATTAAGTTTGTGAAACCAGCTATTTTTTATATGTTGTAAAAAGTAGAACATGCAACTGCTCACGTAAGTGAAATAAGCATGCGTCCCGAAAGGATATATCACATTTTAATTGAGAGGCATTCATTTCCAACACTCCATAAGTGTTAAACAACTAAGCGATAAAACTTTCACGACATGCAGAGGATAGTATGGTCCAGTGGCGTAGCGGCTGCCCCTGCAATGTGAGAGGGCCTCCGAGGTATAGGGGCCCCGCAATGTTCTCCCTCTCTCTGATCCTGAAATTTTATAAAATCCCATAAATTCAATTATTTAAAAAAATATATTTAAAAAACAGAATCTGGTTTCCAGTAACATCATGCAACAATATCTGCTCAGCCAGAGGGTGCTGGGCAACTTGACATGTGCTCCCCCCCCCCCCCCCAAATTCAGAATTAACTTACTTGCTCGCAGATGGCCATCGATAGGAAAATCAATCCCTCATCTCGTAGCTACACCGTTTGTGGCAAACGTATACACTGTCAACTGCCTACAGTTCCAGTATCAATCCAGTAGAAAGTTTCAGTTGCTCAAGCAGTCGATGCCTTATCGCTACACAATAAACAATCAAACTTGTTACCAATAGTATTAGCTTTATGTGTGACATACCATGTTTTTCAGACCTATTTTTAAAGGAAAAAGTGTATCTTGTACAGCGGCAAATGTCACCATCATATTTGGGGATTTGAAGTTCATTTTTCTTCCATATAGAAATGTTGTGGACATTTCTGTCAAACCAGTTATTTTCCAGTGTGTTACGATTTTCTAATCTACAGTGCTTCAAGTGGAAATTCCTAGCTGTGAGAATGCTTGCTCGAGTTTTGGGATAGAAGGAAGAATCCTTGTGTGGATCAGCAAGGATGGAATGAAATGAACTGGGGATGCCTAATACCTTTGAAGTTTAACAGGTTCTAGAATATAACATAAGTCCACATTATGCTTTAGACTGATCGGAATTGGAACTGCAGTTTAAATTTCGAACCGAACCACTGTGCAATATGCCTGAAAAGGGGATCGAACCTGAGACACCTTGAGAGAATACGTTTTTGTCTCTGTTTATGCGCTTTACTCGTCGTCTCATCGTTCAGTTAATGTGGCAATGACAATCTATTTCAGCCCTGGTCCCCTATCTTTGCAAAACAATATGATAATCTCCAGAAGATGGAAGTCAGCTTGGTTCCTGTTTACAGTACGATATATTTACATAATACAGTGCAAGTGTAGGTTACAATTGATTCTCGGTGAGTGAACTAGGATCCGTCACTGGAAGCGACCCCTAGATATTTCCTTTGGGGGGGTACCACGTGAATATAGATGCAACCATTCAACTCTGTACATGAGGTTCCCTGTTCGACCATGCCACGAAAAGATGTATAACATAAATCCTGTTTGATTTATTAGTTGGATGTGAAGTTACAGATTTACCCTGCATATAGATATATATTTTACATTATGCTTACTTTTTGACATTCTCTACTTTCCCCAAAATGTTTTTCTCTGCGATCCATTTCCGCGAAATAAAATATCAGCGATTGGTAGAGGGGTGCACCAAACGACAATCCTGCCTAGGATGCCAAATTATTTTACCTGCAGGGAGAACACAGGAAACTGCGCTACGCCACTGCTATGGTGTGCAACTTTCTTCAAGTATTCTATGTAAGTTATAGCGTGTAGATACTTTCTTTTGAATCATTGAGAGTTTGAATTTCTTCCATTTGGCAGCACTGGTGATGTGCTGGTCTTTGGAGTATCGTGTGGGGCTCTGTGATGCATTTTTTGTGGAATTTTTCATAGAACTAGATGTCAGAGGGATGAGTGTCCAGTGGGGTTTTAGTTAAGTTGAACAGATTTTTCAAAACAATAAAATTGGAACAATTTCCATATTTTCCTGAAGGTCAAAAAGGATGGCAAAATGTACACGTTTTAATATAAAAATTGTTTTGTCATAAATACTTATGTTTGAAAACCAATTAAATAAATACCATATACATAACATACATAATATGGTGATATGCACTATACTCTAATCAATCAGTCATTTAGAAGTAGAAGTCATTCACTGATATTTTGCCAATGAATGAATATTTTTCATGACATGCTTCTCAAGTAACATTTTGTAAAAGTTAACATACAGTACTGGCCAAAAGAGTGTCAACTTTTGGTTTTTTTGCTGTAACTGAGGTATTTATTGCAAGAATTACACAATATTGGCACCAAAACATCTTCAAATGAATTACATTCGACTGATAACCGAGTGGTTCGGCAAACTGTGAAATGGTCTAAAAAAAGAACAAATTTATGTAAATAGAAAAAAATACACACCATCGAACATAAAGAAATATTGCACTTCAGTTCACCGGGAAAGGTCAAAACTGGTGTTGATCAACACAAAATTAACAAACAGCATCTAGTACTTTGTGGCAAAGCCTTTGGCGATGACGCGGCTTGGCAATGACGCGGCATGAAGTCGATAAGGTTGTGGATAAAATAGACTGGTATCTTCTTCCATTCCTCCTCTAACTGAGCAATCTTCTCATCAACATTTCGTGCTCTCTTCCCTGCCAGACAACGCTCCAACTCCTTCCACATGTGCTCAATCGGATTGAGATCCGGGGATTGGCTGGGCCACTCGAGAACATTAACGCGACGGCGGCGGAACCAGTTGCTGATGTTTTTGGATGTGTGTTTTGGGTCGTTATCTTGTTGGAGGGTGAAGTTACGGCCAAGGGTTTGGAGAGCAAATGGTCTCATTGTGTTCTCCAGTATGTCCTCGTACTGGAAACTGTTTATAATACCATTGATTCGGCATAGTAGGCCGACGCCATTGACAGTGATGCACCCCCACACCATCACAGATCCCCCTCCATGCTTGACTGTAGGAAATTGAAACATGGGATCAGATCTCTGGCCGACAGGACGTCTAATCCACACTATTCCGTCTGTTCCAAAGAGGCAATACTTTGATTCATCACTCCAGACCACATCTTTCCATTCGCTCCTGGTCCACGCCAGATGAGCTTTACCCATGCAAGTCTGGCCTTCTTATTCTTCGCCGAAATCAGCGGTTTCTTGACAGGCCGACGTCCATTGAGACCGGCTGCTTGGAGACGACGTCTGATGGTCCTTCCAGATGGCGACGGGGTGGTTGGGAATGATAGCTCCCTTGCAATGTCGGCTGACGTCAGTCTGGGGTTGCTTCTGCTGATACGGAGGATGGTCCTGTCGACGTGTCTCGACGTGATCCTGGGTCGTCCTATATGGGAATCCTTCAACAACACCTCCCTGTTGCTTCCACCGCCTCAGAAATTCCGATACTGCACTTCTAGTGATTCCAAACTGTGTTGCCAGTTCCTGCAGTGTTCACCCTCGTGCGCGTCCGTTAGCAATGCCTCTCTGCATGTCCGGAGACAGATTGGTGCATCCAAGGCGAGTACCCATACTCTGAAAACATAGAAATGTGTCATGCTGAACACATATTGGACAATGTCTGGTACACATTGTTACAATCATTAACCAGCATGGATAGGTACAGAGGAATTCGAAAGAAAAGCCTCCCTTACGGTTATGCAACCCGGTATTTTATATCGTCTAGTTTCGCCTGGTAGAGTAGTTCCCGAGAGGAGCAGTGTTTCCAAACCTATAACCGTAGTGTTTCCAACCCCGTATTGGTTGGTTGGCTGTTGATTTGGTGTTTTAAGTCCACAATGAACAGTATGACTAATCGGGACTGGACCTACAGTTTAAAGTGGGATCCGAACGGCGTCGACGCTACCACTACGCCATCCAAGCCTGTATTGCTTCGTAGAAGACGAAACGTTCACGTAACTTCTTCATTCGTGATTTACATTTGGTTTACAGACTCACATTACAGGACACTCTTTTCCAGTATTGCATGTTTTCTGGAGCATTTATTTTTCCTTCTGTGGAGAAAATTCTGTTATTATTTTACATCTTATTTTTCGCAGCTTCTCTACCATTTATTGGCTAATCGCAACAATGAGGATGAATGATGACTCGATGGAATTGATAAAAGGACAGTCATAAAGGAACCATGGGGAGCTAGATTCATATTTTTATTATTACTAATATATTTCTCTTTTTTTACTTTACTTTTGGCTAGTCGCAACGATGAGGATTAGTGTATGATAAAATTCATGAAGGAACACTCGTAAACAATCATACCCAGGCCGGGACTCGAACCCGGGAATTTCGGCAGCGAGATCAAAAGCCGACGGCTTACCACGCTCGGGCACAGCGGCGGCCAATTATTATTAGTGATATTGTCCCAAGTAGTGTATTTTTCCACCATATTCTTTCACACAATCATGAAACGGATGAAAATTAAAATGTTGAAATACCTGCCTACGTTGTTTTTTTTAGCTTGCAATATAAAGCCCTACTGCACGAAGCTAAATTGTGGGAATACGAAACAGAACCAAGTTAACATATCTTGGCCGTGGAAAGTGTTAATAGAAAATCTAGAAAAGAGCCATTTAACAGTTGCCTGATTGCTTTTCCATTTGTTGTATGGGAAGAATTGTCTGAAATGTGTGTGTAGTGGCAGGCAAAAGAGAATACAAAGATCGAATAGAGAGGCAACACTGTCATTGTTCTGCACTGCACAGACCACGCGTCTCGTCGAGTGGGCGGGGCACTGTGTGTGCGAGCGAGCTGCTGTTGCTTCTGCAAAAAGAACACTCACAAACAACTGAATGACGCTCCGCTTAAAATCTAGTCAATCGAGAAAGGATTTGTTGAGGAAGTGAATTGAAATATAAACGCCAGAATTTGGTCTAAGCCTATAATGGTTACTAGCAATAAGAGCTGATCAATTTTTACATGTCGAATTCCGTAATGAACGAGGCAACAGGCCGCACTCCACACCTTTAGTCTGGTAACACTAATAAATCATCTCATTACATGCGTCCGGTTATGCTGATAGTCATGTTTAATATATTACCTTCAAACATATACAATATCAAGGACTCACTCAGAGGCAGAATTCAATTTTACGCTTTACTTTCCTGAAGATATTGTAGCAATATAATCATTCCGCTCTATTTTCGTATTCTCAATTGAACTCGCACTATTTTCCCCCCTCCCTTCTCCAACCTTAAAAATTTTTGGGTGAGAGGCTACAAACTATACTAAACTGAATTACAGACAATACTTTACGACTCAAAGTGACGTGACCTAGAACGTAGTGAAAAATCACTGGTGCAAAATTCAACGTAATGATGATAAAATGAAGGTAGGAAAATGGATGTGCTAGAAAGTTTTACATACATACACACAGTTAGCTCCGTGTAGAAGATAGTTCTTCACATTTTTCTCACCTTGGCTTCCTTGAATTCACGAAACTGTAAAGCCATGAACGCGTTAACCCCCTATAATCACGGAGTCCCAGGTTCGATTCCTGGTGGAGACACAACTGCCTAGTGGTTCGGATCCCACTTTCAACTGTAGGTCCCACTTCGGGTAGCCTTTTTGAGCATGAAATGGAATTAAAACAAAATTGGAACACGGTAACCCATCACAACACACGCGCAGAGAGCGTTGAACTTAATGACTGACAACTACATCGAACTTTCAGCGAAGCTGGAATAAGGTCTATTTGCCATGACAAATAGTGTGAATTTTCAGTCTCGTGGTGCTTTCTATACGAAGTGCAAGCAAGTTATCTAAAAAAATTCAAATGTGAGGGTGAGTCGAGCTATGTTTCATTCAATAAGACTCTTCACTTCAAACATATTTTGCTCTATAGCTGTCGATTTCGAATGGGCATCTAAGACTGGTTGCTTAGCGGACCGGATTTGGAAGAAATCACGGACTGTCATTGTTCCAATCACACTACAGACATAGCAAAAATTGATCGCCTGAAGATGAGAGAAGAGGTGATCTCTTGATATGTCTCGAAATATATAGATAGAATATATAGTCAATCAAAAAGAAAAACAATGGATAATGTCCAATTAAGTATAGAAACGCTGTTAGAACCGGTGTTCATTCACAGAGCAGAAGGGTTATTTTGACAAAATTCTGTTTCCCGGCTGGCTGCTTCGGAGAAGAGGGCTTTGTGAAGTTGCCGCTTCTTGCCCAAGCGGTAGACCTAATTCGTTGTTTGGCCACGAGTTCCTTCGTAGGTAAACGCGGCAACAGAGGATCACTGCCATAAAGGTGGTTCCCGCGCCGGCTGAAAGAGCGACGGAAAATTAAAGAACCATTGTCACTAACTTCAGACAGACATCTAATCATTTCCTTAGGTTTCGAAGCTGATCCGAAGGGACAACAAATACCAAAAAAACGTCATGAATTAAATGATCGATTGGTCCGTCCTTCTGTTGATGGATGGCAATCCATATTAACAATAATAATCGTAAGCTTATCATTAAAGTGTCAACAATCAAAGCTAATACGCATCTATTGATCAGAAATTACTAGAGGGTTAAAGTTGTTTTTGTACCTCTTTGTTATTTTAAGTCGCTCTTTTGACACTTTCGGCTAATGAGGATGAGTGACGATTAGATTAAATTGACACCATGATACCAATACTGAAGCCGTGACTCGAACCCGGAAATTTCGTGGTATCGGAAGTGGACCATTTAACGCGCTTGGCCACCAAAGAGAACCTTCTCTGCGGCCAAGCGCAGTTAGTGATGGACTAACGATCCAGACACCGAATGTTCCGGGTTCGAGTCCCTTCACAATCTAAGACATAACACTTTATCAAAACTTTATTCACCTCTCCTCCACCTCAAATTTAATACTCAATCTTCCCAACCAAATTTCCAAGCCAATTTTAGACTTCCTGTTGATATTGCTCCCTCCAAAAAAGCAATCTAAGACGTAATAGTAATACACAAGAGTTGGGATTCCCTGCCCCCAAAATAATTATCAATCCAGCTACCTGAAAATCCCACTAACTTCATTAATCGCCCACCATAATTTCCCTATCAATCTAAGGCCTAATATGTAAGAGTTGGATATCGCCCCCCCCCCCCCCCACCGACCAATATTACTTATTACCCGTAACAATTCCCCTGACAATCTACAAATTACTATTTGTATAACAGCAATGGCTAATTGATAACGTAATTAAACTTGTTCCCTGTTTACTCAGTCAAATTTCCATCACAGTCTGTGCCATAATGCCCCTCCCCCTGGGCACCACTGATTTAGAACTGTGACAACGTGATAGGTGTAATGTAACTAATAGTTAAGTGTTAGGGATGGGTGCATGTGTGCTGCGCATTTGAATTTTATGTGAATCATATCTGTCAATAATGTGAATATTAATATTATAGAATATAATATAATGGTGCAGGTGTGTGAAAAAGTAACCATGAGCACCAAGGTATCAATAAAAAAGAATTGGAAACATAAGTTGCATATGGAGATGTGTGTAATTAGTTTTGTTCTGGGATGTAGCAAAGAACATCGGTTAAACCGTGCGGGGTTTCAATACTGTGTCCACCCGCCGTTGGATTCAAGCACTGCATCTAGTCGACGAGGCAAGGATTCCACGAGCAGATGTTTGGTCTTCTCCTTAAACTCTCCCAAACATCAAACACGTGAAAATGTTTTCGATTGGGAGACTTCGCTGGCCAATCTACTCTTGAAATTCCTGGGTGCTGATTAAACCAGGTGGTGTTCGCTTTTGATGTATGGACGCTGCTGTTGTCTTGATCGAAAGTCACGTGCGAAATCTCATCTTCAAGGTGTCTCTCTCGCACGCTGGGAAGCGTGTGGTTTTCCAGCACTGCGATGTATTCCTGCGAATTCATTCTCGAGAACACTTCCACCAATCCACCTACTCCAGACGAACTGATCCATCCCCACACCGCCACGGATATCCTGCCACTCCTAGCATGGGTAGAAATGTTCTCGGGGCCGTAGCGAGTGTTGTCGCGCCTCCAAACATAAACCTGACCATTTTCGTCAGACGAAAATACTTTTTTGTCGCTCAAAATTACGTTCTGCCAAAATTCTTGAGGGGCTGGTAAATATTGTAAAGAAAACTGATCCGTGCTTCGTGATGGAAATGCGTCATTGCTTCATTCTTTGCCGCTCGACGGTGCCGAACTGTTGCAGCATGGCACTCCAGTTTCAACTCTTGGCGAATCTTCGTTGTAGCCATGAAGGGATTGCCCTCGCTCATCTCAATGATGCCTGCATCTTCTTCCCTGGTTGCCTTCCACGGCCGGCCTTTGTTGGGTCTTCACTTCATTCCTTGGTCACCTTCTTCCTCGTAACACCGAATCCAACGCCTGACGCATGAATCGTCCACACCAAGGGTCGTAGCAATCTGTAGTGCAGCAGATCCGCCGCACAAGAACATGCGGACTATCTTCTCTCTTGTAAATTCCGAAAGTAAGGCATGATGAAATTATATCGTGAAGGAACATTCGGACCGAAGGGACATGCTGCACGTGGCACATGCCTCTTGAAAACATCACGTCATTGGTGCATGTAGAGTTTCACGCCCATTCCGGTGCAGAAAGTTTCATTTTATTGGTTCCGTTGCAAGTGGCATGCTCAAGCCATAGATACGAGTAAAACTGCTGCAGGATCTCGAACGAAGCACCCACCGGGGCTCGAATTAAAGCCAAAGCGTGGTGGCAAAAGGCAACCGTGAAGTTACTGCATCTGAGATTTACGTCAAGCAGGGCCTGCGTGGTGTGTGCAAAGAAACTCACGCTTGCTTTAGGAAATAAGGATACTATTGAATCAATGCAATATAAAAAAGTATATACCGTAAAATATACATTATTATTGACTCATGCATTCCCTGAAAAAATGCATTGTTTTCTCGCACATTTCTGCCCGCAATGAATATAAATGTATAATCTATTAAATTAAGCAGGTGCATGCAGATTTAAAAATATTGATAAGATAATTCAATTGAATTGAATTGAATTGTTTTTTTTTTAAGTCCACTTTATGCACAGAAAGGCTAATTGGGACTGGACCTACAGTTTATAGTGGGTTCCGAACCACTATGTTCCTCCACCGGGTATCGAACCCGGGATCCCTTGATCAAAGGTGACGACTCTACGATTGCGCCATAGGGGAGGCCCTAGTCCTCTTACGGAGATAATTCGTTCGGAGCAATAGAAATGCCCTATCAAAACAATTGGGGAATATTATTTTCAATGTGGATATTCTTCGGAAAATATGTTTCTAACAACAGTTTACCTAAATAGTGGGGACTTGGGGTGAGAGAGAGGGACGGAGTTGGAAGAGAGAGAGAGAAAGAGAGAGGAAAAGCACACAATTTTCTGTTCAGTGCGAACCTTTGGGATTGCTTTTTCCTAGCGCACCAAAAACACAATACGTATAACCCAAATACAACCCAAACCTTCAATGGCAAAATTGTGAGTCAATCACTCAACTGGAATAAAAAGTACGGATTTAAATCTAGGCCAGAAGATAGTTATTGCGCTACCATGTGCCAAAGAAATCCACTTTGCCCGCGAGAATTGTCATGCCTGAGTGATATGTAGTTTACGTTAGTTGTGAGAGTTGCTTCAATTCCATTGCCTGCCAAGAATAATGATAGCGCTGAAAGCATAAAATACAGAAATGTGCATGTTTGGCGAGCTATGAGAAAAGCAGATCCTTGTGTTTTCTTTTCAAAATTTACTAATTTTATGTCAATTTTTACATATAGCCAATGGCGACAGAGGATGAATGATGCTTCAGGGAAATTGATGAAGATTGAAGAAACAACGAAAAAGAAAAACTCATTATCAGAGGCTAGGACCCAAGAACCCTGGCTACGCAGCATGTTATGATATTTAAATATATCACGGATTGCTGCTAAATCCATTCCTAGATATTTGTAATGAATGAACCCCCGCCCCCGCTACGAGAAAAAGAAAGACTATAGGATGTGAAACATTCACAATGTAGTTGCATTGCTTTACATCGCTCTTGGCTGTATTCCAAATGTAGTAAGAGATCAGCGATAAGTTAGATTTTTTTTGTGGCAAGGTATAAGTGTATTTGAGCGCAAGGGCTACCTATTGCATCATTTATAAAGAGTTAACTTCGTCGTTACACTAGCATCAGGCACAAATGCATCAATTTCTATTTCGGTTATTTTACATCACTCTTCTGCCTCTTGAGTTAATCGCTATAATACGAATGAATTATCAATTTATAAAATTGTGGCGGGACAAACTCAGTGATACATTCATGCCTGACCAGAGTTCGAATCTGGAACATATGACCTCGCTTCGCTAGAAAGGCTGGCAGAAATGTATCGGAAAAGTGTAGGAGCACCAAGAACCGGTTTCACCCAACACAGACAATGAAATCATTTACAGCGACTCGCTGTGGCAGTGTTGCTCGTCACCCCCTCCCCCTCACTCGCAGATAGCATAGCCTTTTCAGCACGCACCTGCTGATGGAAGAGTGGAACCACAAGCAAAACAACCTGCGCAGACCCACGACTCCTGTGCACCGTACTCCCGCGAGGAGGGGCGGGGGAGAGTGGACCATGCTTCCTTATGGCTCGAACTGAAGGGAAGAAGGGAGATCTGCGCGGGTACTTTTCGTCCCAAGGATTTTTTTCGTTTTGGTCGATCTATACTTTTCGTTTCAGGCATATTCCGACTGGAAGGTTTCTGGCACCCCTCCGCCCCCTCCCCTTCCCACCATGGTTAATAAATGAGACCCTTGCACTTTCAAAACCCTTATCGCAAGAAAAAGCTGGCATCAATTTTACACCACTATACAATAAGATTTACACGGGAAACATTTCCCAACATATTTTCTTGATTCGGACTAAGGGCAAATTAAAAATAGTCAAAGAATTAAATTACTGAAAATATGGAAAAGCGCGATACCAAAATCTGTAATGAGTGCGAAGGGAAAATCGAGAAAAGGAAAAAAAAATTAAGTATAAAAGTATTCGAATAACCAGATTAAGAGAGAAAGTTATCACTGCTCGAACAATGCAAATGAAAGAAAAAACGGGAATACGAATTGAAATATACGACAATCGGAAGTAGGCTGAAGGAAGCAAATTTTAATAAAAGTGGAAAGAAAACAATGAAAAGAGCGCTGGTTCGATTCGCGACGGAAGCTCATATTTGTTGTTCGAATCCCACTCTACACTGTATGTCCAGATGCATTTACACTTAAAACAAACTTCGTGGAACTTTTTCCAAATCAGATGTCATCCAAAAATTTAAAAACAAAAAGAATAACTCTGAAGGAAAAATGCCGAAAGCGTTATTGCAAAATGAAAAAAAAATCTTCACATATTCGTTCGGAAGTGGTAAAAGAATAATAAAAAACTCAAGCATAAATGTTAATAATACTTGTTATTATTACCAGAGACATTCTCAAAATAAACTTCTTGTCCGTTAAAATCAAATCAAGAGGAAAGCAAGATCTCCACCCGGTCGCGTGAATCTGTGGCTAGATTCAAGAGTTGGAAACACTACGCTTCTCGCGAGCTGATATTCCTGGCGAAACTAGATGATATAAAATTCCGGGTTGCATAACCGTAAGGGGGGACGTTTCATTCGATTTTGAGTGTACAATAGTAATTTTTCGGCGGGTTTTGTAATTTCTTAATATCATGGTGAAAATGGTACACTTCGACCAAAATACATGCGTTGAACATCAGAAACATCCTCAACAACATATCATGCGACGTTCATTCTCATCGGATAACATTGGCAAGAGGTATGCGAAAAAAACATGAAGTTGACACTCTTTTGGCCAGTACTGTACGTATGATTGATTTGGTGTTTTAAGTCCACTTCATGCACAGTAAGGCTAATCGGGACTTGACCTACAGTTTAAAGTGGGATCCGAACCACTATGTGCCTACACTGGGTATCAAACGCGGGACTCCTTGATTATATGGCCACTGCAACATCGAGGCCACACATATGATTAAATTTCACATTATTTATTTATTTATTGATATGCTTTATTTTACTTCGCTTTTTGTGCCACGTTTGGGGATGAGTGATATGATGAAATTGATGAATGGACACTCACACACACATCCATGCCCAGGCTGGGATTCGAACATGGGTTCCCTGGCATCGTAGCATGATGTGGTAACAAATCCACCACGGGGGGGGGGCTCACATTATTAATAAAAATAGTTTTGAGTGTGTATTGGAAAAACGTCCTTGTCACTTGGGAATTAGTTCCAGGTAAACAGAGAGGAAACTCCAATGTTTTAAAAAAAATTGGAATGTGACACATTGTTGACATTGAAATAATTTCTACCCAACAATGTCATAGTTCATAATGTTGCAATAATTCTATGCCATAAGTCATTGTCACAAAAAGGGACATTTTGGCACACAGTTTTACTTCTTTAAAAAAAATCAGGACAGAGGCTCAAGAAAAGGGACTGTTCCAGCTAATATGGATCACCTTAGTTCAAGTGCTGTGAGGGGCTGGATTTGGGGGAGGAGGGGACATCTTTCAGGTGCTCTCACTTTCTACCTTGATGGTCCTCTTGATGTGGCTCTCGTGACACCCAACATGTTGCTTTACAAACCTTCAGAAATGCAAGTTCCTGCATGAAATATCATTTGTACCCAGTGAGCGAGCTTCATTGTATTTGTTTGTTCACAATATTGAAGGCTTTGTTACGAGGGGTGTTGATCAGCATGCTCTGCTCCTGATCTAAAGTAAGAATCACGAACCTTCCGACCCTCTGTAAACAACCGTCTCACTTGGAGTAACGTATCACTCCGTGCCAGCTGTTCATGAATGACGTGGCCATCATATGCTGCTCACTCGCAACCTTTAATTTTACGTAACATGGAAAAACATATTCTTATTTGAACTGATAATCTACACGTTGAAGTATAATCAATTTTCTAGAGATTGATTAAATACGTGTTCTTGTTCAAGAATGAACATATTTTTCTACGCCAAAGTCCCATTTATCTGACACTGGGTTAACAGATCCCCCTTCCCCCCTCCTCTCTCAGTATGACAGCGCCAAAGTTATACGTACAAGACAGTGAGAAATTCGTTTCAGTACATTCAAGCCTTTTGGTTTTATTGCTTCCTCTTCCGCCAAATTATTGCCCAACATTGTTGACATGTGGAGTATTGTTTTCTCCTTTGTGCAACAAATATACTGCCAGTTTTAGCAGAAGCTAAACAAAGATAAGCCGGGGAATAAAAAGAGATTGTTTATCTTTCTCTCGGTTTCTCGTGCACTAGAAAACAAGAAGACGATAATAAGCACATTATTTACACAAGTCTCATGCAAGTAATGTATTTTCTTACCTTGATTCAGCAGTTCCTTTTTGAACTTGAGGCATTTTCGGCGCTAGACATCATCCTGTCAGAGTACGGTCTGTCAAATTTGCTTCCCAAAAAGGAACTCAACGTGGCACAAGAGGCGATTTAACGTCGACTGAATTGGGGAGATCGTCATCAATCATCACTATCAACATCTTTCACACAGTGGACAGGACGGCTCTTTGATTGGAAGAATACGAAAGTAACTTGCATTGTATTGCGCTTATCTCAAAATCGGTGTACTTTTTATACGAGCAACAACGTGTTTTTTTTTCGTGGGACTCGCAACTTGACCGGTCGTTTTTCTTTCTTTCACCACACCGAAAACACAAAGATGCAGACACACAATTACACTTGGACACCAACTTCACTGCTTGTTCAGGATAGCACCGACACAATGTTACATAAACGTTAAGAACAACCTGCTTCTTGCCACTTTTCAAACGGCTGTATTTCCGAAAGACTACTCTGAAAACACAGGAGACCTTCCTGCACGCATGGAAGTCGCCATGTTCGAAACTGGCGCTATTTTCTTGCTGTTCACGTGATCGATTGTAATTTATACAATAATCACGTATTATTATTATAAACAGAAACCTTTAATGAAAATATATTTTAAAATGTATAATCCAATGTAATTTACACGTTTTTCTTCCATTAGCGTACTTTCATAGAACAGACTACATAATGCGGAATAAATCCGTTATTAGGCTGTTGCCAACCTCAATACTTCTCACTAAGTCAAGTACAGAAACGGAAGTGGTATGTCGAATGTCGGCATATGATAGTGTGATTTCACATTGTCAGTGACGATCCTCCGGGGATGGGGGAGGGGGTGGGATGCAGGAGTCGATCTATAATTCAGAGATGTTCACCATCCGGATGGTGACATCCTCACACTCCGGAATACTATTGAAGAAGGGCAGGCCGTAGGGTGAGGGAGGTTCATTTAAAATAAACACCTCTCAACAAGAGAGAAGAAAAATGTGACAATATTTAAAAATTCACCCCCAAATATGCATTTTATTTTATATGTAGCGTACAGTAAAATGTGACTGCCTCAATATATTTCTGTATTCTACAGTCTTCTTTCCCACTTTTGTGCTTCTCTAAGTTGCCGTTTTAGTTTCCCTTGGTGTCTTTGCTGTATAATCCAGCATTTTTGAACGGGATGAAAAGGACATACGAGTGTGTTTTTGGATGAAGTAACTTTAGAGATGTTGAAGTACACTCTGGAGGATACTGGAATATGTGACATTGAGGTGTAGATCGACCACGTTGTGACAAGCACATTTGTCATTAGTTACGAGACGATGAGGAATAGGTGATATTTGAATTCCAAATTAGTTAGCCGCCCCCGTGACGGAGTGGTTAGCACATCGTGCTACGACACCAGGGTTCCCGGGTTCGAATCGTGACCTGGGCATGGATGTTTGTGAATGTCCATTCATCGATTACATCGTATCATCATCATTCATCCCCATCTTCGCAAATTAGCCATAAGTGGCACAAGAGGGGAAGTAAAATAAAGCAAATCAATCAAACCAAATTAGTTATTTCCATTATTTTTTTCTAATTAATAATTATTAATTTAGTCAATCAAATCATATGTATTAGCTTACTTTCATTATCTACTCTAATAATAAATCATTACACTTTCAAACATGAAATAAATATAATGAAGAAACTCCGGTTTCAAAACGTAATTTATCTCAATGTGTCTCATTCTTCTAGCAAGTTTTTTTTTAGTAAAATATGAGAGAAAATTAATCCTTTGGTACGGAACCGTCTTACTCCTGGGGGATAAGATGTAAATTTTGTACTTGACTTTTTTAATTTAGCGTTGCTTTTCTTCCACTTTTGGCTAATCCCGACGATGAGAATGAGTGATTGTCAGATGAAATTGATGAAGGGACACTAACAAATAACACGTGATGAGTATGAAAATCGGCCACCAGGCAAGATGTACATTTTAAATTATTTTTTTTTCACATTCAATAACTTTCAACAGGTCATAAGTGATACACTGCTTATTCCGCATCTGTTGACAAATGGAATGTTTTTACACCTTGTAGGCTATGTGGATTATTTTTTTTTCATAAGTTTGCAACACTGTTTGTGTACACGTGCGTTTGTTTACAGAAGGTCTTAAGTTCTATGATTCTCACTTTAGAAGGTTTTGCCAGAAGACCATTTAACTACTCTTATTTCTCAACATAGTCCCCTGCAACTTGATTGTACTTTTCCAATCGGTGATCTAAGGCTTCAATTCCGGCACGAAAAAACCTTCTGACTGGTCCTGAAACCATACATTCACAGCATCCTTCACTTCAAAATCACTGCTGAAACTCTTCCCAAGACAGTATTTTTTTTTTTTTTTTTTTACCATGTCATATGAGGGGATTGACTCAACTACAGTCTTTCTTATATCATTATAAATGTCTGTTGGTGACAGTTTTCTTTCAGCAAATATTTGATGAATGCACAATTATCAGTATTCTCCATTCTCATTGGAATGCTTACACCTCTCATGCTTCAGTCACATGCAGAAGCATCATGACGCATGCGTCAATTGTGGGGAAAAAGGACAGCTTGCTCTGCGATGACATTAATGAGCATTTCTACATTCTAATTTCTTCATATAGGAGAAGTATTTATTTTACAAGAGAGCACTCAACTAAGCTTATATTACATTTCTTGGGATCTGAAGTGAAAGAAAGCAATAATTATTTTTCCACAATTGACGCATGTCTAGTGGTGCAGGGAAGGGGGCAATTTGGGTACAGGATCATGGTTTTGGAATTGTGACAAACAAGTACTCCACTTTGGCACACTATAGACACAACTGTTGCTCCATGTAACTAACTGTTCCTTAGGTCCTTAAAACACATTCCTACTCAAGATATTATTGAAGAGAGCAAAGTCAAGGCTGTAGAAGTTGAGCCACACTATGGTGGATGGCTATACTGGGTATGAATGTGTTATGTGCCAGTGTGAAGTTTGCGATAGACTCGTGTGATAAATTTGTTATGGTGGCATTGGATTGTGAAGTACAGGTTGCTGGTTCTATGGTCAATTAACATTCGAGTATATTGTTGATGTGTTTTTGATTCAGTTGGTGTTTTAAGTCCACTTTATGCACAGTAAGGTTAATCAGGCCTGGGCCTACAGTTTAAAATAGGATATGAACCACTATGTGCCTCCACTGGGTATCAAAGGTGGGACTCCTTGATTACAAGGCGTCGACGCTACCACTGCGCCGTCGGGGAGGCAATATTGTTGAGGGCAGCTAGGAAGTTGCACAGGTTATATTGCAGATTACATAATCTGTGTATATATTGGAACTGGGACCAATACATACAATATAATACCGGGCCATTCTCAGTTCCAACCCATATGATCCGAGAGATTGGACCAGCAGATGATTTTCTATTTTTTATACATATGAACAGTGGCGTATTCTGATAGTTTGACCTGGTTTCCCACAACAGTTCTTATTTATTGTATATATACAGTGTATTTTTCCTTCCCTCGTGAGCCTGTCGGTGGACCCTTGTTGCCCGGCCAGACGGCAACTCCTGTCAAATCACGTGTGATATCTCTGCTGAGGAAATCGTTGGCTTCGAAATTACTTCAAGTTCTCAGATTTAATTACAATAGTTCCATCTAGTTCACTGCACTTTTTTGACACTCGGTGTAGGGCAGGTGTATTCCAGTGTCATGGTGGAGCAAGGAAATTATGTTCAACCAAGTAGATGGAAAGTGGTGTTCAAGTTCAGAAGATTCAACAAATGCCTGCCTGCTGCTTTAAACGGTTATTTGA
The DNA here is from genome assembly GCF_977018435.1 of Lepisma saccharinum. Taxonomy (NCBI): domain Eukaryota; kingdom Metazoa; phylum Arthropoda; class Insecta; order Zygentoma; family Lepismatidae; genus Lepisma; species Lepisma saccharinum. Next base: position 16,937,804 of record NC_139258.1, read on the forward strand.
TTGGTTAGCACTCACCACGTGATCATACACCACCACACATACACTGCTCCGGGACATAGTAAACATGGTGCAAACACCAAATACATTACTTGACTACAAATCAACGAACTAGACGATTCGGTGTTGCACTGTGTAACCAACTAAAGTGCAGCGAACTAGACAGGGCTAATTACATTCAAACTAAGCACGTAGCTGGTCACAGGGGATGTTGGAAATGTCCTCATGCATCCACACATTCCTGGCATGTTTTTTTTGGAAATATCAAGGAGATTTGGTAACAAGACATGCTAGAAGGTCACCTAAGTTTCCCAACAGCTCGCAGTGCCAGAGCGGCAACTGTAAATCATGGCTTTGCACATAACTTGTGAATTTTGTAACCCCATTCCATTTCAGTAACTTCGCGATTTCATTCCAGTTGTATTCTTAAAATGTTGGCATGTTACAAGTGTTCATGTGATCCTCTATTGTCTTATTAAGAGTTGTTTAAGTGTTTAGTGTTCCAAGTGATATTTGTGTTTTGCTAGTTTTAATAATGGCACATACGTACACATTACAACAAAATACAGTCTATGCAATAAACCTCCACACAGAACAACTGAAGGAGAATATCAGGAAGAAACTGAAGCAATATCAGAAGATCAACTGTTGCATTTAATTGAAAATTTCCTAAAAAAATTGCCAGAAATGTGTGGAAGTATGAGGACAACATTTCCAACATGTCCTTATTTTGAATGTAATTGTAACTGTAATTCTGAGAACTTTAAGTTATTTCAAAACCAACGGTTCCCATAGCGGAGATATTACACGCGATTTTTTTTTTAGGAAGGTCAATAATTGTACAAACATATTTACTTCTTACACAATTAGATTTCCATTCATGTCTTAACAAGTGAGTATTTATTCTGCATAAAGGTAAAAAAAAAGGTAAAGTGTTCCCCTGTGCATAGCACCACGCCATGAAGGCGTATAGGGGGTGTGGGGGTAACGCCCCACACTTTCTTGATCCGGTCGTGAGTGGGGGTGATGTGATCAGCATCACGCCCCTGACCGCCTTTACCCCCCAGGGTTTCCCCCAGGTACCCATGTTATTCGATGCTGGGTGGGCGCCGGGGCCGCTTCCACCGTTAGAAAAGTTCCCGGATTTGAACCGGCCGGGGATCGAACCCGGGACCTTGAGCATGGTAGTCAGACGCGTTACCGACTTGTGAGAATGAATTTTCGGAGTGATTTTACAATACTGGATTCCTCTCAGATTCCTTTCATATTTGGCATAATCATTAATTGAGGCCTCGTAATCACGAATCTGAAGTTAAAATGTGAGGGTCGCGTTTTGAAAATGGGAAATAAGCGGAAAGAATGTGTTTTTTTTTTTTGTTGCAAAATACATGTGAATTGTTTTACGAACAGAATTTTAACTGTGCTTGCCTGGTTCGTGGGGATGTCATGGAACTGTTTGATGGCCAAGTGTGAGCACATACATTAACGAAATCTTCATCAGGACTACGTATTTCGTGAGTATAAGTAGTAGGATAGAAATTACGGAAGCATCCGGTATTGTAAAATCTTACCGAATTTTCCCCTGTGTGTACTTGTTTACTAGCAGTCAATAGTTTACTGTCATCTTGGATACATCATGTGACATGAGTTGCGAAGGAGTTTTACGTCCCTAAACACTTCCATCATCACATAATAACTGGTCTCAAGCACAAACACACTTCCTGCCTTGCGTGAAATCTGCTGATACTCTGTGTCAGACTCCAATGTAAACTGAGAACAGCTGCTCATTGAGGTTGCTCTGTAAGCTATCCTTCAAATCATAATTCAATTGGAAAATAATAATGAGTGAAACTTTTAACTGTACTTATACGTTCCAGAGGATTTTCACACAAGGTTCAAAGGGAGATTTTGAGCATGAGACCAGATATTGCATGTTCAGCTGTTGGAAGTTATTTTAATACCAAGACCCATACACATGAACCACATAACACAACAACAAAAACCATTTAGGGTAAATTTCTCATATCGGAGAAACGGCTGAAATTTTCTAGTTCATTTAGTTTGAATATTCATACTTACGTATTCTGCATTGAGAAACATTGCTGAAGGTGGCATTTCGCTTATTTCACGGAAATAAGCTCTATTTGCGACATATAGAGCTAGTTTTCTTAGTTTATTTTTGCCTTTGGTAACATGCAAAATGGCGGTTACAGTTTCACTACCGTAATCGGTATGCAGTGTTTCAGTTACAAAAATACGTGTTTGGAAACACTGACCGGGATTATGTCATCACACACAGGCTACATCCACCTGGAAGTAAATGGATGCAAGAGCTTTCGTGCATCGATCACACATTTATATTGAAAATTAATGATTTAACTGCAAAATTCAATGAACGATGTGAGAAAACATTTCCCCGAACTTCCACAAGTATAAAGAAACTGCATTCTGTAAGTTATTTCTCCTGTAAATTTGAAGAAATCAGTTTGTCCAATACGAGAAATTTACCCTATTTAGTGGTTTTATTAATACTAAGAATACTAACCCAACCCACCTAACTGAATAACGAAAGCATTTACGGATGTAATACTCCTTCACACCCCATGTACGTGACATAGATGGTAGGTCAAGATGACAGTACACAAATGGCTGTTTACAAACAAAGCCTCGCATAGCAGTATACGGAATGGAAAAAGTGTCATCCAGAAAACACACAGTAAGTAATCACTAAGAATGTCAACAGACGATTAGAAAACTACTTATGTAAGAAATATGTGCACGCTGTAATTAGTTGAGAATTAAACAATCTGAACTTAGGCCGTCATTTGGCAAGGTAATAATATTTTCACAAAAACACATATCTACAGAATATGTGATGACAATCGCATGTGTATAAAACAGAAGGGAACTTATCTGTGCAGATGGCAGCACTAGTACATTTAAGTTAACAAATAGTTACTTACCGAGTTAAAATGACACAATGCAATCAATATTCACTACTGTGTCTCTCAGTATGTGCAGCAGTTGGCCATTCAAAAAAAAAAAATCACATGAAACTGTGCATTTGAAATTATGGGATTATCATCAAATCGAATTCCCCCGATAGTCCACAACTAATATAGGGTAAAATTATAAGGAATTACAGAATGTAAGAAAAAACAACACTTACTCGCAGCATTATATTACGATTTGGGTATAAACGTTAACGAAAAGTGTTCATCTTACAAACGTAACAAACTGACCTACCCAATTTCTGGGCACAAAACACAAATCAAATATTAGTACACTAATAACGTTTGTACCACTGGTTTTCGTTTACTGCTTCACTAGTTCACAAAAATATCTGTTCTTCGCTCTCACGCAATCTGCATCTTTTGTTTCATTGTTTTTAACACCAGATGTCAGCAGCTTCGCCTGCATAATCTCCAGATGAAATTTAGTTCTTATTTATTTTTGGTTTATTCGGCAAATTTCTGCCGCCGCCACCACCACGGCCCAAGGGTGAAGGACGGCCTCTTCCTCCAAATGCTCCTCGTCCGCCACCTCTACCACGCTGAGCTGATCCTCCCCTTCCTTTCATTTCACCGCGTCCTCTGGATTTCACCAACACCTCCTCCTTCACCATATCAATTACTTCGTCCGGGATACGCAAGTATTTGATAGTGCTTCCTCTAATGTAGCACTCCGGCATCCTCCAAAACTTGTCTCCATCTCTTGATGTGCAAATTACTTCACGTAAGTTAATGTTCATCCAATTATCACAACTAACAAGATGTCCGTTATAGGTCTCTCCATTTTTTAATTCTACCAACATTGGATGGTTTTGCGCTGTACGCAGCAAGGATAAAGGTAACATCTTGGCTTTCGTATATCAGAAATGGTATACAGATAACTTATTACGCTTCTTTTCACGATGTAATGTATTTTAAAACAAATGAATTTACAAAAACAGTGCTGCCAGTGCACATAATTTTCAACCAGAGTTGCCAAACCCTGAATTTTAATAATACTTTTGTTTGAGGATGAGAAGGGCGGTGCGAAGAGTAGCAAATTGTAGGTGCTGTAAAACTAGGTTTCTTTTTCTTTATAAGATAATGGTCTAGAAATGTGCCTAGTACGGGCTTTGTTTTCATAGTTATTGTTAAACTGACATTTTTACACACTTTTTGCCATGGTTAGTAAAAATTATCCTCTGTTTTTTAATATATAAATTTATCGAAAAGAATAATAAATACAAAAGTAAATGTTCTATGGTACCTGACAATTTTGACCCGGCACCTGAACTTGTAAATTCAGTTCAAAACATATAGTTTTTAAGTGAGGGGCGTTACCCCCACACCCCCTATACGCCTTCATGGCGTGGTGCTAAGCACAGGGGAGCACTTTACCTTTTTTTTTTTTTTTTACATATAGTTTTTAATATTTCAAGTTTGGTCAAAGTTAAAATCAAAAACCTTGGATAGCCAAGCTCGGGAGATTCTAAGTGCACGACACAGACTAGAAATAAGTATGGTGCACGAGTTCATGAAGGAGGAGCCAGTCAAGGTGTTAGCATCCCAATAAAGAATTTTGGCAACAGAGCAGCGGCTGCGACTGGAGTTCCTAAACAAACAATCAGGGCTATCGTGAACGGAAGACAATCTCTTGGGATGTCAGAAGGCCCCTCCACATCATTCCACACTCCCGGTACAGCGCCTTGAATAACGTAGTGTAGAAAACGGCACAGTTCCGCGCGCTCTGGCTGGTTCCACTCGAAAATGATCCGCTAGAGGCGCTGGTGTTGACCCCGGTGCTTGGTGTTCGACTGCTTATAATGGAAGTAAATGGAGTTTTCGCTGCAACGTCTGATTCTTTTACATGAAGCATTTCTATGAATGTGATAATTGCTATGATATTTGGTACAGTGGTTGCGAAGATATTAACGAACATTCTAGACAGTCGACCACGTCCTGTTATCGTCATACTTTCGTTAATAATACGGGAGAAAAAATACGCGTGGAATGTTCTTGGCAACTAAATTTTTGTGTATGAATTAGGTTCATTATTATTATCATCTTCATCATTTCTTTTAAAGATATACACACTGAAGCAATAGTATTTTGGATATTTACTGTCTCTTTTCTTCCGCTTTAAACTAATCGCATCAATGATGATAATGATAATTCCATGAAACGACAAGGGGAACCCCACAAACATGGGCGTCCGGAAGGGGGGCAAGGGGGGCCACGGCCCCCCCTGGAAAATGAATGTGTACCTAAAAATTATATAATTCACACATAATTTCATTTCAATCACAGTAATTTATGTTAATTATTATAAATTCGTTGAAGAAACATGATAATTTCAGACTGAAACAGTGTTTTTTGAGGGGGCATCACTATTTTGGAGGGAAATATGTGTCCTTTGCCCCCCCCTGGAAAAAAAAATTGGCTTGCTTGCCCCTCCCTGGAAAAAATCCTGCGGACGTCCATGCCCACAAAACTTTCTTAGTGCCATCGACATGAGTGTAAGGAAACTTTCAAACCAATGGGACAAGCGACACGGGATGTTCACACTGTCACACTAGTGACACACACTTCCAGACTGTAAAATAGCATTCATTGCACATGAGGGTCCAAACAGCAAACGACGCGTTCATATGGCGTATTCGCGTGGTACTTGTTACTTCGGTCGGAAAGCTCCTTAAAGGAAGGGTGATCAGACCGAAGCGAGGTGCTACAGGGGGAGTTCCCAACTAAGTGACAAGCGACATGGTGCCTTCAGTCTATTGGCAAGCGTTCGCTGCTAATTGTGCGAACAACAGATAGGCGATACGAAAAACGGCACATTACAACAACAGATCTAGGCGACGCGATAAGTCACACGTGTCGCTTTGTCGCTTGTGCGTCGCTCAAACTGGGCCATTTCCTCAATAGCTTGCAACATGTTGCCGTGGTTTGTTGTTCGCGCATGCGCAATTCAATGAGTGTCTTGCTTTAGGGAGATTGCGCACCAAAGCGACAAGGAGCACGCGACACTTATCGCTTGAGGATTCCACCAACCGAACGCTGGCCTGTGCTTCCCGTCATGCCGCTACGATGTGAAATGTTGCTCTTGATTGGCTCGTTTCCAAGCAACATGTGTCGCTTCGGTGTGAAAGTTGCCTTAGACCGAAGGACCCGTTTCGCTTTGGTGTAAAATCTTCTTGAGGAAACGGTGCAGTCAGAGCTTGTGTCCCTACGGTTCGAAAGGCTGCATTGATTACGGACTGCTCGTTTCCAAGCAACACTTGTGGTTTGTCGCCTCGGTATGAAATATCTCTCAGGATACTATTTATATTCTAATAACATAGAAAAATAAAACTCTAGTACACAATCCAACACCTGACGTCCGGAATCACTTTGCGATGTTTCTTCTTGTGTTACGCATGCTATTTATTTATTAATTTTATTTTACTTTTCTTTCCAAATTAATGTCATTTCGTGACTGCAAATCACTCCACAAATATAACTGTTTCCATCAATTCACGTACCGCCTTTCAAGACAAACAAATCTACATAATATATTCCAAAAACTAACAAAGCCACATTACTTTCATACGAAACCAGTTTCTTGGGTCGTTTTCCACACTACGTTATTCAAGGCGCTGTACTCCCGGGAAAGAACGACAAAGACCAGCGACCAAATCGTTAGTGGACGCTTTCGATGAAAACGTTATCTGTAGGCGCATATACGACTACGCTCTGCGTGAAAATGAAGTGCCGACATTGAAAAAATTGCATGTCAGGCGGACAAATTTTGAGGGAAGTAAAGAGAGTTTGCGACGTCTGTTGCGAAAGATGGGAATTAGGTGGAGGAAAAGACAAAGCAATAGAACCATTCTGACAGAAATGCAAGATATTCGCCTTAAAAGAATAAGATTTTTGAGGCAAATAATGCACTACAGACAACATGACCCAAGGAACATGACCGACCAATAATATATACACAGACGAGACTTATTTGCACAGCACCCACACCACATCGTTTTCTTGATCGGATGACTCTGGAAGAGGACTTCGGGTGCCTTTGTCTAAAGGACGGCGCCTGGTAATAGTTCACGCAGGAGGCAAGAATGGATTTGTCCCCCATGCCCTACTCTTATTCAAATCAAATACCAAATCAGGAGACTACCACGATGACATGAATAGCCATAACTTTATGAAGTGGCTCCGTGAGAAATTAATTCGAAATCTGCCGCCCAGTTCTGTGGTGATTCTTGACAATGCTTCTTACCACAATGCACAAATAAATCCTGCCCCTCCTCTCGGCTCGTTAAAGAAAGACATGCAGAGTTGGATCCAAGAAAGAGGCATTCCCTTTACACCTGATATGACGAAGCCTGAGTTATATGACATAATTAAACTACATAAAGCGAAACATGTAACATATAAAATGGACTCTTTGTTAAATGAACATTGCCATTCCGTTTTAAGACTCCCACCATATCATCATGAATTAAATTCCATAGAAAAAATCTGGGCTCTTGTAAAGAACTGGGTGGCATCCATGGCCGTAGGCAGGAAAAATTTTCGGGGGGGGGGGGTTCATTCATAATTGTTCCCAGGGCGTCGCCAGAAATTTGAATAATAGAAATAACAATAATAATTAAAATTTCACAATAATAAAACAATTTTATTCCATAATAATAATACTAATAATTATTATTATTATATTATTGTTATATCCTTGAGGGGGCTTACTCAATCCAGCAGATGAGTGAATATCCAGCATAAGTTTATTTTTTTTTTTTTTTTACGTTTCATACAGTGTGTACTGAAATGCACAATTATTTTACTTCGTCATTAAACTTTAGATACCTTCAAGAAAAAACTTAATAAAAAGTTAGATGGAAATTTTAGTCATAAAGTTTTTTTTGTTTGACTTTAAAATTATTTTTTTGGAATTTTGAAAAGTGTGGAACCAGTTATTCTCTTTAAAAGCTTAGCTTGGTGCATGGATTGTAACCTCAATAGCGAACGTAATGCGCTACGAAACTGGAGGTTTGAACTCCTATCAAGGGGGATTTATTTTCGACTTTATCGGACGGGGAATTTAAAAGCTGGAAAGGGAATTTTGGGACAATCATAAAGGAATCTTCAGTTTACATTCCTTGTGACGCAAGAACAACACTGGAAAGATGACAGCAGAAGTGATAATGGAGGGGTCGCCGGTGGGCTGCGATTCCGAGAATAAATCCTGTTTCACTCAACTTTCAGAATTCCAAATGTATGAAAATTCTAGCTCGATCGTTTCAACATTGTCTCCTTGTATTTTTGTGATGCTTCGAAAAGAAAATTGAAAATTTGTTACAGATTTTGGTTTCTGAACATCCATTAATCCAACATGTCAGAAGTTTCGGGGGAGGGGTTGAACCCTAGAAACCCCCCCTCTAAATACGGCCATGGTGGCATCACATAATGTGACATCATTTAAATGGGACGACGTCATAACGCTTGCCGAACAAAAATTTGAAAAAGTCACGACCGAAGAATGAGCGTCAACATGTCATCATGCAGAACAGATGGAGCGTGAGTACATGGAACGTGAGGGACTACGAGGAGGCGGCTGCTCCTCTCGTCATCCATGTAGGGTCCGATTCCATCGACACCGTCACTGACACCGAGGTTTTATTAGGAATTGAAGAACTACTCTCTTCTGATTAACTGGAGGTAAGTCCCCAGTTGTTGTTGTTGTTTTTTATGAACTGTAGACAATTTACCGAACCCATAGCTGTGTTCAAATGTAAGCAATGTTATCTACTGCTTATAATCAGAGCTAGGATTTATAGGTAAATACATACTTTTAGTTTGACGAAATATCGCTGAAATTTTGTGATTTTGTGATTTGTATTGATTTAAGGCACATTTTACTATCAATATTTTTCATATTTCTAACTTTAATACATACTTTTACATATTTAAGGAAAATATACGTAATTTTACATATTTCAACAGGTTTATTTCACAAATTGTTGATATTTCATAATTTTGGAATTGTTCAAAAGAAATAAATTATGTGACTCCATGAGCATTTCAACTCTTTGTATGCTACGCCCTCCCTTGCCCGGGAAAACAAATGCTACCACTACCTAGATAGAGGCGGCAAAATCTCCCTCGGACAAGCGAAATAGCGTTACGGTCCAGGTTAAGTTCGTGTGTAGGAACCGGTGACCAACAGTGCATAGTAATAAGCCATATCGAATAAAAACAAAGACATATGTACTTCCAAATTTCCACCTCTTTACCTGTAGCCGGGAAGCGGCTAGCTGCATACCTGAAAATCACGGGTAGCGACATGCATACGAAAATGATATAGCCCAAAATTAACATGAAAATAAAAAGTATATTCTATTCATAACCAACAAAAAATGGAATTATTACAGGTTCCCACACTTGCACTCTCACATTCTCTCTCAGATTCAATCCTCATGGGGTCATCGACACAAGAAATTATACATGACATGTACAGGTTTTATGACGACAAGTCCTAATTATTGCATTCTCAATTAATTTTATCTCACTTTTTGTTTAATCAGGTCATTTGTGATTTTGCTCCAGTGCTACTTAAATCCTAGCCAGCCCTTACTTAAGTTCACCTTTTGTTTTTAAAAAAGTAACTAGTCGGCGCGGTGACCATACATTACTTGACCAGTATAAACAAAGGCGTCTCAAAGGCAATTACATTCACGTGGGCGGACGTTTTCCTTCTACAAGACCTCACGTGGTTCCAAACATAACAAATAACCTCGTTGAGTGGCGCAAACATATACTCTCTAGCAGGCGGGACTTAAACACTTCGCCGCGACGAGCAATTCACATTACCAGGCAAATACTTTAACAAATAATCACATATGCGACCGGACATAGCTAGCAGCGACACAGCGCTGACACATAAAAATGAACAAACCTCAAGTAGAATATGCAATTAAGCGGGCGGCGCTTTACTCTAATAGTACGCACTTTAAACAAATACAAAGGAGCACAAACAACAATGAATTTAAGATCATAAAAAAATATCACAAGGAATACGAAAAATTGACCTGAGACGAATAGATTACAAATGACAAGCGCGACGGGAGTTTGGTATGAAGTTCGAGTTGAGTGGGCGTTTTCAAAATGTCGACGAATTTCAAGGGCCTAAATCTAAATCAATCGGGCCGTCACGTGTTAAGGTTCACACAGATGAATACTTTACCATCTCTCAGCTTCCGGGGTGCATCCTGGCGTCTTTACGGGCGATTGAAAACACATAGTATCCACGCGAAAGGTTTCCTGGGTCGTGACGATGAAGATGCAAAAAGGGTTCAAACACCTAGTTCCCCGGCTCCTCTTCCTCTCGGGATCGGTGGATCTCCGTGGTATGGCGCGGTTCGGACGTCGCATCTGAGCGGGCGTCGTCGGCGTCGTCGGGGCGTCAACATCTCTCTCTACGTCTCTCTGTCGCGGTTGGTAGGCGTCGTCGGGGCGTCAACGTGGCGGATGGTAGGCGTCGTCGGCGTCGTCGGGGCGTCAACATCTCTCTCTACGTCTCTCTGTCGCGGCTGGTAGGCGTCGTCGGGGCGTCAACGTGGCGGATGGTAGGCGTCGTCGGCGTATCAATAGGGCGGCGTTCGACGTTCTCTCTCTCTTCATGGCGGCGGATAGGCATCATCGGCGTAGCTTCTTCTGACATCGGGCGAATCGACGTAACGCCCCCATCTCTCTTCTTCCTCTAGCCCGCCATAGTTTCCGGTGTTCCTCGTTTCTCAAAAATTATAAATGGCGTAAGGTAATCACGGAAACACGGTTTCGCTTCAACTTCCCCCAGCGGTTGAGGTAGGCGCACTCGTGTAGACTTACTGCCTATCACACACACTGGTGTTCGCACAACACAACAAAGTCCACTGTACACGAAAGGTAGCACGAAAGTGCTCTCGTTCCAAGAATCACGGCAAAACTGTATATGGAGAGGTAGCACGGAGCTCCTCTCGCTACAAGGATCGCGGTAAAGACTGTGTATCGAAAAACCATGTCCTTCGTTTTATTTAGATTTTGAAAAACGACGCTAGGTGATCGTTGAAGCGACGCTTCCGAAGAGGTCAGTCCACTTTGCTCTATTGTCTCCAAACTAGGACGTACCGTGTCCGAAGTTGACTTGCGCGGATTAAGCTTCCGCCTGGCTGTCGCCCATAGCTCAATTGCAATCGCTGTCCACAAACTGATCAATTAGAACCGATTTGATCTGGCGTCCGTAATTGTCGCTTGATCGTGACGAAACTCCACACATCTGTCCTTGCACATATGCCGCTGCGCTGGTATAAGTTTCACATGAATCGGACCGTTGGAAACCGAGATATTTAAATGTTTGTCATTACGGTCGAATTTCCTAAGCTTTAGACGCATAGCGTGACCCTTCAGGTGCTCACCCTTAACACAAGCGAATGTCTCGTTCCTCCCGTCGGCTTGGCAAAAATCAAATATGTAATCTTACAAATTAAAACACTTAACACTTTGAATCAACACGTCTTTTTACCGCTACATACATGAATAATAATGATAATAATAATGACGGTAAATCTGACTGTCACATCTTGGCTCCAGTTCTTGTAGGAATTGCATAGAGGAGACTGTCATTTTTGCTGCTTAATGAGATGCATATTGTTCTCTGTGTTAAAATTGCCATGCTTTGATGGGTGACAAGTTCATAGCAAAAGAAATAGCCAAGCAGCTTATCGTCTAGTTGGCAATATATGTACTTGTTATTGTTGTTGAAGCCGGCATCGTTTGTAAATGTACAACAAAGGCAACCGACTGTCGCCGATCACAGAGAGGCAATAATACTGCTTGAGGAGGAGTGTTGTGGTCCAATTGTCGCAGTTTAACACGTTCGCATGTTATTATTTCTCAAAGCAGTGGTAGTGCCGGTCGTGTAGTATCTGTCGTTGCAGTTCCGTATCAGTGTAGATGGGTTTTGGGAGTGAACAATTAGAACGCCACCAGTGCATTAATGCAATGGAAAATAATAAATTGTTTATTTTGTTTGAATCTCTCAAATAAGGAATCATTATGAAGAAGTCTTTTTTGCAGGATTTTGGGTAATTTTACGTATGTGTTAGTCCATATTTTGCGAATTTTTAGTCCATATGTAGCTACAAAGCCACCTGTTAGTACACTCAAAATCGAATGAAACGTCCCCCCTTACGGTTATGCAACCCGGAATTTTATATCATCTAGTTTCGCCAGGAATATCAGCTCGCGAGAAGCGTAGTGTTTCCAACTCTTGAATCTAGCCACAGATTCACGCGACCGGGTGGAGATCTTGCTTTCCTCTTGATTTGATTTTAACGGACAAGAAGTTTATTTTGAGAATGTCTCTGGTAATAATAACAAGTATTATTAACATTTATGCTTGAGTTTTTTATTATTCTTTTACCACTTCCGAACGAATATGTGAAGATTTTTTTTTCATTTTGCAATAACGCTTTCGGCATTTTTCCTTCAGAGTTATTCTTTTTGTTTTTAAATTTTTGGATGACATCTGATTTGGAAAAAGTTCCACGAAGTTTGTTTTAAGTGTAAATGCATCTGGACATACAGTGTAGAGTGGGATTCGAACAACAAATATGAGCTTCCGTCGCGAATCGAACCAGCGCTCTTTTCATTGTTTTCTTTCCACTTTTATTAAAATTTGCTTCCTTCAGCCTACTTCCGATTGTCGTATATTTCAATTCGTATTCCCGTTTTTTCTTTCATTTGCATTGTTCGAGCAGTGATAACTTTCTCTCTTAATCTGGTTATTCGAATACTTTTATACTTAATTTTTTTTTCCTTTTCTCGATTTTCCCTTCGCACTCATTACAGATTTTGGTATCGCGCTTTTCCATATTTTCAGTAATTTAATTCTTTGACTATTTTTAATTTGCCCTTAGTCCGAATCAAGAAAATATGTTGGGAAATGTTTCCCGTGTAAATCTTATTGTATAGTGGTGTAAAATTGATGCCAGCTTTTTCTTGCGATAAGGGTTTTGAAAGTGCAAGGGTCTCATTTATTAACCATGGTGGGAAGGGGAGGGGGCGGAGGGGTGCCAGAAACCTTCCAGTCGGAATATGCCTGAAACGAAAAGTATAGATCGACCAAAACGAAAAAAATCCTTGGGACGAAAAGTACCCGCGCAGATCTCCCTTCTTCCCTTCAGTTCGAGCCATAAGGAAGCATGGTCCACTCTCCCCCGCCCCTCCTCGCGGGAGTACGGTGCACAGGAGTCGTGGGTCTGCGCAGGTTGTTTTGCTTGTGGTTCCACTCTTCCATCAGCAGGTGCGTGCTGAAAAGGCTATGCTATCTGCGAGTGAGGGGGAGGGGGTGACGAGCAACACTGCCACAGCGAGTCGCTGTAAATGATTTCATTGTCTGTGTTGGGTGAAACCGGTTCTTGGTGCTCCTACACTTTTCCGATACATTTCTGCCAGCCTTTCTAGCGAAGCGAGGTCATATGTTCCAGATTCGAACTCTGGTCAGGCATGAATGTATCACTGAGTTTGTCCCGCCACAATTTTATAAATTGATAATTCATTCGTATTATAGCGATTAACTCAAGAGGCAGAAGAGTGATGTAAAATAACCGAAATAGAAATTGATGCATTTGTGCCTGATGCTAGTGTAACGACGAAGTTAACTCTTTATAAATGATGCAATAGGTAGCCCTTGCGCTCAAATACACTTATACCTTGCCACAAAAAAAATCTAACTTATCGCTGATCTCTTACTACATTTGGAATACAGCCAAGAGCGATGTAAAGCAATGCAACTACATTGTGAATGTTTCACATCCTATAGTCTTTCTTTTTCTCGTAGCGGGGGCGGGGGTTCATTCATTACAAATATCTAGGAATGGATTTAGCAGCAATCCGTGATATATTTAAATATCATAACATGCTGCGTAGCCAGGGTTCTTGGGTCCTAGCCTCTGATAATGAGTTTTTCTTTTTCGTTGTTTCTTCAATCTTCATCAATTTCCCTGAAGCATCATTCATCCTCTGTCGCCATTGGCTATATGTAAAAATTGACATAAAATTAGTAAATTTTGAAAAGAAAACACAAGGATCTGCTTTTCTCATAGCTCGCCAAACATGCACATTTCTGTATTTTATGCTTTCAGCGCTATCATTATTCTTGGCAGGCAATGGAATTGAAGCAACTCTCACAACTAACGTAAACTACATATCACTCAGGCATGACAATTCTCGCGGGCAAAGTGGATTTCTTTGGCACATGGTAGCGCAATAACTATCTTCTGGCCTAGATTTAAATCCGTACTTTTTATTCCAGTTGAGTGATTGACTCACAATTTTGCCATTGAAGGTTTGGGTTGTATTTGGGTTATACGTATTGTGTTTTTGGTGCGCTAGGAAAAAGCAATCCCAAAGGTTCGCACTGAACAGAAAATTGTGTGCTTTTCCTCTCTCTTTCTCTCTCTCTCTTCCAACTCCGTCCCTCTCTCTCACCCCAAGTCCCCACTATTTAGGTAAACTGTTGTTAGAAACATATTTTCCGAAGAATATCCACATTGAAAATAATATTCCCCAATTGTTTTGATAGGGCATTTCTATTGCTCCGAACGAATTATCTCCGTAAGAGGACTAGGGCCTCCCCTATGGCGCAATCGTAGAGTCGTCACCTTTGATCAAGGGATCCCGGGTTCGATACCCGGTGGAGGAACATAGTGGTTCGGAACCCACTATAAACTGTAGGTCCAGTCCCAATTAGCCTTTCTGTGCATAAAGTGGACTTAAAAAAAAAACAATTCAATTCAATTCAATTGAATTATCTTATCAATATTTTTAAATCTGCATGCACCTGCTTAATTTAATAGATTATACATTTATATTCATTGCGGGCAGAAATGTGCGAGAAAACAATGCATTTTTTCAGGGAATGCATGAGTCAATAATAATGTATATTTTACGGTATATACTTTTTTATATTGCATTGATTCAATAGTATCCTTATTTCCTAAAGCAAGCGTGAGTTTCTTTGCACACACCACGCAGGCCCTGCTTGACGTAAATCTCAGATGCAGTAACTTCACGGTTGCCTTTTGCCACCACGCTTTGGCTTTAATTCGAGCCCCGGTGGGTGCTTCGTTCGAGATCCTGCAGCAGTTTTACTCGTATCTATGGCTTGAGCATGCCACTTGCAACGGAACCAATAAAATGAAACTTTCTGCACCGGAATGGGCGTGAAACTCTACATGCACCAATGACGTGATGTTTTCAAGAGGCATGTGCCACGTGCAGCATGTCCCTTCGGTCCGAATGTTCCTTCACGATATAATTTCATCATGCCTTACTTTCGGAATTTACAAGAGAGAAGATAGTCCGCATGTTCTTGTGCGGCGGATCTGCTGCACTACAGATTGCTACGACCCTTGGTGTGGACGATTCATGCGTCAGGCGTTGGATTCGGTGTTACGAGGAAGAAGGTGACCAAGGAATGAAGTGAAGACCCAACAAAGGCCGGCCGTGGAAGGCAACCAGGGAAGAAGATGCAGGCATCATTGAGATGAGCGAGGGCAATCCCTTCATGGCTACAACGAAGATTCGCCAAGAGTTGAAACTGGAGTGCCATGCTGCAACAGTTCGGCACCGTCGAGCGGCAAAGAATGAAGCAATGACGCATTTCCATCACGAAGCACGGATCAGTTTTCTTTACAATATTTACCAGCCCCTCAAGAATTTTGGCAGAACGTAATTTTGAGCGACAAAAAAGTATTTTCGTCTGACGAAAATGGTCAGGTTTATGTTTGGAGGCGCGACAACACTCGCTACGGCCCCGAGAACATTTCTACCCATGCTAGGAGTGGCAGGATATCCGTGGCGGTGTGGGGATGGATCAGTTCGTCTGGAGTAGGTGGATTGGTGGAAGTGTTCTCGAGAATGAATTCGCAGGAATACATCGCAGTGCTGGAAAACCACACGCTTCCCAGCGTGCGAGAGAGACACCTTGAAGATGAGATTTCGCACGTGACTTTCGATCAAGACAACAGCAGCGTCCATACATCAAAAGCGAACACCACCTGGTTTAATCAGCACCCAGGAATTTCAAGAGTAGATTGGCCAGCGAAGTCTCCCAATCGAAAACATTTTCACGTGTTTGATGTTTGGGAGAGTTTAAGGAGAAGACCAAACATCTGCTCGTGGAATCCTTGCCTCGTCGACTAGATGCAGTGCTTGAATCCAACGGCGGGTGGACACAGTATTGAAACCCCGCACGGTTTAACCGATGTTCTTTGCTACATCCCAGAACAAAACTAATTACACACATCTCCATATGCAACTTATGTTTCCAATTCTTTTTTATTGATACCTTGGTGCTCATGGTTACTTTTTCACACACCTGCACCATTATATTATATTCTATAATATTAATATTCACATTATTGACAGATATGATTCACATAAAATTCAAATGCGCAGCACACATGCACCCATCCCTAACACTTAACTATTAGTTACATTACACCTATCACGTTGTCACAGTTCTAAATCAGTGGTGCCCAGGGGGAGGGGCATTATGGCACAGACTGTGATGGAAATTTGACTGAGTAAACAGGGAACAAGTTTAATTACGTTATCAATTAGCCATTGCTGTTATACAAATAGTAATTTGTAGATTGTCAGGGGAATTGTTACGGGTAATAAGTAATATTGGTCGGTGGGGGGGGGGGGGGGGGGCGATATCCAACTCTTACATATTAGGCCTTAGATTGATAGGGAAATTATGGTGGGCGATTAATGAAGTTAGTGGGATTTTCAGGTAGCTGGATTGATAATTATTTTGGGGGCAGGGAATCCCAACTCTTGTGTATTACTATTACGTCTTAGATTGCTTTTTTGGAGGGAGCAATATCAACAGGAAGTCTAAAATTGGCTTGGAAATTTGGTTGGGAAGATTGAGTATTAAATTTGAGGTGGAGGAGAGGTGAATAAAGTTTTGATAAAGTGTTATGTCTTAGATTGTGAAGGGACTCGAACCCGGAACATTCGGTGTCTGGATCGTTAGTCCATCACTAACTGCGCTTGGCCGCAGAGAAGGTTCTCTTTGGTGGCCAAGCGCGTTAAATGGTCCACTTCCGATACCACGAAATTTCCGGGTTCGAGTCACGGCTTCAGTATTGGTATCATGGTGTCAATTTAATCTAATCGTCACTCATCCTCATTAGCCGAAAGTGTCAAAAGAGCGACTTAAAATAACAAAGAGGTACAAAAACAACTTTAACCCTCTAGTAATTTCTGATCAATAGATGCGTATTAGCTTTGATTGTTGACACTTTAATGATAAGCTTACGATTATTATTGTTAATATGGATTGCCATCCATCAACAGAAGGACGGACCAATCGATCATTTAATTCATGACGTTTTTTTGGTATTTGTTTTCCCTTCGGATCAGCTTCGAAACCTAAGGAAATGATTAGATGTCTGTCTGAAGTTAGTGACAATGGTTCTTTAATTTTCCGTCGCTCTTTCAGCCGGCGCGGGAACCACCTTTATGGCAGTGATCCTCTGTTGCCGCGTTTACCTACGAAGGAACTCGTGGCCAAACAACGAATTAGGTCTACCGCTTGGGCAAGAAGCGGCAACTTCACAAAGCCCTCTTCTCCGAAGCAGCCAGCCGGGAAACAGAATTTTGTCAAAATAACCCTTCTGCTCTGTGAATGAACACCGGTTCTAACAGCGTTTCTATACTTAATTGGACATTATCCATTGTTTTTCTTTTTGATTGACTATATATTCTATCTATATATTTCGAGACATATCAAGAGATCACCTCTTCTCTCATCTTCAGGCGATCAATTTTTGCTATGTCTGTAGTGTGATTGGAACAATGACAGTCCGTGATTTCTTCCAAATCCGGTCCGCTAAGCAACCAGTCTTAGATGCCCATTCGAAATCGACAGCTATAGAGCAAAATATGTTTGAAGTGAAGAGTCTTATTGAATGAAACATAGC
Source organism: Lepisma saccharinum (assembly GCF_977018435.1). Taxonomy (NCBI): domain Eukaryota; kingdom Metazoa; phylum Arthropoda; class Insecta; order Zygentoma; family Lepismatidae; genus Lepisma; species Lepisma saccharinum. The sequence continues at coordinate 16,955,808 of NC_139258.1, forward strand.
TCGACTCACCCTCACATTTGAATTTTTTTAGATAACTTGCTTGCACTTCGTATAGAAAGCACCACGAGACTGAAAATTCACACTATTTGTCATGGCAAATAGACCTTATTCCAGCTTCGCTGAAAGTTCGATGTAGTTGTCAGTCATTAAGTTCAACGCTCTCTGCGCGTGTGTTGTGATGGGTTACCGTGTTCCAATTTTGTTTTAATTCCATTTCATGCTCAAAAAGGCTACCCGAAGTGGGACCTACAGTTGAAAGTGGGATCCGAACCACTAGGCAGTTGTGTCTCCACCAGGAATCGAACCTGGGACTCCGTGATTATAGGGGGTTAACGCGTTCATGGCTTTACAGTTTCGTGAATTCAAGGAAGCCAAGGTGAGAAAAATGTGAAGAACTATCTTCTACACGGAGCTAACTGTGTGTATGTATGTAAAACTTTCTAGCACATCCATTTTCCTACCTTCATTTTATCATCATTACGTTGAATTTTGCACCAGTGATTTTTCACTACGTTCTAGGTCACGTCACTTTGAGTCGTAAAGTATTGTCTGTAATTCAGTTTAGTATAGTTTGTAGCCTCTCACCCAAAAATTTTTAAGGTTGGAGAAGGGAGGGGGGAAAATAGTGCGAGTTCAATTGAGAATACGAAAATAGAGCGGAATGATTATATTGCTACAATATCTTCAGGAAAGTAAAGCGTAAAATTGAATTCTGCCTCTGAGTGAGTCCTTGATATTGTATATGTTTGAAGGTAATATATTAAACATGACTATCAGCATAACCGGACGCATGTAATGAGATGATTTATTAGTGTTACCAGACTAAAGGTGTGGAGTGCGGCCTGTTGCCTCGTTCATTACGGAATTCGACATGTAAAAATTGATCAGCTCTTATTGCTAGTAACCATTATAGGCTTAGACCAAATTCTGGCGTTTATATTTCAATTCACTTCCTCAACAAATCCTTTCTCGATTGACTAGATTTTAAGCGGAGCGTCATTCAGTTGTTTGTGAGTGTTCTTTTTGCAGAAGCAACAGCAGCTCGCTCGCACACACAGTGCCCCGCCCACTCGACGAGACGCGTGGTCTGTGCAGTGCAGAACAATGACAGTGTTGCCTCTCTATTCGATCTTTGTATTCTCTTTTGCCTGCCACTACACACACATTTCAGACAATTCTTCCCATACAACAAATGGAAAAGCAATCAGGCAACTGTTAAATGGCTCTTTTCTAGATTTTCTATTAACACTTTCCACGGCCAAGATATGTTAACTTGGTTCTGTTTCGTATTCCCACAATTTAGCTTCGTGCAGTAGGGCTTTATATTGCAAGCTAAAAAAAACAACGTAGGCAGGTATTTCAACATTTTAATTTTCATCCGTTTCATGATTGTGTGAAAGAATATGGTGGAAAAATACACTACTTGGGACAATATCACTAATAATAATTGGCCGCCGCTGTGCCCGAGCGTGGTAAGCCGTCGGCTTTTGATCTCGCTGCCGAAATTCCCGGGTTCGAGTCCCGGCCTGGGTATGATTGTTTACGAGTGTTCCTTCATGAATTTTATCATACACTAATCCTCATCGTTGCGACTAGCCAAAAGTAAAGTAAAAAAAGAGAAATATATTAGTAATAATAAAAATATGAATCTAGCTCCCCATGGTTCCTTTATGACTGTCCTTTTATCAATTCCATCGAGTCATCATTCATCCTCATTGTTGCGATTAGCCAATAAATGGTAGAGAAGCTGCGAAAAATAAGATGTAAAATAATAACAGAATTTTCTCCACAGAAGGAAAAATAAATGCTCCAGAAAACATGCAATACTGGAAAAGAGTGTCCTGTAATGTGAGTCTGTAAACCAAATGTAAATCACGAATGAAGAAGTTACGTGAACGTTTCGTCTTCTACGAAGCAATACAGGCTTGGATGGCGTAGTGGTAGCGTCGACGCCGTTCGGATCCCACTTTAAACTGTAGGTCCAGTCCCGATTAGTCATACTGTTCATTGTGGACTTAAAACACCAAATCAACAGCCAACCAACCAATACGGGGTTGGAAACACTACGGTTATAGGTTTGGAAACACTGCTCCTCTCGGGAACTACTCTACCAGGCGAAACTAGACGATATAAAATACCGGGTTGCATAACCGTAAGGGAGGCTTTTCTTTCGAATTCCTCTGTACATATTAGTCCGCAAAGGTGGGTAGGAATAAATAACGGGCGATTTGTTTTCGTCCAATCACACTCAACCCTCAACCAATGAGCGCAGCTGTCATTCTGCTCGTCTACTCCACGTGGAGTCTCAGTCACATGACTGCGATTACGCTGTTGCCGTACTTTGCAACTTCAATGTGTAGACCGTGGGAAGGTGCTTGTGCGCGGATGGACAAGGTGGCGTAGATTAGATGTGGAGAGTAGATGTGTGGCAACACTTTGCGTTGAATGTGATTGTTGGAGCTGGTGGGCGCGCTCCGTGGACTTCAAAGCCACCCGGTCGTTAACGTAGCTAGCGCGTCGACTATATAATGCATGACGTTTAAAACTCTTCTTCTTCTTCTCCCTTATGCCATTTAGGCGTCGGGTCCTTTCAGCCACTTCTTAAGAGAAGTTTTATCCTGTGCCAGTCTTTTCACTTCGTCTGGTGTCTTCCCTCTCTTCTGTGCCAGTCCATGAATGTACTGGTTCCAGTTTAACCTGGGTCGTCTCCTTCCTCTCCTTCCTTCCGGTCGGGCCTCAAATATTTGTTTTGGGTTTCTCTCTTCCTTCACCCTAATGAGATGTCCCAGCCAGCCTAATTCCCTCTTCTCGATGGTTTCAAGCAGTGCTTCCTGATTCAAGCATTCTCTTCTTATTATTGTGTTTCGTATCATATCTCTCCTTGTCTTTCCTACTGTTTTTCTTAAGAATTTCATTTCTGTAGCAGAAAGTCTGCTCTCCTAGCTTCATCGTAGGGCTAATAACCCACATGAAGTTAAATAATATATATTCAGAGAAACATAGGAATAGAAGCCGAACAGAGTTTAAAACTCAAGCTGAATTCTCTAATTTTCTTGTACGTAACAGCTGTGCAGCGGCGCACTGCAGCGATTTTTCTATCTGCTCCATTAGCAACACTGCTTCTTGAGTTGTGTCGCGCATTGCACGGGAGAGATATATGTGTCGGGTTATAAGTCCATGGGCGTCCGAAAGGGGGAAGGGGGAGGGGCGTGCCCTCCTGGAAAATTAAAGCCAACCGTAAATTATGTATTTCATGCATTTAATTTCATTTTAGTCACAATAATATGTGTTAATTATTGCATGAACACAATAAATTCAAATTTAAGCAATTTTCTTTTAGGGAAAAACACTATTTTTGGTGGAAATGTGCCTTGTTTGCCCTCCCCCATGGAAAAAATACCCTCCTTGCCGCTCCCTGGAAAAAATATCCCGCGGACGTCCATGTGTAAGTCACAGTGAGATTATAATAATTAAAACGTTTTGATAATGGGAGATCATTTTTCATCGATTGTTTATGATGTATCATTTATGTGATCCATCCTTTAGTAATATTAATACGTTAAGTACCTCTGATGCACTATAAGCAGTGACATGAGCTGCAAACAAGAAGTGAAAATGAGAATCGCAATAGCAAGAGAAGCTTTCAATAGAAGAAAAAATGTTTTTTTGTGGACCTATGAACATAGGTCTAAGGAAGAGATTAGTGAAAGTTTTTGTGTTGAGTGTAGCACTATATGGTTCAGAAATCTGGACGTTGAGAAGAAATGAAGAGAAACGACTCGGAGCTTTTTGAAATGTGGACATGGCGAAAAATGGAGCGTGTAAAATGGACGGACAAGGTAAGAAACGAAGCCGTACTGAAAAGAGTTGGTGAAAAAAGATCTATACTGAAGACCATAAATAAGAGGAAAAGAAACTGGTTAGGACACTGTCTAAGAAGGAACTGCCTGCTAAGAGATGCCTTGGAGGGAATGGTTGAAGGAGGAAAAGTCCGTGGAAGCAAGAGATATCGACTTATGGATGATATTAAATTAACTGGGTCGTATGCTATTACGAAGGGGTCCCGGGTTCGATACCCGGTGGAGGCACAAGTGGTTCGGATCCCACTTTAAACTGTAGGTACAGTCCCGATTAGCCATACTGTGCATAAAGTGGACTTAAAACACCATATCAAGTCAAGTCAAGTATGCTATTACGAAGCGTAAGGCAGAGAATAGGGAGAGCTGAAGATTGCAGTGAAAATCCTGCCAATTAGGCAGAAAACAATGAATGAATTAATAACAAAAAATATATAATTAGGCCTAACCGATTTTTCAAGGGGGGAGGGGGAACTGATATCCTTGGGATGTCCCGTTTTGGCCAAAACATTCTGGTCACACTAATTGGAACTCAGTTCTTCCTGCAGAAATGACACCGTAGCCCCGTTCTTCATGCACAAACGGTAGAGCAACGCCTTTCCTTTTACATACAACATACAGAGTACGAGTACACTCTGGTTGCACTACGCCACTGACTGCGATCACATTGCAGCGAGAATGAAATTCGCCCAGAACTGTCGCAACCCTCGACGAATATGTCGCAATGCTAGGATCGTAGGTTTCCTTAAAACTCTGTACATTTCCAATGGAAGGTGCGTCGTGGGAAACTTTCCGTTATTTCCATTACTTCACCCTTCTACTCGATATCTCTTTCGTGATAACAGTAAATGCCAAGCAGTTAATCTTGAACTTGCAGATGATTGAGAACAACCGAATGTCGAAACGCTGATCGCAGTGCTATCTCGCAAGTCTTGCAGTGGTTATCAATCAGTCTCAAAGTGTCTCCCTCTGGTGTCGTATCAGCCAAGATGAACTAGGAATGACTATAGAGCACTCTTCGAAGGACAGTTTAACGCGACGCAATGATCAAAATCGGGTTCCTGGGTGCCGGAAAAATGGCACAGGCCTTGGCTAAAGGATTCATAGGAGCGGGTAAGTTCCATATTCCTTAAATAGTGTTAAGACAATATGCTGGTAATATTGAGAATTGGTCACGAAGTGTTTCCATAAGTTTTCTAGTTAGATAATGTAAGATTAGCGTTTGGTTCGTATGTATTTGCTGTGCGTAATCCCTACTATCATGTTGAGAAGTTGATCACGTGATCAGCAGCATATTAACTAGGCTGCGGTTTAGCGAATCAGATTTGATTTTTGTTATTTAGCGTCGCTTTTCTACCACTTTAGCTAATCGCGACGCATGAGGATGAATTGATGAAAGGACACTTACAAAGAAAACCAATACCCATGACTGGATTCGCACCTGGGCCCCTTGGTTGATTGATTGATTTTGTGTTTTAAGTCCACTTTATTCACACTAAGGCTAATTGGGACTGGACCTACAGTTTAAAGAGATCCGAACCACTATGTGCCTCCACCGGGTATCGAACGCGGGACACCTTGATTACAAGCCGACGACGGTACCACTGCGCCATCGTGGAAGCCCTATGGGCTCCATGGTGTCGTAGCGCGCTGTGTTAACCATTCCGCCATGGAAATCGTCGAGTTAAGTGAATCTAAAAGTGAGAATGAAGAAGGTGAATCTACGCATAAGCTTGTTCTTTTTTCGCCTTAATAACACGTTAATATTATTAGAATAACTGCAGATTGAGCTAATCCACAAAAATAACTCACTTCAGGTTAAGTTCGCTTTCAGAAAAAATAAATTGTTGCATCCAGTCCAATAGGAAGAAATTCCAGTTTAAATTCCCAATTATTGATTTGGAGTCTTAATTTGACATGTTAAATTTACTTTAGTTTTTCATTAACACGTCACCACAGATACCTAGTAGGTCACGCTGGTTGGTTTGACGTAATTTGCGGTTTGGATCTAAAAATGTCCAGTTTCATTGTAACCTCCAGGGTTCCAATATGACCAAATGGGTTCTTTTCAGCCGAGAAAGTAAGCTGGCATCCGCGTTGTGATAACGCCCTGTAATCAAGGGTCCCCGGTAGAATTCCCGGTGTAAGCACATAGCAGTTGGGATCCCATTTTAAACTGTAGGCCCAGTTCCAAACTGAATTCATAACAAACTTTGCCGATCTCCGTGGGTGAGTGGTTAGCACAGCACGGTATGACCACAATGGTACCAGGTTCGAATCCCGGCATGGGTGTTCTTTGTGAGTTTCCCGTCATCAATATCATCGCTCATCCTCTTCGTTGCGATTAGCCAAAAGTGACAAAAAAGAGAAGTAAAATAAATCCAATCAATCATAACAAACTTTGACCTTTGTGAAGATAATCAGACTGAGATGATTTCCATCAAATCTAATTTTCATCCAACTGCAACCTTGATCATTTTAACTTATTTAATCTGCAAGGAAACATGTAAAACAGACAATGCATAACATATGTCTGGTACCTAGAATGAGACAAGTCCGACACTTAGGTTCAAGACTTCTTCTTGTTTGTAAATTTTACTCAAACTAAACTTATTTTTCCGTGCGGCCTATTCAAATATACGAAACGGATACCTGCCTTACAGTTTACACCAGATAGGTAAAATATTTTCCTTATCAAAATTGCAATTTCAATCCATTAGTGATAACTCAGAACCTGTGCGGCGTGGTTGCATACATTCTGGTTTCCGTTTTCCAGGATTCGTAGCGTCTAAACGAGGCATCAAACAGTTAACGTTAAGGCCTTTATACACTGTGAAGATTTATACTGTACACGCCGTGTATTGTACTCATACTATATGGATTTGCCTTTCGAGACTAAGACAAGAACGAGATAGACGTCCTCACATGCGAGACTTGGTTCACTTCATAACTAAAATCCGCTCATGAGTACATGAATCCATGTTTACAAATAAGATTAATAGTAGTGGAAACATTTTTGCATTATCAGCTGCTACAATACGCTAAGCAAACCATCTGTAGATATGGATACCGATAAGCTTTGTTTATCGTTACCATTGACCCTTCTTTTTATTGCATTCCACTCCTCTAAAAACTAGAAAGATTGTGAATTGGTGCAGAAGGTCAAAAACCTTCTGAGAACAACGAATCACGTTTCGACCTTTTTCAAGACACAATATATATGCGCCGACCTCCGTGGTGAAGTGGTTAGCACAGCGCTACGACGGCAGGGATTAACCAATCAATGAACACACAATGGGAGTTTTTCTTAATTATAAATCTTCTCCGTCTAGAATTTTGCAAAGCTCGGAACTCATTTGAAAATATACTTGTAGACCTTTTCAAAATTTTACAATGAGGATATAATAAAAATAATGCACTACTCAAAAGCAACCTGGATAGGAATTATACCATTTCGTTTCTTTGTATTGCTTTGTACGTTCGAAAAACAAAAGTTTTCTACGCGCCGGGAGACGCAATAAATAAATAAATAAATGAAATAAGATAAAGTAAAAGTTCAGGATACAAGGCTTTACAGAATCCTAAAGATTTAATAACATTTTTGACGTTATTATTGTGATGAAAAACTGAAAACTGTACAATTTAAAAAAATAATAAGCAGTACGAACTTCAAACAATTAATACAAATTGCTAGGTTGGTAATTTTGAATTGAAGAGAGAAAGCGATACCAACTTGTCAAAATGTGATACAATGTAGCTTAAAAAATAATAGTGGATGAACTTAATATGTCCAATGAACACAGAACGAACGGGATTTACAAAGACAATGAACCTCCACATGTTCCAACGAGATTCAGGATTATTAGACACTTTAAATCACACATTTAGACTTCTATGATAGGCGCTAGAACTGTCTACATACAGGGTGGGAAATAACCTTTTGCTAGGGGTCTGCAGGAAAAAGTAACAACAATTAAGAAATTATGGTAATACCAGATGTTTACTACGACAATTGTGGTTACAAAAACAAAATTCAAAGTTAGTTCACGACAAAGCACCTTGCTTCAAGGCAAATGCTAAAACCAAGACCTTCTTCGGCGAAGTGGCATTGACTTCTTCAGCAGTTCTGAATGGCCGGGTGCATCACCGGACCTGAATGCAGCGGAGCACTTTGGGGCTATTCTGAAGGACGCAGTTGAGTCCTTGATGATAGTGGAACGCGGACCGGACCGATATTCCCGGCACATCTGGAACAAGTCCTCCTTGACATGGAATGGAATACGGACTGTTTGCGAATCTTCTGAGCTCCTACCCTGATCGTCTTCGTGCTGTGAGAGAAGCAAACGGCGGACATACTAACTTATAATTTTGTTTTTGTAACCACAATTGCCGTAGTAAACATTTGGTATTACCATAATTTCTTAATCGTTGTTACTTTTTACTGTGGACCCCTAGCAAAAGGTTATTTCCTACACTGTATGTTCTAAAACTACTAAAATAAACAAGTCGCCTTTAGACAATTTGCAATTTTAACATGGACTTACTTCTTGGAGCTGCTTTTGGTAGGTAAAAGTTTCGGGAGAGGAACAAAATAATAATTGTCATAAACAGCTCGTGGTGCATGTGTTAACCTTGTTGTAAGTAGTGAAAACTAGTTTTTCCTAATTCTTTTGACTAGTTTCAACTTGAAACTAGTTTTAATGAACACTTATAGCGAAATCTAGTTTTTACTAGTGAAAAATTTCATCGTTTATGGTAAGCACGAGACAATACTTTAAAATGGTTTGGCGTGGATTGTGACTAGTTTCGACAGTAAAACAACTAGTTTACTTACACTAGCTTCGACTAAGATATACCTAATTTGATTCCAGTTTTAACTATAGCATTCGTTAAAAGTGGTTGTAAGTTACTAAGTTTCCACATCATCATCATCATTATTATTATTTCGGAGGTATTTTGAGGGGAGGTTAAACCTGCAACCCCCCTCGACGCAGTCGGTACGCCCTTGCTACATTGTGCAGATATTGCTCTTTTTGGAAGAAGAAAGCAAACGCGAGTTCGTGTTTATGAAATTATCAAATTAGTGAAAACTTTTCAAAACACATTCAAACATGAATTTCAGGGGACTTTAAACAATGCCAATATTTGCAATTTTACACAAACGGTGAAAAAAGTATTATTTTTGTTTATTTTAATTGGAGTGAAATAGGCAAAATCCCAATCTGTGATAAATTATCACCAAATCGATTTTTTTTAAAAAAAATGAAAAACAGTGTTTAGTTTTCTCCGACAATTTACTGCATTTGTCTTGCAAGCCAGACAGATACTAAATGAAAATAATACATAACATTCTAAAATTAAAACTACTGGCGACATTTAGCAAATATAGATATTGCATATCATGTGCTTCTGCGTGTCCTAGTTAGACTAAGGCATTATCTTTTATCGCATTTTTTTAAACTTCAGGAATAACTTGGTCATAGTCCAAGGTCTTGATGTTACGAGGTCTGAGGGAAGTATCAGAACAACGATATGTTTGTACAGGATTTAGAATTATTATAATTGTTAGTAATTTGGACAACAAACAATTCACGACTTTGTCTTTCTAGTCAGAAAATTTGATTACAACAACAACAACCTCAGTTCACAGATCGTAGCATGAAAGACTTTCGAGTGCATTTTTCTATTTCACCAAAGTTGGTCCGTGATAGTTCAGTGGGACTGACATCAGGCACAGCGTGCTACAACGCCACGGATCCAGGGTTCGAATCCCGGCATGGGTATGTGCGTTCTTTATGAGTGTCCATTCATCAATTTCATCATATCACCACTCATCCTCATCTTTGTACTTATCCAAAAGTGACAGAAAAGCGAAGATAAATAAACCAAATCATCAATCAATAGATGAGTGGCATGTTGTAGCACTGTAATCAAATGGTCCCGGATTCGATTCCTGTTGTGTGCACTATAGTTAAGGTGATCTCAAACAGGGGGTTATCCAAAATGTTCTAATGTCGGGGGGTAAGGATGATTTTAGGGAAGGTAATGGCAAATTTAGCACAAAATGACAAATGAATCGAGCTTATATGCTTTGGAAAGGTGTGGATACGTCACAATAATTTATCTCGAATTTTCCATCTGAGGGTATAACTCGTTTTTAAATTGAGCCTTTACGGGTGCGTTTGTGAATAAATTGCTGACTTTTGTGGTATTTCATTTTAAACTGTTACTTCCGTCCACAGTGGCGGCGATTAGGGGACGTTGGGGCAGTTGCCCCCCACTTCTTGCCACTTTTGCCCCCACACATGCTAAACCTTATCTACCAAGGAAAAATAAACTGTCCCCCCCCCCCCCCCAGTTTTGGTACCCAATCGCCGTCACTGTCCGTCCATAAACAACCAACTCTCAGACTGCTAATGCCTACAGGGACGCCGGGCAAGATGCCAGTACACCCTTTGGACTATGGCTCCCTGCCTCTGGTAAGATGCATAACAACATAGGGATGTGACGTAGCTGAAAATTTACCGATGCCGATGTACTCACCGATAATTTTTGGAACTGATACCGATGCCGATATTTAACCGATTCCGATACATAAGATTATTAAACAGAAATGGGATGTTATTTTCTGCATGACAAAAATAAATTTGCTATGTACATTTCTATTGCATATCATATGTATATACATATATATTTTCTCAAGAGATGCGAATGTACATTTGCATCTACAAAAGGTTATGCGAACCTAGAGATTTAACATTAGTACACAAGCAGTTCTTTGAAATGCAAAATGAATTCCTGTTCTGCCAGATTCAACTTCAGAAATACGAGATTTGGAAGCACTTCACGAAGTAACCTACTTCTTCTCTTATTGCAAATCTGTTCAGCAACACTGAACACTCAATCACTGAATACTGATGCAGCAGGTGTGCCCAAGTATTTTCTCAGCACTTGCTTCAAGTTTGAATACTCATTTTTGAATTTCCAATACAACAGGAGATCCTGGTTCAGCAATGTACTGTTTTATTTCCGATTTATAGTTAGGTTGATCCTCTGAATGAAAGTTTGCAATAATTTTATTACAAAAACTCTACAATAATGACGAATCATAACCAAATTTTCAATAAATCTTACAAAACAAGAATATAAAACTTGTTAGAAGGTAAAACTCTAGTATAATCTGTACCGGTTTAAATATCGGATTTTTGCAGATTCCGATACCGATGCTGATATGTCAATTTCTGTCGATTTTCATACATCTGTAATCGGCTTTGGCACATCCCTACTAGTTCATATTACTATTTCTAACTAGCTAATTTAAATTTTAGTTCGCATTTTTTCTCTATTAATCTGCTTTTCACTGACATTGAAATTACGATGTAAATATATGAAGCTTGTATTTCTAGTTCACTGAGGGCAGGTCATTAAGTTTTGTTGTTAAAAATTCATTTAAAGCTGGAATCGATCACTATTCTACATTTCTTGCACGGTAATTATTCTCTAAAGGACATGAGAAAATATGTTGTGTTATTAATTTGACGATGGTGATAATGTAACAATAATAATAAAATAATATATCTATTTATGTGATGAGCATGATTTGACAACCAGGTACATCACAATGTCAAAGTAGGTGATAAAAGATTACAAAACTGAATATGTAATTATGAAATAATACAATGGATCCTAGAATCTTATTCATCAATATAAGTTCATATTGTAACTTTCCACAAGTTTAGCTATTAAACCTCTGCCCTTTTTGAGACGTCATAATTGAGATATTCCTCTGGGAACTTTGTAAGATAAGGTAATAATAATAGACTAATGTAAATTCATCTCTGAGGAAACTCTGGGGGGTAAAGGTGGCCAGGGGCGTGGTGCTGATCACATGACCCTCAGCTCGGCCGAGATCAAGAAAGCGTTGTGCCCTAACCCCACACCCCTATACGCCTTCATGGTGTTGTGCAAAGCACAGGGGAGCACTTTACTTTTTTTACTCTACTAAATAAACATATAACTCAACGAATTCATGAGGAAAACTTCGAGACAAGGAATTCTACAGGAACCGTTTAGTGGTTAGTACTGGTTACAGCTCTGTTGTTTCCTACGCATGCTTCCCTTTGCTTTTGACTGAGTGTTGCGGCTAATTTAATTATGTTGATTGATTGATTTGCTATATTTTACTTCGCTTCTTGTGCCACTTTTGGCTAATCTGCGAAGATGGGGATGAGTGATGATATGATGAATGGACACTCACAAACGCCCATGCTCAAGCCGGAATTCGAACCAGGGACCCCTGGCGTCGTAGCGCGATGTGCTAACCACTCCGCCACGAGGACCGGCTTAATGATTTTGAAGAAATAGCATGGAAATTTAGACCACTTCAGTTGAACTTATCTTCTGACCTCATGTTACATCAGGAAATGTTGCGAGAAGGTCACGTTGCAACATGATAAATTGAAAACTCCTTTCTTTTATTGTTATTTTGAAACAAGCACTCATCAGAACAAAAAAAAAAAAAACGAAATGCTATTCTGCTGGTGGTCGTTTACAAATATCCACAATCACACACACACACACATACATACATAAAGAAAAAGGTGATGACCTCCAACGGGGAAATCGAAGTTCGAGTCGCCAGGAGTAAAGGTTGTTGTAGAGGCAAACTATCCTATGTGATTATGACGAATTTGTAAACAATAAAAATACGAAGAAATCAAAGGTAAATGACAGGTTCAAGGGAGTTGAAAGCAAAAAGAATGTTTCGTGGTGGGAAAGATAGTTGAACAAGTAACAAGGAAAGTTAACAGGTGGCGTGAAATCGGCGCCAGAAAGAATTGTGGGGTTGTAAAGACGAGCAGGCAGCTTTCGCAACTCGAGTGTCACTGTTATAACATGTGACGTATTTATTGTCTGCTGTGCAAGCTATGACAGATTATTGTCGGTTTCAAAATGAAATGAATTAAAGAAACCCTATTGTTTGAAAGTGACAACAATGAACAAGAAAATAAATTTTATAGTAAATAGTAGTGTTACTGGGCAGATATTTTATATCTATATCAGTTGCGATTAACCTAAAAGTTACAAAACAATATTAAATGACCAAATATAAATTATAATATTATACAATTATAAGATGTTGTTAATTTAAAAACTATTGAATTGAAAGTTATCTGATAAAAATAATAATTTTAAGTTAACTCAAGGATATCCACATTCCTTCGCCAGAGAAGACAAATCATGTGATTGACACCCCCCTCCCCCCAATACTTAATTGGAAGCTAGCGACGCCTTTGATGTGGAACCTGTGATTTTAAACAAGATATTGATGTGGCCAGGATATTGACATCGATCAATCAAAGTTGATTGTAGGAATGGGGGTGCAGCGAACTGAGTTTATTTTCCCATCTACTTTTGAACCGAGTGCATTTTCGCGTTCTTAAAGTTGCCGGTTTGTTCCACTTACCTGCTCAAGAATTTTGTAATTTTTCAAGATTTAAATCCTCAAGTACTAGTATAGGTGAGACAGAGACTGTTCTCTGACAAGGACACACTACTTTCGTACAGCAGGCTTTTCCAAATTGTATGTTAAACAAGGTAGAAACGGACAGTGCATAGCATAAGTGCACATTGCACACTCACATCAGAGTATCGTCACTGATAGGTGGCACGTCGGTAGAAGCAATGTTGCCAGCATGCAATAGATTTTCCCTTACAATCGCGTAGGAAATGGATTACGATGCCAACACATGTCGAGGGCCAGTGGCATACTAACGGGAGTACATTATAACATTTTGTTGAGAAGGGTACAATAACCCCCTAAATCCACAAGGGCAAATTTAGAGCCAAATCGATCAAAAATTGTGCTTTTGTGAAAATTTTTAGGAGAGGTGTTGGCTGTGAATAAAAATAAATCACTGGCTCCACACTTCAGGGACCAAGTGATTAGCACGATATGACGATATGAAGAGGGGGGGGGGAAACACATTCACCCATTGGAAAATGAATGTGAAGGAGTTTCTTGAGGGGGCAATACCATTAGGAGGAGGGTTATATCTTTTCATCCTGGAAGAAATACCTTACTCCCCCCTCCCTGGGAAAATCCCTTGGGCTTCATGTTGGACAGCTAAGTGTTCTAGGTTCAAATCTGAATAAGGCATTGATTTGTGTTTGTTGTTCTTTCGTCTATTTCCTAATTCACCATTTTCATTGTCGTTAATAATGATATAATTAATGTAAATACTGTACAAAATAAAGAAAAACTATGTCTGTTGCAAGGATAATCTATATGTTTGTGCTTTGGACCATAGCACACAGTACTACTACTGCTTTTTCATTTGAACTTGGGCCGGCCCCCATGGTGGAGGGGTTAGCACATCATGCTACAATGCCAGGGGTCCCGGGTACAAATCTTGGCCTGGGCATGGATGTTTGTGAGTGTCCATTCATCAATTTCATCATATCATCACTCATCCCCATCTTGGCAAATTAGCCAAAAGTAGCACAAGAAGCAAAGTAAAATAAAGCAAATCAATCAATCATTTGAATTTGGTGAATCAGTATGTAGTGTTTCATATGTTTTATCTACCTATCTATCTTTCATTTGTAGATAGGCCATACCTAGACCTCGGATTTTAGGTTTTTAACCTATTTTTTCCTTTGCAGTAAATAAGAAATAACACATTATATCAGCGTTTCATTAAAAAACGAAACAACTGACGAAGTTTTATAGTGCCTAAAATAACCTATTTTGCTTGTTAAAACCTATTTTAGGTTCATGTGTCTAAATTAAACCTTTTTTTAGGTTTTACAGGATTTTTATATCTCACAGAGGTATTTACTAGGTTTGGTGGCGAAATAATTCAATGACTAGTGTGTTTGAAACATGTTTTCTGTCGATTTCCCTCCCTCCAAGTATGTGATGTTTATCAAAGCTTTAAACAAAACAAAAAATGTCTGACGTCACTGTTACCTGCAGATAGTGGCAGCGAACGGGGACAGTTCCCCCCTACTTGCCTACTAAGATAAAGTAAACTGTCCTTGCCCCCCCCCCCCCCCCGCATTTTCAGTTCTGGCACCTAATCGTCTCTACTGCCTGCATAGTCCCTTGCTCACTCTCGTGTCAGTTTGGTCCTTTTTGGCATTCACGCCTTGCGAGGTAATGTTTCAGCATTCAAATTTGTTTTGATTGATTTGGTGTTTTAAGTCGACTTTATGCACAGTAAGGCTAATCAGGACTGGACCTACAGTTTAAAGTGGGATCCAAATCACTATGTGCCTCCACCGGGTATCAAACCCGAAACCCCTTGATTACAATTGCACTACTGACTATGTTTCTGTTGAAAGATAATTTTCAGCAAATGAAGTGATCCTCACAGACAAAGCTGGAGTTTGAGTGGGGTTAACACAAAAAGATTAATAGTGGTCACTAGGACCATGATAAAATTCAAGTGTATAATTCCTTAGTTTCAAGGCGAACTTTCCAAAAATTCAAGAATACAAGCAGATGGTTTTCTCTATTCCAACCTTACATATTACCGAATCTCACCCTCCCTTCCACACACAAAAATGTTAACAATTTAAAGGATTTTGTATGATTTCAATGTACCAAAAAATTTACCTAATCAACTTCAAGATATATTATTTTGTAATAATCTTCCATCTTTCAGATAGATTATTCTGCAAAAGACACAAAGTTAACAGATTGAGAAAATTTTGTTTTATTTTCCAGCTTTCTTTTCCTTCATTAAAAAAATCTAAACTGAGAGAAACTTGCCTCAGGACATTTATAAACTTGTATAAATTTAATGGGATTTGGATTAAAAAAAGTTGCAATTTTTCACGTCTACAGACAAAAAATTGTAATAGCGAAAACATACGGTTGTACGTACCATTTGTCATGTTTTGCCAAAATTCATGAATAATTTCCAGAGCCAATATTTCATGCATAATTTCCGGAGCCAATAATTCACGTGTAATTCCTGGAATTCAAGGAATTCCAAGTGAGTAGCAACCCTGATATTGTGCAGGAAATTATACATACGTAATTCATTTTTCATATCAACTTTTTCCAACAGCACAAGTGCAGTATTATAATAAGTTGTAGATAATTTTGAAAATGATATAAAGAAATGAAAATTTGTTTAGAAAATTAATATTTGATTATTACGGTTCTTGTGAAATTTTGTTTTTTAACGATTGTATCTAATCAGTAGGGCTAGGATTTTGATGACCTTAAAATTGACAAAAAATGACCTTTAAAATATAAGCTTAGAAAAATGACCTAAAAATTGTGAAAGATTTGTAAAACAAATTTATAAACTACCAAGATAAATTCAAATTACAAATTAACGTTACAGTATCTATCACATGTTCATTGCGTATGGTAGTACATGTAAGAAAGTTCACTTTTTGTCATTTTTTACACTTCAAGTACTGAGTTGCAGTACACAACGAAAATCATATGCAAATTTTCAAAAGTGAATGATTGTCGATTGTCGGACAAGAGGAGCGTACTTGAAATGAACAAGATCACTTGAGACACTTGCTGTTAAGTCACTTTCAATTCCATGGAGTGCAAATCGCTTCCCTGACAAAATGTGGGATACAGTGCACAAAACTTTGTACCCCTTGTTTTTAACAATAATCCGTCTGGCGACAATGTATTTGCTGATAGAGGGGGAAATCACATTGTTTGAGCTGAATTGTTACACAACAGCTTGTATCAACAATACTGCACAGAATTTCTTTGTTTCTTCAAACACAGTCATTCAGAACTGCGCTGAAGGCAATGAGACGAGAGTCGGGAACCTCTCTCCAAAGGGTTACACTTGCATGTAAAATGTCCCTTCTTTCACCAAAATGTAGAAAAATGCATAAGATGACTTTTAAAAGGCAGAAAAATGACTTAAACGGTCTAAAAAATTTTTAAAAATGACCTTTACTCCAAAAAGGGTCAAAAATGCAAAAATATGCCCTAACAAAGGCATCCCAATTTATTCACTTACGTGTAAAACATGTTCCTATCTACTTATGCAATGTTTCTGCCTTACCAAAAAAAAGATGCATTTGCATCAAAATCCTAGCCCTACTAATCAGTATTTTTCAGGAATTTTTAACCAAATTAAGTCTTTTTGCAAACTATTTCAGGATTTTTCGAGTCTAATTTAAGGTTTTTAGAAACTATTTTATGATTTTTAGAACCTATTTTAGGATTTTTAGAGCCTATTTTAGGAACCTAAAAAGCACATTTTTTAGAACCTAAAAATGCGAGGTCTAGCCAAACTTAATTCATCAGCGTCAACTATGAAACCATGGAACATTGTTGCACACAATCAGTAGAATATTACATATTTCAAGAGTTTGTTGCATCAAATAGGAAAACAAAAATGGGAAAGAAAACTTGTTTGCCTCCAAGTTGCAGAAGTTTGTGAAGTCTGGTTGATTATACTGTGCCTTTCAAGATGGATATTTGAGATCCTCTCAAGCTTATTATTGATGTGATACCATTCCTAGAAGAGAGGTTGCTTAGTTCATTCAACCTTATTGTATTGGGATTCCTGACATTTTAACTACCATATCAAGAGGCGTGATTGATCAAGGTATATCCACATTGCATTGTGGGGGTATTGCATCTAACACCACTTCCAAGGGTTTGTCTACATGGATTTTACTATGAAGAAGCAGTATGAGTAATATGGCTAAACCTATGTGGGGAAGCAGTACTTCTCATAGCTCTGTCACTTTGACTAAGTTGTTTAATGGGACTTTGCTGAAAAAGTTTGGCGAAGTTCACTTTATTCTCAGATAAGCTTATCGGGACTGAACCAATTGGTTTAAAGTGTGCAATGTGCTTTCACCAGGTACTGAACTTAGGACCCTTGATTACAAAGGAAAGGCCATAGGAAAGGTTCAGGGAATGTTGTGAACTGAACATAGGGCACTACTCCACTCCCCTGATGGAGAAGTTCTACAGCTCTGACAAACAGCCTCCTCCATCCACTTACAAATTTTTAAGCCATCACAGAGTCCACCTGAGAATATTTCAACCACTCTTCATCAAATGACAGTAAGTATATTAATATATTATTAAATTCTAATTCTAATTATTATTCTTACCCTAGGGTTGGTGAAACCAGAAAATATAATAGCTAGTTGCCCTCCTGCAGACTCCCACTTCTTGGAGGATTTCCAGGTAAGATATTTCAGTTCATCAAGAATTCCAAACTAGAATAATTCGTTGATTAACTGGACAACAAACATATGAGTTCATATGGTCCATACACTACTCATTAAAGAAACATTCAAGTTAAAAAATATGTATACTCAAATTGTCCATCATCATATCCAGTTTGTTTTGCATCATGTGAGGTTTAAGTATTGAAACAAAAAATCAACAATTACTCTCTCTCTGACAACACCACCATAAAACCATCTCGCATAAGACTATGCTGTGTAAAAGCAAGTTGAACATACAAACAAAAGATATGAACAATTTGCATCTACATATCTTTGAATTTTACTGTATTTGAGAGGGGGAGATGGTCACATGGTCAAGACACTTGTAGCAACCGAGGTCGAGAGTGTGTGGAAACTAACTTCCTTGTCCCATATTATGCTTTAACATAGAAGACTTTCTGTTTGAAAAGAGATGGGGAACATAACATCAATTAAATAATTGTGTACACTGAATTCTTTCAGAACCATTGCAAATGTATAAGGTTATATCATAAGTTTACACAATTCAATTTATATTTTGATTGTTTTCACACACTAGATAAAAAGATGATTTATAGTTTTCTTCTTTCCTATGTATTACTATTTATCTACTTTCAGGAGCTGGGTTGTCGTACCTCTTATGAAAACCCAGCAACAGTAGAACAATCCGATGTTGTTGTTTTAGCCATGAAACCAAATGCAGTTCCTCACGTCTTAGATGGAATCAACTCTGTTGTAAGCACGAAGAACCTAATAATTTCAATTGCCATGGGTACTACAATTGGATCTATAGAACAGGTAAATGGAGGATTGCTCTAATTTGGTTTATTTTACCTCGCTTTTCTGCCACTTTTGGTTAATCACGAAGATGAGGATGAGTGACAATGAAATTGATGAAGGGACACTCACAAAGAACATTCGTGTCCAGACTGGGATTCGAACCTCGGACCCTGTCGTCATAGCATGCTGTACTAAACACACTACCATGGGGTCGGCAATGGAGAAAATGTTGTGAACCGAATATGTTAATGTATTAAAAGCAATTGCCTTTACCCTATAGTTTCTAGTATATCTATGTCCTTCTTAAAGGTTTGCATAACCACTTTTTGTAGGTGCAAAATAATATAATATAGTGTAGAGTGACTAGCCATGTGAGGTTGTGTGTGTGTTTATCTTGGTGTAACCTTGAAAAAGTTCTGGGAAACCAAGATGAATCGTAACAGAAAAAAAAACCACTACAAATAACTATATTATATTATTTTTTCATACCTATAGTTTCTATAATTGCATCCATTTCAGTGATTCTATCAAAATAACCATTTACCTTTCACTGTTGTAGAGACTGCCAGAAAGAACACGTATTATTCGTGTGATGCCCAACACACCAGCCCTTGTGAGA
Organism: Lepisma saccharinum; assembly: GCF_977018435.1. Classification (NCBI taxonomy): domain Eukaryota; kingdom Metazoa; phylum Arthropoda; class Insecta; order Zygentoma; family Lepismatidae; genus Lepisma; species Lepisma saccharinum. The sequence goes on from NC_139258.1 coordinate 16,975,281, forward strand.
TGTGGAGCAACTGTCTTCGTATGTGGGTCGTCTGTGAAGGCAGGAGATGGAGAGCTTACTAGTAAGCTGTTTTCATCTCTTGGTAGCTGTGATGAGGTTCATGAGGAACTCTTGGATGCTGTAACAGGAGTCAGTGGCTCAGGACCTGCTTATGTAAGTAGCAACCGGCTCAGGACCTGCTTATGTAAGTAGCAACCGGCTCAGGACCTGCTTATGTAAGTAGCAACCGGCTCAGGACCTGCTTATGTAAGTAGCAACCGGCCCAGGACCTGCTTATGTAAGTAGCAACCGGCTCAGGACCTGCTTATGTAAGTAGCAACCGGCTCAGGACCTGCTTATGTAAGTAGCAACCAGCTCAGGACCTGCTTTTGTAAGTAGCAACTGGCTCAGGACCTGCTTATGTAAGTAGCAACCGGCTCAGGACCTGCTTATGTAAGTAGCAACTGGCTCAGGACCGGTAGCAATGCTTTTTATTCAGATTTTTCCCCCAACCCGTGTGCCAGTTGACAACATTTGTATCGTTTTGGAGAGCTTATGAAACGAGGAAGTTTTTTCCATAATTTTTTACGCTAAGTGTGTTACCATTTTTTTGAGTAATCCTCTTCGATTTAAACGATAATTTCCAAATTTCTTCATGACGTGTGCTCCAATGACTGTTTTTTTCTGTGGGTATGGGAATTTTGGGCTGTTAGCAACATGTCGATTAAGTGCCCAGGATGTAGTAGTTTTTTCACAATTAGTACTTTTTTGTTGCAAGTCGGAATATGTCACGAAAATCTACAAACTGCAATAACTAGAAACCCATTGATTTCCGACCCCCGGTGCATAGGGTCAAATTTGTTGCAAATGTGCTCTAGTATTACCACTTTCCAGGAATAGGTCGAATTACCAATCACACTGTATATGGTATCAGTTGTTTGACTTGTTGCCAGACAGTTATTAAATATTCAATTATACTATAACAGAATTTTTTTTTATTTCATGAAATGTTATCTTTGCATCTCTACTAGTTTTTGATTGTACATTTGAGAAGACCACTTGATACATCTGTTGCACCCAATTGCTTAGATTTCTTTACTCTCTTTTAAGATATTGAAGGCTTGAGCTATATCATTGTTGTCTTCTATTGTTATCCATTTCACCAAACATTTATAATTGAACCCATTACCTGGGCAGATCTATGTATAGACTCTCTAAAAGCTCCATTTTTGCGGAGTGTATATATAGACGGTATTTCATAATTATCGGCTGCTGCATTGCGGAAAGTAGGTTTATAGACCCTAATTTTTCGTGCTCATATTAGTCTATGTGGGCAATTGGCAATCAAACAATCAATTGTTAATGCTTTGTCTGTTCCTGAAAAATGAATATGGAATGTTTTTTGTGGCAGAATCTATATATAGATTGGGTTCCTTAGCTTCATTATGCAACAAGTCTTTTTATACAATGCATTCATTTTGGCTCTGGGCCGAGATAGCACATGAACAACTTTCAACAACTCTTTATAACACAGGTTAGTACTTGTTGTGTAATATAAATATAATTGTCTACATGCTAAAGATATATGCATAAATAAGCAATACATTACGAGACGAAAATGCCGGCATCTGCATCATGCCACGTGCTATCTCGGCCTAGAGCCAAAACGAACACATTATGATGAAACTAATTTGCGATTGCATCTATATAAAGATGATTTCATTTTGGAAGTACTTCCCTTCAATGTCGCTTCAGGGAAAGGGTTAATATTGGATCAGTAGAATATCGTTTGTCAGTAAATTTGATTAGGCACTTTTTTTCTTGTTATTGGTTGAAATATCATGTCCAGTCTATCGTTTATACTATGTATGTATTTCATGTATTTTAGATGGGCGTTGCCATAGAGGCTCTGGCAGATGGAGGAGTGAAGATGGGAATTCCTAGAGACCTGGCTTACCGTCTTGCTGCTCAGAGCATGGTGGGTGCTGCTCGCATGATTCTGGACACAGGGAAACACCCTGCAGCTCTGAAGGATGACGTTTGTTCACCTGCTGGTAAGTCCAAGAAATTTTGTACATAAAGGTGGCTAAACCTTTATGTACAAGTTTTAATACAATAATTTACCATATTTGCCAGCATATAAGACACACCGGCATATAAGATGCACTCCTTTTGGAGAAAAAAGCTTTATCACTGAATTTATAATTAATTTACAGTATTTCATATATAAAGTAATGTGTAAGTCTACTTTCAACAAATAACTTACCTTATCTAACTAGAAAAGAATACATTTTATTCTTCTTCGTCACACACCGCAAGAAAGAAATAATTTAATTCAGAACAGAAAATGGTAATAAAAAACCTACTATCGGCGTATAAGTTGTTTTTCAGACCTGTTTTTAAAGGAAAAAAGTGGGTCTTATACACCGGCAAATATGGTATTTCACACGACTTTCACATTATCGAGAGTCATGCATGGAAATCTTTGATTACAATATCATTAAGGATAAACAATATTGAACGTTCTTCTTGTAGATTTTCGTTCACTAATTCTCAAAAATAGATTCAGATAAATGTAACAAGAGAGTCTGTCAAATTAATATCAAGTTACACTGAAATAATTAAAGTAGTACATATTGCTGCAGAAGGATAATTGTCAACATCGATGCATATTGGAAGTTGTTTGATCACACATTACAAAGAAATATATTTGATGACATGGTCATAAAATATATTGTTGGGGTGCTTTACAGACTACATCACAATGACATAATACTAGTAGTAAAACATTAAGTTACACAATATGGTGTTATGGTTGTTAACATGTCTTCTTAGCATTATTGTATATAACTAGTGAATGGCACCAACTTTTGAAAACAATGGGTGCGCTGGACTCAGATTGTTGTGTAAATTTACATAACACAACACAAGCCTTCATCCTCACTCACTTTCATATTACCAATATGGGCACGAATAGTGTAAATACTACATAGATGGGATATAAAAAAATCATAAAGTATTTTTGATAACATTCACTCCGTAATTAACTTGCGATTATAAAGAATCCTGTACAAGTATAATTATGAAATGTTCTCTTAAATGTGGGACACTTAACTAACTCTCTTGCCTTCTTGAACCCGAAGGTTCATGGCTGCAGCAACATAGGCCTTCCATCTGCCCCTATTCTGAGCAAGATCTATATACTCTTTTCCATCCCTACAGATTTCCTTTAGGTCCATCTCAACATTATCCCTCCATCTTAGTCTTGGTGTTCCTACTGGTCTCTTACCATCAGGTTTCCCAACACCTAAGTTTTCTTGATTTAATCATTCTAATAATATCCGGACATGAATATAAATTATGTACTTCTAAATTATGTAACCTTCTCCACTCACCTGTCTCCTCATCTTACACTTACTGAAATATAATAGGTAAATTTTTGGATGGGCTCGAGCCCCAAGAGTTACACATTTAATGTAAAACACTTGGTAATAGATGCCTCAGCTGCTTATAAATCTCCAGGAGATTAAATTCAATACAAAAGAAGACTGCGAGGTAGGATAGTTTCGTCTCATGTCATCCAATAAAATAATTATTATCCGGTCATTATACAACAAAGAAGTTGTATATATCATCGCCCAAAATATACAAGATAATTACCACAGATTTCTTACGTAATTTGATAAAAGCTTTACCTTCTGAAGCTTTGCGATATGTGACCAAACAACATCCAGTATGCACTGAAAAAGAAAACACATGGTTATCGAAACACTGGAAACCGTTTGGCAGAGAGTTCCAGACTACTGGTACATCCATAGAGGCATGAATATTTAGTTTTTGACAAAAACACAAAATATGAAACAACACACTGTAATGTTCAATTTTCATGCTTTGGAAAGGTGCGAAGTGCATTTTCCTCCCATGTTTTATCACAAAAGTATGAGAAATGAACCGCAAAATGCAAAATAAACTCAAACACGAAATTTAGTTTATTTACCAATGCAACACTTTCTGAATTACCCTGCGAGTAATGCAAATCATTGAAAATTGATGAATTCTGCTGCAAATATTTGAGAAGCAAAATGAATTCCTTTACACATGTTACATGCCTGAACATCCAAACCCAATGATCAACATACGGAGAATTAGTTGGTGGAAGCAACAATAGATGGCAGCGTGATGGAAAGGCAGAAAATAAATTGATTGACGAAATTAGAGGACACAGAAAGTGATTATATTAAACAAAACAAATGAAAGATAATGAGTACAGATTAAACCATTATAAATATAGGATACGAAATATAAAATAATAGAGGAATTATAATGATTAATGAAATACTCATGAATTAGACATATAGGAGAGTAAGGAAGTAAAGATGTTGATTCAAGTGTGTCTTTTTTCTCTGGCGTTAGGTTTTTGGTTGTTTTCCCTTGGAGGCGCTATATTGATATTTGTCGCCCCACTGACTTTAGTCCCACTGGGCCATAGGTAGCGCTCTTACATTAGTGGTCCTGGGTTGTCTCTTTGGTCGTTATCTAGGTGGCACTATATCCAGATTTGTCGCCCCAAAATACATCTTGAGTTCTGTTAGCCAAATTCAGGCTTCAGGCCAAAGAAAATGGGGGAACGCTCAGGGAAAAGAGCTCTACTGAAGAAATAGGAGAAGTAGATGATCCTTCTATAGAAGAAAAGAAGAAATAGATGATCCTTTCTACATAATAGTAGGAATATTTAACCATTGTACAGAAGAAAGAAATAGATGATCCTTTCTACATAAGAATAGTAGAAATATTTAACCATTGTACAGAAGAAAAGAAGAAATAAATGATCCTTTCTACATAAGAATAGTAGAAATATTTAACCATTGTACAGAAGAAAAGGAGAAATAGATGACCCTTCTATAGAAGAAATAGATGATCCCTTCTACAGAAGATTAGAAGAAACTAGATGATCCCTTCTACAGAAGATTAGAAGAAACTAGATGATCCCTTCTACAGAAGATTAGAAGAAACTAGATGATCCCTTCTACAGAAGATTAGAAGAAACTAGATGACCTTCTAAGAAGATTAGAAGAAACTAGATGACCTTCTAAGAAGATTAGAAGAAACTAGATGACCTTCTACAGAAGATTAGATGAAATAGATGACCTTCTACAAAAGAATAGATGAAATAGATGACCTTCTACAGAAGATTAGAAGAAATAGATGACACCTTCTACAGAAGATTAGAAGAAATAGATGAGCCCTTCTACAGAAGATTAGAAGAAATAGATGAGCCCTTCTACAGAAGATTAGAAGAAATAGATGAGCCCTTCTACAGAAGATTAGAAGAAATAGATGATTCTTTCTACAGAACAGAAGTATTTAATCAAGTCATAGAAGAATATAAGAAGTTAACCTTCCCCAAAAAAGAAGGAAGAAGAAGAACAAGAAGCCAACCTTTTTTTCCTATTAGAATATAATTTTGTATTGAGAATTTAAGCATATAATATTTGTAATTGTGAAGGTTTCAGAATATATATTCTCATTCTTATATCAATTGGCATATACAGGAGATGGACAAAAATATGGAAACACCACAACATCGGAACGGGTGATATGGACGCAATTTTTCCACTTAAAATCGGACATGGTGCGACATTATTTTGTTTTGCACCGTGAGATAGGACCCTGTCGGCCTGGTAGGAGTCCACAGTTGCACTGTAGATAGCGTTGATACTGAATCATGTCGGAGCTGACAGTGTTTCAAAGAGAACCAATTGTTGGTGTCCACCTTGCAGGGCCTCTGTTACCACGCGTATCGAGAGGGACTCTATTCAAGATCATGATGACATAATAGTGTGTCCAGAAAGACATCATCTGCGTGGACGAAAATGTACCTGAGTGACAGAAGGACACTGAGAAGGATTGTGACCATGTTTTGCATGAATAATAGTACAAGATCCCATTATACGCCATCCAGGACTTTTATTTGTCCATTCCTCGGAGACTGCAGGCTGTTTTGGAAACTAAAGGCAGTTCTGCACCTTATTAGCTACACCATTCCGGCTTTTCTTAGGTGTTTCCACATTTTTGTCCATCCCCTGTATCTCTGCTTTCTTATTTACTTTCCAAAGAAAAGAACCCATAACCCTCGAGATTAGCCGTGGTATACAGACGGATGCTGTGATCCTAAAGTGTGGCTTACACGAGGACATAGCATAAGTGGCACTCCCAATGTGGGGCCTTACACACGAATAGACGTAGCACACAGGAATAAACTTACTACTCAGATATCTACATAAGTATTCTGCTAGAAGGGAAATGTTTCTTTTGTGTAATAAGTGTAATTTTTAAATCAAATTTAGGGTTTTATTCACTATTTTAACACCAATATGTCATATTTTATACCACCTTTGATACTGATATTATATTCAGCATAAATATGTGGCTCTATGTATCCATATTGGGAATAATGCACACATGTAGCAAATTTTTACCTAAGTGCCCCTTTTCTCTATCTTTCAGGCTGCTCTATTGAAGCTATACATCACCTTGAAAAATGCGGATTCCGAGCTGCACTCATTGGTGCAGTTGAAGCAGCTACACTCAAGTGCAGAGAAACTGGCCGAACTTCCTTCTAAGCTTTTACAATCATGTTTATATTAAAGGAGGGCCTTATGTAACACTGTAGCTAATGTGTACGGAAGGAATAAATCTGAATCAACTGGTAATTGCGTTTAGCATTATTGAAATGAGAAAAGACATTTGAAAGAAAGCTACAAGAAAAACATCGAATGGGACAGTTGATGTTGGATTTAATCTAGGTGGGTCGGCACAGATTTTAACAAAGTAAAATTTTGATATCCTACCTTCATACAAAAGCAATTAGATTTTATTGGACCATACTGATCGCCAAATGAATGTGTGTGTAAAATTTATTTCTCTATTCATACTATGGGAATGAGACACGTGGTAATAGTAAATTAAGGTACTCATGTTTTCCGCGAAGCTGTTTTACATTACAGTAGACTCGTGATTAACCGAGGCTCCGGGTTAACCGAGGGAGTGGTTGGAAAACATCGTGCTTCATAATGCAACCCCCTGTTTGTTTATGGAGTCAAGTCACCATCCGCGGTGCATGTGTTCGTTACATTGTCGTTGTATCCGATTGTTACGGTGGTGTTTAAGTCTGTGTAGGCCTATTCTAAGCGGAAAAAGTAATTCATTTATGTTGTACTAGTAATAAATAATTACTATACAGTTTTAAGTGTTGTTTCGTCATTTACGACCTATTAGCACATTATCTCCGTATTATTAGAGTTTTTCTGTATCCGAGGTAATCTCTGTGCCAATTAGCTTGGATAATCGCGAGTCTACTGTATTTTCTATTAATTTCGGTAGCCACTGGCACAATCCTCGTTGGAATTCACACCAAGCAACAACACAACGAATTCCAACGAGGATGGTGGCAGTGGCTACCGAAATTAATAGAAAATCATGTAAAACAGCTTCGCGGAAAACGTGAGTACTTTAATAATTATTCTTCTAATTATGCATGTTGGGAGGGAGGATGGAAAAAACACACTTCCTGCAAGAGATTGAAAAAAATAAAAAACTCAACTCTCTACAGTAAATAGTTGCCCTTCTATGACTTTTTTTTACATCACTACCCAGGGAATGTTTACAGTGTGAAAAGATTGCATTCGCTGAAGGTCAATATTGCTAAATATTGCACAATACAAAATAATTGATTGATTGATTTGCTGCTTTAAGTCCACTTAATGCACAGTAAGGCTAATCGGGATTGAACCTACAGCTTAAAGTAGGGTACGAACCACTATGTGCCTCCACTGGGTATCGAACCTGGGACCCCTTGATTACAAGGTGACAATGCTACCACTGAGCCATCGGGGAGGCCCTAATAGAAAATAATGAAATATGGATAATAAAAATTAAATTAAAACCTTTTTGCAATTTATCAGAAAAATATGTGAAATACTCTATCATTTATGTACATATGTGAGGTACGCTTTAACTATTCGGATACTTTGGTATCGGTAAAGCACACTGTGTATTTACTCAGTGGTACGTAAATATCAATTGGATTTTTGAAACACCATATTTGCATATGATGAATGTTTTTCCAAAAAAATTGCATTGATTCCCTAATTTCTCCATCCCACGATCTCGTTAGTGAAGGATCCGGGCTCAAGCCCTGGTCTGTGCATGACTGTTCCTTTGTAACCACTTTTCATCTGTTTAATTTAATCAATGTTCATCGTCATCGCAGAAGTTAGATAAAGTGATGGAGAAGCAACGCTAAAGAAAGGGGGGAAAGCACAAATAATTTCCTCCCAGTGCATCTACAGGGCACTGTGAAATCAGGAGTCCAGAGTTCTCTGTTTATGATTGTCCCTCGTGACTTCCATAAGCTCATCATCAGCTACTTATCGCTGGAAGGTGGCAAAAATTAAATATATTAGAGGGGATGAACAGGTAACAAAACACACTTTTTTGTAGTTTCTTCAACAATATTCATTTGGCTTTTTTAGTTCTAGGATACATTTTACATTCCAAATTATTTCATTATTCATTGCAGAGTACAACACATAAGAACAAGAATGCACGCTTGTCACGGGTTCGAATCCTGGCCTGAATTGTTCTTTGTGAGGTCCCTTCATCAATTTCATTATATCATCACTCATCCTCATTTTCGTGATAACCAAATGTGGCAGAAAAGTGAAGTAAAATAAACCAAACCAACAACAACAATTAGAATGCACGTTTTCTTGCCCAAATTAATACATCCGTATTTATGACTGTTTAGCTTACCCATTTTTTTTAATTGGGATGCCAAATTATTAGTATATTTAAATAAAACACTACTAAAACAAGAGCGAGAGAGAGCGTGAACAAATATTTGTTATTTAATCATTATATATTCCATATTTGAAAAAAAGAAAAGAAATCATAACATTTTTGTCTGCACATAATACAAGTACATTCCCATTTATATATAAATAAACCTACATCCCATATTATAAATACATATTGTACAACGTTTAAAAGGTTGTGTAAATACAGAGAACATAAGTACTGCAGAAAATTTTCCCCTGAGTTCTTTAGAGGATTTACAAAGGAATCGAAGGGAAACCAATCCCCTATCTGTCCTATAGCAGATAGACTGGACCTTGGACTGGAGGACCTGAAAGCATGGGCTTTCAACCCTTGGAGCGGGGGGCGAAGGGGCAAGGGAGGTACAGGCAGAAAAATCTTCCCTTTCGCTTCGGGCGGTTGTCTATACCTGGAACTGCTAAGGTGGAAGAAGAGCCAGCTAGCTATCCAGCCTTGCCAGCTGATCACATCGAGGGGCGAGAAGCACATGGATAGAAATGTTGCATATGAACTGAGGCTTCAAGATAATAAATATTGTGATTTGAAAATAATTAGAGACGTGAGATTGATTGATCTATCTCTGCTAGACTAGCTACTCCTCAGTGCACATCACTGGTATTAACCGATTGTGGTAGCCACCCAACTCGCTGGGTTTGAACCCGATTGAGGATTTGTGGCACCTCATGTCCCGTCGGCTGCAGGGAAAGTCCTTTAAGTCCAGGAGGGAGCTCATGGAAGCCACTGTGGCCACATATCACCTAAAACACAGTTTGCGTTCCATTGTGTTAAGTGGTCCAGTTATTTTGATACAGACTGTATATGGGAGAATACGCCACTGACTTTTCTATTTTGTCAGGTCTCAAAACAGACAATCAACAGCTTTACGTGAATCATAACAGTCACAGAAATAGATAAAGTAATTGTTTGCAAAAGACGCATGGAATATTATATATTTGTACAAAAAAATATCGTGTTTAACTTTCATTAAATTGGGCACACACAGGGGATGTACGACGTACATTTTTCAGTGAAAAATGCAGGCTTGACCAGAACTCAAACTCTGGTCTCTGGCAAACCATGCCATTGCTCAACCATTGAGCTACCGAGCCAGCCTGACTTCAACTGATTTTTCGCTACTGCTGCAGAGAACAGGTAAAACAGGTGACCCAGGTTCGAGTCCTGGTAAGGCCTGCATTTTTCACTGAAAAATCTATGTAGAGTTTAACTTACCACTTCGACGTTACCTACAAAACACTAGCCTTAATTCTAGATAGGCACAAATATACTAAAATAAAAACAAAACCACAAATTATAGGGGAATGTTTTTATTTGCATTTGCATGTAAAAATTGGTTCACCAAGCTTTGCTTTCTTCTTTTGTAAAATCTTTGTTGTTATAAACTGTCAAATCCTTAGGACTGGCAACACACATGGTTCAGATAATGAATTTTTTAACCACTATTGAACAAAGAACATGAACGGCAAAATTACACATTTCTCTCCAAGGACAGATGGAAACATTAAGAAAATACAGTAATCACAAAAAAAGTGTGGTTTCATTATAAATATTCCTCAAATATCCCTTATTCAAGAAGGACCTGGATATATATTTCACATACATTAACGAAGACCAAAGCAACTGGATAGGTTCAAGGAAGGAATAAACAAACAGAGGCCTTCTTGGACTAGGAAATGTCATCTCTGTATCAACCTTGTAATAGCCTTGTAAGTTTGCTGTCTCTCTATGGGATGTAGTTGCAGAACCGCTACTACATTCTGCTCAGAGACAGTAAACTTACAAGAATATTACAAGGTTGATCTTGAGAAGCCGCAAAAGTCAAAAGTGGCTTTTAGTTCATGCCATGCATTTGTTTTTAAAAAATAACATCCTGCGATCAAAAATTAAGAACTGGGCATATGTATAAAAATGAAACATCCACTTGCCAGATTCACACACAACTGACAATAGTTACAGTAATAAAAATAATTATAGTAATCCTTAGTTCTTATTTTGAAGGGCTCAAATCCCTATATTTTGCTTTACCTTAAAAAAAAATCACATCTTTTTATCAAATCACTTCATCACCAGCAAGTCAGTCCCTTCTTTTGCAAACAACTTTACTGTACGCAAGTGTGTTCGCAAATACAGTACAGAAAAAGTAAATAAGAACGTAGGGTGGAAAGTTTTATGGCTCGAGTATTTAGTGCATTACTGAAGAAAAAATGAGAATAAAATATTAGTACATGTTGCACTCTTTTTTTCTTTCTTTTAGAATGACACTGGGAATAGTACACATGCACCCACAAAACAATTCTCACCACTGCATAATTTTAATGTTTTTATGTGTAAAATATCCAAATACAAACACAACATAAAAATCCTATCAAAGAGGAGAAACATTGATCATGTACTTTCTTTTTTAATATTCATCATCTAGTTGACAACTTCTCTACTGAAGAAAAAAACTGCAAATGTTTAGTGAATCCTCATGTGTGAAAAATATATTATCTTAATCTAATTATTTTTTTCTGTTCCCCTAAGTTCATGAACCATCTAATCAGAGGACTACCGAACACAAGTTCCCTTTGGCTATAAAAGAACCTGTGAGATCATCTATACATCGCCATACATGGAATGCACCACACGTATCCACACACTCTCTCGCCATCACTCGCACAAACACTACTGTGAAAATCACACGAAAATGTGCGACGGCTTGGGAACGGAAGCACCTACTTTTTTTTTCTTTTTGCTAGCAAACATCTTAGAAACCTGAGACTGTACCTCTCTAACACACTCAAAAAAATCTCCATACGGCACTCCGCTACGGACTGTAGATACAAGGCTATGCACAACACTTTGATCACAACAGGTGCAGATATACAAAACACGTCTTTGTATGTTCTGTCCATTTTAAAATGTACAATTATTGGATTCCTAATTGTGTAATATGGTTCGGTTTTGTTACACTGTCCATTTACCCTGCCTAACACGCGCACATCCCAACAATAAATAGTTGCAGTAGGAATAGAATGTTCAACAAGATGAAACCAAATCAACGAACTCCATGTCTCGTGTCAAATATGTAAAGTTTCCTCGATTCCAGTAAAATCAACATTAACGAATTAAAAAAATGTCAAGACGTCATTATCTCCATTTTCACTAACATGTCATTTCCAAACACGATCTCTGCTAAAACTCCTGTAACAACGTTAACAACTTCAGCACAGTTACTCTGTTAAGAAGCGCTTCCGGTTGAGGAAAAAACAAGTTGGGGAGACAGCCAAGCTGCCATCAAACTTCGCCACAGTACGGAAACAAACACAGTGTTCCTGCCCTCGTATACCTTGGTCAGCTGGTTATCGGAGAGCGGTACGTAGGCAAATGGGACTTCTCTGCCGGGGACAATTTTCCATCCACCCATTTGGAAAGGCAGATAGCCAGCACAACATTTCCTGCAAATACACAAAAGTTACATCCCTGATAAACAAAACCTGAAACATGTGAAAATAAGAAAAGACAAGCTTGTTGAGTTTTTAATTACAGTCACTTATTTTTACTACAAGGTTACCTGCAGTATGGACGATAGAAGGAAAGGAACAAAGATGCAGGAGAAAAGTTAACTCGAGGATGAATGAATGAATAAAAGTAAAGTGCTCCCCTGTGCCTTGCACCACGCCGTGAAGGCATATAGGGGGTGTGGAGTTAGGGCCCTTACTTCCTTGATCGCGAGCAAAGTTAGGGGTGAAGTTATCAGCACCATGCCCCTGACTGCCTTTATCTCCCTTCCCCCTGAGTTTCCTCCAGGTATCCACTTTATACGAGGTGTGCCTAGAAAAAAACTGGATTGATGTTTCTGTCGACAAACTGCAAGCGCGTCAAGGTCAAGGGGGTGCATGAGTGCATAATGTGATATCCTACCTATCGACTGTGCGAATGCCCAGGGTGCGCGGCATTCAGATCCGCTTTAGCTTGTGGACGAAGTGAACCGTACAACTGTGCTCCGTTGGAAAAATGTTAATTGTGAAAGTGTAACAGCGTATCAATGTGAAGTTCTTATGAAACTTTGAAAATCTGCCACAGAAACTTATGGTTTGTTTAAGGAAGTGTCTGGAGATGAGTGTTTATCACGTCTGCAAGTGTTATGAGTGGTTTCAAAGGTTTAAAGAGGGACGAGAAGTTATCGTGGACGACTTGCATCCTGGACAGCCTTGCACGTCAATAACAGAATCAAACATTGCAAATGTCGGTGAATTGAATCGACATCCATGGGATTGTGTACGTTAATTGGGTACCCAAAAGGTAAAACTGTCAACCAATATTATTACATTACGGCGCTGACGACCCTTCGTGAGCGAGTAAGAACACTGCAACCTGATTTGTGGAAAAGCATGTCATGGATTCTTCATCAGGCTTTTGGCCAAGAATGAGATCCCAGTGTTAGAACATCCACCCTACTCGCTAGATCTCGCTACGTGCAACTTTTATTATTCCCAAAGATCAAATCAGCACTCAAAGGAACAAGATTTGCGACCATAAAATCTTTAAAAGAAACGCGACAGAGGTCATGAACATGGTTTCAGAAAATGATTTCCAGCACTACTACCAGCAATGGAAGACTTATCGAGCAGTGTATCGATAGTGCAGGGGAGTACTTTGAAGGGGATGATGTTCGTATTGTACAACATAACCAATAAAAGATTTTGCAGCAACAGTCCAGTTATTTTCTAGCCACACCTCGTACGATGCTGGGTGGGCACCAGAGGTGGAAAAAATCCACGTTCTTCCCCACCAGGGATTGAACCCAGGTCTCTCACACGGTAGTCAGACACCCTTACAGGTGAGACACCATAGCTACAAATTTTTGGGTGCATATGCCCATTTTGCACCTCTTCAAAGTATGAGGAAAAATCTTACCTAAAATCCTTGCCTTAAAGTTAAAAAATTGGTTTAAAGAGCCCCTTGAGAATGGTTAAATGCACAAGGTTGTAAAGAAACCTGCACAACACATTAAAAACGTAAGAGAAACAGTGTAAGAGGCTCTTAAAGGTTAAAAGTTTATCTGAGGAAAGTAACATGACACACTGCAGCAAATGACCACTGATGAGACAGCTGTGGCCAGGTTAGAAAAACCCTGACAGAATGAACCTCTGACCTCCCAAATACAAGTGCCACCTAAACTGATTCATATGATAAGAGTGACAGCTCCAGGAGTGATACTTGGGTGATTCGAGGTAAAAAAAACATTCTAATTAACATTTGCATAGTTTTTATATGAACACTACATAGCACTACAAACAGAAGCAGACTTTGGTGGTATACAAATTAACACAATGCACTGGGAAACATTGAGAAATCAATGCGCGACTTTGATTTACCCTCAATTTGACTATTGATTTGTGGCTATTTTTCCTTCACAAAAATACACTTCAGAACTGTATTACGAGGGGGTGCTGATAAGTTTCTGGCTTTGCTCTCTTCACATAGTTTCCAATTCGCGATTCATATCTCATTTGAAAGTGTGTAATATGAGTATGTTATGGTGCATTCAGGTTTGAAGTAGTCATGGCGGAGGCGCAAGTCAGTTTCACGATGCCGGAGGTTCGGGGTGTGATCAAGTTTCTGTTCCTCCAAGGAAAGTCTGCGAAGGACATTCACGATGAGATGTTGATACGTGTCCTTCATACAGCACCATAAAAACATGCAGAGCTCGATTCACGACTGGACATTTCAGTGTCGAAGACTAGGTCCGCAGTGGGTGCTCTTCATCAGGGATGGATCCAGCAACATGTAATGCTGCGCTTGACATGATTCTTGTGGATCGGCAAATATCAGCCAAGAAGATTGCAGAGATAATGAACATCTCCCGGAAATGTGTAGGATTCAGCATACATGATGTACTGGACATGAGGAAACTTTCTGCCAAATTGGTTCCGAAATGGTTGAACAGTGATCACAAACGGCAGAGAGTGAAGTCAAAGGAGGCCATTTTGGCTCTGTTTCGTGCTGGTGAAGAGGATATTTTGGGCAGATTAGTGACAGGATGAAACGTGGCTACATATCTAAGATCCCGAGACCAAGGATCAGTCCATAGAATGATGTGTCACAAGGGGTCACCCCGTCGTCGTGAAACTGACTTGTGCCTCCGCCATGACTACTTCAAACCTGAAAAATAGAAAAGCTATTACAGGAGGAATATTATTCTTGCACCGTAACATACTCATATTAGATACTTTCAAATGAGATATGAATCACGAATGGGAAACAATGGTAAAAGACCAAAGCCAGGAACTTATCAGCACCCCCTCGTATATTTTATGTATAAAACACTAAACTCTGCACAGTTCTGTAAGAGCCACAGTCTGTGAGAGAAAGCCACAGCTTTTTCACCGATTGATGCACGGTCAGCGCATTGAGTCCCCTTGCTGCTATTTTCTCGCTTTGGAGACCAGAGCCACTGCTTCTTTTCAAGTAGCTTCCCAACTGTCCTCACAATGCTGGGGCAACATTTTTTTTTACCTCTCACCAGAAATCGAATTCAGGAGCGCTCACAGAAAGGGTGAGAGCACTAACCATTTTGGTACGTTGGGAGTCCATTATATATATTGAATATCTAATTAACAATTCAATATACTGGGTGTCCACAATATTGGATTGCGATATAAATAAAAGTAAAAGAAAGAATCCAGAAATTATGTTTCAACTGTGGAAATTTTATAAAACTAGGTCAGTAGAGATCCACCTGAGCTCTGTTGGTTGCACGGATGATATTAACACATTTAAGCTTTGACCTGCTGAGACCAGTGCAGAGTGCACTGACCAATGCTCTTTCACGTCGGCAACTGTCTGTTTGTACCTTTTGAAATTTCTCTGCACTGGATTTTGATTTTGATTTGATTTGATTTAGTTTATTTTACTTTGCGTTTTGTGCCTCTTGGCTAATTTGCGAAGATGGGGATGAGTGATGAAATGATGAAATTGATGAATGGACATTCACAAACAACCAAGCCTGACCGGGATTCGAACCCGGGACCCTTGATCTCTGCACTGGAGTTCCGAGATTTTGTCTCTGCAAACCAAAAGACCGTGGAGACACCTTATCAGTTAGCAATACAACTAGCGCCATTACTAGCCAGAGTCTTAAACTAGCACAATGTTGCCAGTCTACAAAGAAACTTCCACAGTTACCAACTATGTCCTCATGACAAACTATTTCCTACCTATTGCCATTTCATTTCTATTACACTCCGAACGAAGTTGTACTCATCATTTGTGGACACCCTGTACGTGGTGATGATTCACACCAATAGTTTCTGTCAATATGTCTATTCTGAGATGCTATGGTACTGCACACAGTGCAAAATACTAATAGTCCAACACATGCAGTATTCCCTTCCACATTAAAACCATTAATAAGTGGAACAATAACTTACATTTCATCAGATTCACTAAGACTTCCACATAAGTCTCCTGGCTGTCAAATTACTTGACAGCAAGAGCCTCTTTTAAATGTCTGATAAGATGACTACCAACATCCTTCACTTCAGGCCACTGTTTGAAAACAAACACTATTCCAATTATGAAAAAGGTCGTTGTCAATATTCTTAATCTGAAATGACAAGAGATTTTGATTTCAATTCTTAATGATACCAAAACTTATTTTTTTTTACAGAACTATTTGTTTTCTAATGCCCTATATTTTAAAAAAAAAAATGCCATTTCTCCTGCCTATTATGTGGTTTATAGCACTAAAAATTCCAGACACTACTTTATTTACATTATATTTTTAGAATGCAAATATCAAAGCAACATTGCAGATGCATAAAACACTATTTCTTAGAGTATAGAGCTGAGGCGATACCGATGCAGACATTCTTACAGATTCCCACAGATACAGATATTTGAAAATTGCAATAATTAAAATTTGTTCAAAATACGTATTGATAAATATTGGTTGAGAGGCCAGGCCACAATGTGCATTCGAAACCAGCCATACTTTTGTCTTGCAGATCGCAAATTGACTCGCAGCTAGCTGCATTCTTCATCAACTCCAATTATGAAACAATTTACCAAGAAATTTGCTTTAGAATTTTCAAGAAGTTCATCAGAATATGAAAATAGATATTATGTAATCACAAAATATAGTTTCTCGTGCAATATTAAACAAAACTTTGAATTTTGCATATTTTCTAGGATAATTCATTTTTTGTGCCAGGATTGTGGAAGATTATCACTCGTTCTCGGGGAAGGGGAGGCCATCGCTTAAAAACGAGAATACTTCCCTCTCTGAGAAATGGGAGAAAGAAAAACAGAAAAAAAAAGAAAAGAATGTGCAGGTGAAGAAACTTTCCTCTCTACCCCCTCTCTCCCTACAATTGCTCTGCCTCCCGTCATTCGGTGCCTCTCTTCTCCAAGGGGCAAAGAGGAAGCTTGCACTATCTGTATTTTGCTATTCTCCCTCTACTTTTCTCTCATTTTCAAATCGGCCTTGAGGTGGATGGGCATATCATCTTTTTCTTGGTGGTCTGAAAGGCAGCTTGTCATAGAAGGAAGGAGTGAATTTTCTGTCTCCCTTGTGTTTTCTCTCGTTGAGAAGAGGAAGGGATGAAGAAGAAGGCTGAAGTGGAAGTGGGGAGAATTTTCTTTCTCCGACAGAAGGAAGAGTTGGGGGGGGGGGGGAGACGAGAGAAGAAAGAGGGAAATAGACATACCATCTTCAACCCACCCCTTTCTCTCTTTCATCCTCCTTCGTGGGAGGAAAAAAGTCTGAAAAAAACAACAACAAAAAAAAAAAAAAACAGAGTTCGAACGTTTCCTTTCATCGATTTCCATCCTTGTCATATTCTCTCTCTCTCTCTCTCTCCATCTCTTACACACTCTCTCTATCTCACCAGAGGAGGGCGAGGGTCAGTTCCCACACTCCCCCCGGACACTCCACAGAAGTGTCACGTGGAATTTTTCCGGATCCTGTGAAGACCAATACATCTGAAAAGTATTGGCTGGTATTGGTAGCTGAATTCCAACCGATACTTTCTGATACAAATATAGCTGGTATTGGCTGATACCGATACCCAGCATTAGATCTGCTCTAGTATTTATTTTAAATACAAAACACCTGTTACAGTATAAGTTAGGGTTTAAAAATATGTGTAAAATACATACTTAAGAATATATGAGAGCGTACCAAAAAAAAACAGGATGTTTTTAAAAAAGGCATGTCTTTTTTTTTTTTTTTTTTACAAAATAACTTTATACATTTGTCCAACCTTTGATTCCATTCTTGGAAACATTTTTTAAACTCGTCGGTTGTGATGGCTGACAGCTCCTTCCTAGTTTTCTTCTTCACCTCTTCTACATCGTCAAATTGTTGTCCCTTCATGTCCCTCTTCATCTGGGGGGGGGGGAAGTCGCACGGAGCGAGGTCAGGTGAGTAAGGGGCATGGGGCAAGAGAGTCATGCTGTTTTTTTTTGCCAAAAACTTGCACACTGAGATGGCTCTTTTTGCTGGTCACTCAGATTCCGAGGCACAAATTTTGCACCGAACCATCTCATTCCCATATCTTCTGTTAAAATTTGCTGAACGGTGCTCCAAGATAGTCCAGATAACGTCCCCAGCTCTTCAATGGTCCGTCGTCGGTCTTCGAGCAAAAGTTCACGAATTTTGTCGACAATTTCGTCCGTTCTGGAAGTAGACGGACATCCAGAACGAGGTTTGTCATCAATCAACATGTCATCTTTTTTGAAGCGAGAAAACCATTCGTACACTTGAGTTTTTCCATAGGGCTGTCCTTGTACGCTGTGCTCAACATCACAACAGTTTCTGCGGCATATTTCCCGAGCAGGAAACAAAATTTCACAGCTGCATACTGTTCTCTTATATTGGCCATCACAAAAAACCAGGTGCGAGCGAAATTACTTTTACGAAAAAATCACCATGACCAGAGACAACCTTCGCGGCAAAGCCACTGGGTGCACTAAACTCTCAAAGAGTTGCTCGATGCTTGCCTAGCGGGAAAAATTCGTACTATGGAAGCTCCCCCCAGCGCAGCTCTATTCCGTTTTTTTTGGGTACCCCCCCCCCTCGTACAACAATGGTATTTTATATTCCTAGACATTTTAGAACTATTAAAAACAAGTAATGGCATTAAGTAATGGTATAAGCTAAACTGATATAGGTTTGGCTGAAGTACACATATGCGTACGTGGGAAGATTGGAAATCTCACCTCGTTCTTAGGAAAGGTGTCATTATTCCGGCAGCTGTGGCAACCAGCAACAAAACCACCTGGAGCACGGTGAGAACAACGTTAATTAACTTCACCACCAGTGCACGAGCGTTGGAGTTCTCAATGCCTTCCAGGGTAACGTACTGTTGGTGTTGTTGTTGCTGATGTTCCATTTTTGAAATCTGAAATTAACAAAAACAATAAGAGTGCTGTTGCATTAATTTAATCAATATCATGAACCATGACTATGATTAAGAAATACGCACTGAAGAATACAAAATAACAGTGAATCAGTTTACTGGTAAAATTACAAATAACCAAACTAATATATCTATATACAGCCTACAGTTTAGTACAAAATATTCTCATTCTCATAATTATTCACATACAGGGTGTCCAGAATGGGACTGATAGTTTTTAAGCTTGATTTTGACAATTGACTGCAAAAGAAGTATACATTTGCGAGTTTAGTTTCGCAATTGTTCATACTTGTAAGACTAGCGGTGTCAGTGCTGGTATCACTGAAACCAAAATGGTGTCGTTACGCGAAAGAGTGCAATGCGTGTGGTGGTTCAGAGAGCTGCAGATCGGGCAGATTCGCTTACTAGGCCCGCCTGGCTGGCGAGCGGACTGTAGACCTGGGTTTTGACCTGTCAAGAACCGAAAGCCCACGGGTACCTGGAAGGACTTGCAAGTCTATGCTCGCTTGTCTTCAGCGAACACTCATTCCGGTTTTGCACGGTCTCCAGATACGCGAGTCACGCAGTCACTGTTGCCAACATTCAGATTCTAAACTGACATCTTGTACTTACAGCCAATGACATAATGTGCAGTCAAGATTTTCGTCCTAGCAACTATGATGTAACCTGTATGCATATTTTGCAATTTATATTTCTATCTTCTCTTTCGTTATCATGTACTTGTCTTTTTCAGCACTTTTAATTTTTTTAAAACTTTTTACTTCATTTAATATGTATAGCAATTATTTGAACAGCAGTAGATAATAAATGTTCACTCACATAAGCGAATTATTAACATTTTCTGTGAGACTTACTTGTAATGGTCCTATAATTCCAGCGGTCCTTACCACTATCCACATGGGAACAAATAAGACTCATGGAAAAAGTTAGTAATGTGCTTGCATATTTATTATACTAACACAAACCATGGCACAACAGCCCTTGAGGGCCAGGATCTATCAGTTATGGGAGGATGTGTGGTCAGCACAATGAACCCAGAGTTGTTATCGTAGGTTTCCATCACTACATTATGCTAATCATTCATAGCTCCTCAGTTTCCTCGCGGTGGTGATCACCAGTTGTATACACAGGCCAAAATATCTGGAGAAAAGTTGAACCTCTCCCATGCATTTGAAAATAAAAAGCAAACAAAAAAACTGAAGTACCTTTGTCTGACAACATTCCAGCATTTCATGAATGTCCCGTAGCCTTTCCTCACTTTGATATTGCACTTTCTCTTCCATATCGGTAATTGCCTGTTTCAAGTTTTCCACCTCGTTCTGGTGGAGTTCCGTGAGGTCGTTCACCTGCTCTTCCAGCCTTTCGCAACGAAACCTTTCTTCCTGGAGGGACTGGTTCAGATATGTGATTTCATGTTGATGCTGTTGCTGGAAACAAAAGAAGAATGACAACGATGGACAGTTTGCATACAAAATATCCAAAACAGAACCATCGTTATGTTAAGTTTATGTGCACACAGGATGAGACATAGTGTGGGATCCTGAAATGCGAGTACTAATGATTGATTGATTTTACTTCATGCACAGTAAGGCTAATCGGGACTGGACCTACAGTTTAAAGTGGGATCCGAACCACTATGTGCCTCCACCAGGTATCAAACCTGGGACCTTTTGATTACAAGGTGACAACGCTACCACTGTGCAATCGGGGGTATGGAATAGAGTAACATTTCCTGTCCTGGCTTCGGGGTTTTTAAATCTCCAGCAGTCTGGAAATTTCAAATGGTCTGAATTACATTTGTTGAATTCTGTCGCTGTCCTAACTTTCTTGCATATGGCAGTTTTCATTTCAGAAACGTTTCAGTTTAAAAAATCACACATAGTGGAAAGCACAATATGAAGGTTTGACTATGGCTACCACAGTCGTCTTCTCATATTTCACTTACACAGTTTGCTTGATTTATTTTACTTCACTTTTGTGCCACTTAGACTATTCAAGAGCTCAAACATTATCTTCATTAGAACTTTCTTTGACATCAACAAACATTCCCTGATGATGAGAGCAATGTATACGCTCGAAACATTGGAAGCTAATGTAGATTTAACCTGGCTGGTAACTCGAGAACACTTGTTCGAATCACGTCGCCAGGAAAGCTACAATTCCTATCAACAAACTGTTTTACCAAATCATATGTAGTGGATGATGATATCAAGAAATGGCAGTAGTCATTCATCTTGGAAGACAACAAAATGTCAACTCACGTCCACACCCTAGACTGCATTTTGCAGACCATTAGGTACTCAAAACCAGTATAATCTTATGTGAGACTTGTGTGGTGTGCTGTGCACATGTGTCTGTTATGAATTTCATCTTATCATCACCATTCATCCTTCTCTTCATGATTAGCTAAAAATGGCAGAAAAGTGAAGTAAAGTAAATCAAACCAATCAATCACAAAATTCTTGGATAATATCTAATGTAAGGATTTTGCTACACATATTACTTGATTCACTTAAACACTCAAAACACCTATTTGAAAGTTTATGAAAACTTGTATTGGAAATAGTCTATGCATCAATGCACTGCATGCCATAGTTCTTTCTTCTTAATGAAGTCAGTTTTTTGTCACATACCTTTACAGGGTTGTGCCTTGTATCTCCCAATGTCAGCAGGCAACCCTGGCACATGCGTGCAGGAATTTCCTATGCTTAGGCAGCTGCAAGTCTGCCATGGAACTTTGGCTGGATCAGACACAAATCATGTTGCAGGTGTTCATCCTAACATGTTCCAGGATCAAATATCACGTTGCACGTGTTCATCCGAACATGTTCCAGGATCACACACACACATCATGTTGCAGGTGTTCATCCGAGCATGTTCCATTCAAGAGATGCAGCAGACACCGTAGAGCATCATTTCTCAATGGGGCACGACCCACTGCTGGGTTCCGAGGGGACATTGGGTGGGTCGTGAAGTTGACTCAAAAATTTATTTACTGTGTCTTAAAAACCTATTACTCGTACATTTAAATTACTAAGATATAGTGTTTTAACAATTTAAATTAAACCCATGTTGTACGTAGTCTACATTCTACATTTCTGATATTTGCACTTTACCTTTGCTTTTTACCAGAATATCTCTGATAACTCAGATATCTGTCATTTTAGTTTCGGTTGCAACAATGAGTTCTTAATTATCTGTGTAGCACATGCATGTCGACTTAAGGTGTCGTTTGATGTTTGCTGCCGTCATTTGGATGAGGCATTAAAGTTGCTCATGCCATTGCTCCACCTCATATTTGTGTGAAAAGATATTCTCATCTCTTATTCAAGTGAAAAGCAAGTACAGAACTATACTTGACACAAACATAGATTTACAACTTAACCACGATTGAACCCAACATACACCAGCTTATGCAGAAATGGCAGCCCCAATCGTCGCATTAGTTCGGTGAGGTTTACTTTTCTAGAATGAAGTATGTGTAATTTGTTTAAGAAAGCATAAAAAGAGGGATTCTTAAAGCATTCGATGTTAGCAAAAGTATGATTATAAACAGGGTGCACACCCCTACAAGTAATTCTGTCGGTGCCCATGCTAATGGGTCCCATGAAATGTAATATCCTTCAAGGTACGTAGGTCTCTTGACTGAAAAAGGTTGAAAACCACTGCTGCAGAGGGAAGCGCTAGAATGCAAGATACACCTAATCTATCCTGACTACTTCTATTTTTACACATTGCCATTCGCTTTCCATTGCTGACCTCCAACCTCACTGTGCTGTACCACTGTGGCACAGGTTGATAACAATTCTCTTTGGACCATCACAGTGTCTGCTGCGTCTCCTGACTGGCACCTGTTTCAGATGAGTGCCTTCACTGCCAAGGTACATTCTGAACCAGCCAACGTCCCATGTCAGATACAGAGTCTTTCATGGGAGACTCCTGTTCATGCCGATCTGGGTTTTTGACCAGTGTGCAAATTAACAGGAGGGATGCCTGGGATTACACCCCCAGAAACAAAAAAGAGAAAAGAAAGATAGAAAATTATTTTTAATTCTGCCATGCATGTTTTATCCTCTACAAAAAAAAATGGTTTGATCGATTGATATGCTTTATTTTACTTCACTATTTGTGCAATTAAATTACGAAGATGGGGATGTGTGATGAAATTTATGAATGGACACTCACAAACTTACTTGCCCAGGCAAAGATTCGAACCCGGGACCCCTGGCATCGTAGCACAATGTGCAAATCACTCCCCCACGGGGGCCAGCCTCAAAGAAACTTGAATTGAAAGCATACAATATAGCATTTCTTAATGATGCAACAAACACAATTGAAATATCATTCGGTCCATTATTGGCCCAGCCATCAGAGATTTCCTTGCTAAAATGTATGCAGCCTTGTGGATTAAAGGACACCATTCTGCAATGGAGCAACTCGCAGAGCCAAGACACAGCAGGGTGTTTTCACTAAAGTTTCCATGGCATAGTGCTGATATTTTACAAGTATTAAAGTGTTCAACAAGGAACTTGTATGTAGGCAAGATGGACATTAGGTTTGAACTTGGCAATAGAAGATTTGGTCAAGTTTTCAGTGTTATTTGATTGATAGCTCTTTTTTTATGTATGAGTTTGGGTTTTCTCCTAGAATGTAAATGAATAAGGAATGGCGCAAACTGACACAGTTGAAAGTACACAATAATAGAAGCAAAAAAGTCTCAGTAAACATGGGTCTGCAAACGAGCCATTTGAGATCATTGCGAATGTGGTTACCAGCCGCCACTGACTTCATTGTTTGTAAACGTCATCCTAGTTGGTAAAATGCTAATAATACAGTAAGAGAAGTCATTGGAGATCTTATTGCTTTTCAAACACCCCCGGTTCATTTCGGAATTGGTCACAAGCATGTACAATTCTCTGTACTGATTATATCCATCCTCTTTGATTACAATGCCACCTCTCGGAAGTGTTCGGTTTTGTAAACAAAGAGCAAACCTCGGAACACGTATGTGTTTACAAAATCCATTCAGTGAAGTTTTCTAACCACACCTTTGTTGTGTATTTGGAACACACGCAGATCGCACTCAAGGTGTCGAATAGATTATCAATGATAAGCACTCATAATTCAACAATATTTAATTGATCACAAAATTCCATTCAACAAACTATTTTGATTTTATGTCTTTACTTCTTTTAACCATAATCACTCAAATCCAATCTGTCAGGTGGTTTTCTTTGCCTCTGACTTCTCCTTAACACTCTTGACTCTGCTGCTTCACGTCTATCTAAATCTATGTTCCCTCTTGCAGCTTCTTCCACCACTTCATGATTGTCTCCTCTCTCGTAATCCTTAAACGTATCATTCGCATCTAAATATCTTCCTTCGTGGACTTCTGAAGATGCGTCATTATTCTTATCGCCTGTTTCATCACTATCATGATGATATCCTCTATCATTTTCTCTCACATTTCTCCATTTTATCTGGTTCCCATGCACTAACTTAACATCTTTACCAACTTTAATATACCAAGTATATGTCCCTGCTCTCCGGACAACTTCACCTTGAACATAGGATGCACCACTGGAATCTCGGTTGGCAAGTTTCACCCAAACTTTGACACCTCCACTGGTATCCTCGCGTTTGATTTTATCAGGAATATCCTGCAACCGACCTATATCATCTTTCGGTCTCGGTTCAAATGCATACATCATTTCAGCAGGAGATATCAAATTAACGGTATTTGGAGCCATTCGGATACTATGTAGCACATCCAGCAAAGCATTATTTAAATCAAAATGCTTGTCATCTCTTCTAGTTTCGTACAATTTACATCTCAGAGCACTTTTTATAATTTGTACGTGTCTCTCAGCTTGTCCATTACTAGACGGATGATAAGCTGGTGAATGCATCAAAGCAATCCCTTGATCTTCACAATATTTCTTGAATTCTGCAGATTGGAAGGGAGGACCATTATCCGTAACTAAGGTGTATGGCTGATTATACCTTGAACTTAGTCTCGACATAAATCCTTTTACATCCCTGAATGATGTAGAAGATACAACTTCACGTTCTGGCCATTTAGTAAATGCATCAACAACGAGAAGCAACACTTTTCCTTGAAAATAGAAAAAATCCATGTGTGCTCTCTCCCACGGCTTAGTTACTTCCTTCCAACCATTGTATTCTTTCTTTTTTGTGTCAGGTTTTACAGCATTACAAACGTTGCACGATTTTACGTGATCTTCAACGCATTTGTCTATACTAGGGGTGGCCAGATCCGGATCCTGGCGGATCCGAAATCCGGATCCGGTTGGTTCCGGATCCTTAGGATCCGGATCCGGAATTTTCAGATCCGGATCCGGATCCAGAATTTTCAGATCCGGATCCGGATCCAGAATTTTCAGATCCGGATCCGGATCCAGAATTTTCAGATCCGGATCCGGATCCGGAATTTTCAGATTCGGATCCGGATCCAGAACTTTCGGATCCGGATTCAGAACTTTCGGATCCGGATCCAGAATTTTCGGATCCGGATCCAGAATTTTCGGATCCGGATCCAGAATTTTCGGATCCGGATCCAGAATTTTCGGATCCGGATCCAAAACTTTCGGATCCGGTACTTTCAGATCCGGATCAGGTACTTTCGGATCCGGATCCGGTACTTTTGGATCCGGATCCGGTACTTTTGGATCCGGATCCGGAATTTTCGGATCCGGATCCGTTTTGCCATCCCACATGCGCTTCTTTGGAAAGTAAGAATGTGCTTATAACATATTGTTACCTGCTAATATACATATATATATAATATACATACACACACATATATATATATATAGTGTGTGTGCTCGTGTGCGCGGTTTGTAATTAATTAATACACTTACTTACTAGGGAGGTCTAAGTCTCCCCCTCCGATTTCCATGAAACTTGGCAGGTGTATAGAGCCCCCCCTCAAATGTCAAGATGAGGAGAAATTGAAGTCCCCGAAACCACGTAAATATGGCATAGGAAGAAACAGGGGGCATACGGCCTCTCTATACACCTGTCAAATTTCATGGGAATCGGAGGGGGACACAGGGGTCAGATGATTCCCACGGCAATTTGTCCTAATCTTGACATTTGAGGCGGGTTTTGCCCCCTAAAACAGTATTTTAGCCGAAACAAAAAAACACGTATTTCTTCCTTTGGGCCCCTCTATACACCTGCGAAGTTTCATGAAAATCGGAGGGGAACACAGGGGTCAGATCCTTACTTCAATTTGTCCTCATCTTGACATTTGAGGGGATTTTGCCCCCTGAAACAGTTTTTAGCTCAAACAAAAAAACACGTAATTCTTCCTTCGGGCCCCTCTATACACCTGCCACGTTTCATTGAAATCGGAGGGGAACTCAGGGGTCAGATCCCCACTTCAATTTGTCCTCATCTTGACATTTGAGAGGAGGTTGCCCTCTAGAACAAATTTTTTTCCGAAACAAAAAAACACGTATTTCTTCTGCCAAGTTTCATGGAAATCTGAGGGGGACACAGGGGTCAGATCCCCACTTCAATTTGTCCTCATCTTGACAATTCAGTGGGTTTCGCCCTGTAAAACCGTTTTTTAGCTGAAACAAAAAAAAAAACATGTATTTCTTCCTTTGGGCCCCACTATACACCTGCCAAGTTTCATGGAAATCGGAGGGGGACACACAAATCAAATGCCCACTTAAATTTGTCCTCATATTGACATTTGAGGGGGGTTGCCCCCTAAAATCGTTTTTTAGCCGAAACAAAAAAAACACGTATTTCTTCATTTGGGCCCGTTTATACACACACCTACCAAGTATCATGGAAATCGGAGGGGGACACAGGGGTCCGATCCTCACTTCAATTTGTCCTCATCTTGACATTTGAGGGGGTTGTGCCCCCTAAAACCGTTTTTTAGCTGAAACAAAAAAAGCACTTATTTCTTCCATTGGGCCCCACTATACACCTGCCAAGTTTTATGGAAATGGGAGGGACACAGGGGTCAGATCCTCACTTCAATTTGTCCTCATCTTGACATTTGAGGGGGTTTTGCCCCCTAAAACCGTTTTTTAGCTGAAACAAAAAAAAACACGTATTTCTTCATTTGGGCCCGTTTATACACACACCTGCCAAGTATCATGGAAATCGGAGGGGGACACAGGGTCAGATCCTCACTTCAATTTTTCCTCATCTTGACATTTGAGGGGGTTTTGCCCCCTAAAACCGTTTTTTTATCTGAAACAAAAAAACACGTATTTCTTCCATTGGGCCCCACTATACAGTATACACCTGCCAAGTTTCATGGAAATCGGAAAGACACAGGGGTCAGATCCTCACTTCAATTTGTCCTCATCTTGACATTTGAGGGGGTTTTGCCCCCTAAAACCGTTTTTTAGCTGAAACAAAAAAACACGTAATTCTTCCTTTGGGCGCCACTATACTGCCAAGTTTCATGGAAATCGGAGGGGGACCTTTAGATAACCTCCCTTGTTAGTCTTACACTTTGTAATTATTTAACACTACATATATTATAATGTTTTATTTTAATTTGTAAAACTGTAACTGTAGAACAATTGTATAATTTTTCTATAACATTTCTATCTTGTTATATGTGTTAAAGGTTTCATCCTGGAATGGAATGTCTCACATTTATGTGTGTTTTCATTTCCAATACATTCGAATGAATACATATTCGTTTCAATGGCATTTACAAAATCACTTCGGACATTTGTGCACGAGTGTGTTAGCCGATGCGTAGCAAAGTATTTTAGGAACAACACTTGAAAAAAATTCTTGTAGGACTAAGGTGTGGTAATATTATAATGGGATTGAGATACGAAACTCTTGGATCCGGATCCGGATTTTCGGATCCGGATCCAGATCCGAAACTTTCAGACCCGGATCCGGATCCGCGGATCCGGAACTCTCGGATCCGGATCCAGATCCGGAACTTTCGGATCCGGATCCAGATCCGGGATTTTCGGATCCGGATCCGGGATTTTCGGATCCGGATCCGGATTTCTCGGATCCGGATCCGGAATTTACGGATCCGGATTTCTCGGATCCGGATCCAAGCAGATCCGGATCCGTTTGGCCATCCCTAGTCTATACCAGGCCACCAATATCTTTCACGCAATAGTAACTCCATTTTAACTACGCCATCGTGATTCTCATGAGCTTTCTCCAAAACATGTTGCCTCATTGAATTAGGTACAATAACTCGAGAACTCCACAGCAATATATCTTCTTCACATTGTAGTTCATTTCGTCTTCTTCTCAGCGCTTCGAATTCACTTGCATCTATATTTGGATCCTTAATCTTAGATTCTGGCCAACCTTCCATAACGTACCTTTTGACCTCTTTCAACATCACATCTTGTTCTTGCAAAGTTCGGAAGACATCTTTCAGACGATCCGTGAGCTTGATTGCATTTACAAACTGAATCCCGTCGATATCAACTGTTTCCCCTTGCAATGGCAACCTCGACAACAGATCCGCTACTTCAACATTCTTCTTGTACACAATTTCATATTCATAATTAGCCAAGAACAAACACCATCGTTGAATCCTGGATGAAGCCATAATGGGTTTAGCCTTTCCATGTTGAAGTAGTTGTTTTGCGGGTAGTGAATCAGTCCATATTTGAAATTGCTTTCCATAAATATATTTTCTAAATCTCTTCACGGCAAATATAATTGAAAGAGCTTCCTTTTCATGATGAGGATAAGCCATTTCATGTTGCGAAAGAGTAGTAGATGCACACTCTATTGTTTTCAATTCCCCATTAATTCTATGGCACATCTGAGCTCCTAGTCCATAGCTCGAAGCGTCACATATGATTACTGTATCCATGCTAGGATCAAACGGAGTTAAAGTTTCGGATGACTGCAGTGCTTCTTTAACCTTTTTGTACTGACTTTCACAGTCATCACTCCAATTCCAATGCACATTCTTCTTTAATAAATTGTACAAGGCTGGAATCAGTATAGTCATATTTGGAATGCACCTTCGAAAAAAATTAATGCCTTCCAAAAACGACTTCAATTCCTTCACGTCGTGCGGACGTGGACAATTAAGCAATGCTTCAATCTTGCACTGGCATGGTTTAATTCCTTCCGCTGATAGTTCATATCCTAAGTATTGAATGGATGATTTAAAGAACTTGCACTTTTCCAAATTAACCTTCACGATACATTGTGCTAACCTGTGTATGACCTCAATACATCTGCTAACCGTTTCATTCAGTCCAGATCCACAAATT
Source organism: Lepisma saccharinum (assembly GCF_977018435.1). Classification (NCBI taxonomy): domain Eukaryota; kingdom Metazoa; phylum Arthropoda; class Insecta; order Zygentoma; family Lepismatidae; genus Lepisma; species Lepisma saccharinum. The sequence goes on from NC_139258.1 coordinate 17,004,823, forward strand.
AGAATATCGTCTTGATATGGAATTACATAATGCAGACCTTGCAATATCTGTTCAATTACTCTCTGAAATATTTGAGATGAAATTTTAACTCCAAACGGTAATCTTGTGTGTTGTAATAATCCCCATGGTGTGTTCATTACAAGCAACCTTTTTGCTTTTTCACTCAAAGCTATTTGCCAATAAGCTTTTTGTAAATCCAAACTAACAAATACGGCATTTCCTCTAACTTTCTGGAAAATATCCTCTAACAGTGGTAGGGGATAAGAAGCATTTTCTACATATTTGTTCAATGTACTTTTTAGATCGCAACAAATGCGTAAATCTCCATTTTTCTTTTTAATGACAACCATCGGACTGGCCCATTCACTAGTATTGACTTTTTCATAAATGCCATTTTCTACCAATTTATCCAATTCTGATTTTACTTTATCTTTAATTCCATAAGGTACATTGTAAAATCTCTTAAAAATTGGAGTTGCGTCAGGTTTTAATGGAATATCAGCTCTAAAATCTTTTATAGGCAAGCTTAAATCGCCATCAAATGTAGAATGAAATTCTTCCTTTATAATATCAACGATCCCTTGTACATTATTAGTTTTTATACAATTGTCACATTTATTTAATATATGCTGGACATTACGAACATCAGAGTTCATTGCATTATTTCCTGTGACATTGTGTGTAATAATATGAGACTGCAGAGAACAAGTTCCCCTTGCACAAATTTCAGTCAACTCACAATGTAACTTGGGTATCATAATTTGAATCCAACTTCTTCCTAAGAGCGGATATTCTAAATGACAGTTAATTATGTACAAATCTAGATGATAGAACTGATTTATCCACGCAACATTCACATTAACTTTTCCCAGTAAAGGTATTACATTATTATCAGCACCTTTCAATGTACAGTTAGGTTCAGACATTTGTACATTTTGCAGAAACTTTTGATAAAAATCTTTACTAGCTACAGATGCATAGGATCCAGTGTCAATCTCAAACTTGGCTTCATGACCATGTACATTAATATCTATTAAATATGTACGCTGGTTAATGTTGGAATCTAGTTCCCTTGTACACACTTTTATATCATTTTCCAAATCGTTGACCACATGTTGTGATGATTGAAGTTTGGATCCATGATCCACGATTTCTTCTTTATCAACTTTACTATTAAAGTTGATTTGTGCATCATTAGAATGCGTAAAAATAGTGGCAATAAATAAATCTTGATTTGCAGCTGTGTTTGTTGGACTAGCTTCAGAGTTAGGTGCGGATTCTAACTGAGTTGTATGAGCAACAAATTTGTTATTGAGTTCATAATTTGTGGATTTTCTACGTTCAATGTTAATCCTTTTATAACATTTCAAATAATTATGGTCTTGCTTCCCACCAAACGAACAAAAACTTCCTTCATAATGCCCTTGCACTTTGGACTTTGATTTATATGATTTTGAATTATTACCTTGACCATGAAGATTACTTTGCTGATTGCTAAATTTGGAATCAATCTCATTTTTACGTGAAACTTTATTCGCTTCATGAAATCTTCTGTCATTGCCCTTGCACTTAATATTATTCATTGTGCCTTTTAAGTTCACTTCACGGTAATAATCCTTCATATCACAGTCGAGTTTTTCCATTTGTCTAGCTAACTCAAAAGCTTTCTGGAATTCCATGATATTTTCTGCTATTATTTTCTTCCTAATAACGTCAGACCTTAAACCGCTCACGAACGTGTCAAACAATGCAATAGGTAAAAACTCACCATATCCACATGCTTCACCTATCTTTCGGAGCCTTCTTGTAAAATCTTCAACCTTTTCTTAATTTTAGGCGTTGCACTATAAAATTACTACTTGGATTGTAATAAGAAATGAGCCTATCAGAAATTTCTTTGAATGATTTCTTCTCTGGTAATATTAGAGAGAACAACTCGCGTAAAACTTCATAAGGTTTGCCGCCAATTACAGATATGAATCTAGGAACATTGCTTTCCTCAGATATGTTGAAAACTCTGCAATAATTATCATATCTTTCCAAATAAGAGTTAATGGTTCCTTCATCTGGATCATATTTGTCAAATCCTGGCATGTACGACATGATGCCTACAGCAACGATTAAATCCAATTAATCATAGACAAAACTCACCTAAATCTGTACTACGCCGTTAAATATCCCATCCTTGTCGCCATTTAATACATCTGTTGTGTATTTGGAACACACGCAGATCGCACTCAAGGTGTCGAATAGATTATCAATGATAAGCACTCATAATTCAACAATATTTAATTGATCACAAAATTCCATTCAACAAACTATAATGAACTCCATTTATACAAGACAAAACACAATCTCACTTTTACCTACATCTTGACAACTTCAAAGGTCTTATAAACCATACAGACTATTTACGCAATAAGCGTCACACATACGACAACCTTCACACACATTATTAGCATTTTACCAACTAGGATGACGTTTGCATACAATGAAGTCAGTGGCGACTTGTAACCACACATTCGCAATTATCTCGAAAATGGCTTGTTTGCAGACCCCTGTTTACAGAGACTTTTTAGCTTCTATTATCGTGTACTTTCAACTGTGTCAGTTTGCGCCATTACTTATGATACACACTGTATACTAACTATTTCTAAATTACAAGTAAATGTTATCATTAGAGTGTGGATTTTGCATATTTGCATATTCTATTCCGGTCCTCTAATTAATATGCAACCGGGTTCTAAAGTTATTTCAGAGCATTCCGAACCGAAGTAGGGGGGTTTTAAAGTGCATATAAATGCATATTTAAGGTGTTTGTGCATATTTACTGCGTAAGCGCATATAAATGCATATTACATGAAAAAATCATTAAATTCATAGTTTTTTTACATATATTTGTTTACTTGGTTAATGTTTCGTCTGTGGAGTGTTTCTGAGAGTAAAGTTTTCAAGCACAGGTGTTCGAAAACCTCTGTTTATGCGCTGCATGGCAGACGGTCCCCCCTCCCTCGCGCATACCTGGCAATGACACAGAGAAAACGTGCATAGCTGCATTGAAATATTGTCCAGTGACAAATTGTAGTGTGGAGCGCACCTTTTCTTCATACAAGGATGTACTAACCGATAAACGGAAAAAATTCATTCTAACCAATTTAGAGAGATATGTTGTAGTGCACTGCAATTTACATAAATTCAATGCTACTTAACGGTTTTCGTTATATTGTGTTTAACAACTGGAAATAGTAAATTCAATTAAATACAAGATTTTGCAACCTTACTTGACATGGAAGCTGTTGTTACTTCGTCTTTACCTTCAATGGTCACTATGTGTGTGTAGTACTTTAAAAAATAAATGTATTTCGAGGAATTTTTTTGTGCCTATATTTTCCCTTTAATGCATAATTTGCATATTTAAGTGCATATTTTACTTGTTTTAAGTGCATAGATGCATGCATATTTTTCACTTTTTTAGTGCATATTGATCCGCACTTTAGTTATCATAAGACGTAATTACCTACATTAGAACCAATGTTCGGTACCTGCAAGGCAATAGTTTAATTTACTTACTTACTGGTAAGATACAAATTTGCATCCCCCCAAAAGCCTATCTCCCACAATGAAATCCACTCAAAAAAAGGCTGTTACTTTACAACTACAGAACATTCTATACTTTACCTTCAAGTTCTCTACTTCTTCCTTCAACCGCTCAACTTCTTCTTTCCTTTCTTGCATCTGAATTAACACAGGCTCTATGTTGAGTGTGGAAATTTGCTGGAGAAGAGAATAACTAATATCACTACAGAAAAAATGCAAGCAAAATATTACATACAAGAGGGTATCAGTTTGTTCAAATAGTTAATACATTTAAAATAAATATGTTTCACAGTAAATGGTCGTTATACATGCAGGTGTGGCACTCGCATGTGAATGTCATTGTATTTTGTCATTCTTTTCAAATATATTTTACTTTCTTCACAATACAAAGAGTTAATAAACATATAAATATGAGTGTGGGTGCATCTATCACTTAAAAGGTAAAGGTACCCCGTGTACATTGCAACTTGTCATGAAGGTATATGGTGGGATTCAGTTCACAATTTCAGCAATTTGGAAGTGATGTGATCAGCTTGGAAGCGGCCCCGGCGCCCATCCAGTGTCGAATAACATGGGTACCTGGGGGAAACCCTGGGGGGTAAAGGCAGTCGGGCGTGATGCTGATCACATCACCCCCCACTCACGACCGGATCAAGAAAGTGTGGGGCGTTACCCCCACACCCCCTATACGCCTTCATGGCGTGGTGCTAAGCACAGGGGAGCACTTTACCTTTTTTTTGTGATCAGCACAATGTGGTTTTTATTGTTTATGTATAATTATTTCTCAGCAACAATAAAAATTTTGTTTCAACAATCATTCAGATAATTTAATTAGGAAATGTGCAGCAATGGAAACCATGAGAGAATTATAACCTTTCAGGTTTCATACAGTAAAGAAAGAAATTGGAGATCTCTTTTTCAGAACTTGCACATCCATTCACATTGAGAAGTGGCATGCATACGAGGGGGTTGGTGGGGGTCATAACTTCCCTTTGGTCCTGTATTCCTAAAACAAAAAGAACATTAAAGGCAGGAAAACATTGCAATATGAGGACTCTCTACTAAAAGTATTATTCATACCCACTGCTTTTGAAAAATCCTGGGTATGCCACTTATATTGGGCATTTGAATTCAGAAAATTTGTCAATCCAAGAAAACATAAGAATGGTCATTATCTATAGTCAGTAGGAACAGCAGTGGGAGTGGTTGAAGAAACTTGGAGGGTGAAATGGACATAAGAGAATATTTTATATGTAGCATGTGCACTTCTAGAGGAATTTTAGGGGGCAGATAGTACCTCATTTCTAGAAATCTGTAACGAACCTGAGCGTTTAAGGTTTTATATTTGTAAGAAGTTAAGATTTTTAAAATGTTTGTTACTTCAAATAATGTGCAAGCTGTCAGTTAGATTGATACAGTTGTGGTTGGAACTTGTTTATGTGTTTAGAAATATGTCAATCTGTTCGTGTTGACGTCACTTTCTCATCTCAGCAGAGGAAGTGAACCCACCTGAATGTTTTTCACCTGACAACAGACTGAGTTAGAAAACAGGTGAAGGTGAAAAATCAACAGAAACGTGGTAACTGTTAATGGAATGCCTGAATAGTGTAATTGGTAATTATTTTAGTTTCATTCTAGCTATACTCCGAAATAATAATTAAGTACAGAAACTTTCGTGTATTTACGTTTGTCTGGTCCAATGTTAAATCTACATATATGCATTTGTGTTTAGTGATTGTGATTTGATATGTTATAGAATTGTTCTTTACGTCGCTTCAGAAAAGCAAAGAAACATATGTAAATCAGTACATTGCTTGTAGGTCCACATATGATAGGAAATCTATGTGATTATGAAATATAAGTGATCATAAAACTGCGAAAACTTTGAAAACCATGTTGTGTTTTCTTTCTACCCAGCAAGCCCTGATAAGTGATAAAAGAGTCATGTTCCCGACAAAAGTAGCAGCGGACTAACTTTGTGACGACTGGTGTCCAACTGGAGGACGTTTCAAATCCTATGGCTAACATCATTTGTTGTTGTTTATGAATGGTTCCAAATGACTGGAGAGAGAAAGAGAGAGAGAGAGTGGAGAAGTGGGGGACCTCTCCTTCCGAGGAAGGTTCTCTCTCTCTCTTTTTTATTTCGACCTCTTCTCTCCTCTTTCTCTCTGTCTCTTTCCTTCTTCCCTCAAGAAAGAGAGAGAGAGAGATGAAAGGGAAAGAGAGCGAAGGCAGGGAGAGCAAGAGAAAGAAAGAAAAAATGGTCCTTCCCCTATTCTTCTTTCTTTATCTGTTCTTCTTCAATTTCTCTCTCTCTCTCTCTCTCAAGGAGACTGGGAGGGGAGATGTGTCTCTTAGACCCCTCCACCCAAAGAGAGCGAGAGAGAAAGAGAGAGAGAAGGAGGAAAGAGAAATAAATAAGGCGCCCTGCCCTCTCTTCTTTCTCTTTATTTGAAAGGAGAGAGTGAGGTCTGTTAAAAAAAAAGGAAAGAGAAAAGAGAGCTTTCTTCTCTTTCAGGGAGAGAAAGGGGGGGGAGAAGGATGCGAGAGGAAAAGCGAGGAAAAAAGAGAGAAAGAGCTCACTCATTCTCCTCCCCTTTCTCACAAAAGATAAAGAAAAGAAACTATAAGGGGAGAAAGCAAGAGAGAAAGAGGAGAGAAGAAGGAAGAAGAGAAAGAGGAAAGGAGGGGAGAGGGAGAAGTGGAGAGAGGTCGCTCTTTCTCTCTAGAAGAAGAAAAGGGGTTCTTTTTTCTCCTCCAGGAGAAGGTCAAACTGCACATCCCCTCTACCAGATTTGCCCTAATGTGTCATTATTGACACTATATATGCACAATTCAGTGGCATATGATGGGCTCAGGGGTAATACATAGTATGCGACATTCTAGTCATTATTGAATTCCTTAAGCAGAAAGGTTATTTTAGAAGTTACACTGTAGATAAAATGTTCTCACATTGTGTTAAGCAATTTCACAAGGGATCAATGAATCTGATGCAAATTCCATAACATGGCAATTACATGTGAAGGATGGCTCTTTTTATTTTGTAACTCAATAATGACCAAAATGTCATCATGTCTTACCCCAAAGCTCTCTATATAATAAAACTTGCACGACATAAAACTACATTAGCTCTATTTTTCATAACTACTGCTGCCTGGGGTCAGTATGGGACTCCAACATGGAAGTTAATGTTAAAAATAAAAAAACAATTGCAAGCTCTGAATGTACCTGTGGTTGTTGCCTTGGCGAAGATAGGTGGGTCACGTTCGCTGCAGGTAGACTTTCACTAGTGACAGAGCTGTTGCACTCTGATCCCTCGTCCGAAGGGAACTTCATCGCACTGGAGGACACAGGAGGGCCGCTTAGCGAAGAACCTTGTGGAAGCGTCGCACTGCCGTGGTGAGTCTTTTCTTCTTCTGATGTCTCGTCTCCATTCCCTTTGGAAAAGCAACGCTAAGATCAATACAAGCTACGGAAGCTCAATAATCATTTAACTCTACATACTGTTAACTACAGAGTGTCTGTAAAGTCACTGTGCAGCAAAATAAATCACCATGTTTGTACTCTCTTGAGACAATTATCTCGTAGGCTTAGTTTTAATCTCGAGCATCTCATCCTCAACAGATTCTTCAAATCATTCTGCATCTTACACACTTCTCATTTCATGAAACACTTTAATCAGATTTCACACCTCTTCATTGTGGGGAACTTTTATCTCTGGAAATTGTCGATTGATTCTTTTTCTTTATTTCGCTTTCTACCACTTTTGGCTAATCATCAAGATCAGGATACATGATAATATGATGAAGGAAGGAAGGTTAGATACCTAGTGGTTTGGTTCCCACTTTAAACTGTAGACCCAGTCCTGATTAGTCTTACTGTGCATAAAGTGAATTTAAAACACCAACTTAACCAATCTATCATGAAGGGAAATAACACCCATGACCAGGCTGAGATTTGAACCACACACACCTGGCATCGTAACATGCTGTGCTAACCACTAAACCAGAGGTCGACTCTGAAAATATTTTGCTTGACATCATCCATGTATTTACCTCCATTATGACACACTTGTTCCACAAGAATGTTCAGTCTTCTATGGCCAACACTGTTATTTGACAAGATACTGACTACATTCCAGCCTTTCTGCCATGATAGACTGGTCCTTGTTCTCACCGTGTGAAGAAACACTGAGGACCATTTCCAGCATCTTCTGTATAAAGAACAACAACATGGTGCTTCCTTCACTGCACAGTAACTTTACAGATTCACTGAACAAGCTATATTTCGTGAATAGTTTTGGTGTTTATTATGAACTAGCTGATTGCTCGGGTATTTATTTATCCCAATCTTCTATTAGACAGGAAAATAATGAATTCTAACTAGAGTGTAAAATGAACTTGGGAGTTGAACAGCATTGGGAGTGTCACTATTCATCTTAGCAACCCAGAAAACTATCGATTTCACACTAATATCAGTAGTTTTCGATTATTTTTACATCACCCCCACCCCTAGGGCTGCCAGGAGTGTCTTACCCCCACAGCATTTCTTTCCAGACTGCAAGTGATATGTCTACCAAGTTTGGTTGAAATCGTTCCAGGCATTCGAGTTATGACGGAACAAACATACATCCATTTTTATATACAGTACGTAAAAATATATACAGGGTGGGGCAAAATAATATTACCACTTATATGGTGTTGTGTTAGTGGAAATGACAAGAATCGATCCATCTGTGCTGTTTTTCTTCTCAGACGAGGCAACAACATTTCATGTGAGTGGTCGTGTTAACAAACACAACTGTGTGATTTGGGTTACTGAACATCCACATGTAGTGAGGGAACACATACGGGACTCCCCGAAGATAAACATATGATGTGGTGTTTCAAAGTTGGGAATGGTATTCACATTTCTGGTTCACAGGTTGAAGGGGTATATTAAATGTGTACGTTTCCTTTTCGGTGGTAAAATTTTTTTTTGCCCCACCCTGTATAGATGTATTGATGGAAACATTTTCAAATCGGATCACAAAGAGAGACTAGAAGGAGAGAGAGTTGGAGAGAGGACAAAGTTAAGGGAGAGATATGAAGAAAACCCTGGAAGAAATACTTTCATATTGATTGCCAACACAGCAACGGTGCTTTAACAATTAACGCAACCATCGTAATTGCAGACTAAATTCCTTATATTTCCTAACATTTTGATGTAGTATTTTTCTCTTGCGTGTCTTGCATTGTTGAATTATTCCTGTCGTAGTTTATGGTGGTTGCAAGCATTTAAACACACTTTTGATATTATTTCTCTTGTAGTCTGCAAATAACAGTTTTTTGTTGTGACGTTTCAGGAGAACACGTCTGATGAAGGGAGCGTGTGTTGTCCCGAAACATCAAAAAGTGTGGGAACCGCCACTTGCAGCGCCAAAACCCCATTGTGCGGTAAAAGAAGGAAGCACTATGCCTGCGCGGCAACAGCAGACAATGAAAGGACTGTGTCAACTAGCGCTGCCATGAGCACAAGCTGAAGGAACCATGCCGCCCGCAGCAAGACAGTACAGGCCTGACGAAGCCACCAGACTGGTGGCAAAATCGATAGCGAGAAAAAATTTACATGGAAAAATGAAAAGTAAGTTTATCGGAGTTAATAAAAAAGTGTGTTCAAATACTTGAAACAACCAAAAACTACAAGAGAAATAGTTCTGACATAGATATACACTATGGTACCTCGATTTTAAGTTTTTACAGCTTGGCCCCCTGAAAAACGAAATCGAGGTTCTGCTGTAATGATATATAATGAATGCTTTAGTAGCTAAACTCTGAATTATTTTTTTCTATCTTGTAACTAAAAACACATTTTTGTCAAAACAGTGAGAAAATATGAAAACCTAGCCACATCCAGTCCATCAACAAAGTACTTATTTTACGAACATGAGAACAGTTGCCACTTTTACATACAATAATCAGATAAAACTATTTATTGGATTATTTACTTTTCTTTTGTAAAGAACGAACAATCAACTAAAGCTCCATTTTCAATTTCTTCTACACAGAAGTTGAAACCATTAAACTGATGGACAATTAGGAGAATCATGAAACCATTTCATTCTTATCTTCGAGAGATCATTATTGCACAAATAAATATTCAAGAATAACCACAAAACTTTGTACTCACTTGCTAATGTATTAATATTGTCAGCACTTCCAAATTTGTTTCTAATGAGATGGGCAAACTCTCGAGGTTTTGACATCACAGTCCTGGTAAGTAGAACAAACCAGTATATTTAGTGAACCAGAATAAAGAGCACAGAAGGCCGTACATTCAGGTAAAGTTAAACATTTATTTTTACTCTTGTTATTTTAAAGTTGCACCACATTGTACATTGTTACTTGTATTCCACATTGCTTTTAGCCCCTCTACTTTAATTGTGACAATGAGGATTGACGTTGATTTGATAAAATCTACAGGGAAAAAACTCTCAAAGAAACATCCATGTCAATGCCAGGATTTAAAACTTGGACCACCAGCGGTAAGATGGTTTATGGCTCATAAATGACAAATACATTTCTCTAGGGAGAGTAGGGGGGGGGGAGATGTACACAAAAAGTGAAAGGTATTATGACAAACATAGCATTAACTTAAATACTCATATCAGCAATGAAAATCAACTTGTAGCATTTTATTATTGTTTTCTGCAAATTTGTAATTTTAAGGACCGATATGATATTGGTATCAGAAAAATAGTATTGAAAATTTATTCCCTGAAACTAGACAATACTTTTCTGGAGTGCAAGTGTCCTGCAAAGTATGCAAGCCTTACATGTTTCTTGTGATACGTATACACATATATGCATGTATCATATAGAGTTGCAGAAATCAGCTTCCATGCTCATTTTCACTACATGTCTAATTAGATACTATGGGGGTGTATAAAATATATAAAAATGTGCACTATAAAGAGTTATACTAATTAGATACTACTACTGAGACTAGTACCTACACACAACAGACATTAGGCCAATACTGCTATCAGGCCTTCTAAAATATAGTTTCACCCCAATAAAAGGCTTTTTCGTGCAGGTTTGAAGATATTTGAATTTGAATTTAAAATTTTGGGTGCGTCAGCACTCAGGCTATTTTGCACCAGTCACATTATATGGGGGCCAGCCCCTTACCATAACAAAAAATCTTAAAAACACTCTTTAAAAGCTGAGGCTGTAAACGGGCACTCAGCACACACAAGGACAAGAAACAGGACAAAACACACAAAATTATACTGGTCATAGGGCCAGTCGCCAGAGCCTCGTTCGTCTGCAAAATGCAGTCCAGGGTGTGCTACGTGGAAGTGAGGTTGACTTTGGGGCACCTACGTGGAAGGTACCCCTTACACCCCAGGATTGAAGAGATAAATTGAGAGAAGTTTTAATACCATAGATGTGCGAGGTTGGAACTAATAAATAGGTGATATTTCAAAGACATTCCATCTTTATCTTCAAGTATTTTAAGATTTATTTGCATTCATGGCACAAACATGGATGATAATCAGGGTGCATAAAAGTGATATTTCATGATTCTTTTTTTTTATTTCAATCGGACTTAAAAAAATTTAATTGATTTTTTATATATATTTATATATTTTTTTAAAAAATAAAATTGTTTGTGGCACCATACATATGCAGTAGATGTGTTTTTTTATAGAAAGGCTTTTTCTAGCAAATGGCCCTGTAAAATACTTCAACAGTTTGATTAAAGCAAATAAAAAACTACATGTAAATATACATTTTTCTGTTTCTGATACTGTATATATGAACCTACCATGGAAATGTTTGTAGAGTGTGTTAATGAAACTACTTCCAGCGTAATAAAATGTTCTGGATGTACTCTATAATTTTAACTAAAAAATGTTCTTAAAAGTATTTGCAGCTGAATTTTGGCAATTTTTGAAATGACAGCTCGCAATATATCAGCTGCCATGTTTATTTACAGTTTAATGATAATTAATTACACTATTTATGATTTAACATTATTAGTATTTTGTATATTTTTCTACACGAAATGTTTGCTATTTTTTGCCAATAAAAATTCTTGAATTTTAAATCAAGAGAAATTTAAGTGTGTTTACAGTTTACATATTCCATTTCCTTTGGTATGAGCTTCACCCCATCAGTACATATACCTTGTTTCCTTTCTTAGAGAGCATAATAAACACTATTAAATGATTACGAGATTAATGTACTTTCATCAAAATTCATTCTGATATCTACAAAATCCTCATGTACATTATTCTATAAATAATTTATTATTAAGTGATTTAAATGAGTGATTTTTTTTTTAAATCACCTGATTTAAATTTTGATTTCAATTGCAATTTACACCAATCCACCTTGATGAAAATTAACTTCATATAAGTAATAACAATTCTGTTTCCTTTGTTTGAAATATATTAATACAGTGCGTCCATTTCGATCTGCAGCCGAGAGATCGGGAGAAGCGTGGCGGGTGGCGCTGACGGAGATGCCGACATTTGCGGCCTGTAATGCCCACTTATTTTTATGGACATATGCAGACATTTATATAAATATTGCAAAACGAGCACTAACCTGTGTTATAACACACAAAAGTTATTCTGTAATTCATCCAAATTCTGCTCTTATATACACAAATAAATACGCTATAGAAACGATGTTAAAAGTCTCTGATAATAAAGCATTTTAATCATAGTTTTGACCAGTAACGTCCTGCTTAAGTTTATATGCTTGAAAGGGTTTTGTGGCAATGGGAATCGTTTGGAGGTTTCGAATGTGCAACACTGTTTCAAGATTACGCTGCAGACGAAACCGTTAAAAGTGAATGGAGTTCGTGAGCTTCCTTGCAATCTGAAATCTCCGAGCTCGAGTTTTTTGTTCCTTTGCGACTAGATGAAGACAGAGTTGTGAATATAGTGGCGAGCAATGTAAACCAAGAGCGTGTTAATTTCGTACTGTGCGCAAGAGTGTTATTCTTGGTTACTTGCAGTTACTTGTTTGTGTTATTGCAGTGTGTATGTGTGTTGTGTCAGTGAGACGATTGGAATGCCAGCCGCAAGGTTCACGTTAGAACAAAGATTTTTTTTATGTATGACACGTACGTGAAAACAGACTCATGTCGAGACGTGTGTAGGCAATTTGTACAGAAATTCCCAGGCGTTTCAACTCCACACAGAAATACGGTTAGACATCTTGTCCTTAAATTACGAGAAACTGTATCGTTAAATTTTAAAACACCTAAGCAAAAACGACGGATTCTAACCGAAGCAAAACTCGATGATATTGGTGCAGCGTTAGAACGATCTCCAAACAAACCTCTACACCATGTTTCACAAGACGTGGGCGTGTCAAAATCATCGGCACATACAGCCACTAAGCTACTAAAATTAAAACCGTACTCATATAACACAGGTTAGTGCTCGTTTTGCAATATTTATATAAATGTCTGTATATGTCCATAAAAATAAGCGGGCATTACAGGCCGCAAATGTCGGCATCTCCGTCAGCGCCGCCCGCCACGCTTCTCCCGATCTCTCGGCTGCAGATCGAAATGGACGCACGGTAGCATATCGATTTTCATGACTGAACCACCACAATTCACAATCAGGGTTGTGATGATTTTTTGATTATGAAATCCCTTACATTTCCAGGTTTTCCAGTCAAAAAATGAAATTTTTCCAAACATGATTAACAACATGATTTTTGCTTTTGAACCTTGTGTTTTTTAATTAAATATATAATCCATTAATTATGAATATTCACTTTCACAACTTTTTTTTAGCAAATTTCATTCTACACACACAAGAACATGTGAAAATTCGAAGAGTAAAATGTAAAATTACAATTGGCATAAAATGTATTGGGTGCTACAATCACGTGCATCTAGCCTTCAGGCTAACGTAACAGATGTACATTATTTCACCATGACAGATCTCCAGAATATAAAAACAGAAAAAGTTCATAAACCATACACAATTTTTTATTTTCTGGAGGATTTATAGTGTCGTAGAAAATGCTGCTTTTTTGCTTACATTTATAAGTACACAACATCTGGAGAAACTTTTGTTGCATACAGGAATTTTATAGGAAATGCCAACAAGACTAAGATCTATAAAATAATAGACAATAACCTCATCTTCACCAACCTTTCCGATAATTATGATCGTTGTCAATGTACTTCAGTTATCAATTCGAGATCTGGACTGTAAGTTCTACTTTTATAATACTAGATATTAGAAAGAATATCAAAGTGAAAATTTATTACAGATTATCGAAGGAATATTAAATTTGCACAAGACTGAGAATCATAAGAATGAAAGAAACTAGTTTCTAAATTGAATTTTTTTTGGGAGTGGGATCACAAGAACTGAATCCAGAAGTGGAAATGAAGCGAGTGTTCATTTTGCAACATTTTCTCTTGCAGACTCCAAAATGCATGTAAATTCCAGACGATCTGCAAAATTCCCCGATTTTTCCCCCGACAAGCCAAATTACCTGACATTTCCGTTTTCCAGATGCATAGCAACCCTGACAATTAGCTGTTAATTTAGGTCCTATCTTACGATTTATAAAAATCCTGGTCCAGTTACAGTGTTCCAAGTATCGGGACTGGAGGGAATTGGTAATTAGTTTTGGTTCAAAGTGGTGCTGGCTCTGTCCTAGTACACTTTCATTTTGTCTCCTTAGTCTAAGATGAAGATGAAGAACATCCACACTTATGCTACGACTCAAACTCGGAGCCTTCAGAGGTAAGACTGAGTATTCTTTTGGAGGAAGTGTTTCATAAATGATAGCAGTGCATTTATATACACATAATGTGGATCTAGGTGTTTGTGCACAGATTTCTTAATTTTTATAATTTTAGATGGATTTAATACACATGTAATACCACCCTAAATTTTGAATAGAGATAATCAATCACATTGAAACTGTCTTGATTTTTTCCAATTATATCTTTGGCACCTTTCAAATACGTGATCATTGGGTTTGAGGGCACCGCTGGTATCTTTCTCAACTCTCTCTCTCAGCGTACCCTTACAAGACCATGGCAATGATATATCCACAACCCCTCAACACTTCTTCCAATAATGTTTTCCCCACAAAGATGCAATTTTTTGGCAGATTTGGTGCTAAATTCACTCTTACACCCTCAGATGAAAAATCCTGGATGAAACCCTTGTACTTTTGGAATTCCTGCTTCAGAAGTATTTCCGTGAAATTCTGGCACAATATTAGAATAATCAGGAACTAAACTTGATTTCTAATTATGATGCTACTATCATAGATTCTCTAGTTCTTCATATTTAAAGATACAACTCTACAATAATGAATACAAACAAAGAAAAAACACATCTGCGTAGATATCTAATTTTTACCCACACAAATCAACTTACGACTTACACTTATCTACATAAAAATAGCACATTAAAGTACACATGTAAATCATTCAGAAAGCACATTAAGTTCTAACTAAAGACAAACAGGAATAGAGGTGCGAGATGAATAGGAAGGAGTCAATACATTTGCAAATATATTCCTAAAGTACAGTGTGCAATAAATTAAACACTAACTATGCTGCACAATGAGACATATATGAAGTAAATGCCAACATTACTAACAGAGCTAGCTCAAACTACTCTTGTACGGGATGCTACGTTACAATACACCAAGATGCTTCAGACTTAACTACCTAAATTGCACTATTCATAGCATGAAAGCTGTCCTTTGAATACACGTAAAGGCAGATGGGTTATGAGCTTTCTCGTTCAAAACATCGGAACACATGTTACTACAGTCATGAGAAAATTGTCATTGTTATGGGCTTATTGAAAAACATATGCTGAAATTCCTACAACTCATACAATACCCTGAAAAAAAACAACCTAGCAACATGTATTGCCACCTCTTGATTTTTCACTATTGTCAGTTTAGGTCCACCTTATGTTCAGGCAGGCTAATTGGGAATGGACCTACAGTCTAAAGTGCGGGTTCGAATGACTGCAAAGTACAGTCACCACGGATAAAGCCTGGAACCTCATGATTACAAGCAAATAGTGTTAGAACTATGTCATTGGGGAGGCCATTTTTTTTTTACTCTTATCTCACTTGTACACCAAAAAAAGAAATACAGTGAAATCTTGATTTTAAGTTTTACAGGACACACAGCTAAAAAAAAAAAAAAAAAGAAACTTTATATGTAGGAAAATGTAAAATCGACGAAAATTTTATAATATTTTGTTCTGTGGGACCATCAGATTGAATGCAGGAAAATGTAAAATCCAGGAACGTATTAACTTATAGGAATTTTAGTATGTGTTTTAATGATTCTATAACAATGACAATTTTTCTCCTGACTGTACAAAAAGTATGTACAACAGCGCATACAGTAAAGCAGCAGCACTTACTCTGCTGCTCCGTGTAGACCACCCTTAATATTTTCCACTACACCACTGAAAAATATAAGGCATATCTGAAAAATCTATGTTGTAAACATGAAAAAATACATGTCAAAAATGTTATGTTCTTTCATATAAAATACAACATACAAAAAATGAAAAAAAAATTCTCATTATGGATTTAAAAAAAACAACAATGAAAAAGTGATAAAATTAGGTTCAGCTGGTATTTTTATAGCATTTTTACTTTAGACAAAATTAGTTACAGAATAATACAGGATGTTCATAAAGTCCTGGTACCATTACAAAAACATAGCTCTGAAACTACATGCAATAGAACAATGATGTTGATTGCAAAATGACTGGTTTCAACATTGGTCCAAGGATGTTCGAGGTCTTCTGGATAGGAATTTCCCTGACAGGTGGATAGGCTATGATAGACCTACTCCTTGGCCACCACACTCTCCTGATATCGCACCCTTGGATTTCTTCTTCTGGGAGTATGTCAAAGATTGTGTTTACCACACTCCTTTCCAGATGTTGCTACTCTTCGAAGAAGAATAACAGAGAGTACCCTAACTGTTACTGGTGATATGCTGGGGCATGTATGGGCAGAAGTGGATTATCACCTTGATGTTCTTAGAGCAACTAGAGAGGTGCACATTGAGGTGTATGGCATATAAATGTGGAGAGTTGTAGCTCTTTTTGCAATCAACAGCATTGTTCTATTGCATGTAGTTTCTGAGCTGTTTTTTTTGTAATGGTACCAGGACTTTATGAACACCCTGTACATTTTGGGATGGGTTCCTGAACATTTGGCTACTCTCAGTAAAGATATTTCTTGACAAATCTGCTCATTCTGAGAATTTGGAAGAAAGAAAAACAACAAAAAAACTGTTTCCACTGTTACTTCCAGTGTATTCTGTATAGTTTACTTTTCCTTGTATCCAGATACCTGTGACAAAAACAAAGCTTAATTCGAAACTATTACATACATCTAGAAAGTAGGGATGGGCCGATATGAAATTTTGGCCGATACCGATAAAGTACAGATATAAAATTTACCGATACTGATAACCGATATTCTACTGATCCGATATAAAATCAGAAATGGTCCTTGAAGAACCTGAAAGGTTCATTGACCTCCTTAATAAATGTGTATTTCAAGGTTACTGCAGTGCAAAATAAATTTCATATTTAGACATTTACTTTTTTACAAAGTAGGGCATGGATATTATCCATTGCAGAATTTTGCACTAAATTATCAGATATTTATCGATATATCGGATCGGTAAAATTACCAATTATTTTACCGATAAACCGATATGCCTATATCGGCCGATACCGATAGAGTACCGATTAATCGGTCCCATTCCTACTAGAAAGCAACGAAAGCTAACTACATGAATGCTCTAGAAAGAACTATAAACAGATGCATTTTTATCATAAATTTGAATATCACTGAGTTTTCAAAATGAGAGGAGGAAGTGTAAAAAAAAAAAAGTCTTTGTTGAAACAGGTCAAGGCCCATAAGAACCTTAAGAAGTGTCTGCATCCATATTCCAACTAACACAAACTATGTTTTACTAATAACCCACATTCTATTTGATCCTAAACTAAAGTTCTAGTAGAAAACTACCCAACATTTGAATTGTTATATCCCAATCTATCCATACACATGCAATAGAAATTAACTTTTCTTTGTAACGTTTTGTTGCTTTTCTCTACTTTTGGCTGTTGTGCAACGCTATTTGGACATTATCTATTTCTATCTCAATGATGTCACTGGACTTGTAGAAAAATCGCAGGTCTAGCATAGGTTCGATCCCCACCACTGGCAAAAAGAAACTGTTCACCTGAAGACAAGAGAATGGGTACTCTCTCAAAACAGTGTGTGAGAATAAATATAATTTAAAGCACTAGACAATGGAAAACATCCAACATTGCATACAGATCCGTCGTCAGTAACATTCAGAGAATTAATAATTTTGGGTAATTGTGATAATGAGAATGAGAGATGATTAGACAAATTTTGAAAGGAACTCCCCGCACCCAGGACTCAAAACCAGGAACTTCCGTGGCCAGATCGAAAGTACACCACTTAATCTGAGCCACTGAAATAGAAATGAAAATGTGAACATGGACCGAATAAGTAATTCAGCATTAGCTACTACGTGGGTGCTGTAGCTAACAGTTGCTGTGACACTTACGTGGCTTCATTTACAAATAGCTTTGCTTCTATTTTGTGCATATGCGTGTGTTGTGGAAAGCAATTATTAGTTTCAAAGACTTTAATAAGGCTTTTCAGTATTATCGTTGCAGAGACCTGCATCCATTATGAATAGATATAGTGTATAGCATTTCAGTCATTTTAAATCCATTTAATACCTTCCATGTAAATTGTAATGACAAGAGTAAATGATTGAAAGGGAAGAACATAATTGGATCATTCCATGGCACTTATTGTCTCTATAAAATATAGCAGAGTGGCAATAAATATCAGACATCTACTGTATTATTTCGGTTATATACTGTACTTTAAGGTTATTGACAAAAGTCACATGTGTATGTTAAAATGTTGAACGAATAAATTAATATATCAACCACAAAATGTTATGTCCTTTACATAAGAAAGAATTGATTTTATGGATGACCTCTACACAGAATATCATGTGGCTTCTCTGGAATTTAAAGACAGGGCCTGAATTGCTAACCACTATACCATGAAGTCTGCCATTGACAGGTTTCCTTTCACACTACTAGACAACAGTAGACGTTTTGCATGAAGAGTAGCTCTCGCATATAAGGCATGTAAATGGACAAATTTTAATCGTAATTCCTGGCTGTGTGGTTTTTACGCACACAGCTGGAAAATGGAAAGTATGTGTGTAAAAGTTTGAATGTTTGTAAATGCTCTGGCCTAGGTTGCCTTTTTCCCAGTAACTGGGGAAGCCAACGGTTGATTTCCCTCAACGGCTTTCCCGTTTGAAAGGTAACAATAGGGTTGGGGTGGGCCGTTTGTCGGAGGTATAAATACCAGGTTCCGACTTGTTACGCTCTCTCAGTGACTCAGACTGACAGTTGCCGACTCTCTCAGATACTCCGATACAAGGCCCGATGGATTGAGG
This sequence comes from Lepisma saccharinum, assembly GCF_977018435.1. Lineage (NCBI taxonomy): Eukaryota > Metazoa > Arthropoda > Insecta > Zygentoma > Lepismatidae > Lepisma > Lepisma saccharinum. The sequence goes on from NC_139258.1 coordinate 17,023,963, forward strand.
CAGTTTTTTTACTGAGCCAGATGGATGCATAGGGATGCACAGACAGCGAGCACCATTATGTATAGGGACCTCTGCACGATAAATTGCAGGAACGGGTTAGCGCTATGCTAAATAGTGCGCTCATAGAGTGAAGTTCTGATAAGTGCATTTCTCTGTGATGCGGCAAAAGATGATCTGGGGAGGTTGTTAATGGAATGTAACGAAAAGATGTATATACAGCGAAGGGTAGATATATATAAAGGTGTACATAAAGAGATTTTCCGCGAGACATTATTGATCGTAACAGCCCGCAATATCAAAAACAACTGTTGAAGGGAAGTACTTGACCTTTTACATGTATATATTGTAGATGAGTGGTATATTTTTACATTATACTGAATTCTCTGACATTTAATTAATCATGTTGTCTTTCAGACTGATATGTTTGAAAAGAGAAAAAGCCTAAATGTTTACAGCATGCTATCAAGAGATAATATTTCAATGGTGAGAAAAGGTAGGAATATGTTTTACCTCAGACCTCTTACTTCTTTAGCACGACATACTAACTGCCAGGCTTAGGACCATAGCATGGTGATATACTTAGGCTTTTAATGATATTTTGGGTGATTTTGTAAAGCAAAGCTCTGATCTTGTGATAATGAGCTTTCTAGTCATACTTTTAATAATTGTTTTGTGGGTTTGCATACGTTGAAGTTATAATTTTTAAAAAATCTATAGATGTGTTACATCTGTTTCTTCCTCATGCCTATTTTCAGAGCATTTCTGTTAATTCTGGTAGCCTCCAACATCATTCATTCTGGAAAGTGGGTACTTTTTAGATGCTTCCGTTTGTACAGCTAATGGCAAATGTAATTGTATGTAAATCGTCCATCATATTCATTTGTTCCCTTTTCCGCAGCATGGGGTTTGAGATTGTAACAAGCAAAAATAAGTAATAGCAATGGAGAATTTACCTACATGCATTATGCAAAAACCCACTGGATACATGCAGTATAAATTGGGATCCGAACCACTATGTAACGTACCTCTACTGGGGATTCACCCAGGAGAGCACATTGTATAAGCTGCTAGGTATTTGTTCATTCACTAGGGTTTTATACTGGGTTAATTTTTATAATGTGTTTGATACTCTCAAGGTTAAATTATAAAGCTCAGTTATCTAAAATTGTTGGAGTGCGAGACTTGTTTCAAATTGACCTTCATTTACTTCTCCTTGCAAGCGAGACAAAATTGTTAGCCAAGCTGTTTCCGTGGATGAGCACGCTGCATGGTTGACTTTCAATCTTGCCGTCAAAGTTCCTGGGGGCCTCCCCAATTGCACAGTGGTAACGTCGTTGCCCTGTAATCAAGGAGTCCCTGGCTTGATATCTGGTGGTTTGGATCCCACTTTAAACTGTAGCTCCAGTCCCAATTAACCTTTCTGTGCATAAAGTAGACTTCAAACAAAAATCAATCATCAATCAAACAACCAACCGAAGTTCCTGGATTTTCTTCCCAGCCTGAGCATGGTGTTTTTGTGAGCGTGCCTTCATCAATATCATATTAATACTCATTCTCATTGTTGTAATTAGCCAAAAGTAGCAGAACAGTAAGACTACATAATAAAACAAAAATGCCCAACGTGGCACTAATATGTCAAATGTCGGTATTTTTTTTTTTTTAAATCTGGTGACAACTCACCACACCATTTTAAAGAAAACCTGTGCCAGTCTGGCAAAAATGAAATTGACCAGATCACTGGCTTCGTCTCAAGATTTGCGATTTCAGCACCCAAACGAAGGTATATTCTGGCAAAGCACCATCACAGAATGTGAACAAGGCAGCCACTGAAGAGATCCACCACGAGGACAGATGCATCTATTTAGAAGTTTGAAGGCTTGTCCGAGTGGGAGGGAACAAGGAGCATATTGTGTGCATATTTACCTACATGCATTATGCAAAAACCCACTGGATTCATGCATTATAAACTGGGATCCGAACCACTATGTAATGTACCTCTCCTGGGGTTTGGACCCAGGACAGCTTGACTGCATGGAACAGCATTGCCACTATACCATTCAGAGAGGCTGTGCTTTGACTAGCACAAAAGTTGCAATGTTTACTTCATTTTTAACGGATGCATTTGTAATGTGAATTTATGAAAACATGTCAAAAAAATGTATGTACTGGATAAGCACAAATGCTAGACACGAATACAGTTTATGTGAAAATTGAAATCTACTTTTGTATGTATTGAAGAAATCAGGTTTCAATAATTATATCGAGTACATAAAAATATAATGTTTCTGACATGTGCATTCACAAATTCATGGTAGAAACACACAAGTAACGACTGTAGTCAACATTGCAACATTTGTGTTTGTTGCAAGGCATTCACTGTATGTGTTACGAATATTTTTTAACAATGTTAATATCACATCCTGGAAACACAATGCTGGCTGCAATCTAGTGCATCCTATGTATTTTACAAGTCTCTCATACACAGGAGCCCAAAGGTTAAAAAAGGTTCCACTCCCAGGCACAAACAAGTTATTGGGGATTATCATCTCACCCAACTTGTAATGTAGGAAGAGATTGTGCTCAATCAATCAAGAGTTCAGCTGCTACAATCCCAAAATAAAGTTCAAGTGTAGAAAACAACACCACACCGAGCCGCTTTGGCCGCAGGTGCAGGAAGCCCACAGAACAGTGAATGGTGGAAGAGACCACTTAAATTATCAGAACAAACTCCCAAAACAGAAACATGGAAAATATAAGAACGTATTACACATTTATAAATACTAAATTGCATTTAGCGATGTGCAGTTTCTTATGGCATTACGTGTAATGCAAGTGATAAGTGCCTACAAATTTTTCAAAATTGCTTACCCTGAAAAACCTGTGATGCCATCCCGAATGTTACCACCTACATTCCTGAAATCAGAAATTCCAATGACAGCACACTCTTTACCAACCTCCAATGTTAATTGCGCTACACAATATTTCTTAACTTAAAACACGTAGATCTTTTGGTACCGACAAGTTTCCGTAATTAATAACTTTTAAATACAGATGGAGCTCTGTTTTTTATAACCAGAAATGTTTTCTTTGTTACTTTTTGGTGTGAATTAATGAGGAACATAAAGCTCTGATTCTGAAGAAATGCCAGATTAATATTATTAAAATAGTTGCAAATAAAAGTGAATACAATCTTGATATTCAGGAATAGAAGCAATTTTCTTTGTACAAAATAAACTGAATGTATTGAACACTATGTTCCTGGCTTGCAGACACAGCGATTAGCTAAGGGAGGTCTTATATTAATCTTAACCCAAGAGATGGCGGTAGAAATTGAAATTGGTGTGCACCCCAAGTAACCACAACCGTTGGGACAATGTTAGTTTTTATGTGGAAACTGTTCTTTTTATGTTGGTTAGCAAATTCATGTTGGGCCAACAGTGGTTGCCAATGTTCACCCAACCATGAAAAAGTGAGTCAAAATCAGTTTTAAAAACTACTTTCTCATGTTAAGAAAACTTTCAAGAGTATGCTGTACATTCTAGGGTGTAAAATAAATTACATGTAACAGTGTTTCTTTTTGAATATTTCAGTCACAGCACATACTGGAAATATAATATATTTTAATGAAAGTAGAAGCTATTTTTAACATTTCAGTATCTCACCAGTCCCTTGTCAGCCACCAAGGATGAAAGATGTGCTGGGAAATGCTTATTGTTTCTCTCTTTAACTGTAGTAGAACAAGAACATTCTTACCGGTACTATTGTGAAGGTGCTTAACCAATGTTATGTGCAGACTAAATTTCATGAAAGATGGAAAATTAAGTAAACTCTAGAAGGTTTTTGTGCTACCACTTGAAGGTATGGTGCCTTGAAAACAATGATACCATGTGACTGAGAAGTGCTGTGTATGAGGTGTGGCTAGAAAAAAACCAGACTGTTGCTACAAAATCTTCTATTGGTTATTTTGTTCAATATGTACAATATCTCCTTCAAAGTACTCCCCTGCACTATCTATACACCGCTCCATACAAACCTTTCATTGCTGGAAATCATTTTCCGAAACCATGTTCACGACCTCCGTCGCTTTTGTTTTCACACATTCTACGGTCTTAAATCTGGTTCCTTTCAGTGCTGATTTGACCTTTGGGAATAAAAAAAATGTCGCACGGAATGAGATCCAGCGAATAGGGTGGATGTTCTAACACTGGGATCCCATACTTTGCCAATAAAGCCTTGACTGACAATGCCGCGTGGGCAAGAGTGATGAAGAATCCATGACTTGCTTTTCCACAAATCAGGTCGTTGTCATGTTACTCGCCCACGAAGGGTCGTCATGAAATAATGTTGGTTGACAGTTTGACCTTCGGGTAGCCAATTCGAATCAATTCACCGACATTTGCAATGTTTGATTCAGTCTGTGACGTGCAAGATCGTCCAGGACGCTAGTCTTTAATGATCACTTCTCGTCCACCTTTAAACCTTTGAAACCACTCAAACACTTGAGTGAATGATAAACACTCATCTCCGTACGCTTCCTTCAACAAATCATAAGTTTCTGTGGTGCATATTCCGAGTTTCATAAGAAACTTCAGATTGATACGCTGTTCCACTTTCACACTTAATTTTTTTTCCACTGAGCCCAGATGTACGGTTCACTTTGTTCACAAGCTACAGAGGACCTGAGCACCGTGCACCCTGGGCAATCACACAGTCGATAGGCAAGATATCACGTTATACACTCGTGAACTGCTTTACCTTGATGCGCTTGCCGTTTGTCGACAGCAACATCAATCCAGTTTTTTTTCTAGCTACACCTCGTATTTGATTTATTTTCATAAATAACTTGAATTATTATTTACATTTGGCCTCTCAATAAATTATGTATATATCAGAAAACAGAACTTATCCATTCTTTAGTTTTCAGTACATTGGGCCAACCTAGTAAATCCACACGTTGGGCCAACCTAGTAAATCCACACGTTGGGCCAACCTAGTAAATCCACACGTTGGGCCAACCTAGTAAAACCACATGTTGGGCCAACGTTTGAACTACGACCAAAATTGCCAATGGTATGTTCTTATATATCAGTATATTGGCCCAAACACTTTTGGTTACTTGGGACATGGATCTCTTCTTAGGCAAACTACTGACCATTGGGATTCTACAGGGAGAACAATCCTTTGCGCAACCCCAAGATCGGGTTCTGGGCATTTGTATTTCAAAATAACCTGGCAACTTACAGAATGCCATCCACCAAATGCAGCATGATCTTTTGTGCAATATTTTGTTGCTTTTACTGCATTCAGTCTGTGCTGGTGATTCCAAATGAAGTGCTTTCGCTATGGCTGAAGTGAAAGTCACAAAGTGCTTTAATTTATTACAGGAGTCAAATGAAAACCTTAAAAGTCGAATAAAAATTCTTTGAGACACTGTATACAGCTCAGAATTTACATGAGGTATCAACTGTTATTTACAAAACAACCTCAAGGCTGCAACACTAATGAAGTGAGCTTCAAAATTACATTTTTGTTATTTTAAAGATGGTGCCTCTTCTACACGCTTGCAACAGTGAAGAGGAGAGATTTCTTGCCTTCTGCCAGCCTGAAGCTTACAGAAATTTCTCGGCAAATGAAAATTTAATATCTCTGTGCATGTTTACCACAGCAGCACGTTTACATATGGAGGAGAAAGTTCGACATGAGTCACTGCACATGGACCCCAAAGACTTATTCTTCTTAAGGTATACAGGCGCTAACTTGAAAATACGTAGATGTAGATCAGCAATAGGCAAGTTATTTTACATTAATTTTCTATCTCTTGGGTTACTCGTAACTGTGAGGATGAATGATGAATGGGAGATGGAACAAATACAATGATGCACCTTAACCGGGTTTGAATCAGACTTCTGACTTTACAGCATTTTATGCTGACTTCTCTGCTAAGCAGGCTGGCTGGTGGAAAATTCCAGAACGAATATCCACTTCCAGGTGAAAAAATTTAAATCGCTCTACAGTGTATCACATTATAGTAACATAAACCAGAAACACCACGTCCACACAAAGGATGGCAAGTAACTTAGAAGCTATCAACTGGGTATGGATCAAGAAGGTCAATATTTGCACCATCTCCTTTAATGCAAGCTAGTTTTAAAGTAAATTTTATTAACTTACATGCTTAGTTGACCTTATCTCTTTTGCCCTGTTTCTTGCCTGACTGTGTGGGCAAGTGCCTACTGCTGGCCTTGTGATAGCTGGCAGTTGCATGGGAAATCATCCTCCCTGCATAACAGAGTACTGTGTGCCCATTTCATACCCTAACCTGTCAAAACATCCTGTAGCTGAAATAGTTATATTTGCACTTACAGAGACCAGCTTACATCTTGGAGAGACAGGGGTTAAAATCTAAGATGTAAGTTTTAATTTAGACCTTCAGGAAAACAAAGCAGATGCTCACAGCAATTAATTTTGCTAATGTGAAGATGTTTCGCATGTAATACAATGTGCTCTAAGTAAACTTTGAGATTCAAGTGACACAGGCCCTTGCAATTGAGTGAGTGAGTTTGTGTTTTAAGTCCGCTCAATGCACAGTAATGAGCTGCAGTGGTCTAGTCGGTAAGGGGTCTGACTGTCTCGCGGGAGACCTAGGTTCGATTTGCAGGGTGGGTGGGTGATCTGTCGGAATTTTTTCAGTCTTGCCCTGCGTAAAGTAGCTGTGGGCAACCCTGGGCAGTAAAGGCAGCTGAGATCAAAAATGTGTAGGGCCCCCCACATCCCTTAAATGTGCCTTCATGGCACAGTGCTACATGTATGGGGAACTTTAGCTTACCTATGCACTGTAAGGCTAATCAGGATTGGACCTACAGTTTAAACTAGGATCCGAACCACAATGTGCCTCCACAAACATTACCACTACGCCATCGGGAAGAATGGGTCCTTGTAAAAACCAAATAACTGTGCATGTGCGACCAACAGACCAAGATGATATGATGCATTATGTTGAGAAAATGGCTCAATCCAAGTAGCATGCATGTGACAAACGGCATGTGCAGTTCTTGTGTCATTCCAGTTTGAAAGGTTGCACTTTATTTCTCATGGTTATGTTTCCAAGTGACAAGTCACCTGCTGCTTGTCTCTTCAGTTAAAGCTCCTCCGAAGACTGAAAGTTCCAAGCATGGTTTGAAAACAAAAACTCCGAAGAATCATAACTCAAGGCTCGACTGTACTTTTGGCAGCCGAGTGGGCGAATCTTTAAAAATTTTCCTGTCCATTCGAAAAACCTCTTGGATATTTCAAAATATGAAAAATTACATACGCTTAGAATTGCTTCTAGAGCATTGACGTGAATGTTCGTGTAGTTTGCTTTCACTGTTGTCTAGATATCAAAAGTTTCACGATTACGTAAGTCTATCAAAGGTCCATAAAGCTGATGCAAATTCTATTTAATAATTGTAACAATAAACAAATATTTACATGTCTTAGTGTGCTAAGCTAAAGTCCCTGTACATATAGCACCGTGCCATCTGGCCATTTTGGCGGTGATGTGATCAGCATCATGCTCTGGCCACCTTTACCCTCCAGTACCTACTGATTTGAGGCTGGGTGAACCTCAGAGGGGTCAAGGCCAAAGTTTTCCAACCTTACATCACTCACCCCAGGAATCTAACCTGCAGTCAAACGCCTCACCGCTAAAACTTCAATTCGAAGTTTCTACTTCAGGGAATAAGTAAAATTAGCTTAAAACTGATGAAAACGAAGGGAGGATAAAAGCAAAGAAAGTAATTCACAAATGCCTCTGCCAAGCAGCAATCTTCCTTTATCATTCCTTATTTCTCGATAAAGACTTCCATTAAGATGTTGAACCATTTTAAGCAATAACATTTATCACACCATGGTAAGCAAACTTAATTTTGTTACCATTATAACATAAAAGTGCAATAACATGGACTTTCGCAAATAACTTACACTCAAATTGCTTCTACTCAGGATTGTACAGTCAGTAGAACTTGAATTACTGAACTATTAAATGACATTTGTTGAATTTATATTCTCTTCAGAAAGGCACAACGTGTATGGATTTGGGTTCCAATTATTTTTATTGTTATTTGGGTTGTGTGCCAGTAAGGCAAGTACAACCTGATGATTTCACAGAGGTGAAAGCACATCAAGATGTGGAGGTCTGACTGCACAAATTCACAATCTTCGCCATTGCAGAGGTGATGTGATCAGTATCATGTACCAGCCCTGTTAACCCCTCCCCACTAAGACACCCACTTATGCAGGGACACTGTCGGAAAAAATTCCACCTATGATCACACACTCCGGGGATTGAAGTCAGGTTTCGCATGTGGCATCACATCAGCTCCTTCTGATTTCATAACAATGCTAATTATCTCCTGATTATGCATGTACCTGCAGTTTAATTAACCTTAGGGTAGTAAAGCTCTACTTGGTATGAAAACCTGCTGATAGATGAATGGAATGAATTGTGCAGCAGAACAGAAAATGAGGTCTTTTTTTTGCTTGAGAGCTCTTTGTTCGAGTGAATAATGCACAAACGAGAAAAACAATCGCTATATGCTCCAAGCCTAGTCGTTCACATAAAAACTTAATTTGCCTGTGGTAGTAGGTCCTCAAATATGGATACTGAGGTGAAAGATGCAGTGAAATTTAAACTGAAGTGAACATAGTCATCATCTCCACCTTAAAATGTAGTTTAGTCTATCATACTAATACATACAGATACCTGAAAATAAAAATGATGATTATGGGCTGAACCTACCAGGGTGGGCTTTTACATACAGGCTACGATTATTGTCACATTGAAGTGACATTTGATTCTATACACTTGACCGCATCACGATCGAGCGTGGGAGTCTCGAACCAAGTGTGATCGAGCGAAAATGGCCCTATGCAGTACTCTAATGGGCGCACAGTTGCAGTCGCAGTGTAACTGGAAAGACCAAATACCAGATCTATCATCTGGCAAAGTTTTCGCACCAAAGTGACAAGTGACACCCAATGAATTTTAAGAAAAAATGCAATATTTCGCTCTGGACTGACACCGCACCTTGCACATATCACCTCTGTTACACATGTTTAGTAATGTAATTATTTTTACATACAGGAAGGGCAAAAAGCTATAAAGGGACCACAAACCAAAGAGATTTTGTGCATCCATGTTAGATCTCTCAATACGGCTCCAACTGACTGACGTACAGCTTGCTATTCACTTGTGTCTCTGCACACAACATGGACTATTCACTTGTGTCTCTGCACACAACATGGAACATTATAAATGGTAATTATGCAATATAGCCAGAACACCTCTCACTCGTTTATTTCATTCATTTTAGCATTGATACTTACCTATTCTGCATTGCGGAAGATTCTTTGAGGTGAAGTTATGCCTTTTTCCATAAAATAGTGTAAACTTTTCATATTATGAGTCATTATTTGTCTTCCTTGTTCCGCTTGGGTAACAGACAATATGACGTGCACTCGTCATGGATCATTGCGCATCATGCTTGTGTTTTGTCGACTTGGAGTGGGTATGCAGTGTTTCAACCTTCTTAACCAAAAAATACCTACTTTCGTGTTCATTATGTCATCACAAACCATTGACGGATAGCCCCAAAAAACCATTGACGGATAGCCTCAAAAACCATTTCCGGCAAGGTTAGGTTAGGTTGGGTTAGGTAAGCATTGTTAAACAAAAATTCTCGTAAAAAAAGGCACGTTTGGAAACACTGGCGAGACAGTGTGACTTTCGACGCTCGCACCATCTGCAGGTACATAATGGAAACAATTGCAAAATGTTGTCGCTTTACAGGAAATGCAAGTTCCTTACATAAAAAGTGATTATTTCTTGTTCTGCAGCATTCTATGGTGAAGTTTTCAGTTTCTGTGAAAGAAAATACCTCGAAGAAATTCGACAATGCTACAGAAACTGATTTCAGTAAGTAGTTTCTCCTCTAAAATTGAAGAAATCCGTTCGGGCTATATCGCATATTTACCTTATAAATAAACATTTTCTGGCATGGAGACTTATTTCCAGATTCACTAGATGAGTGCATAACACTTGCGACACATACATCTAATTACGTATTGGAAATTACATTACAATACTAAACAAAAGCACAGCAAGACGTGTGAATAATCTCAAGCTGTTCACCGCTCCACTCTACCTCTCCCCTCCATGCATGAGTACGATGCGCAGGTTCTTTTGATTATGGTCCCACTAAAGTTTGTGCATTTTGTGATGAAGTGTCGCTTGCCACAGTAGGGAGTTTTCAGACCAAAGCAACATGTGTCACTGGGAAACTAACATTCAGAAATAAATGTAACCTTTCATACCAGACATACGTGAACAACTGAAAAGGTTGCTTGCCAATTGTGTGGCACTTAGATAGGCTATTTTCTCAATATCGTGTATAAGCTGCATTTTGCAACCTCTGTCTCTTGATTGTGCAAGAGCAGTTTGTGACTATCACTTGTCGCTTCAGTGCAAAATCCTGTTCGAGTTGTGAGAACATAAGGATTTACCTGATAGCTCAGTTGGCTTAAGTATATCCTACATTCAAATATTGCTTACATCACCTTTTCAAAGAATTACTTCAAGTTTCAGTACCTAAATACTTCCTGCATGTGCACATAATTTACACAAGAACAAAACATGTATTTCTTTTGGATCAGGAAGGGTGTGGGTGGAAAGTGGAGGGGAAAATGAATAAGGAAGTACTAAGAACAATGAACTTACTTAAGACCTTGCCCCATGTCTCTCAACACTTCACGGGGTTGCCGGTGGGTCGTAACCCCGTGGGTCTCGAGATCCCTTAAGCGTCTTGTGTAGCTCTCCAGCTTCTTTTGCAACTGAGAGATAGTTTGGGCAGATTTCTGATTCTTCTTCTCAAACACAGCCTTAAGTCTCTGGAGTTGTTGCTTATCGGCATTCGCAGCCAGCTTCAAGTACTCGTTAACATTGTCTGCAGGATTAAAAGTGAGCATTAATTACGATGAACTGAAGAAAATACTCTGAGCAACTATACACAAATCATATTAATTAGCCTACACGGGGAGTAAGAAATAATAACCCATGGTGCAACAGCCCTCTGAGATCACGATCTACCTACCTACCTGTAAGCATGACAAACCAGCAATCATTGTTGTACATTTTCCAACACTCATTCGTAGCTTCTTCACAATGGTGAGTGGCCACCTGTCTCGTACACTGGCTGAAATCTTAGGGAGGAAAGTTGTTATGCTCCCCCCCCCCCACCCAGGAGACTTGAACCAGCATGCATCACGAAGCCCAAGCCCAAAGCCTCACATTGCATGGCAACGGAGTGCGAGAAATGAAAAAGTGTTGAGCCCATGCACAGATGGACTAATCAGAAGTACACAATCTACAGTTTTAAGTGGGACTGAAAACAACAAACTGTGTCCCCATTACTGAATGAGCCCTATTATAGGTAAGTGTTATGCTTACAAACGTTGTGTATACATGTTAAAAAAATATACACAGTAGTGTGTTTTGTACTGTCCATGTTTACAAATTATGCATTACTACTAAATTGATTAAAAATACCTCTACACAGATTCAATATTTTATTTCTCAAGATGCTGAGTGCTTTTACATGCAACATTAAGTTGTTCTGTATAATCTTGGAAAGAGAAAATTTCAAGAATCTAACACGCTAGTAGTGTAGTACAATTTAATTTTTCTGCCTTCATATTAAGCTCTACTAGTAAAAATTGTAGACTAACAAAAAATATATATATATCTTCTTCTTATAAGGCGCTACAGCTCTTTATGGGCTTTGGCCTGCTCAATTACATCCTTCCACTCTTCTCTACTCAACACACATTTCTTCCAGTTCTGTATCTTCAGTTTTCTTATGTCATTTCGGACATCGTCTATCCATCTGGTTTTGGGCCTTCCTTGTGATCTTGTAGCAACAGGTCTCCAATTGTAAATTTGTTTCACAATTCTTTCTTCGGGCATTCTTTCAATGTGACCCAACCAGCTCAATCTTTGTGTTTTGATAAATCTTCTTATATTCTTACTCTTTATTAATATTTCAAGCTCTTCGTTTGTTTTTATTCGCCATATATTATTAGATTGTCTCGTTGGGCCATATATTTTCCTTAATATCTTTCTTTCAAATATCATTAGTTTTCGAATTATATCTTCTTTCAGCACCCAGGTTTCACAGCCATATGTAACCACAGGTCATATTATGGATTTATACAGCTAATATATATATATATATATATATATATATATATAAATAAAAAAACTGATATCAATATTCTCAGAGTTTCTTTCCCTGCTGTAAATGAGCTTGTAAGTGGAGTCTGTGAAACAAAATCTAGAAGCGAGAAATTCCCAGCTCCGGAAGCGAGAAATTCCTGGTTCTAGAAGTTGGGAACTCAGATTTCACAGTTTCCTGTATATCAGAAATGCTCAAAAACTAGAAGTTTGTGAAATATCTCTATTTGCGATTGGTTGTAGAATGCGCTGCTTCTGTTTATAAACAATAAGAAAAAGTGTTTCCAAGTATAAAAGGAGCTCGCTAATTCCCTTACCGTCTCTGGTCGTCTGTTCACTTCGGATGAGTTCCTTGGTTCGACTTATTTTATTCTGGATGTGGTCGATGGCAGCCCGGGTGCGAACAGCATCTGGAGTACCCTGTGAGTCTATGTCATCTGCTGGAGTCACAGCCATCACCTGCTCAGATGACCCATTGGACAGAAGTGATGATGTAGCCAAGAAGATATCCTGCAAAAATACACCACTTGTGTATTCTCGAAACATGTACAGATCAGCCAACATGAAAATTTTACAGATATTGATATAAATTTACTAAAATTGATATAAATGTTCTACAAGGAACCTGAAAGGTTTATTTACCTCCTTAACTAATTCTAGTGTTAGGGAAAAAGCACAAATCAAAAAGCACTTTCTTTAATTTAGGGATGAGACAGCTTAATCGGTATCGGATGAGATAAGCATATCGGTGTCTCATTAAAGTACCGATTACTGAGCTGATACATCTGTAAATATCTTATAATTTAGTGCAAAATTTTGCCATTTTGTTATAATTTTTATGGATAATTTCCATGGCCTACTTTTTTAAAAAATAAATGTCTAAATATGCGAGTTCATTTGCACTGCAATCACCTCAAAACATACATTTATTAAGGAGGTCAATGAACCATTCATGCTCTTCAAGGAACATTTGGAATTTCATATCAGATCGGTAGAATATCGGTATTGGTAAATATTATGTATGTATTAGCAAAAATTTCATATCGGCACATCTCTATAAGAGTCTCTCTTCATCAATTTCATCCATCACCAGTGGCGGCGATTGGGGGGGGGGCGAGGGTGAGTTGGCCCCCCCCCATTTTGCCCCCGCACTATGCTACACCTTATCTACGAGGGGAAAGTAAACTGTCCTTGCCCCCCTCCCCCAGTTTTTGCACCTTGCCCCCCTAGTTTTGGCACCCAATCGCCGCAACTGTCCATCACTCATACGCATCGTTTTGATTAGCCAAAAGTGGCAGAAAAGTTACACTGATAGCAAAATCAAAATGTTCAATAATACTACATGACAACTTTGTGTGAAAAGTGTAAACCAAGTGCCACTAATATGCTCCTGAAGAATTAATGTTTAATTACAATGAATTTGAAGATTTACAGAAATTACCGAACAGCGGATACAACCGTAAATAAGAGATGTACTTACGCTTTCTTCCTCGGCACCACTCAGAGCCATCCCCTCTTCCTGGGACCCTTGGTTAGACCCAATGGTGGTCCGTGGAAGATGCGGCGTTCCACCATCTGCGCTCCTATCCCGGTGGGAAGATATGGGTGATTTTCTCCGAGTTCTGTTTGATCCGCTCATCCCTCCACCTCCACCCCCGCCACTACTACCGCTTCCACTACTCCCGTCCCCGGACCTCCACCTGGAACAAGGCACAAAGATAATATTTCAGATATGAAATTACAAATTACGAACTTCACATCGCTTGAACTAAACAACACTTAAGATTCAATTTTCCTACAATTTCAACAACTAAATACACAAATCTATCTATAAACATCTAACTAATCTAATCAATTCATTCTAAATTTCATATATGAAATAAATTTTAAAATAAACAATTTTCTCAATGAATTCTATTACTATTAACAAACTTCAATTTACTAAATTCATTTTTCAAATAAAACTACCAAATTTACTTAATTTGGTGCTTAAAGCAAGTTCACAATTAACATTAATTATAATAAACAGTAAACAATATTAATAAACATGCATGTAAGTGGACACAACTAAACATTCCCTAAAAAGTCTAATTTACAGCACAAAATTTACTTTCAAGAAGCACTAAACATGTATGGTATACTTGTTTAAAGTACTAATCTAGTTCAATAAAGAAAGTAGTTATGTATCTATAAAAAAAAGCTCATCTAGATAGTATATAAAATATCCAAAGCATGCTACTTGGTAAAATAATAATTCTAACAGTCTGGCTATAACAACATGAATTAATAGATGATAGTACATTTTAAATTCCATCCAGAAATTAGTCACAGATATCATAGAAGATACAACTCTTTAAGGGGTAAATACCACAACAATTTCTAGACAAATGTGTAGTAATGCCTTCAAACAGTTCAGTCTTAATAAAAAAACCAAAAAAGTAATGTAAAAATAGGCTGCAAAAAATAATACTGTCTCGATTATGAATTAATTTAAAATATAGTGGGTATGGGTACAGGATGAGAACATCAGAGTTTGTCATGCCTATTAAACAGCAATGTATTAGAAATAATTAAGTTAATCCTAGTGAGTGGGTACATCTAGTGGCTTACAAACTCAATTACAAATCTCTCTCGTCTCTGAAACTTAGGTTAGTGTAATCTGCAAGTTTAAATGTGTTTCTTTTGTCTTGTTCTAAACTTTATTTCATTTTTTTTGCACATTTCTTATTTTCATTGCAGACTACTGTTTATTATAAAGGCAGTCATCCAGGCCAAATACACCCATTCCGATAAATAGTAATGCATAATTCTATTCGTTTTGGTTTGGATTAGAACTGGACTACAAAAATGTAAAACTCTTAACATTCGTCTGGTAACATAGTAATTTGTAAACTGAAATGTGCAGCTATTCGGGTGAAGCTTTTCCATTTCTGGAGGTGTAAAGTAACTTTAGTGTCAAAATGACTAACTTGGCCTTTGTAAAATAAATAAGTTGCAAAAAAAAAAAAAATGACAAATGGTAGCACTGCAAGAAACAATGGAAAACACTGCATTTCAGAGAAGGCACCCACTCACCCCCCAAATTTTCCACATATGTATGTGAACATTTTACATAATATTTGCTACTATTGCAGGAATATACCTCAGTGGAGTGTTGTAGAGTGATTCACTTGCCAGCTACCCCTGGGAATATGAAGTGTTTGACACTGGCAAGAAGAATTTTTAGGGTAGTGTTACAAAAAAAAAGTAGCATTGTAAACAAATTACTAGGGCAAGTGTTGCACCAAAGGGCAAGCGAGAGTGTTGTGTTGCACCAAAGGTAAGGGGAGGTGATGCACCAAAGGCAAGGGAGAGTGTTGTGTTGCACCAAAGGTAAGGGGAGGGTGTTGCACCAAAGGTAAGGGGAGGGTGTTGCACCAAAGGTAAGGGAGGGTGTTGCACCAAAGGTAAGGGGAGGGTGTTGCACCAAAGGTAAGGGGAGGGTGTTGCACCAAAGGTAAGGGGAGGGTGTTGCACCAAAGGTAAGGGAGAGTGTTGCACCAAAGGTAAGGGAGAGTGTTGCACCAAAGGTAAGGGAGAGTGTTGCACCAAAGGTAAGGGAGAGTGTTGCAGAAAGGTAGGGGAAATGCTGCACAAAGGTAGGGGAAGTGCTGCACAAAGGTAGGGGAAGTGCTGCAGAAAGGTAGGGGAAGTGCTGCAGAAAGGTAGGGGAAGTGCTGCAAAATGTTAAGGATGGTGCAAACAAATTAAGGAAGTTCTGCAAAAAAATGGACATGTTTAAATGTATTAGGGTGTTGGGTTGTCTGGATAAATCCCTAACCTTAGACAAAACTTCCGGTCAGTTGTAGCACACCCTCACAACTTGTCTTCTGCCCCTCAAGAAAACTCTGATTTTCACAACCCACACTAGGACAACTTGGAGAAATGTTAGTGTAGTGTCAAGATGGTTCACAAACAACAAACAAAAGACATCTTTTCATTGACCTACCCTTAAAGTAATACTGTTTTCAGCAGGGCTATAGTAACAAAGCTTATGTGTGCTCTTTTGTGTAACCCAACTGAAATTACAATATACAAAATGTGGCATCAACACACTGCTAAGCGTCCGGATAAATAACGAAAAATATATACAAGTGAACTATTTACAGTTACATATAAAGTACAGGCTAAATACTCCAAGCATTACTACAGTGTGTATTTTAAAGCAGCATGTACTTCATTAACAACAAATTTAAAGCTCATAGTAATGAATCACATGGCGTTAAGAACTACATCGCATTAGCTCCATGTAGGAAATTACCTCAACTTACAAGTTGTTCCATGCAGACGATGTAAGCATACAAGCACACTGTATAACATATTTCATAATAACTGTTACTCAAAGGAAAAACGAAGAGCTCTGAAGTCAGCGATTTAAGAGCGTAACTGCTCATGACATCTGGTTAACATGTATCCTAAAATTAATGTGAATAACAATGAACAGTAATTTAAAGCTAAAGAAACAGTGAGTATCCGAGGCAAAAAAAAATAAACCAGAACCAATAAGATCAAATTAATTAACCCCATTAAGGTTAAGGTTTAGGGCTGAACCGATACATATATTGTTACCATTACCACCACAACCAATGCTTGAACATCATAGCAATTAAAAGTTGTTCAGAATATTGATTAATATTATTAAGGGCCGACCTCTGCGGCAGAGTAGTTAACAGTGTACTAAAAAGTCAAGAGGTCCCAGGTTCGAATCCCAGCCTGGGCATGGATGTTATTGTAATTTCATCACATCATCATCATCGCAATTAGCCAAAAGTGACGCTAAATAACAAAAATCAAATGAAATATTAAGAACAAAGAGATATCATTACAAAACGCTTCCTAATTAAGTATTGCATACAAAAAATCATACAAACATAATACAATGTTCTCTAAATATACTTTGACTCAATGCTTGAAGTGAAAATTGATAGGTGGTGGTAGGGAGGGAAGGGGGTGGCTTCATGTAAATTTGTCTGTAGCTTGTGGATAGCATCCCCACTTTGTTTGGTGTCCTGATTTGTCTACCTTTTACCACCCGGCCTGCAATATTTCACTAAGTTTGTAACAATGGAAGAAGCAAAACTGGAATCAAGTTAACTGAAAAAATACTTCAAATGGCTTTATGAACGTATGGCTTTCTTTCTGGCAAATCCAACCAAAGGTCCTATACGTCACTTAAGAAAAAAAATATATGTTCTTGTACAACAAGAGTCCATATATATAACAATACATATTATTGTTCGCATCAAGATTGATTAGATTTATTTTCTGCATATGATTTAAGTTTACCAACATAAAAAGAATTTATTCATTCATACACGAACAAACACACACACACCATAAATTAAAGAATGTGTCTTTCACAGACAAGGCATTAAAAAAATATCATGAGTTAGTAAAAAAAAAAAAAAAAGTGAAAATAATATATATTTGGCCGTATGCAATCTTAGGGTATCTATTTACTGTGCTTGTTGATGATAAAGTAATGTTTGTATTGCTACTACAAAATATTTTTGTAAAAAAAAAATAGTTGCTGTTATTACTCAATCAATCCCTTTTGCATGTCTTGCTGTAGGACATGTCATTTTGATTAAATATTTAACGTTGCACTTTCCATTCTTGCTTTTAATGTAATTTAATTTCTTCTGTATTATTCCTGGAGGAAATTATTTGATAATATAAAAATGTTGAGGACCGCTTCTCGTAAACCCTTCTTCAAAAAATAAGTTAGACCAGACGTGTGTTCAAGTCAATCACATGGTAATACACCAGGTGTTTCATAAATATTTGAGGGGTTACAAAATTATTGCAAGTAAACTATTGAACTTAATGAAACCAGTCCAGAACAATCGAGGAACGCAAACAGTTTGTGTGTGTGTGTGTTTTATTAAGTCTAGAGTTCATATCCCTGATACTAGGCAATACTCAAATCACCCACATTACTCACAGTGTTATGTGCAATGCAATCACCTAACCTTACGCCATGTGACTTCATTTTGTGGAGTTTCATCAAAGACAGGCTATTGTCTCACCAATGCCACATGATATCGCAGCCCTAAGGGAACACACCATTGCAGCAATAGACACTATTGACATGTTGATGCGAGTGTGGCAAGAACTAGACTACTGTGTTGATGTATGCAGTGTCACCCGTGGTGTACACACTGAACATTTGTAGGAGTAAAAAAAAAAAAAAAAAAAACATTCCTCGTTCGTTCTGGACTAGTTTCATTAACGTAAGTACAATACTTTATTTGCAATAAATTTTTGTAATGCTCAATTATTTGTGAAAAAAACACCCTGTACTATTTAGATTTAGATTCAATTTTAACTGAGTGAGGATTGGTTCTCTTGGTCTGCCCAAACAAGCAGAGAAATGTGGGAATCAAATCACATATGACTTGCAATGACAAAAATTTGGTCTAACTTTACTGTCATCCAGAGCGTGCATAAGTGGATGCACTACTTCACTATGGATTCTGCAATTATTTTGAATTTTTAAACCTGAGGCTCACAAAATGCACATTAATTCATAAAAGCTGTGTGTTGCACATTCCAAAGCATTGTGAAACAGAAGTAAACAGAATTTTTCTATTCCTGTGCTGATGAATGTAAAAAGTTATTACTTTTCACGATCTTCTACCTTCATTCTATGAAAGTTGATCACATCTTGAATTAACACTATCGTAAAGCAACACTCATTGCGAAAGGGGTTTTCAGTATATTGCAAAATATTTCAGTTTCAATGATCCTTCAGAATTGCTTTCCTGAATGTTCTGTAGATGTCTTCAGTGTTAGGATACTGGTGATGACTTTATATTACACATCCCAAGGACCCTTCCCCCCAAATTTGTGTGCACATCAAACATTTTCCTACATACTGATGTTAGTAGCATCAAATCAAAAGGGATAAAGTGAACATGTACAATTTCGTTATGCAAAAATAAAATTAGTAGTGAATAGGTTAGAAATGCTTCGATCTGTTTACAATGAAGAGACCCCTTGCATTAGTAGATTTTTAAAGATAACAGCATGGCAATATAAAAATCTTTATCCAATTTTGGCATTATAACTAATCTTTGCAAATTATCTGTGCAACCACAGTCATCTTACAATTATTATTATTATTAATAATAATAACGGGTTCTTTAGTTTCTCTTTCATAGTGGCTGAAATTCTTTACCTGGCCTTTTAGTTAAATAAGTTCAGATACTAGAGAAATGTTTCCTATTTGGTAACATGTAATTTTACTTTTACTAATCAAACTCCAGGCATTTCTATGTTTGTAATCTCCTCTTGGCTGACGCTACTGGTTGAAACTCTTAATGCAGTTTTCAGAACGAAGTGGAAAGTGACTTGTCATTGTAGGTTTTCTCAGACCATCGTTGTCGCATATGAGCAGGGGAAGCGCAAACTGGAGATTCCCACATTGTTTTTGTCACTTCAGCTTGAAAGCTGTTGTCTAAGGTAGAGCTATGATTGCAGGCAACTATGTGGACTGTGAGAGAAGCCACAGGTTTCATACATAATGCATGCAATGCTTTGAGACCCATATGCGCAGCTTTGTACAATTTTTAAGTTAAGTACTAAATGGTTACAGAGCAGCTGAGGTCTAGTCGGTAAGGCATCTGGCTGCTACATGGGATACCCGGGTTTGAGTCCTGGGGTCGGAACTTTTCCAGCCTTGTCCAGCATAAAACGGCTCTGAACCTCACCTAGCCTCAAATCAATCGGTACCTGGGGACAACCCTCGGAGGCTGGGAAGTAAAAGTGACCAGAGCATGGTGCTGATCACATCTCCTCCAAAGAGGCTGAGATCGAGAATGTGTGGGGCCCTACACCCACAACCCATAAAAGTGCCTTCATGGCACGGTGCTATATGCACGGGAAACTTAACTTTACTACTAAATGGTTACAAAACAATGCATAACCTACACTCTAAAGCCCAGTATTATTATGGAAAACAATTTCATGTCATAGTATGATAGGCATGAAACAAAATTCCAATGTCTAATGAACTGCAACAACTCTTTGTTTTTGGTTCGGACTGTTTTCAATATTTACTGGAATTTTGCAATTAAGTTATTGTTAAAATTAAACAAAATCCGAAAACATGAAATGTACAGTGAAGAAAATAATATGCCCTAAATTTTCTACAGTAGATTTAGATTAGAATGTCAATCTGGAAGGATTAAATGTAAGTAATGAAAGACTTCTGAATGCTCATTTTTGGCAGGACAAAAAAGTGTTCTCCTTGTGGGTCTATATTTACGTATTTTCCTGAATAATCATAATCTGATTGGAATGTTCTTAAGAAGCATGCAAAATCAATTTCTATAATCTATATTAGTTAAAATTGGAACAAATGATTTTGAAGTATAATTTAGTAAAAGACAAAGTAACTTACCTGATTAAATTTACATGCTTAAAAAAAATTGTTGAACATACTTTTTCAAATATTTAAGTTTTAGAAAAAATACCACTATGTCACATGCTGCTAATTACTTTTTAAAAACTTGCACAGGCTAATATGTACAACATGCTTTCATATTATGCAAACATACAACACTTACATAGAAAACGGCTGCATCACATACAACAATAAAGCAGAAAATTGTAAATATAAAAAATGCTAAAAATTTACAGGTGCCGTGATGGGTGCGCATGGAGAAAGACAAGAATATGAGATAAAAGAGTGAGGAGAGTAATCTATGACATGGAAAGAAGAATAGTAGACACACAAAGTGACTGCATTTTAACACTGACTATTAAAATTCTTTACAAAAATAACTTTTCGCCTCATTTCTTTCTGACTAAATTTTAAGAATTTACTTGACACTTAATAAAATTATTTCTTCTTACTACTGAATGAAACAACTAATTCTATTTGCACTAGGTAGTGGTGAATTAAATAACTTTTATCAACTAAATGGTATTGTTAATACCAAAGCTACAGTTTATCTACACCAGATTTATAAAATAAGGTCAGTTAGTGAATAATAAATTGCAAACGCCAAGATTCCAAACATGAAATATGGCACAATAACTCTGTTTCATCTTTGTTTACATTAACGACAAATCTTTGACATGTGCCAGATAACAAGATTGGATCCTTGCCCTAAGAAGCATACTAAGTGAACCTAACAAAGGAACTAAACATGTGAGTATGACTGAAAATAGTGGACGAGAATTCTGTCACACTCAACATTACTAAAGAGCAGTGTGTTCTGTAAAGTTGAAATATAACATGAACACACATTTCTACTCTACGAGTGAATCCAACAGAATGAAAAAAACAGAAGGACTAATGACAATAAAAAAAAGGAGCATCTACAAGGATTCAACAAATTTCCATTTAAATAATTAACGCTGGGGAACCATAGCTCTCCATGCTCACCTGGTAGGGAAACTAAGTTGTCTACTTAACATTATTGCGCTCTTCCATTAGCATTTACATGCATCTTCTGCGAAAGATACCTAGAATATGATGAACACTTGTTATAACACTGGTCAAGATATGAACCTCGGTATGACAAAACCTTGCATCGTGCAACAAACAAAATATATTTATATGTGTAAATACACACACCAGTGTTTGGAAAGTTACATTTCAAAGTAACAGATTTCAAAGTAACGCAGTTCTAGTTACTCACTTTCGCAGAATGTTACTTGAAAACCTTCAAATAAGGTATAATCTGCAGAATGACAGGATTGATTGATTCGGTTCATTTTACTTCCACTTTCGGCTAATTTTGAAGATGGAGCTGAGTGATGGAGGGAAGGGACAATCTCAAAGAACACCCTTCCTAAGGCCAGGATTTGACCCAGGAAAAGTAGCACACTGTGCTAACCACTCCACCACTGAGCCCAGTGTGTAGAATGCACTGCATACATAAACTAGAAATAGGATGTTCTTTCCTTTACAGATGCCCATCAAAAATTACATTAACTTTAATTAAATTATAATAAACTTCATATGTTTATGTATGAAACTATGGAAGAATAAGAATTCAAAGTAACCCTTATACTTGTACTGTATATTCAAAAGATTAACACTAATTCTACATTTAATAATTTATAATTTTGTTTATTATACTGTTGAAACACAAGAAAAGTCATTGTTAATTTTGTTACTCATTACTTGAAAGAGTTTTGTTACTTCCAAACACTGATATATATGCTTCAAGACCAGGTTTGAATCAAAACATTTTATTTGATCTTCCGTGATAATACCACTACTCATAACTGCTAATATTCTGAAAATCCTAACCATGCATATGACAATCTTTGTTCCGTAAAGTAAATCGTTTCTTTGTCAATAACACAACACATTTATGCTTGGTCGTGTACAGCTTTAATTTTCAGACAGCACTAAAAAAATTAAGGTCTACAGCACTTGCTCTCCAAGAATCTCCTCGGGATGGAATAGTTTAAGAATAATGGCCTGTTTATTGTCCAAAGGTGTGTCTCATTTACACAAAGTTTCCACTCATGTTTCCAACACAAATTCCATAATTTTTTTCACGCATTTTACAGAATGATCTGGACATTGTCGTAATAACTTTAATTGATTTAACATGGTTTGCAGTATTGTTTTTTTTAATGGAAAAATTAAAACATGTAAAAAGTATTTTTGTAGCATGAACAGCAATCTTATTTAATATTCACTGATGTTTCTGTTTTTGAATATTTTAAAGAAATTAGTTTTCCAATTCCTTTTCAATCACAGGTTTATTTCCCTGACTTTTCCAGGTTCTACAAGATTCCAAGGTCAGTGGGAACCCTTCAACAGCACTTGAAATGAAACAATGGAGAAAATGGAATTTTCAAATGATTGGCCATATACCATAAGCACTAGATCCTATTATGCTTGAGTAATGGTTTGCATTACTAATATTTTACTTAAACTATAAGAGAATTAAGAACAGTTATAGAGGCAACAGAATATCTACATATGTGCATGCTATTACTTGCTACTTTAGTACTATGCACTAATCAAATTTTCAAAAACTTGCATGTGTAGTGTAAGTATAACATTTCCAAGATAAATCTGATTTCATCTCTCTGATGATAAAAGAGTGTGTCAATTGTTCTGGTAAGGTGTATGCAACCATTGTAAATATGAAATGCTATTATCTTAGTTTAATTTGCACTATATATATATATATATATATATATATATATATATATATATATACGCACACAGGGAAAATATGGGTTGGCCATACTGTAGTTTTCTAGATACCTTCCTCAAGTGGTGGAAACCATAATGTTCAACAGCATAGCACAATAAATGCACACTGTTGACATTATATATATATATATATATATATATATATATATATATATATATATATATATATATATAATGATGTTATTTTCTTATAATATAGTGTGCTTAGAATCAAGGGTAGGTTGATGGAATTGTAGCCACATAAATCCACAAGTGGAAAAAAAAAATGAGGGGACTTCCATGCATTCTTGTACAAATATGAAATTGAAAACATTTATTTTCTCTAAATCACTCAATTTATATATTGATTAAAAAACGAACAGTTATTAATTAACTTAATTGTTCCTTTCACCCATGCTTTGAGTCCTATACACACACACAATAACACACACTTATATGGGCCCATGTCCACCCAACAATTTGTTGTGTTATATATTTGTTATTGTGATTCATGGTGGATTGCTTATTGGCATAAGTAAATAACAGATGTAACACTGTAAGTAACTCAACTGTTTGCACCCAACCAATATTTTTCAAAAGTTGGTGCCCCTGCATGTGCACACACAAGTGTGTGTATAAACAATTACATACCATACATAACAAGATGGTAAAATAAATAAAACCATGAATTTCTTAATAGAACTGCTGGTTTTCAGTTCACACACACACACACACACACACACACACACACACACACAAAAAAAAAAGCTAGTCAAAGTAATTCAGTGACAATCTTAAAAGAATGTGCAATATCACATCCCAAGATATTGGAGAGCAAGGCACATACCCACAAACAGCCCTGACAAACACGCAGGTACAAATCAATCAATAAACACTGTCATCACAATACACACATCAAAGAACACGTGTTCAAGATATGATATATTATTCAGCTTTACACACTTCATGCAGCAACAATACATTCCAATCTAAATTCCTCTCCTAAACCACACATAGATAAACTCATAAGCAACTATTCAACTATTACATAATTAGTCTATAAATCTATGATTAAGTCTAGTTGACGCTATTCACTAATTTACATAGCAAGTAAGTAGAAAACATTGGTTTAGTAGCAAAGTGATGTCACTTTACTTGCCTGGATCCATCAAAGATGTTTTGTTACCTCCATGATATTAACAGAGAAACAAACTAACATAATTCAAAATATTCCTGCTTCCGCTACAACTTGTTAGACACACACATATATATTGTGAGTACAACATGCCTACGGAACACTTTGTAAATGCAGATAGAAACAACAAACCAAGAAATTTACTCAGTGTAATTCAACAATTACTTACTTCCAAGGGCATCCAGAGTTAAGTAATACAAGGTAACAGGCCAGAAGATGAAATTTCAAATAATCTATCTCTGCATACAACAAATTCTACCATTCGTGATGGAATTTGTATTAACGTTCAAATTACGAACAGGCAATAATCATGGTGTACCCTTGATTGCAAATTATAATCATTATTTTCATGGGCATCTGCATTTTTTTTCCAGAGAGGCAAGCAGAGCATTTCCTCCTCCCCAAAACTCTGCTTCAAATTGACATTCACTCCAGATGCCCATGATTATATCAGGGAGTTCCACTGGAGATGAAATGGATTTAGGAAGATACCTTTTGGTGTGGCTCCAGATCACAAGACAAAGAGACTAATGCAATATTGCTGTGGTGAACTGTTAACTATTAATTACTAATTTGCAACCAAGGTGGAAGCGAGTATGGATATGGAAGAGTGGCTCAGGCATAGGCTGAGAGTAAAGTGCATAGTTGTGAAGGTAGTGATAGTGAGCAATTTCAAATATTAGAAGAGCGACATATTTCTATTAAATGTACATATATATTTTTCTAAATGTTTATCAATGTACCATCACTGTGATATAGATTGAATATTAAATATAACAATATTGTACGATATGCACAGCCCATGGACTTTTATCTTAAATGGCAATAAATATCATATCAAATGGTATTTGATCTATGGTTGTTGGGCATCTGGTAACTGGATTTAATGGAGGGGGATTCAAAGCTACATGTTTATGCACCAGTAGCATGCTGACTACTCGGCTGCAGCTGTTCAGCTTAAAGGTTTCTCAAGTTCAATATACATATAACTTCATTGTATATATACATAGCTTTACCACACGTAGGTCTATTTGTATTTGCTTACATTGATTTTATTCTTTAATAGTGCTGTATTTTCCAACATTCAATACTGTTCAATGTAAAAAGTGAGTTATGTTAGAACAACCAAACCTCCCCAAGATGCAACAAAGAGGCAGGGGATATGCTTAGATTAGGCATAAAGAATTCCTGGTCAGTTGCATATGAAGTAGATAATCCCCATATAGCACCAAGGAGGTAGGGTGGGATAATGAGCATCCCCAGAAATTTTTGTAGGGGGGGTTGGGCGAATGATTGAAGTTGAATAGTAGAAAAAATAATAAGTAATATTACTACGGTTATAAATGTCAGTATACAATAATAAATATTATCAAAAATAAATAAATTTTATTCGTCGAAATAACAATAATTATTATTATATAAAGAGGAGACTCGATCCACCAAACGAGTGGATACCAGCACAACCATTTTCCATTATTTATTTTGCATTTTTATACAGTGGGTATCTGAAATGCAGTTTGATGTTAACTTTTACACATCTCGTTCAAGAAAAGGCTTAAAATATTAGAGGGATTTTTTTTCATCAAGTTTGTTGTGTAACCTCTCACCTATAACTGTAATTATTAGAATTTTGAAAACCGTAAAACTATTTGTTCCTTGGATGAAATGGTAGAACCCTAACCTTGTTGCTGTATTTTTCACTCATGTTCTCGATCCAATGCATTTTTACTTTGATTATTCTGTTTGAATGCTAACTAAATGAACTTTATTTCTGTTCTTAACAATAAGAGTAACAAACTTTTGGCTTTCTTTTACCTTTAAATGAACGATGCCAATTTCCAGGGGGGTCCACCGACCAGTTCGACCCCCCTCCAGACGCCCATGAGTGGGATGCATAAGTATTACCAAGCAAATTGTCCATCACGGTGTTTATGTTTTTCATTTTACACAGACTTCAAGAATTGAAACAAAACAAGTTGCTGACAACCCGAGTATAGATTAGAGAATCGGAAATTTAATAATATTCACCTTATCAATTCCTTTGCGCCATATTTATTCACTGAACAAACATGGCGCTCATTTACTGCCCTCTACCGTTAAGGCGCTGAATTACAACAGGTGAGCTACACTGCAAATCCCTCCCGAGTCCTGTTTGGCTCTTAGGGAATGCAATAAATCGTTTTGATAGCGACTGCCATGACAGATGGGTCTTAAATTTCATCTTCCTTTCTCCTCTTTGTCCCGATATAGAAACCATGAAGGAGAAAGGCTTTCACCATCTGACCTTCGCTCTTCAAGCAACTTAAAGGCGAGAAGCTACGACAACCAGCTGAATTCAGTCTTTGTCTCGCTTTGCTCAAATTCTCACGAGTGAATGCATAAAAAGTTTGAAGACTTTGATACACTTTCTTTTCTTTCCGAAAAAATCAACTTACACCACAAATATACCCATTATCATGATTGTCACTGGGAAGCAGGCTGTCACATTTGCCCGGGATATTGTGTTTTTGAACAATTCGCAACACAATGTTAGTGTAGGGAATCGTCCTTATGTTGCGTAAAAAATAATAAACATATCCATATTAACAAATAGTTGAGGTTTTATGTCTACTTTATGTACAGATGGGCTAATCTGAACTGGCCCTACAGATTAAAGAGTGGACTACTATCTGCGCCTCCACTGTGTATCGAACCTGGAACCCCTGCATCACAAATTGTTATTTTCAGTTTGTTTGTTAAGTGAAGTCATACCCCTGGAACATTCTTGTCGGTATTATTTAATCGCGATTATACAAAATAGTATATATATTAGATTAGACTACCTAATATTTTTTTTTAGTCCATGGTGTTTAAAATTACATTTTAGATTTAAAAAAAAAAAACTACCTGCACAGCTATCATTATTGACCCACAGTTTTTCTTCTGGTATCTCGTTTTACCTTTAAAGATAGCGGGAAAATACATCACATTTGTTTTGAGTTTCTGAAATAGATCTTTCTTTGGAAAGATGATCCTCCCCGATGGTGCAGTGGTACCGTTGTCGCCTTGTAATCAAGCGGGTTCGTTTCCGGTGGAGGTACACAGTGGTTCGGATACCACTTTAAACTGTAGGTCTAGTCCCGACTAGCCTTACTGTTGCATAAAGTGGACTTAAAACACCAACTCAACTTTCTTTGGAAAGACAATTATCATTTTTGCTACGGTTGTAGGTTATGTACTGCCATCTCTCGGTAAAACGTGAGAGCGTTGTCAATTTTTTGTTCGATTGTGTTACGAGTGCAACTTTAGATCTTTCAAGGTTTACGTTGTTCATTGCCTTTCAATTGTTCATTTTGTCGGACCCTAAATGCTCTGTTTCAATTACTTCAATAGAATCGTGCCCCTACAGAAAGTTCATTGCAGAAATAAGCAAACCCTCCACTTCGTTCATTGCTATCTCTCTCACCTACGGAGTCTGTTCTTTCCACAGATTGGCGCGTGCTCAACGCACTGCATTCTCGCAGATGAGTCACAACGGCAGTTGTGTACGTTTCGCAACAGCGCAAAGTTTCCTGCATCTTCAGTTGGTTACTGACTCACCTGTGAGGATTACGCACAAAATTACACACACACAAAAGGCAAAGAATAGATTTTAACGCACCGGCTTATAGTTTACGCTGGTGCTAGAGTTGGTGTTTTAAGTCCACTTTATGCACAGTAAGGCTAATCGGGACTGGACCTACGGTTTAAAGTGGGATCCGAACCACTGTGCCATGTGCCTCCACCGGGTATCGAACCCGGGACCCCTTGACTACAAGGCGACGACGCTACCACTGCGCCATCGGGGAGGCACTGGTGCTAGAGGTTCACGCACACAGTGTGACAGACAAATTGCAAAATGGGGGAAATAACTATATGAAAGATGAGAAAGAAATGGAATGGGAAATAGTGTGGGAGAGTTTGATGGAAGAGAAGCAGGAAAAGAGGGGTAAAACAGAAGGTTCGATTGATTTGGTTTATTTTACTTCGCTTTTCTGCCACTTTTGGCTAATCGCAAAGATGTGGATGAGTGATTATTAACACCATGCCCGGGCCGGGATTCGAACACGGGACCTCTGGCGTCGTAGCGCGCTGTGGTAAGACAGAAAGACGACGGAGGAGAGATCGAACGAGAGAAATTTGCGATCAAGAAAATGAAGGAAAAAAGGAGATACAAGGAAAGAAAAAAGAAAGAGAATGGACGAAAATGGTAGATAGAAGGGAAAAAAAGGAGAAGCTTAGAACCGTAACTACGATGCAGTTCCCACCTAATAATGAGTCTACCCAAAAATAATTAACGCACATTAGACATACAATAAACGCAGAAACAAAGCAAAATTTTCATGCTTACTATTTTGAAGGGATTTCGACCTGTAGGGAGAAATGGGTGAACATTCAAAACGACCCTTCTTCAAGGACATATTGGGGGCGGGGGGGTCCGAATGACTCGAACAAAAATTAAATAATGAAAATATACTTGTTTAGCATTTGCTGTATAATCGAGGGTTATATATCCCCACAGAACTTTGAATGACAGAACCAAAGATATTAATCCGAAACTTTAATTTTCGTCAACCGGATGTAACTTGTCAGGACAGTTGCTTTCATACAAATCTTAGCGATCTTAACTACACGTACAGTGGGATCCATGAGTATTACCGTGCAAATTGACCATGACTATATTCATTAATTTTTATCTCGCATCCGATTGTGTTTTCAAGCGATGGATTTTTATGTATGCTGGTGCAGAAGCTGTCAACAGCTTGTTT
The DNA here is from genome assembly GCF_977018435.1 of Lepisma saccharinum. NCBI lineage: Eukaryota > Metazoa > Arthropoda > Insecta > Zygentoma > Lepismatidae > Lepisma > Lepisma saccharinum. Next base: position 17,053,422 of record NC_139258.1, read on the forward strand.
CGAGTTTTCTTTTAATTCTTGTAGCTCTTAATGGGTCAAATAAAGTGCACGAACATGGTGATGGACAATTTGCACGGTAATATTCAGGATCACACTGTACGATAGATAATGAATACATGCTTCTATATTATGCTCGATTCTTATACAGTCTTTATACAGCAATAAAATATTAATTTATATATTTTAATTTAAACGTTTACATTATTATTTCTGAGAGCCTTGGTTCTTGTATTGGTTATCGTACCGCAGAGTCAAAATGGGATCCTAGGTTTGAAAACCGGGCTACACACAGCAGTACAAAGTGGAAATAAAAAGTATCTCGTAAATAATAGAACCGGCGACCAGAGTACAGAGGTCACTATGAGGAAACGGGATGTCCACACGGGAAATATACAAGGACTACAACCACTTCCTGTTCTATATTGCCAAACGGAGCAGTAGACTATACTAGTACAAGGTGAACGGTAGAGAGATATCATTATGGGTAGATTACTTGTACGGAAGTAGAGGGAGATTATTTCCGTAACATTTTTGGCTGTTATGCATTTGAAGCATCGGAACGAGTCACAACTATCGAAGCGGCCAATTAACCAAGCGAACCGCTGACGTCATCTCAACCCAGAACCTACCGCTAAGCCCCTTCCCCAGGTTCTACACGGCCACTAGGCTCGCTAGACAGACTCGAGCAGTCGGCTGGAGATATTCCGAAAGTAATTCGTAGGGACATTGAATTTTCGCGATGCGCGAAATCGCGAAATGTGAAAAAAAGATGCAATTTTGAACATTCTGCACGTAACTACACCCTCAATGATGAAATATGCATGAGTTTTATTCGCGAAGTAATGCGAAAAGTGTGCTTTTTCACGAAATGGACACTTTTTCACGAAATAACCGTGAAATATCATCAAATTAAGTAGAAAACACGCAAAAATCGGCAATCGAGGTTGTGTGCGCAAACTGTCGATTTGTAACGAAACGTTTGCCTAAAGTTTCCTACCACTTGAAGCTGAAGAATGTTTTATCTTCGATCACATCAAGAAGACGCTGCAAATTTGGATTTCCCACGCACATAATCTTAGTTCGAAAATTTCGCTCCCTGCCAAGCTGCATTCCTTTCTTCCCCCGAATGTCTACTCAACTTCCAGTTTCGTTGAACTTGCTAGCTGTAGCAGCGATAAGAGTAGTCTGTTCCCGCACATCAAGGGAAACAATGGTGCCATTTGTGTTCAGTCATGAATTAATTTTGTTTATCATCATGTGATTTTCAACATGTCTTTGTGTATGTGCAGTAGTGATTATTTTATTTGTTGGACAGCAAGGATATTCTTTAAATATATACAACGAATAAATCACTTGAGATATGGAATTTCGAAATGAAGTAATTTTGTGTTGATGTTTTCTTTTTGGTTGGACAGCTAAGTACTTATGTATGTGTACGTAAAGTATATAAAAATGAAGTAGTTTATCAATTTATAGCTCTTTTGTATGTTGTTTCCTCTCATAATGAAAAAAGTGTGCGCCAATTTTTTTTTCCACCGCTGGTATATACCGCTGATCTAACAATTTATTTACCGCTCTCCTCAGTTTTTATTTACCATAAATTTGTCTCCCTAGTAATTCGTCTCTACCTATATACGCTCTGCAAGGAATGGCCAAGCTTATCAAACATGGGCTGATATATTGTTGTTCCCAATTGTGTCTGTGGTTTTGACTAAATCAACGATCGTGAATCGAATCAAGATGGTTTACAGTAGGGCTTCCACCAGTGGTAGCCGTATCGAAAAGTACCGGTTGGATTTTATTTACCGATGCCGACCGATCCTTTCCGGGCACTTTGATCATTCGCTGAGAAGGCAAAAAATGCCGCGTGGCTCTTGAGTGTGTAATTATCCTAGAAGTTATGCAATATTCGAAGTTTCATTCAATTTTGTATCAATATATTCAGTGAAAAAGCTACGAAGATTTTAAACAGGTTCTAACGAATATGATATAAAGGCAAAAATTCCACCAATAAACAATGCATGAAAAATCCCAAATTATAGGAAACCAAACTTTTGATTTCACCAATGACCACAATACCATGAGTATAATCTTTTAAAAAGAGCTCCATGCAGTCAACAAATGGAGGTTACATTACAGGTTTTTATATTCTGATGCAACTCTGGTTAATGGATGCTTGTACAGGGTGTCTACCAAAATAAAAAGAAAAAGTAAAGTGCTCCCCTATGCTTTTGCATCACACAGGTGGTCCACTAAAGATGGTGACCACCCAACAAAGCATTGACAAGATTCATGACAAAGGTAAAAGGTTCCCCTGTGCTTTGCACTACGCTATGAAGGCGTATAGGGGGTGTGGAGTTAGGGCACCACACTTTCTTGATCACGGCCGAAGGTGGGGGGATGTGATTACCCCCCGGAGTTTCCTCCAGATATCCACTTTATACGACGCTGGGTAGGCGCCGGAGGAGCCTAAACAGGTGAAAAAAAAACTGGCTCTCCCACACCGGAGATCGAACCCGGGTCTCTTGCATGGTAGTCAGACGCCCTGACTGAGGTACCGCGGCTCTTTGTCTACCAAAATAACAAATAGAAAATTTTTCATGACCTTTTCATTTTTCTTAACATTTATATAATCGCACTCTACTTAGGTATGGAAATTAAGAAAATATACAATTTTATTCAATAAAAAACCCTACCACAGTTAAGATTAAAACTGAAGCTGTACTCTAATAAGAGATTTAGACATTTCCCTAATTATTAATGCATGTATAAATTAATGCTTCAGACTTCATCCTGGATTGGCTACATTACTTTATTTAATATTTTTTTTACAAAACTTCACCCATAGAAGAATAGAATTCTTAAGAAATAAAGTGAACACATCTTAACCACAACTCAATACGAATTTAGATTTCCAAATATTCAATTTTACCAAATCCCAGTACAGGTATAAAACAATGTAAATTCACTATACTCTAAAAAAGAGCAAAAATTCTTACACAAGCATAATCTCTTGACTTTCTTGACCAACCTGTTGATTTCTTGGTTTTTCCTTCACTGGTAGCCACCCTGTTGTAGCTGGAGTGGAATATTCACCCACTAAAAGTAATCAATATTTTGAGCAACCTTTTAATTGTTACAATTTTCAAGCATCGCTATCGTTTCAACGTGGTATCAATTCAGCTGTAAAAGCAGACCGTGCGTTACATGTCGAGACAAGACCGAGGACGTGGCAACTTCTATATAAAATCAAGTCGAGACGAGACGAGACTTGTCTCTCGGACACACCTGTTGTCGACTTTTGTTAACTATACGCTAATAAAATCGTGAAATATCATCAAATTAAGTAGAAAACACGCAAAAATCGGCAATCGAGGTTGTGTGCGCAAACTGTCGATTTGTAACGAAACGTTTGCCTAAAGTTTCCTACCACTTGAAGCTGAAGAACGTTTTATCTTCGATCACATCAGGAAGACGCTGCAAATTTGGATTTCCCACGCACATAATCTTAGTTCGAAAATTTCGCTCCCTGCCAAGCTGCATTCCTTTCTTCCCCCGAATGTCTACTCAACTTCCAGTTTCGTTGAACTTGCTAGCTGTAGCAGCGATAAGAGTAGTCTGTTCCCGCACATCAAGGGAAACAAATGTGCCATTTGTGTTCAGTCATGAATTAATTTTGTTTATCATCATGTGATTTTCAACATGTGTTTGTGTATGTGCAGTAGTGATTATTTTATTTGTTGGACAGCAAGGATATTCTTTAAATACATACAACGAATAAATCAAAATCAAGTCGAGACGAGACTTGTCTCTCGGACACACCTGTTGTCGACTTTTGTTAACTATACGCTAATAAAATATGAAAAACAAAACCTATTTCACTATGCGACTTATTGTCTACCTTATTATTTCTAGATAACTCAGTTTGTACTAGAAAGGTAATCCATTATTGTCGATTGCGAACTTGTTGCATATATTTAAGGTGAAGATGAGTCTTTCGAAGGTCCGTAGCGTCGGAATGGAGCGTCAAACAGATTAATAAAAGCTGCTGCCCGCAATGATTTATATTTGGGTAGTAACACACATTGGTAATACTTCCGATTTTGAGAGGAAACCGGTGGCCTCGGGTTCGATCCGTGGTGAAGAAACACACAGTGGTTCGAATCCCACTTTAAACTGTAGGTCCAGTCTCTATTACACGAACTTATGTTTAAAAAATTCACTTGTAATATTGCACCGTTTAAATTTAACAGTGTGATTATTTTACAAGAATAGTACGCGACCATTTTTTAAAATTAAAATGTGAATACATTACCTTGCATAAAGATAGACATTGATTATAAACTGCCTTGCGTGCACCATAAATATATTTTTAAAAAATGAGTCAGTCAAATTAAATTAATTCGGCTATGTAATGGACGTTAATAGTGTAAAAACGGTCGTCAAATTTTATGGCGTTGTATGGGACCGGAAATTACGGTCCTTTGAACGTAGACTGCATTTTCCAGGCTCTGTAGCCTGGACCTACAGCAGCGGCGTATACTCTGGGTCATCTAGGTAATCGCAGATGACCCGGCTGTATTTCTCTTCTTTTTTTTAAAATATATATATATAAATATACATTTCTTCGCAATATTCTTCCAAACCAATTTCGATGCATACATTTCTTTGCTTCCAGCGCGCGAATGCTTCCAACCGTTTGCCGCTGAATGTCCGCGAACCTTTCTCTAGCCGGTGGAATGACTTCAGGGAATCTCACCCTGACGTCATTCTTCCCGCTTCCCTTACAACCCTTGGCGAGGAGGGAGGAGACAGGAAAGAGGGGGAGGAAACACTGCTTCTCAAGCGCGGTGATTCCCTGCCCAGGGTAAGCTCCTTCTTGTGAGAGTCCACCGGTCGCACTCTCAACCTTGAGAGCCTTTTCCGTTCCCTCCGCTGAACTAGGGAAAACATACCCGGTAGAGTGCGAAGAACAGGAAAATTGAATAACATGGGCAAACCAATTCTACGCTAATTTTCACTTTACATTTGCTTCTGTCTTGCTGATTTCTGTTACTTGAACATAAATTGATCAAAAGGAAAAAGCTTAAATATTGAAGATGAAGCAAACTAAATTCAAAGCTTAAGCAATTAAAGCACCTATATGCATGGGCGTCCGGAAGGGGGGCAAGGGGGGGCCGTGGCCGCCCCCTGGAAAATGAAAGTCAACCAAAAATTATATATTTGTCACATATAATTTCATTTCAGCCACAATAATATGTGTTAATTATTGCATGAATATGATAAATTCAAATTTAAGCAATTATTTTTGAGGGAACAACACTATTATTGGGGAAAATGTACCTTGCTTGCCCCCCTGGAAAAAAATGCCTTCCTTGCCCCTCCCTGGAAAAAATCATGCGGACGTCCATGCCTATATGCTGACTCCCCCCATCCTTGTATTTACAAAAATAGTGATTGTTTCTCTTCTCTAATCTTCAAAAGCAGCGAGAATACTTCTTTCACGGAACTGAATATTTTTTAAAGGGAAAGATATCAAAAATAAATTATATACATATATATATATATATATATATATATATATATATTAGTTAATTTAAGTTGCTGTATTCGGCCTCTTTAGATTAATAGTGATGAAGATGAACGAATTAAACATAAAACGAAAAAACACATCAGGCACGTAGCCAGGTGGAGGACTCGGGGGGCTGAAACCCCCCCCCCCCGAAATCCTACAAATATCTAATTTAAAAAGTGTATAGTGGTAATTAATTTTACTTCATTTGCAGGATTATACACCTTGCATAATACGTTGTAATAATCTGAGATTCATCTTCAGGACTTCTCCACTGTTTCAACTTTATGTGGCGGCTGCTAATAAGGGATGATCCCCATCCCGAAATAAAATTCTGGCTCTGGCCTGCAATGATTCGAACTTTTAAAACCTGTCATTTCGAGTTCGGAAAGGGATTTTTTTTTTATCATTCATAGGGAATTTCATTCTGAGCCAGGAACCCAACAACAGAAGTTTGGCGCGTGAAACTGAATGCGTGTAGTCGTTGGCTTCGTGCTGTGCTTCGTGTTTATTATTTATTTAGGTGTTAGTGTTTGTCGTGATAGTGCTGTGTTAAAGAGTAATGGATGTGATACAAGATTTGCTGGTGAAAGCTTTTGGAACAAGATCTTTTCAGGAGAAGTTGCATATTGTTAATACAGGTAGGCCAGTGTCATCGCTTGAACTTATTTCTACACACAAAGACAAAAATCGGGAATACGTGAGGCATTTTCGCAAGCAAATTATGACAAAACACCATGGTTGACAGGAAGTATAAGCTTTGCTTTTTTGTTGGCCGTGCTTACTTTTCGGGGCTGAAAAGAATGTATGGACGCGTGGCGGATACTGTAATCTTTGAAACGCTTGTGCCAAACATGAAAAATCCAAAAATCACATAACTTCCTTTGTTAAGCTGCAATCTTTCGCACAGACAAGTATTGACGTGCAAGTGGACAAACAGCGTGCTTTGGATGTGATACAGCACAAGTAATCGGGTCCTGGAGTAAGTTGAATTTTGCCCTTAAATTAATATTGCGGGTTTTTATTTCACTAGTGCACGTCTTAAAAAGGTAAAGGTAAAGTGTTCCCCTGTGCATAGCACCACGCCATGAAGTGCACGTCTTTCATTTTATATTTCACAGGTTGTTTATTTATAGCTTTATCATACTGTCTTGTTTTATTATTTGAAATTCTACACGTATATTAAACTGCAATAACGAGAATTAATTGATTGTGGTCGTAGCAATAAGACAAACATTCCGACACAACATTCCTAAATCCAATATGGATCCTGACATAAATTGCATTGAAACTTTTGGAGTTTGAGGATCAAGGGTCGGAGATTACCCACTCGTTAGAACCAGCATACGCCACTGACCTACAGGCAGCAGAATCGTCCGTTTCCCATGTGTGCTTGTGATTGTCCTTTCATCAATGTCATCTTCCACTCATCATCATCTTCGTGATTAGCCAAAAGTGACAAGAGAAGCTACGTAAAAGAAAGCAAATCAATCAGTTGAAATAAAATGACAAACTCAGAGGAGACCGAGAACATAACAGGCCCCCAGATCTTCTTAACTGGAAACTTAATCCATTAGTGGCAACATTTTACAAATATGAGTAGGTATAGGATTTTCATGACAGCATATTTTATTTCATAAGGGTGAAGTGTTCCCTAAATAAGAGGGAGGATCAAATGAAAACCTTAAAAGTTTATTATAAATTTCAAATGTTGTGGTATTGCTATGAAAGTTGGCAATATTGTTTCTAACAGTGTTCTCTTTCTTCAGTAGGTGGCAGAAGAGTCTAGTCAAACAAGCGCCAGCACAGGAGCAGTTTCAAGATGGCCGCCCCACTGTCCACATGCACCGCATTAGAACAGCGTTCGGTGATCCGGTTTTTGAGTGGTGAAGGCGTGAAACCAATTGAAATTCACCGCAGGATGGCAGCAAAGTATGGTGATTCGTGTTTGTCCCTGCAGCAAGTACACGAGTGGTGTAGGAAGTTTAAAAGTGGCGTAACATCTGTGGAGGATGCTCCTCGACCGGGACAGGCTCACCGCGTAGTGAGCGACGACAACATTGCGCTAGTGGAACAGCTTGTAAAGGACAATAGGCGTATTACCCTGAAATAAATCGCAACAATATTGAATATGAGCTTTGGTTCAGCTCAACACATTGTGCATAATGTTCTGAATTTCAATAAGGTATCGGCAAGATGGGTCCCACGTCAGTTGACCGCTGAATTGAAAGATCGTCGCGTCGACGCCTGTGAAGAACTTTTGCGTCGTTTCAACGCCGAGGGTGATGCATTTATGGACAGGATTGTTACAGGCGATGAGACCTGGGTTCACTATCATCAACCAGAAACCAAGAAAGCGAGCAAGGAATGGCGGCATAGCTCTTCGCCCAAAACAAAAAAATTCCGCACTCAACCATCAGCAGGAAAGGTCATGCTCACTCTCTTCTGGGATTCTAAGGGAATAATTTTGGAACAGTACATGGACAAAGAAGTGACAGTAACCAGTGCCTCGTATTCAAACATGCTGAAAAATGAACTTCGCCCTGCAATCAGGCGTAAACGGCGAGGACTTTTGTCCTCAGGAGTACTCCTACAGCATGACAACGCCCGACTGCATACTGCCCGTTTGACCGTTGAGACTATCGATGACATCAAATTTGAGTGTCTCATTCATCCACCCTATTCACCAGACCTTGCCCCCAGTGACTCATTTGTTTGGACCACTCAAAGAAGCGATGGGCGGCAAACATTTCAATAGTGATGAAGAGGTGAAAAATGCGGTGCACGAGTGGCTACAATCTCGATCAAAAGAATTCTTCCACCGTGGTATCCATGCACTTCCGAAACGGTGGAATACTTGCATTGAACGTCAAGGGGACTACGTTGAAAAATAAGTGGTACGATTTCCTTTCCATTGTTACATTCTAGCATTTATAGCATTTTTAAGGTTTTCATTTGATCCTCCCTAGTATATAGAAATTCATATTGTGAAGAAACTAATTGAATTAAGGTGCTTTTTAAGGGCATATTTAACCATTTCTGCATCATAGGGCATATTTTGAAGGATTTTCGGTCATATTCAGCATATTTTTGCTTATACAGACACTTTCGAAGTGAATTCGTTCTTGCTTCCATGTTCACTTGATTTTTTTGGACTGCAGCAAAATCGCTTTCATTTCTATTTGAAAATTTACAGAAAGCATTCATTGTGCATTGCAACTTAGGGCCCATAAAGTGAACTAAAAATAGTACATATGTGAAAATATTTCAGCATAAGTTAGATATTGATGTTTGAAACAGTCTAGTTATAAGGGCATATTTTTCAAATTATAGTGCATATTTTTGTAAAATTTTAGGTCATAAGAGACCCGTCTGTTGACATGGGCGTCCTGGAAAATCAAAGTTAACCAAAAATTATATATTTTTCACATATTATTGTGTCTGAAATGAAATATGTGTTAATTATTGCATGAATATGATAAATTCAAATTTAAGCAATGTTTTTTTGAGGGAACAACACTATTATTGGGGAAAATGTGCCTTGTTTGCCCCCTATGAAAAAAATACCTTCCTTGACCCTCCCTGGAAAAAATTCTGCGGACGTCCATGTCTGTTCATATACTGTATATTTAGATTAGAAGTTCTGTAGGGGTTGATGCTCTTGATCATGCACTGTAGAAGTAATGCATTTCAGAATCCCGTTATCCCCGATTGTCTTTACAAGCTAACAGGAATTCAGGTGGTACTGTACTCCAAAAACATTTGTGGTCTTCAGAGCCATACTGGTGAGAACACAGCTGGATTGATGGCGTGAATCGTTAGACGCAACGTGCAAGTACAGCAAGTAGACACACCTGTTTCCGTCCTTGCTACGCATTCTTTTCTTTATCAAGAGTTCTCCGGTTTTCGGTCTCTCACCGTCCACGTCTCTCTGCAGCTAACATATGACTACATTCCCGACCATGCCATATCGGTATTTGCAAAGTCTGTTGGCAATTTCATACGAGGAATACATGACTCATGCGAACTAGAAACTAGAGACCTGTCGCAAAGCGAAAAGACTGTACATCATAATCCTATCTTCTATTTCACGCACTGAAGTTCAGCCGTTAGTTTGACCTTTGTGTGTTAACCCTGTAAATGGCGGAGTCAGACTTCCTGGAGTGGCTAGGTCACTGGATGGCTTTCCAAAATTTAGATGGGCTACTCCTTCGAAAGAGGAGTGGGTAGGGTGTCGGAATTCTTCCGGCCTTGCCACCAGTGATGTGCGTCTACGCGTAAACGATTGTCTACATTCTACGTGTAGACAATGTAAACTATGGTGCAAGGTACGCGCATCCTGTGCGCGCATCGTTCTAGAAGCAGCAACCAGCATCAGCAGGTGGTCATAGAGAGCGTGAAGTATACCACTGTCCCGAAATAAGTGTTTTAAGTACTTTTTTACGTTTTAAGTATTAATTGAACTGCAAAATGAACTTGTCGCGACATACAAAAAAAAAGCGATGTCCGTAGAATGACAAGATTTGTTTTACTTCCAGTTCCACCATTTCACACGTGGAAAAATCTGCTATAAAGATACATGCACTTTCCTATGTAGTAACAAGACAAAATATATATATACTTTTAGCCTTCCCTTTTGTAAGTGTAAAAAATAATGTCAGTTTTCACTATGGCTGTCATTTTCTTTTCTTCCGGTAGTCCCTTTTCCCCTCCTTGGTGAAAATTCGATAACTTTGATTACGTCGGATTGTCTTAAGTTGATTATAGGCCCAGACTATCGACTTGTTTGAAGAAAAAAAAACTTTTTCTTTGAAAGACCACTCGGATTTCTTTCTTCCCGGTTGTATGCATTGTCTACAGTAGACTATACTATGTAAAGTATAAGCCAATGTAATCTTTGTGTAGATTACGCGTAGACAACGTATGTAGACGTAAACTTATAGTCTACGGCACATCACTGCTTGCCACTAAATAAAGCGGCTCAGGGATTCACCCAGCCTCAAATAAATCTGTCCCTTGGACAACGTGGGAGGGTAAAGGCGGCTGGAGCATGGTACTGATCCCATCACCTTCAAAATAGCCGAGTCCGAGAATGTGTGGGGTCCTAACCCCCAATCCCCTAAATACGGCATGGTGCTATATGCTCCTACATGTTCAGAGAAAAATGTGATCAAAGTTAATTTTACGCTAATAACAATCTAAAATTTTCTGTTTCTACTAAATTACTAAATACGTAAAATGATCATTTGCAAAGAAATTTTGTGCCTTTTCTTGCTCGCCAGTTGGTTTGCAATGGCAATAATTAGAAAAAGTCATTACTGTCATTTTTTTCACTATATTTAACACGTTGATCCTTCTACACATCTTGTAAGTTGTAATGATCCCGGATTCGTCGCTTTGTTTGAATGACCCGTTTATGAATTAGATCACGGTACTTACGATTATATCGCCTCTGTAAGAGAGATCAGAGAACGACTTGCACAGTTAAAGAGGTTATCCAAGTAACACGCTGCAAAATAACTCGCCGGGAAGCCTCGCGGCGGTCACAGATCATAGCTCCAATAGGTCAAGGTGGAGTTATCTGACTGCGCGACAGTAACCTATTTTATAAATATCAGTGTCTCTAGTAATTAGGTTTCAAGCATATTGTGATAAATCTATCTCTAAAGACAAATTGAAAGCAAAGATCTTCCAGCTACATGAAACCACGTCTGAATGGATTCATCGTACAAATTTTAACATTCTATCCATTCATTGATTGATTTGGTATATTTTACTTCCACTTTGGCTTACCGCGAAGTTGAGGATGAGTGACGATTTAATAACATTGACGACAGGACACTTGGCGTTGTAGCGTGCTGTGATAACCACTCCGCCACGAAAGTCTGTTCACCTTCTCAAAACTAGTTTCTAATGTATAAAACCGTAATGAACACGCGTAGACCGTGAGACCTACAATTTAAATTACTAGTTTTAAAGCACAATGAAATATTAATCACAGATAAACGTATATAAGCAAATATATAACTCTGGTAGCAAGCCATCTTCGCTATGAATTACTGCGCCACTGGGACATTTTCTCACCTCTAGACCAAAATGTTTCTCAAGAGATGGCACTGCTTACATACATTTATCTGTAGTGTAACTTTTGGTGCGTTTGGAAGAAAAGTATGCTACAATAAAAAAAAAAAAAAAGCTATTTTTTGGGGGGGAAAAATAGCATCGACAAATTACGGTTCCTATGTTTAGATAGTGATGTATAAATTACAAACACTACTTGTTTGGAGCACGTAAAAACAAACGGAACTTTGAAGATGTGTAACACAGATATCCACACCAATCATACCAGAAAGTCTGGCATTTTTTTTCAACAGACCATTACTTCTGTAACTAAGACGTTTGTTGTCCTTGCTGCAGTGGCTATAGCAGATTTTACGGCTGCTCAAGCTTTTGTTGTCTCTTTGGTTGGGTAGGAACCAGTAACAAGAACAAACTACTTTATGGATCTGGACCATGGAGGGCGAAAACCCGACTCGCAATCGATGCCGACGATTAAGATCTGCAATTTAACGCGTCATTTGCCTCCGCGAGCCAATCATCGGAGGGTATCCTGCAGCTGGCTTTGAAAAGCCAACCACCCAATCAGTTTTAAGGCCTCAATTATCTCGCTCCACTGGACGGGACTTCGAAGTCTCCTTTCTTCGGAAAACAAAGAAAGGAAGAATTTTAAACTCTACGTTTAGGCATGTGAAGTAATTGTGTATTGCTGTTCAAATGAAGATTCTGGGGATGGAGGGTCACTATCAAGTGGGTTTGATTTAAGAGCATTCCAGCGTTGCGTGTGTGACATTTTACACATACAATGTAAGGTTCTAGACATGGGATTGGATTCAAATATTCATAATGGACTAATTTCATGAAATTATTAAGTACGTTGCTACCAAATGAATTTGAATTAAAATTTTGGGTGCGTCAGCACTTAGGCTATTTTGCACCCGTCACATTATACGGGGGCCAGCGCCTTACCATTACAAACAACTCTAACGCTGCATACCTAAAAATCTTAAAATATTCTGACTTCTGTTAAAAGCTGAGGCTGTAAACGGGAACTCAACACACACAAGGACAAAAAACAGGACAACACACACAAAATTATACTGGCCATAGTGCCAATCTCCAGTGTCTCGTTTCTGCAGAATGCAGTCCAGGGTGTACTGCGTGGAAGTGAGGTTGGCTTTTGGGCGCCTACGTGGAAGGTACCCCTTACACCCCTGCTACCAAATGAAAAATACTTGAATTATTGTTTAAAGTCCGCTTTATGCACTGGATCTACAGTTTAAAGTGGGATCCAAACCCTGTCTCTCCACCGGGTATCGAACCCGTGATCCCTTGATTACAAGGTGATGAAGCTACCACTGCGTATGATACTTAAGTATGATGATGCACGAAAATAATTAACGAAAATGTGTTGTGTGTGTGTGACGTTTTAAACATGAACCAAAGTTTGATTTAATTTCTCTGTGAATCATATAAAAATCTCGAGAACATCCTATTCCACGTAACCGGGCGACAGACTGTAGAATGACCTTTACAGACGTCATGCTTCGTCAGCGGGGTGGTACACAATGGGCAATCCCAAGACAAACGTAGACTTTCACCTCAAGAGGCGGAGAGCCCGAACACACAACAGCAGCATCACGAACTGTCGATAAACACCGGCATCTCGCTTCTGACGACAACGGAGTTCTTCACGTCAAGACGTGGAGAGAGTGAAATTCAACCTAGCAGAGCTTAACAAACAGGCGTCTTAAAGCAGTGCCTGGGGTATGGGAAACAGGCTACGTGTAATCAAAGAGCCTTTTAGAGTCCACTTTACGTTCAGCTACGCTAATCGGGACTGGCAATACAGTTTAAAGGTGGATCTGCACGACCGTGCAATCTCTCTACAGGCAATCGCTTTAATACAAGGTAACGTTGTTAAGGGGGTCTGGAGGTTTCAATGCAAATTTCGCCTCCCTGATGGCGTAGTGGTAACGTCGTCGCTTTGTAATCAACGGGTCCCGGGTTCGATACTCGATGGAGGCACAGTGGTTCGGGTCCCACTTTAAACTGTAGGTCCAATCCCGATTAGACACTGCATAAAGTGGACTTAAAGCATCCAATCAATCAATGCAAATTTCACGTCAAATTATTAACAAATTAGGTTTTGCCGAATGGTGTTGAATAGCGAGGGTTATGCACGGTCACTAAAACATGCACATTTTGTAGTGGCGTATTTCTCGGGGGTTATCGTGTTCCAGCTCCCCCGAAATTTTCTACAATAAAAAGTAATTACATATAGGAGTGTAAGGGATGACCCTCTTGATTATGGGAGTGACTGTCCGCCTAGCGGGAGATCTGGGTTCGATTCCTGGGTGTTGGTGATGTTGGAATTTCCAGGCCTTGTCCCCACACAAAGCGGCTCTGGGGCTCACCCAGTCTGAAGTAAATAGGTACCTGGGGGAGGCGGCCGGAGCCTGGTGCTGATCACATCTCCAAAATGGCCGAGATCAAAGAATGTGTGGGGTCCTACCCCCACACCTCATGACATGTTACAAAATGCACGGGGAACTATACTTTTCGATTACGTCTAAATTTGTTGACAAATATAAGATTAGGTTCAAATCACTTGTCAACAACTGGATCTGATAAAATATTGTAGTTTTGTCAGGCCAACATCAATTAATTAATTTGGTAAATGGTAGTTTTCAGCGGCATGTTGAATTTTGGACGCCGAAAAATTCCAATCCATCATACTATTTCCACTTTAAAATGCATAAATGCCGAGCAAACAAATTACAAGTTACACGACAACATCTCGGGTTACGGTACCGGGCCCAGCTGTTGAGACACACTGTCCTAAAATTCCAGTAACTTATATTCCTCTTAGACGGACAAGTCAGGCAATCAAACAAAGAGCCAATACACGATGCAAGGCTCCCCCAAAGATACAGATTGCAGGGATTTCAATGGCCATTTCAGCAAGTCCCTACTAAAAACTAAGCTCACTGGTACAACAGCCCTCTTAGGACCATGGCCTGCCAGAGCGGCTATTTCATTGGGTGACGAGTGGTCAGCACATTTGAGTCCCATCACCGCGGAGTCCATCTCAAGTATGAAGTTTTGTGGGCTCTCAACGGGACCGCTCGCACCCAAGGATAGAGCGCTAATCACTTAAGCACCCTCAATACATCCTTAACAACGGGCAATTCAGTAAATCAATAAATATTTTCAGTAAACACAGGAGACAATCGCCCGAAACCGGATGTGCAGGCGTTCCAGTCATCAACGAAGTTCCACAAAGATATCTCGTGGCTGGCGGCCAACAATGTGAACACTTTCTCCTCGAAGAAAGTTCAGTACTTTAAGCTCGGTGATAAGAAGCAGCCCTATTCTCGCTTCCCTCCCTCAACGCATGTGAAAGTGACTCCAGCAGTAAAAAAAAAATCCTGGTTGTTCTTACGCCGACCGCAATTTATGCAATGCGACCGACACACACACAATCCATTACAGAAAGAAAGAGCGTCCGGCATATGGATTCTCTGGAATTTAGTTATGGATGGGACGTTGCGACACGTTTACCGATATGAAAGAAAAAAACATTGTGAGTCACATGCCATCACGAAAGAAAGACCGCGAAAGGATGAGTCAGGTGTACGAGGATAAACGCAGGCGCCAGGTGGTTTACTAACCCACGGTCGATAACATTAGCGCTACTGCAGTTAGCAAAACTTTCCGGACATGTACCTGAGCTGAGCTTCCGAAGTGTTTCTTGAACGTAATCTAAACTGCTTATTCTCCACCCACTACAAGAATGCAACGGTCGCGTAGTCGGTAGGGAGTCGTCTGATTGCCACGCAGAAGACCCGGGGTATGTGATTTGAGGTCGGAATATTTCCGGCCTTGTACCTGGAAAAAGCGGATCTGGAGCCTCAAATCAATTAGTGCCTGGGGGAGGAGCGCCGGAGCGTGGTGCTGAACATAGCCGAGATCGAGAACGTGCGAGGCCCTACCCCCCACATCCCCTAAATGTGCCTTCATGGCACGGTGCTACATGCACTGGGAACTTTACCTTTGAGAAAAAAAGGAAAAAACCCTTGGTTACGAGCGTCGCCAGATATTTTTCAAGGTCATTGATATAAAGTAGAATATTATTAATTTTTAAATTAATAACTACAGTGGACTCTAATTCGGATTATTCGGTAATTCGAACCAAAGTTTATTATGAAGTTAGAACATGAAATGTATACTTATCTTCAGACTTACTGACAGAAGTCCACTTTATGCACGGATGGGTTAATCAGGATTGGATGAACTAGAATCATGGAATTCGAGCCTGAAACCACTTGATAAGGCAACAGCGTTCCTCATCTTTCTAAGAAACCTTCTCGGTATTCGTCTAGAGTAAAACGGCAAAAAGGCAAATATCTACACTGTAGGTTCGAAGGTGGGGATGGGGGCTCTGAATATTCCCCATGCCAAGAATAGCGAAGATGATGTGATCTGCACCACGTTACTCCAAAGCAGGGTGGATAAAAATCATGATTTTTATCAAAAAAATAATTTGATGATTTTTTTTATTTAAATCTATTTCTTTGATTTTTTAAAAAGCACGCTTAAAATTGCTTTTATGTTTTTTTATAGAAAGGCTTATTTTCTGTTTTCTATTTGAACAGTTTGATGAAAGAAAAAAATGTCAACGTGCATTTTTCTGTTTCTGATACTGTATATATGAACGTACTATGGAAATAATTGTTGAGTGTGTTAATGAAACTATAATAATTGATAACTTTTCTTCCAGTGAAAATAAAACATTATGGATGAACTACAGTATATAATTGTAACTTAAAATATTTTTCTATGTAGCCTTTGTAGCTTTATTTAGGCAATTTTTTTAATGACAGTTTGCAAATTATCAGCTGACATGTTTATTTACGGTGTAATGATATAGACACTATTTACGCTTTAATATGATTAGTATTTTGTTTGTTATTCTACGAAAATGGTGGCTAAGTTTGTCCATAAAAATTATGGAATTTTAATCAAGAGAAATTTAAGCGTGTTTACATTTCTTTTCATATGAGCTTCTCCCCATCAGAACATATTGTTTATTTTCCTTTCTTAGAGCATAATAAACACCATTAAATGATATCTAGTTTAATGTACTTCAAAATCCTTATAATAGCGCAAACGGACACAGTTAAAAGTACACGATAATAGAAGCAAAAAAGTCTCAGTAAACATGGGTCTGCAAACGAGCCGTTTTCGAGATAATTGCGAATGTGCGGTTACAAGCCGCCACTGACTTCATTGTTTGTAAACGTCGTCCTAGTTGGTAAAATGCTAATAATGTGTGCGAATGTGTGTTTAGAAGCAGTCATTGCATTTTGTAAACACAGAGTGCTTTACTCCTTGCGCGTTCCGAGGTTTGTTCTTTGTTTACAAAACAGAACATGTCCGAGAGGTGGCGTTGTGATGGATACAATCAGTACACAGTTTAATTGTACTGTGGGAGTCACGTCAGTTGTGATGTACTCCGTAGTGATTGATTGATTGAGTTTATTTTACTTCGCGTTTTGTGCCTCTTGGCTAATTTGCGAAGATGGGGATGAGTGATGAAATTGATGAATGGACATTCACAAACAACCAAGCCCGAGCGGGATTCGAACCCGGGACCCTTGGCGTCACAGCGCGATGTGCTAACCACTCAGCCACAGGGCCCGGCAATACTCCGTAGTGAAAATGGAACCGTACATGTAACATACTAACGTAGTACTGTATTCCTTGTTAAAGTAAGTAAAATGTTCAATAAAAGCCATGAGATCTCCAATGACTTTTACTGTATTATTAGCATTTTACCAACTAGGACGACGTTTACAAACAATGAAGTCAGTGGCGGTTTGTAACCACACATTCGCAATTATCTCTAAAACGGTTCGTTTCAGACCCATGTTTACCGAGACTTATTTGCTTCTATTATAGTGTACTTTCAACTGTCAGTTTGCGCTATTACTTATGATACACCCTGTATACATTATTCTATGAATTATTCACTTAGTGATTTAAATCAGTGAATTTTTTTACAAAAATAAACTGATTTAAATCATTCCATCTTGCTCTAAAGGCTGAGTGAGTGAGAGGCATTACGGCGAAGACTGACAGCTTCGCACCAGATGCACATCTATTTCAATATCTTCGGAATAGTTACCGATACTGAGAAAAACTCAGACTGTATAAGTGAGTATGAAATTATCTTATGTTGCAAGTGGAAGCGGTCCTTTTTTTTCAGTTGAATATTAAGCAAGACACAATGTGAATAAGATAAATAAGAATTTACAGAAACCCAAGCATTCCTTATGGGGAAAAAAACTTCAAGTTATGGCAAATCAAACTGGAGTTTCGACTTTTCCCTATGACAAATTAAATCTTCAGCGTATCCTCTTTCCGTTCATGTGTTATTCTACGCCATCGGAAGTTTGATATTTTAAAGAGAACAAGTAAAATAATACTCCAATAAGCGTAACGCTATCTTCCGCTCCTACAACCCGCCCAGACATATCTTTCCCCTGCTTGCGGTGAGGGAGGGGCGATTTAGAACCTCGCGTCTGGCTGGACATTGAAACTGTTCTCGAGCCCTTAACGGAAAGATTCTCATCTGTAATCTCCCATCACGGAAATCGAACCCGAGCCTTCTGCGTGGCAACCAGATTTCCCTATTGGCTATACCACCGTGGCACACAGACTAATGAAAACTTCCAGTACAACTATCATAGCATCAATCGACATGCCATGACAGGTGCACATTAATGATCGAGTTGCCACGGAAAAACAAGCGTGCCGGAAATGCTTCATGCTCTTGCAAATTTCACAGACATCACGAACCATGAGAGGCGATCTCTCGATAAGAAATTTTCCGTATTCGCTGTTGGGAAATCATCTCTCGTACGTCACCAAAATTGATTCATTATTTCCTGCGACTTGCCAGCATCCGTTAATCGACACGAAGAGTGCACGATAGGCGCAAATATATACTAGCACTAATTGATATCTCAACATCGTGTTTTTCGAAGCAACAAGGTCCGGCCAGGCTTGCTTTCGAGGTTCACTTTGTGTGCGGAAGTTATCTGGACAAGTGGTTAGGGTGACGGACTTGTACAATAACGCGGGTACATCATCCCGCAATGCTGGCACGAGACCTTGAACGAGACAATCCTCCCACTGCCTAGTTTCTTTCCTTGCTCCTCTTGACTGACCACTGCAATGAAGTGGTTAGCGCGACACGCTACGAGGGCCACTATTTATATTTTGAGCCTTGGCAACACTGATTGAAGTTAGGCGCGATTTGACGTTTGCACGGAATCGTCTGGCATTATTGACCATAACGTACTTCAAATGTTTTGTCAATAGCTTGATTTGTGGTTTATGTTGCCTTGGAGATTGCGCGACAACAATAAAATGGAATTAACTCGTGAACATTTTCGTGCGATGATTTTTTACGATTTTCGACGTGGATTATCAAGACAAAGAGTGCATCGATCAACTTACTTCCACATTTGGCGATGAAGCCCCATCCTTTGCCACTGTGAAACGCTGGTATAACGAATTTAATCGTGGCCGCCATTCGCTCACCGACGAGATTCGCGAAGGTCGTCCAAAATCAGTTGTTGTTCAAGAAAACATTGATGCTGTGCAAAACCTAATACTGCAAGATCGTCATGTGACATACTGTGAGATTGAGGCAACCATAGGCATTAGTTCCACCAGCATATATAAAATATTACATGATCATTTAGCTGTGAGAAAGTTATGTTTTCGTTGGATCCCACACAATTTGACAAAAACTCAAAAAGACGCTCGCGTCAATTGGTGCAAACAAATGCTCAATAAATACAATCGTGGTGCTTCAAAAGACGTATATAAGATTGTAACAGGTGACGAATCATGTATATATGCATATGAGCCGGAACGTAAACAGCAGTCGACTGTATGGGTGTTTCAAGATGAACCCAATCCAACAAAAGTTGTTCGCGCTCGAAGCACATCGAAACAAATGGTCGCCTGTTTTTTCGGGAAAACTGGTCACGTGGCAACTGTGCCTTTAGAGGAACGTAGAACGGTCAACTCTGAATGGTACGCAACAATTTGTTTGCCAGAGGTCTTCGGTCAAATACGGAAAAACAAACAAACGCCGTCGGATCATTCTTCATCAAGACAATGCCAGCTGTCACACATCTCGTCTAACAACCGACTTTATGAACAATCAAAAAATCGAATTGATGGGTCATCCGCCGTACAGTCCTGATTTGGCACCCAATAACTTCTTGTTCCCGAATGTCAAGAATAAATTGCGTGGACAACGATTTTCGTCGGCGGAAGACGCCGTTGATGCGTTCAAAAACCATATTATGGAGGTGTCTCAAGAAGATTGGAAAAACTGCTTTGACAAATGGTTCGAACGAATGCAAAAGTGTATTGACCATAAAGGAGAATACTTCGAAAAACAATAAAGCAGTTTTCAATGCCAAATTTCTGTTTTTTCATTGTTAGGCTCAAAATATAAATAGTGACCCTCGTACAAAGAGGTGGTTCTAGGTTCGGAACATGGGTATGTCATGGACGTGTGTCATTGTGTATTTTCGTTCATTTATTTTGTCGTCTTGGGGGTAGAGTGCGTTGAACTGTCGATGCACGATCTCGCCACCGACGTTACCGGGTTCGAGTCTTGGTCGTGCTCCTTTGTGAAGGTCCTTCATGATCCTCATCGTTGCGATTCGCCTGAGGCGGCACGATTTCTTTTTCATCAGCTCATCAACAGCATCAGACATAACAGTTATCAATATTATGAGTTGCGTTCTATTTTTTTTTCAAGTCTATTTTATGCACAGAAAGGCTAATCGGGACTGATCCTACAGTTTAAAATTGGATCCGGGACACTTGATTGCAAGGCGGAGACGTTACCGCTACGCCATCGGGGAGGCCACACACACAGCACATGTTAGCTGCTGACCCTGGCTACTTTTTCCTGCACCACCCTGTATATTTTCTCGGTAGACTGAAAAAAAATTATTTGAAATAAAACACATTTCGTTACGCTTTCTGGTAACCACAAACAGAAAGACTTGCTCTTTAAACAGAAGATTATGCTGTGTACCTTTACAGGATACTTGCTTACACTTTGTAAGCAAGGCACCCAGCACCTTGACCTCAGGTGGACGTCTTTGTCTGAGGCGTTCTTTGGACTTCTGCTCGGCCTTCGGTGAAGCTCTGAGATAACTGCAGCAATCCGTGAGACTTTTCGTGTGGGAAAACCATGCGCAACGTCCTGCGAAAAGCAGTACTCTTGCAGAGCTTAATTGTCAGTGGATTCCAATGAACACGAAATATTACTGCTGTTCGGTGAATGAAACATGAAAGATCTTGATTAAGGAACGACCCAATTGGGGTCAACGATCGGTAGTTTCCATAAGAATTAAGTAAAAGTAAAAATGTCAGAAACATGAATGGTACAGTCAACGGCAAATAGTCCACCGCTATTCCATTACTTTTTGTTTTACATCCTGTGTTGTTTTAAGGAAAGAAACTATGTTGGTTCGAAGCAGGCATTGTTCTTTGGTTATTGAAGTCATTATTTCCATTCGTTGTTATCATATCGTGTAATTCAGACCGAATGAATATGGGGGTGGACAATTCGCCTACTGTTTCTTTCGCTGTTGGTTGTACGAGGGGAGGCTGAAAAGTATTGAGCCTTACCCAGAAAAAAAGAGCTAGGAGACTGAAATTTGCAGGGTGTACTGGTCAATTCTTCTTTATGTAATAGTGCAAAACTCCACTTTCTATGATTTGCACCAGCAGTCGGAAGAATTTTATTTGCAGGGACTTAAGAAGCTACAGATGTCGCAAGTGTTGACTTCCTGGGGGAATATGTAGTGTAGCAGTTACAGCTTCCTAGCTCAATGTTATCAGCCTCCCCTCGTACTGTAACCTCCTTGACGTAATGGTTAGCACAGCGCATTACGACGCCAGGGGTCCCGGGTTCGAATCCCGGCCTGGGCATGGATGTTTGTGAGTGTCCATTCATGCTATCATCACTCATCCCCATCTTCGCAAATCAGCCAAAAGTGGCGCAAAGGCAAAATAAAACAAGTTATCAGTGAATCAATCAGGATAGAACTCGACGTGGGACCTTGACCACCGATGCAATGTTTACGTGAAGGACAAAGCGCTCGGAGGAAAAACAACCACGTCACTCAGGTACAGAACATCGCGTATCAAATTATTTGAAATTTTCATGGGCAATCGATTATGTAAACCGCGCAGGGCAACGACATGTGACGTTTTTCTCTCCCTTCATGTCTCGGTCTCGAGGGGGACGTTTTGGTCATGTCTCGTGCTTTGAAACAGCATGTAAACCAGTGACGCAACCACAAGGGGGGGGGGAATTACCCCCAACCTTGGACGGAAATTAGTTCTAGGGGGGCAAACATTGATGGCCAATGGTACCTGTAGGGGGCAATTACCACCCCCAATTTCAAATTTTATGCAAAATTTTCTTGCTCGCAATACCTGCTTTTCTTAGTCTTATCAAGTTCAGAGCCGTAACTAGGGGGCGGCGGTAGTCGGCCCTCGGATCCGAACGATGTAAATAAAAAAAGTTCGAAAAGAGAGAATGCCATGGCGACCCGTGACATTTGCGCCCTATTAAATCAATATTGATTTCAGTCTGCAAAAAAAATTGGATCCAAAAATTTTCTTGCTCGCAATTTTTTCATTTTTCTCTGTAATGCATTGTAAATCACCAGAGACAGGAATAAGACTGTCTTAATTGATTTTGTGTTAAATGCATAAACAATTGTTTTGAGGAAAATGAGCGTGCACATTTCGGAGACAATTTATATAATTTTTTATGTTGGTTTATTATGAAGTGGATGAATTGATTGTGTGGTGTATTTAAATAATATAATGTTGTGTATATATACATTAAGGAAACTTTGAAAACGTACGCAATTTAGTGTTGGCACGTTGCATATGTAATTTCTTACGTATTTAACGGTGCTCCATGTTGCAAATGTGTGAAACATATATCGTGCATGAAAGTTATACATGTTAATGTAAAAAAAATGAATTACAGTATATTCGGAATGCATTTGTCAAGTATTTTCTGTCTCAAAAATTAATTCAAATCGTTTGTTCGAACACAAATGCTATAGCACCGACTTCAACCCCTTTTGGCGTAATTTACGAGGATAACATCTTTGACACTACTACTAATAATAATAATGTTATAATAATAATAATTATTATTATTATTATTATTGGTACGTTTATCCTGGTACTTGCCCCCCAGACAAAAATTTGTGGTTGCGCCTCTGATGTAAACAACATACAAAGCATCTCACCACACAAAGTTTCACAGTGTGTTTGTGTGTGTATTAAACAAAATTAAGTAAACACGATAAGGAGATAAAAATAGCCAGAGATGTGCACAACGATGTCCTAGACACAAACTAAAAATCCTAGGAAATCCGACTAAAGTTTCGTCCGCCATATTGGACCAATGTACTAAATTATGGAGAATTTTGACAAACATTTAAAAAATCATGACAGAAAATATGCTCTGGAAATATGACTCGACCGTCACACTGAAAATTGAGGCTCATACCGTAAGCATAATAATGTTTCTACTATTCAAGATTTATGGCCCAGCCCATATCTCGCTACTAAACTATACTTCGCTAATCATTCACCACACTTCAACAAACATGCCACGACTTATTTGAAACCAAAAACTCTTACCCCAATTTCATTTTTCCCCAACGTGGGCCGCAGAAATTAAGCCCCTCTACAATATGAACCTTCTTAATCCAAAGCGTCGGTCACTCAGCGAAGCTAACACCGCAGGGAACCGCGACCTAATTTTCGGCCAAAAGTTAAACGAACACGGGGTTAAATCTGGCACACCGATTTGCACTTTGCGCACCGCTGCGAAGCTCATCATACGCGAGCCAACTTTTCGGGACAGAACTTGTGGATTCGGGCGGAGAATTAAGGGGAAAGAGGGGGGGGGAGGTTATGGCTGTACCATAACGAGCGAGGATGCGAGGCGAAAACAGCGCAGTTTTCGATGGGGAGAATCGACCGAGAGTGTGACGTAATTAAACCACTTTTTCTCACCGTTGCAGGCACGGGAGAGATAATACTGAAGATAAGGACAACAATGGGACATAAAAGGGAATGGCAGGCGATTCGCGTGTGACCTTGGACAGTGCTGCATCTGATCCAGCCACACTTTGTACTCTACTTTTTAAAATGTATTTTACGTGGCTCTTCAACTTCTCTAGATTCATCGCGGCGAGGAGTTGAGAAATTGTTTTTTCCACTGATAGGCTAATCGGGACTGGACCTAAACTGTAATGTGGGATCTGAACTAGGGATGGACGATATCGGAAATTTGATAACACGATATATCGCCAAGAAAATATCGTCACAGACAATACGATATTTTTCAGTATCGTGATATCGGCGATATAATGTCTGCACGATATATGTCGCCAAATATAGTACCGATATATGTCGCCAAATATCGTGACGATATATCGCTAAAATATCGTGACGATATATCGACAAAATATCGTGACGATATATCGACAAAATATCGTGACGATATATCGACAAAATATCGTGACGATATATCGACAAAATATCGTGACGATATATCGACAAAATATCGTGACGATATATCGACAAAATATCGTGACGATATATCGACAAAATATCGTGACGATATATCGACAAAATATAGTGACGATATATCGACAAAATATAGTGACATATCGACAAAATATAGTGACGATATATCGTCTATACACCATGAGGCCTTAAAAAGATCGCTTCGCGGGCTTGCAGCAGACGACAATATGGGTGTGTGTGCGAGAACCAATCAGGTCCGCGAATGAGGGAGTCCGGTTGCCACAGCTAGCTCGCTGCACCCTTCTGGAAGGGTGAGTGACCTCTGCCTCTTGCTACCTCGGCCTGTTTGTTCGGCTGAGGAGCAGACGACACGAGAGTATCGGCAACAGTGTGCGAGCGACGTGTTAGCCCGCGAAGCGCTCTTTCTAAGGCCTCCTGCAGTATAGTAGTTTATATCGTTGGGACGATATCTTTTTTCAATATCGCAATGGATCGTCTGGACGATATATCGTCCAATATTAATCTGAACCACTTATAAGCCTCCACCGTGAATCGAACCAAGGACCTAGGCGACGACGTTACAACTGCACTCTGTCCCATATCTCCGGAGCAGGCGAACAAAAACAAGTCTCTGCGCACGTAGTGACGCGAGACGGCTCCACCAATGAACACGTGAGAGGGAATGGGATTGCATGGAGGGGGAAGCAACTGTTGTTACCAGCTTTCCCAGAAGAGTGTACTGTTTCGCTTTGCCCACTCGATTTCCTCCTCTTCTCTGCCGCTATGCGCGGCTATGCTCCAGAGATGGATGGGACAGGGTATATGCCATCTTGGGAGGCCCTCATCGCGACGATGAGGATGGAAATGTGATTACATGAAATTGTTGAACCCGAACGCCTGATAGCGAGATTGTGGGTCGATTCATAGGCGTTGGCACGGAGGGTAAGGGGGCAGTTGCCTCTTAATATTATCACTCAGGAATTTAGCGTAAAGGAATCTTCTCTCCCCTAATAAACAATATTGAACACTCAAGAAAAAGATGAGGCACTTTTAAGGTAATGCCAGAACGGGTATGGGTGTTCTGTGAGTGTCCTTGAAGCAATTTCATCATATCATCACTCATCCTCATCTTCGCGATTAGCCAAAAGTGACAGAAAAGCGAAGTAAAATAAACGAAATCAATCAATTGATCAAACAAACTTTGATTGCTCGATTTGATTTTGTCGAATCACGAGGATGAGTCATGATATGATGAAATTCTAACTCACAAACAACACCCTTGCGGGATTCGAACCGGGACCCATGTCGTCGTAGCGAGGTGCGCTAACCACTTTGCCACGAAGGCCTGCACAAGCCTCTTTCTCTCTGTAATGAAGGAATATTATGCAGACTTTCGAAAGATCGACTTAGATCCAAGGTGGGGCTGAGTCTCTGCCTGCCTACGGGACTGGGACGAATGTTGAATAGAATTACATAAACACACACGCGGAGATTCCTACTTCTTTTATTTATATTTTTAATAAAATTCAAATTGGTGAAGAGACTTCCGCGTTTTTCACTCTTTGGAAACAGAAGCAAAACGACGAAGGATCAAAGGTTTCCAAGCAAACAGTCGCGCGGAAAACAAACTTTGCTCTCACTCATGAGTTATTCATGAGGCGCTAAGCCACACTTTGCAACTCCGGGGGCACTAAGTGGACGGCAAGGGCCCGGAACTGAATCTTCACAGGAACTCTCCTGGAAAATCTCCAGCTCCACGCAATCGTCACACTTCAGATCTGGGACGATAAGTGACAGTCTTGCCTAGAGTTGCAAATGTCTATCTTGTTCACGGTCTCGCGACAAATACAAAACAAAAGTAGTATTTGAAATCAGGGTTGTTCAAGGTCTAGGAATTTTAAATAAATTCAATTCCGGTCCCGGAACCTTTTTTCCGGTTCAATTAAACCTTGCGTTGATCGCGCACAGTGTCTCGTTCCGGGTGTCATTTTAACGCCGTTATTTATCAATGATTGCATTTTTCCAACACCACCCCTTTGTATAGCTGAGTTTCTGACTTTCCTCTTTTACACCACAATTTTGTCTTCAGTGTTAGTAAAGATATTCGAGCCGCTAGGGGGAGTTCGTTGAAACACCTTGCTGTCCGAGTCCATGCAAGGCTATAGGCGTATCTACAGAGCATTCCCTGACATTCGCTACGAGACACTGCGGCAAGCTGCCCGGCATCAGTGCTTGTCTTTACCGGTGAACGGGTCCGCGACAGTCGCTTATATTAAACCTCGTAAAAAAGTTTAGAGTAGCAGGGTCAGTGGAAAGAAAAATGGGGAAATAAAGTATACAAAGACAATCCGCACACCATCCGTGAGTTAAAAGAGAGTATTGTACGAAAAATCTGGAGAATTACAGTAGACGAACTTGCACGTGTAAATGCCAATTTCCTTCGGAGATGACAGGAATGTGTTTCAGCAGAGGGACATCATTCTCAACACCTTCTGTAGTCAAGGTTAGTACACAATATGACAACTGTAATTTTAATAGCAGACTCTAGCGACTGTCGCTGACCCGTTCACCGGGAAAGACAAGCGCTGATGCCGGGCAGCTTGCCGCAGAGTCTCGTAGCGAATGTCAGGGAATGCTCTGTAGTTTTTACTGAAAACCCGATATGCCGGTTCCATGCCTGATTAACGAAGAGAACCTTTCTATACTTTTATAGAATCTCAATGGTTGAAAGAAAAGATATAATCGTAATGATTGATAGATTTGGCGATATTGACCACAAATTTGGCATATTTTAAAAACCTGGTCTATGAGACCGTGCGCGGCCATCCACGTAACTTCTCGCGCGACCCACGAAGGGTTAAAAACGGTCCAGGAATTTTTTATTTCAATGAAACAATACGCCATTTTGACAGAATTTAAATTGTGCGACAGGTTCCGGTCCTGCAAGTGAATCCAATATAACTCATTACAATTGATGGGTTCCTGAAGCTTTCAACAACCCTGGTTAAAATACGACAAACATAAGCACACCACACACACACATCAGCACACTAGCTGCGCCCGTCATTTGATACGGGGAATGCCCTTTAACGAAAATAAAATTGGACAGGAGAAAATAATGCATTCTGTGAAATTAACTCGTCCTCTTATACTGAGATCAACTCAAGAACTACGAGGGGGGGGGGGGCTGGAAAGTTCGTGAAATCACCCAGAAGGAATACAGCTGGAACAACCATTTTAATACATTTTTCAAGGTATTCCCCCCGAAGCTCAATACACGTTTCACAACAATGTTTCAACATTTGTAACCCTTTCAAATAGAAGGTTTTGTCCTGCCATGCAAAACAGCCCTCCACCTCCTCAACCAGTGCCTCTTCGGACGGAAAATGTGTGCCCTTGAGATGTTTTTTGAGGTTTGGAAAGAGGTGATAGTCGGATGGGGCGATATCAGGGGAATAGGGTAGGTGGGGTACACAGGTAAAGCCCAGATCCGCCAGCAATTGCATGGTTTGATGGGCCTTGTGCGAGGGCGCATTGTCCTGGAGAAATTGCACACCACGGCTCACTTTTCCCCTACGTTTTTCCTTCAGAGCCGCCTTCAATTCAATCAAATATTGGGAATAAACAGCAGCACTGATGTTTTCACCCTGTTTAAGATATTTTATGAGGATGACACAGTCCTTATCCCAAAAGACCGATGCCAGAACCTTCCCTGCTGACCTTTGACTTCGGAACTTTTTCGTTCGAGGAGACCCACTGTGGCGCATCTCCATGGATTGCTGTTTAGTCTGTGGATCATAATGGTGAATACATGTTTCATCTTCAGTCACCAGACAGCGCAAAAAATCATAAGGGTGTTGAAATTTGCGCACGATCTCCCGTGACATCTGCGCTCGTGTTCTCTTCTGGTCAGCATTCAGACATTTTGGGTTCCATTTCGCACTGAGCTTCCGCATGTCCAGATACTCTGATATTATGACACCCACACACTCACGCAATATCCCCAGATACGCAGCAATGGTTTTGGTGGATATGCGCTTATCCTCCATGAACATGTCGTGCACTTTGACAATGTTTTCCCTAGTCACTGCACTTGCAGGCCTGCCAGAGCGGGGTTCATTTTCAGTCTCACCATGTCCAGTCCTAAAACGCCTCACCCATTTGGCTACTGTTGTATATCCTGGGGCATGTTCCCCCAAAGTCTCATGCAAAGTTTTATGGATATCCATGGGGGATTTGTCTTGCAACACGAAAAACTTGATGACACTGCGAAGCTCATTCTTCTCAAATTTCCTTAGGTCCTCCGCCATCTCTTCTTACTGAACGTGAAACAAAAAAAATAACAATGACAAAAGGATCATATGCAGGATAAGAGGTTTACAATATATGCTCTTTCTAATGGCTACAACAATTTGTTTCAATTTTTATTTCTTCTGGGTGATTTCATGAACTTTCCAGCCCCCCCTCGTAAAACTACATAGTCATCTGAGGAGTAAAATCCACACAAGTACGTTAAATGCTGCAAAGGGGCACTCAGAAAACGTAAGGACAACACGACTCCAAAGAGGATTATAGTGGCTGTGGGTCCAGGCGCAGGAGCCTCGTTAGCCTGCAAGAATGTATCCCTGGGTGTACTACATGGAAGTGAAGTTTATACTTGTGTGTCATCTGAAATATCACTCTTTACACCCCGAGCGATACAAAAGAGAAAAGACGAAAAGTGTTGGGGGGAGAGAAACCCAGATTACACACATACAAGGGATACAGAAAGGATTGATTCGCTTTATTTTACTTTGCTTCTTGTGCCACTTTCGGCTAATTTGCGAAGATTGGGATGAGTGATATGATGAAATTGATGAATGGACACTCGCAAACATGCATGTCCAGGCGAGGAAGTAAGTTTCAGTACTGAAAAAACAACCATTAACAGTAAGACGGAAGCATTTCGCTAGCATAAATGGTATGCACGAAAGAATTTCTAGGAACATTTCGGTTAGCTTTCTCGATTACAATGTATGATACATACAGCACGAAAGGCACGTCGAGTTACACCATGTATGGTGAGTGCATGGTGTTTACAAATGAAACTAAAATATTCTTCCATGCCTGTAGTGTACACGCTGTAAAGTATGTATTTAAGCAGCGCCATTCTGTTCTACCTAAAACAAATCAATACGAAACGTTATTCCTCTCGGATGAATAGTTATCGGCTTTTAAAAATGTGAAGTGATACATTGTTTACATCTCACGCGGCCGCCATTACAACTGCACTCGTGACCTAGAGGTCGCTTCTGATTGAGACCCGCTTTAGACGAAAGCATTTTCGTTAGCATTTTTCTTAACATTTATGCGATGACCCAAATGCTACCGTGTAAAGTGAAAAATCTTATGGCATTTCGATTCCATTGCATATTTCATGGCATTTCTCAAGGATAGGATAGGCCTATTTCCGTAGCATAACCAATCAGAAGCAACCTAATGGTCACGAGTGCAACTGTAATGGCGGTCGAGTGAGATGTAAACAACGTATCACTTCACACTTTTAAAAGCCGATAACTATTCAACCGAGAGGAATATCGCTTCGTATTAAATGGTTTTAGGTAGAGAAGAATGGCGCTGATAAAATACATACTTTACAATGTTTACTGTACACGTATGGAAGAATACTTTAGCCTTTTCAATTGTAAACACCGTGCACACAGCATTGACGGCGTGCCTTTCGTGTATTGTAATTGAAACAGCTAACAGAAATGTTCCATACAATGCTTTCGTGTAAGTACTATCTGTTGTAAGATTTTGGAAGCATTTATGCTAGCAACAATGTTAAGGGAAATGCTTTCGTCTAAAGTTAAAAGTATAGGACGCTGAGAAAAACAACATACATATGGCGAGGAAACTGACTCCTCTCGAAGTACTCACCCTGCAACAAAGCCCTAAACCTGACGCACCACAACCTCCCACGCAAGAACTTTCGCACAAGACAATCAGACAGTGCTCGGTGCAAAACCCCGTTTCGAAACTAAGCAGCACAGTTGTACGCGATAATGAACATTTCAAAATGATATCATTATCCACCATCTTTCCCACAAAAGCTCAAGGCACAAAGGCGGCTTTGTAATAAAACATTTTCAAAAAGCACATTTCTGCATGTACATGTACGGAGAGCGTAATTACCTGTTGGATTGCGTTTGTTTGTCCTTGAGAGCTGGTTACACTCACAAAAAAACAGTCGAGGTCTTGAGGTAATGACAGTGTGCGAACGCAAACAGGAAATGAGTATCGAAAAATACAAAACCTCACATAACAATTATCTTGCACTCGCTTGCACATGGTTTTAACTGCTCAGAGGTGACAAAGCAAATATATTGTGATGCTTGAAAACACACTTATCCGACGTACAAACGCATTTTTTACTTTAAAACCCATGCACTGAGCTTTATAGATACTTTCGGAACATCTCCAGCCGACTACACGAGTCTGTCTAGCGAGCCTAGTGGGCGTGTAGAGCCAGAGCAGGGGGCCTATCGATAGGTTCTGGGTTGAGATGACGTCAGCGGCTCGCTTCGTTGATTGGCAGCTTCGAGAGTTGTGACTCGTTCCGAAGCTTCAAATGCATAACAGCCAAAGGTGTTATGGAAATAATCTCCCTCTACCACGAAACTGTCACATCAAGGCCATGCTACATGGGCTGGCATTTCTCCAGACTGCATTCCTCTATACTCTATCCCTGCTGTATCTGGAGCAAGCGAACGAAAACAAGTCCTCTGCGCAAGTAGCGACTCGAGGGGGCTCGACAAATGAACGCGTGAGGGGATCAACGCGGCTGCAGCTACCAGCCTTTTTGCAGCAGCTTTGCTCCGCCCCCTCGATTTCTCCCCTTCTCTACCTTTTGCGCGGCGTTGCTCGACAAACTCCTGGGACAGTATACAATGAAATTTTATACAGAAACAAAAGTAGCCGGTAAGGCTCGGCTGGACATTTAGCCGACGACAAATCCATTTACGACATTGCTTGTCGTTGAGAAATTTTGAAAAATTACATCTGATTAGAATTTCATGTAGAGCATTTGCAGGTATCTTAGTGTGGTATCCATGGTAGATAAAAATCATTATTTTTATTTTTAAAAAATATTTTTGTTGATTTTTTAAATTTAAATAAGATATTTAAAATTTAAATAGATTTAAAAAAACATGCTTAAAATTGCTTGTTCTTTTTCACCATGCACATAGATATATGTTTGTTTTTTTATAGAAAGGCTTTTTCTAGTAAACGGCCCTGCAAATTATTTGAAGTTTGATTAAAGCAAATAAAAAGATATATATGTCAACATACTGTAACTACTATGGAAATGTTTGTTGAGTGTGTTAATTAAACTAATAATAATTTCAGGAACTTCAAGTGGATAACTTAATATATTAACTTAAATATTTTTATAGTCTTTGTAGCTGAATTTTGGAGATTGTTTTGATGATAGTTTGAAGAAATATCAGCTTTCATGTTTATTTGCAGTTTAATGATACTGACACTACTTATGTCTTAACATGATTAGTATTTTGTATATTTTTCTACACAAAATGTTCGCTATTTTTGCCTATAAAATTAGGCAACACATAACGCTTTACAGGGAAGCGAACATTTCAGGATCTGGGTTTCCCCTTTTTATTGCCTGTGAACGTACATTATTATTGATTTAGAGTGATTTAAAAAATCACCTGATTTAAATTACTCTAAAGATTATTAATTTAGAGTGATTCAAAAATTACCTGATTTAAATTATTCTAAAAATTATCAATCTAGAGTGATTTAAAAAATCACTTGATTTAAATTATTCTAAAGATTATCAATCTAGAGTGATTAAAATTTTTCTGAAGATTATTAATTTAGAGTGATTCAAAAATCACCTGATTTAAATTATTCTAAAAATTATCAATCTAGAGTGATTTAAAAAAATCACCTGATTTAAATTATTCTAGATTATTAATCTAGAGTGATTTAAAAATCACCTGATTTAAATTATTCTAAAGATTATTAATTTAGAGTGATTTAAATTATTCTAAAGATTATTAATCTAGAGTGATTTAAAAATCACCTGATTTAAATTATTCTAAAGATTATTAATTTAGAGTGATTTAAAAAATCAGCCGATTTAAATTATTCTAATTATTAATTTAGAGTGATTCAAAATCAGCTGATTTAAATTATTCTAAAAATTATCAATCTAGAGTGATTTAAAAAATCACCTGATTTAAATTATTCTGAAAATTATTAATTTAGAGTGATTTAAAAAAATCACCTGATTTGAATCAATCCACCATGATACAAAGAAATTCTACAGCAATGATCAGTGGGAAAATAAAGATTGCAAAACCTCGAGGACTAAGGCTTACCCACGAGTTGTAAAGATATGGCTGAACCATGCTAACTAAACAGACTAGTGTTAATTATGTTATGCAAGAATACTAGCAAATGAACCAAGTGAAAGTATGCATAAGATTGAGCTTTTCTCTGTGTGTCTGAAAGTGCAAGGATATTTCTGAAAATCGAGTCTTGAGAATTTGTTTTGTTGCTTATTACAGTTTTAAGATTCATGGTTACTTACGGAAACAATACACTTTATCTATTATATTTTAACTATCTGATTACCCGGTGTTGCCCAGGTATTTATGTATCCCAATCTTGTATTAGACAGGAAAATAATGAATTCTAACTATAGCGTAGGATGTAACTAATTTTAAATGTGATCGTGAATGTCACCAATTATAGCGACTCCGAAAACTATGGATTCGACACTAATCTAGGTCATTTGTGGCATTTTATTTTTCACCCCCTCTCACCCGCCATGTCGAACCGCATTGGGAGTGTCACGAAAACTATGGATTCCACACTAATATCGGTAGTTTTCGCAACACAGCCTGAATGTTAGACAACCCGAGAAACACTATCGTCGTGCGGATTGCAGAGAGTCACGGATGTCTGCTTGTGCGGAATTTAATATCGGTGGTTTTCGATTATTTTTACGTCACCCCTTCCCACCCCACCCCTAGGGGTGCCAGGGGTGTCTTAGCCCTAAAATATTATTTCCAGATTGCAAGTGATACGTGTACCAAGTTTGGTTGAAATTGCTCCAGGCGTTGGAGAGTTATGCCGGAACAAACATATATATACACATCCATTTTTATATATATAGAAGATAGGGAGGGTATTATCCACTGCTTATTTTATTCTTCCCCTGTAAAAGTAAATTATCCTTGCGGTCGCACAGGGAAGTGGCCATATGTGGAATTTTGAAACCTGACAATTCTCCGGAAACTGCAATTTTTGTTGCGAATAATCACATCACATTTTGAAGTAAACTCACGGAAACATGTTGAAATATTTGAGGTGCTGCATAGACACTGGTTGATTTATTTATTTTATTTAGTTTTTCTGCCACTTTTGGCTAATCCAGATGAGAATGAATGGTGGTAAGACGAAATGGATGATTGATTTGGTTTATTTTACTTAGCTTTTCTGCAATTTTTGGCAAATTCCGAAAATGATGAGTGATGATATGATGAAGGAACACTCACAACGAATACCTATGCCCAGAACGGGATTCGAGCCGGGGACCCGTGGCGTCACAGCGATAACCACTCCGCCACGATCTACCAATCATGAGAACAATGAGGTTAAACATGGAAAAGACTAACTTTCACGATGGTCAAAATACGCCTTCCCCAAGTGTTGAGCGCGTTCCAATTTATATAGACGAAATCGCTAAGAAATCGATACGCTCATATCTTATG
Source organism: Lepisma saccharinum (assembly GCF_977018435.1). Lineage (NCBI taxonomy): Eukaryota > Metazoa > Arthropoda > Insecta > Zygentoma > Lepismatidae > Lepisma > Lepisma saccharinum. The sequence continues at coordinate 17,087,505 of NC_139258.1, forward strand.
CGGAATCGAACCTACCACCCATGGCTTCACAGAGCGGTAGGTTAACGGATTGACCTGACTTGAGCTCACCTTCACGCTTCTGGCTTAAGTCTATTTATACACTGTTTTAACATAATTAGTTCCATATTAATCACGCGAAATGAAGGTTGCGAATATTAAATTTGTTCACGGCTATGACGTCATGAGGCTGAAACCGCAGTGGTGTATTCGACTATCACACCTCACCCTACTCTCTATCCGCTTTAAGATCTAAGCCAATGCAAACACACGTGGGTTCTGAGAAATCCTATTGGTTTTTCAGCTGTGGAACCTTATACAGGGTGTCCGAAAAGTCACGCAACCGAGATTTTGAACTTACAACTTTTTTTTTGTACAAAAAGCGGTTGAGACTTTAACCTTGCACTGGGTACATTTTTTAAAAAATATAAACAAGGGACTGATTCAGTATGGCGAAAAAGTTACAATGGTGTAAAAAAGGTTTTGTATGAAAAGTTATGAAAGTTGTTTAATATGTTATTTTACTGAATTCATTGTAATTGTGATTCATAATTAGGACCTCTTTTGATAATACAAAATGCTTCAATATTATCTTTAATCTTATTTAATTTGGGAAGTATTTATCTAACTAATGGTTTGTGGAACCATTTCTTAATTATAATTTAATCCATTCAATATACTAAATTGTACCTCTCTCTTTAACTGTAATTAAAGTTTTAATCTAGCTTACACTTCTGTAATTAAATGTACATGTAAAAATACATGGATAAAAGACAGCTAAGGAGTCGACTGCAATAATTTTCGATATACATCGATGGTCTCTGTGGGTCTTTATCGAACTGATAAAAGAACGATACATGTTTGTTCCTTTTCATGCAAGACGATTTATTGGGTTGATTATGACATTCATAAAACGCATGTTATTTTCGAAATTAGTACTGGCAACACTGGTCTTTTCAGAGGGCACCACCAGGTGTGCCCGACATCTGGCTATCAGGCACGTATCTAGAAATATGTTTCGGGGGGGGGGGGGTCCGAGCCAAGTTTCTCAGGAATAATAATAGTAATAATAATAATGTTTAAATTAAAAAATATATTAAATCAAATTAATACTAATTACAATACATAAATTAATATTACACGAATAGGTAAAAAGACTGTATAATAATAGAAATATAACAGAGCATGCATAATATTCATATTCATTACGTAGCTTACCTGTAGTTAAGATCGGAATAATTTACATAAAAACAAGTGTCCTCGCAATGAAATTAATGTCAAATAGATTAATAATTGAATAGTTATCGAATAACAAAAATAATTTTGATGTAGTTGGAGAAAAGTAAGTTTCTGATTAATATTTTATGCATATTATTTTGAGCAGTAGTGTAATGTCATTCAAAGACGTATGATCAAAATATAATCCTTGTCTTCTAATAACATCAGAGGAAATTAAACAACAAAAGCTAAAATATTTTTTATTATTTAATTTTAGTACTTGACAAGTCTTTGGGGGGGGGGGGGGGTCCAGACACCCCTCGACCGCCCCTAAATACGTGCATGCTGGCTATGTTATTCAATGCTCAGATGATAGAAAGAGTGGAAATTTATTGTACAGAAAGGCAGACTAACCCATACGGGAAATTTTTGAGCTGTACAGTCACGACCAATATATTCATTACATTGGAAAGAAATTTTCTTATAAACACGCGGTTTTGTTCATATAAACTTCGATCTTACAATGGACCGAGTATAGTTATTAATTCCTGGGACTATTTATGAAGAAAGTAACTTCCAGTTTCCAGCATAACCGTATGTGACGTTAGCTACACGTCATGTGACGTCAGTGAAGAAAATTATGGACAAAAATCTCCATAAATTTGAATAAGCGCTCAGAATGGAAGATTGGCTAATTGCTGCATTACAAGTTCTCCGATAACAGCAGCCAATGTCACGGACTCACCATAAAAGCAATATTACAGTTAAAAGGGAATATTGCGGAGTTTGTAGATGTCACTCTTACGACAAGCATAAGATACTAGTGAGGTTATAGAAGACAGACTACTTGCGCACAGGTAGTCATGCAACTAAACGTAGCTTCTATGTTGAAGTTGTGGGATAAAATAGCCTACATGCTTACGAAGCACCGAGCTACTCTGTACGCAATAATAATAATAATAATAATAATAATAAATAGTATATGAAAATTCAAATCCAAATTCTTCTTCAACGCGAAAACAAACCGTAAAAGTAACTTGACAGTAACCAACTTACTTCAACTTTAAAAAGTAACAGAAGTGCACCTACTCATTTAAAAAGTAACAAGAGTTGCACCTACTCATTTAAAAAGTAACAGTTTGGAACAATCCAACAATGACACTTGAAAGATTCTCATATTTTCCTTCTCTTTCAAAGTTCATACTCAATTTCACACCGCTCTTCACTGTGAAACTTCAGTCTTTGTCTACTATCACAGTTAACGGACTCGGGATATGAGGTAAGACAAACGTTTTAAGATAACCTTGTTTGAGATGGCAATTCCTCAAGTTACAAAGACAAAAGTAACGAGCTGTAGTCCTGACCCCGGAAACAACGTTGACAACGAAGCTGAGAGGCAAATATAATCAACAAACTGGGTCGAAGCGATTGGCTAGAACCTCGATATTTACAGGAAAAGTTACAAGCTCTCGAGCAAAGCAGAAGGAAAAATGAAAATTAGTTCGTACTGAACTGGGTTGTCATGAAACCCTTGTTGCATCAGGACCAAGGTCCAAACGCTACTTCCTTCAAACTACCCCTGGCAACAAGGATGAATTTTCATCCCCGCGAAGGGTGATACTTTATGGTGTCGATTGGGCAATGAATGGCTGTAAAAATTCTGGATGAACCAAGTCTTCAATCTATGTGTATACATGTAATATTGATATACATGTTATTACGAGATGCAAGCAACGGTTTATTATCTAATAGAAAGTTTATCTCCACCGGAGATCGTACTGTGCGAATTAAGTTTCTTACAGATCATATGGATTTATGTACACTGACTTCGCTCTTATAGAGGATAGAGAATTAGTCAACGACTAGTGGCTTGAGAATTTATTTTACCAGGTTCAAAATGGTCTCCTAATACTGATGGACTTGATTGTTATCTGATGAAGGGCCGGCGCCTAACACAAAAATTGCATTTATGTACTGCAGGTCTTGTACCTTCTTAATTTAGCTCGCTTCTCTGCAACTGTATGCTAATCGCGACGACGAGGATGAATGATTAGATGAAATTTAAGAGAGCACTTAAAGAAACATCCATGCTCAGGTCGAGACTCGAACCTGGAGCTTTCGGTGGCGAGAACATGAGACAAACACTCGACGATCTGGGCCATGGAGAAGTACTTTACAAGCATCTCTGTCCTAAATTCATGCTCCTAATTCGGACACCATTTCTTTACTCTAACGATGCGCAGAGCTGTTCTTGTTTCACACTTACGGAATACAGATGCTTTGCAAAGAAAATACTTCGCCATGCTCCATGATGTAGCGGTTGTCGTAACGCACCGCGACCCGGTCAAGGCATGAATGTTTCTTTGTCCCTTGTTCTTCTACTTATAATGCCACATAATCAGTTCATTTTCATAGTCGTTCTGAACCCTGGACAGTGGAAACGAGGCAAAGTTACTGGAATAAGCTCACGAAGAGGTTTCACCTGCTGAAGAGCATTTGCAAACATAACTAACCACATTAATTACATTACTCAATTTGCTGAAGACAAAGGGAACACAAAGAAATTTCTAGCCCTGTAACCCTTCCCCTGCAGTGCGTCATGCCATACATAGGGAAAATAATCGTATTCAAAACAATGGCGTTGGCATTACGCGGGTCAGAAAGGCCTATTTACACAACTTCGCCTGTTTTCGGGGCACAAGCCACTTCACGCAAAACTAATCAGAACAAATATCTGCAATTTGCACTGTCAAGAACATAAAATCACTAAGGCAATATAAAACCCAATGATTGATCCGATTTTTGTTTCTTAGCGTCGCTTTTCTGCTACTTGTACCTACCTAATCCTGAAGATGATGTGATGAAATTGATCAAGGGACACTAGATTCATTTCCAGGCCGGGAATCGAACCCGGCATACCTGGGCTGTGATAACAACTACGTCACAGAGGTCGGCTACAGGGGTTCGATTGCAATGCGGCAGCGTTACCACAACGTCCTCATGTAGGAATGCAAAACAAAATAAATTGTGCTTCAGTTTCGTCTTGGAAAGAAGTCTGGGCCTCACATCAACAATTTCAAGAAATCTGGCAAAGTCTGATGTATTCAAGGAAAGAAAGAGACAGCCGGCCTTCATTAGTCACGTGTGGTAAATTCCACGAATTATGATCAAAAATATGAGAAAGAACCGGTTATATTTGTCAAATTATGTCACTTTTGGTTAATCACCACTGCTCGTACAATGAACAAATATACCCTCTACTCTCGTTTCGCCTTGTAATCAAGGGGTCCCGGGGTCGATACTCTGTGGACGCGCATTGCACAGTGGTTCGGATCCCACTTTAAACTGTAGGTTCAGTCCCGATTAGCCTATCTGTGCATAAAGTGGACGTTAATCAACAATTCAAACAAACTATTTTTTTTTTCATTTATGAAATGTAACCATTCCTCTAGCCTGCTTATTACAGTCAAATACTTCTGGTTTCACGTTATCGGGAGCAATGTAAAAGAAATGGCAGCGTAACCTTAACTTCGCCACATAAACAATTCCGATATCATCTTCTTCTATATATATATATATATATATATATATATATATAAATGGATGTATGTATGTTAGTTCCGGCACAACTATCAAACGCCTGGAACAACTTCAACCTTACGTTGTAAACATATAACTTACAATCTCGAAATAAATACTGTGGGGGTAAGATACCGCTGGCACCCTTAGTTGTGGGGGTGGGAAGGGGGTGACATGTAAAAATAATCGAAAACTACCGATATTATGTGGAATCCATAGTTTCGGGGTCGCTAAGATGAATAGTGACACTCCCAATGCCGTTCAATTTATTTATTCTTGCTTCTGGAGGTGAAACTAAAAATTTTGTTCATAATCAAGTTTTAGGTTCAATTAATGTTATAGTGAATTTGTAAAAGATTTTACTTTATAATTTGTATACTGTACTTATACTTTTAAATACCTTTATATAAAATTAGTTACATTTTACACTATAGTTAGAATTCATTATTATCCTGTCTAATACAGGATTGGGATAAATAAATACCCGGGCAACGCCGGCTAATCAGCTAGTAAATAATAATAATAATAATGTTCACAAGAACTATCAGTGTTGAAGCAAATAACGTTAATTCAAGAGTTTCTGAAAAACGTTCCAGTGACGTGTGTGCTGACGTCAAAAAGAGGCAGTTGCGAGTGTTTTCGAGTAGACAGGTAGAAGAGACAGCTATAGAAGACTTTATTGCTTAATGTTGGGAACAGTCTTCAAAGTACTTTTCTGCAAGTGCTGTGCTATTACATTTATTAATAATATACAATCTGACAATTTACAAACGCAATATCAACAAGAAAATAAAACACAAAAACATGCTGTACTGCAGCCTATAAAATACTAGTGTACCCTTTATGTATGAATGCAATGATTAAAAATACAAGTATCATTTCTTATTTTAATAATGCCTTGTATATTGTAAAATGTTTTCTTTATGCCAATTATTAATATATCATCACGATACATGCAATGGAAACATCGTCTCCACGTAACGTTTCACGAAAGCCGACCCGTCGCCCGTGGCGGAGTGGTTAGAACAGCGCGCTATGATGTCAGGGGTTCCGGGTGCGACTCCCACATCCCGAAAGGTCTGGACCGGGATCGAGGGGGGGGGGGATCCGTCCCGATCCCGACTTTTCAGGATGATTTTTTAAAAGTGGCCAATTTTTCATGTTTTCTGCATTCAAGTGTCTCACACTTCTTGGAAATTGTAACTTTTTATTCAAAAAAAAAAAAAAAAAAAAAAAAAAAAAAAAAAAAACGACGGAAAATTACGTGTAAAATTCGAGATTTCCACTGTGGGAAACTTTTTAACATTTCCGTCCCGAAAAGTGGGGAAATTGCAATTTTTTTCCCGACCCGATTGTCTGATTTAAAAAATTTCCCGTCTCGACAAATAAGTTCTGTTCCGGATACACCTAGTGCTCTCTGCGAGTGCCCCTTCCATGAGTTTCATGACATCCTCATCGTCGCGATTAGCCAAACGTGGCAGAAAAGAGTCGCTAAATAGAAAAAAATCAAACAGAACTTTGCGTATACCGTTTGATTTGCTGCTTTAAGTCCACTTTATGCACAGTAAGGCTAATCGTGACTGGACACACAGTTTAAAGTGGGATCCGAACTACTATGTGCCTCCACTGGGTATCGAACCGGGAACTCTTGATTACAAGGCGACGACGTTACCACGGTGTCATCGGGGAGGCCCGAATACCGTTTGCAAATTCTGGGTCTACAGCATGCACTGTTTATCATGGTATAATTGTGAAGGGATGAAAGAATACCCGTGGGACCTTGACAACTGAGGCGGCGTAAGGTGTTACAAAGCTTTACGTGAAGCACAAAGCGCTCGGAGGAAAAACAAAAATACGTCACTCGGATACTCTTAGGGATAAAATAAGTGTAACTTACCGATGCGGGTACCATGAATGCCTCCTCCTTGGGGTGCCACACGTGGGACACACGCACCCGTCCCTCAGCACCCACACCACGGTGTACGGATCCCCCACCCACACCCCATCCACGTCCCGCGTCTGTCCCATACCTGCACTTCTTCAAGTCGCACTGGATGGAACTCCGATCCGAAAGCACTCGGCGCGCGGACGGCTTCTACTGCGCATGCGCCGGACATGACCTAACTTTCCGGTCTGGCATTGCATGACTCATGCAATTGTGGTACTTTTTTGTTTTTTATGTGCAGCCATACTCGCTCAGCTGTTTTAAAACTCGAATGCACTTCTTTAGCCTCCGTGGAGGCCGGTTCGCATGCAGTTCTGTCGTTCCTTTTCATGTCAAGTGGATGGGAGAGCAGTGGCGTACTAACTTGGACCTTATGGGCTTGGGGCCCAGAGTGCGAAATCCTGGGGGGAAGGGGGGCGGAGGATTCCCCCACCAAAAATTTCCAGGGAGGATTTTTTGTAACAAACAAAAGATAATCAAGCACTTTTAATTTCAAATATACTTCACTAAGAATAATATCGAAAAACACAAAAATTAGTGTGGTTGCGAGTGAATAATTTCCCTCTCTCAAGATATCGTTAAAAAAACTACATCAATATGCACAATAAAAGTAAAACAAGAAAGCTAGACAATAATAACTATGAAATCTAATTGATTTATATTAACATACAGCATAAACTAAATAAAAACTTATTCATAATAGAAACACTTCAACTATTTCATAATTTATTAACAACTTTAACGAGTTACTAAAGAAATTACTTAATATTTGATATATATAAAAGTAACAATTAATGTTTATATGTAATTAATAATAATATATTTTACATTTAGTAAATTACTTTTACTTTTATTATTATAAATAGTATACCGTATAATTTATATATATATATATATGTTTGTGGGTGGAGAAGGGGGGTTGTAGATTAAGATTTTTCTCCCCCACCTTGGTTTGGGCCCACCTTCAAATGTTATCGACTCCTCGAACTGTTATTCACAGCAGGGGCCTGGGGCAGACGAACGTGGGACCTACAATCAAAGTTTTTCAGAGAACTGAAAAAAATCACAGATTCTTTATCCTTAGTCTGAAGCACAGACGTCCTTTAGTAATCGCAATGTAAAGATTTTTACAATTAATAAACAATTAATTTATGTATTTCGTATTACCACCTATGAGCAATAAGGATAATATGTTGATTGATTGGAGTTTTAAGTCCACTTTATGCACAGTAAGGCTAATCGGGACTGGACCTACAGTTTAAAGTAGGATCCGAACCACTATGTGCCTCCACCGGAAATCGAACCCGGGACACCTTGATTACAAGGCGACGACGTTACCACCGCGCCATCGGGGTGAGGGGCAAAAAAGCCTTCTGGACTTGATTTCTTTTTCGTTATTTAGCGTCGCTTCTTTGCCACTTTTGGCTAATCGCGACGATGAGGATAAGTGAGATGATGAAACACTCGCAAAGAAAAGAGCACCCATGCCCAGACCGGGATTCGAACCCGGCGTCGTAGCGATAACCACTTGTCCACGGGGGTATGCTCCTGGAACGCGAGTTCTCGGAACGAAACTGTAAATTAGGTGTAATGAAAGCGGGTCGAGACACCTTGCAGCGACTATAAATAGAACCGGACATGACCTATCTGCAACCACTGAAGTTGCTTGCAAGAGAGATCGAGTGAGTGAGGAACGTTTCCACCAAACGATACCGTTACAATGGGCGTTGCACCGTCTACGCCAACATCCTACTTCTGAAGCCAGCCTCCGTCAGAAAATTACACGCTGAACGAACAATCCGCTAGGGGATATTCCCTTTTCTTTTGTCCATGCGGCATCTTCAAACTTCGTTGATCTGAATGTGAGGGCGTAGTTTAGCGTGTCAAAACTGTATCCATTGTTTGAGCTTGAGATGCACGTTATGTACAGACGGGATCAAATGAAATGTACTTCCCTTTTCCTACCAACTCAGAAGCCAGTTGGAAACTTTTCATTGCTCCTGTATAGATAAGAAAGTGGGGGAGGGCAGTAGCAGACAAGGCCAGCACGCAAACTTGTTTCCAGCAAGCTTTCTGCTGGAGTCTTGGCAGTTTGTGGAAGGATTTTGTGTTCCTACCATCCCCCACCCCCCTCGCCTCTCTCTCTCTCTCTTTGGATTGAAAAACAGGGTGCGACGATTATGCGATGAAATACGGTAATATATAACGATAAAGCTTTATTTGAAGATTGTAATAATAAAAACAACCCGTGGCGCAACAGTCCGTGAGGACTGCCGACCTCACTTCCACCTGCCGAGGTGGGAATTATGGGGTGACGTGTGGTCAGCAAGACAAGTCTTCAGTCTTTGTAGGTTTCCGTGACCGCGTCACGCTACTCATTTGTAGCTCCCCAATTTCCTCACGACGGTGGATGGCCACCGGTCCAATACACAAGACCAGGTGTCCCGGGTTTGAATCCCGGCCTGAGCATGGATGTTTCAGTTCCCCATCTTCGCAAATTAGCCAAAAGTGGCACAAAAAGCGAAGTGAAATTAAAGCAAATTAATCAATCAATTGTTAGGGCAGAACCATATATCACACAATACAGGTGAAATTGTTGTTGGTTGACGTGAATTTTTAATATGCCTAAACTCTTAAAATACTCTAATATCAGGTTTTCTATTGCAATTATTATTTCAATTTTAAGGGCCTCCACGACCGAGTGCTTTGTATACTGCTCTATGAAACCGGAGACCCTATGTTCTATTGATTGATTGATTTCCTTTATTTTAATTCGCTTCTGGTGCCACTTTTGGCTAAACGCGACGATGAGGATGGTTGATGAAATGATGAAATTAATGAAGCGACACTCACAATGAGACACCGAATGAACACAATGCCAAGGCCGGTCATTAAGCAAGCTGTGCTAACCACTCTACCACGGAGGCCGGAATCCTTTTTAATGTATAGGAAAAATAGTTCTTTGACATCGAACTAAGAACAGTTAATATGCGTCACCTCGGAATTATTATATTCTAAATTTCGAACAATCAATTGAGATTTATTCTTAACCATTCTTCTGCCTACATCAAAACTTCCACACAATAAGATCAATTACATTAAGGACAACAGCGTTAGAGTCTATGCTTTAAGGAATGATTAAGCACACGATGATGACGAAAAATAATTCACATGATTATAGTGATGCATTACATCAGCGAAACATTAATATTCGGTCATGGTGATAAATTTAAAAAACGCAGGGACACTATAAGCGATTGATTTATTTATTTTATTTCGCTTTTCTTCCACTTTTGGATAATGAAAGGTGTGTTAAGATGAAAGTTGTGAAAGGACAACTACAAACGTAGATGGATAGGACACAGTCCAAACCCCACAGACCATTATACTGACCTTATGTCTAGACGCCAGATCCTCGTTAGTGTGCAAAATGCACTCCATGGTCACAATGACGTAAGCATTCGTAGAATTGATTTGTATATTTTGTTTTTATTATTATTATTATTATTATTATTATTATTTTTCGAAAAACGTGAGTCTAACTATTGCGCATTATGTGATATGCTCATTACTTCTCAGGAACACTCGCGGCCTTCAGCCAGTTATATCCTTAAACAAAATTGCGGGTTAGGATGTTAACAGACACTTCCAAGACAATATCCAAAGAATACTGTCACATACGCGAAATGTAAAACATTTTTATTTTCTCGTTTCAACTACATCCCTGGGGAGTAAAAACGGCTGGAGCGTGATGCTGATCATTGACCTCCAAAATGGCCGAACTCGAGAATATGCGGCGCCCTACTGCCACATCCCCTAAATGTGCCTTCATGGCACGGTTCTATACGGACGACGAACTTTGCCTTACCTTTACTACTACTAACGCCATCAATTTTTGTATTTTCGATCCTTCATTATGTCTCCATTGCTAACCTGGTTCATACCCAGTCACAACAGCAATTAGTCAATGCAATAAAATACGTCAAACTTAAAATGAAACAGGTGTTGGCGCGCACACACACACACACACACACGCACACGCATACACACACAAACACAAGGAGAGAGAGAGGCGGCGGGAGGAAGGGGGGGTGTAGGAACACAAAATCCTTCCATAAACTGCCAAGACTCCAACAAAAAGCTTGCTGGAAACAAGTTTGCGTGCTGGCCTTGTCTGCTATTGCCCTCCCCCACTTTCTTATCTATACAGGAGCAATGAAGAGTTTCCAACTCGCTTCTGAGTTGGTAGGAAAAGGGAAGTACATTTCATTTGATTCCGTCTGTACATATATGCTAACTGGGCCTACAGTTTATGTGCCTCCACCGGGTATCGAACACAGAACCCTATATTACACGGCTCACTTACCACCGGTTTAATAAACACTTTGCATTAACTATGTAATAAGATCAATCAGTGGCGTGCCCACGGGGTTCATAGAGATGGCAAAATGAGGAATGACTTATGAAAATCCTTGGCTCTCCACTGAAATACTTGATCAAATATCTTAAACAACTTGAAAGAATTTGGAAAATAATTATGTATAAACTTATATTGTTATTAACAACAATAATTAGTAACCTGCTTAAAAATAATTTAAAATTTTACTATATTTGGGCTACTGAAAGTTGAACTCCTGCTATTATTTCACTAAGTAGATTCCTGAAACAGGCTATTCATAAACGCATGTCGCGGATGGTATTAACCAATAAGAGCAAAATTGTATGTGCAGTGATATTAAACAATACACAGTCACAGGAGACAGGGTGGGTGATGCCCGGAACCACACATACATGTACGCATATGGACAGATACAGAAGAATTAGCACCTGGGAACATTTTTGGATGCAAACAATATTTCAGGTTGATTGCTCTCTAACGTACACGTCCGAAACCCATCATAAACCAAATCTTCGTTTTTCTTTAATTAAGCGATGCCGGTATGGTGCCTGAATCTTGCCTCCTCCCACTTTACTCACTATGGCTGTCCGAACCCAGAAACCTTGTTAGAAATGTAAAGCGATTAAGCAAGTGTTTTCCCCTTATTACATGATATGAATCCCTTTGATTTGATTTGATTTCAGCTTAAGAAATGGTGTTACGTGAGGAATGCCAATAGTTTGATAACCAATAGATTTATTACATCGATAAGGTAAAAATTCAAGAATTACAAACTTGGTTAATTAAGCTTGCATGTTAGGTCGGGTGATAAAGAAAGATGGTATCTTTTAAAAAGAAGGTTCTTGTTACTTGGCCGTAACTCTTACATAGCGCCCGAGTGCCCAATATTGTAGAAAATAATTACGTGAGATTCCCCAAGAATATAAATGAACACATGCAAGCTTCCTTGCTGTACAGTTACGGGGTTGAGAAATCCGAAGTAAATGACACGTCACATAGCCTACAACATACTACTTGCGTTGCATAAGCCCGCAATATTCAATATCCACATATGCAAATATGTTGCTAGCTTGTATTAACCCTTCGTACACCAAGGTTGGTTAAAAATTGTCCACATTTTGATTCGGATAAGAATTTTTATGGATGTTTCATTAGCATCATGTCATAACTCACTCAGGTTTTGTGTCAAAAATAATATAAATTTTATTTTGTGTTATTCAATACTTTTAATTTCTAGAAAATAACCCAAAATTTTAAAAAAAGTTTTCGTGGTGGACATAAAGTACCTACCCTTGGTGTAACGTGTTACCATAATGTGCATGTAAAAAACCGAAGACAGGAAGAGGAAGATGTGTTCTTTGTTGCAAAGAAGACAGATCGAAAAATGTACAGTTGAACAAGTTTGTAAAAACAACAATTGTATGTGGAAAATGTGAAGAATTTGTTTGTGGAAAGCATAGTGAAAAAAGTAACGTGTGCCGCTCTTGCAAACGCAAGACTATTGATTCAGAGTAACCAACAATGACTTTTGGAAAGTAATATAAGACAATAATGCTTACTCTGTAGCTTCCAACAACAAAAATAATTTATGTCTGTAGTACTACATCCTTGCTCTTATAATTCGGGAAATATGTGAATAGAATTTCCATAATGTTAAAATATATTGTAAGAATAACACATAAAAATGGTGATATACTTAATAGAATTTCCATAATGTTAAAATATATTGCAAGAATAACAAATAAAAAAGGTGATATACTTAATACCTGCTCTGTTCGTAGCATTCAGTTGCCTTAGTTTATAGTTACTACAAAATAGATAAGAATATTAAATTTTCTGGGACGGAAAATAATGATGTGTGTGGTGGACATTTTTTAACACTCCTTTGGTGTGCGATGTTACGTGTAACCCCTTGGTGTACGTAGGGTTAAGTTTTATGGATAGCATCGAGTCAAGCCTAAGCTTAGTCACAATTTTTAAGTCTACTCAGTTAGGCTAATCGAGACTGGTCCTACAGTTTAAAAGTGAGGTCCAAACCACTGAACACGTGTCTCCACTGGGAATCCAACCATGGCTCATAGTGATTCATATCCCACTTTAAACTGTAGGCCCTGTTTCGATTACCTATCTGTGCACAAAGTAACTTAAAACAACTCACTCAATTTGTTTCTAATATGTTTTTTTATGAAATTACCCAGTTTTAGGATCATATCAAATATCACACCCTGGGCTGCATTTTGCAGACTTGCGAGGCTTTGGCGTCGGGACTCATGGCCAGTATAATCCTGAATGGAGCTCATGCTCTGTGCTATCCTTACGTGCTTGAGATTGTCTTTTCATCCATTTCATTTCATCACCATTCATCATCTTTGGAATTAGCCAAAAGTGGCACAAACAAATTGAGAGTGCTACTTTAAATTCCTCTAGAATAGAAACCAAACTCAGTACATTTCAATGTGGGCCCTGTAAATCTACTCATAACACCCACCTCTCTTGCATAGACCGGAACACATGCTCCAACATAACTGGCGTCATCTCCCCCGTTGCTGCAGCTACTCACCGTTTCATTTCCTCTATGGGGTTGGTACAGCTTAGACTTAATGAAACCCCAGACAAAAAAGTCTAGGGGAGTCAGGTCTGAGAGTGACCACTCGAAGCCTTAGTGAGCTACGGCCGATCCACCTATCGGGGAAGTTGACAGCGAGATAGTCCCGAACGATTCTGGCGAAATGGGGTGGTGAACCATCTTGCTGGAAAACAGCAGTGTCCTTTATCCCATCCTGAACACCATTCATTACTGATATAAAGAAAATGTCAAGAGACTCTTGAATCACTTTCATAGGCGCCGACTCCATGGGGCTTGGGGGTGGGGGGGAAGTGTTAACGATGTGGGGGCAGAGCCCCCCAAATTAGTTTGCTTAAGAGGATCTAATGTATTATTTTGCTTCTCTTGTAAAGTTTACTCTGAATTGTGCAACATGAACTTAACTTTAAACACACATTTGAAATGTTCTAGACCATCAACTTTGGGGGGCTGAGATCGCTAAACCATTAACTTGTGGGGGGGGGGCTATGACCAGAGACAGCAAAACACATGACTTATTACTATATTATATTACTAAGAATGTAATTATGAGTATTGTTACATTTTTTATTAAAAGAGTTTCAAATGACGATGTCCATGAACTAGGAGAGTGGATGGGACGTTCGGGCTACAAATGACTCTCACATGACATTCAGAACGAGATCGTTGATATATTAGGGAGATCTGTTTTGCGCTCCGTGGTAGCAGATATTAAAAGTCGGGAATATTTTGCTATTATGGTTGACGAAACTTGTGACATATCAATCCGTGGACAATTAATATTCTGCATTCGAACTGTGAATAAAAATTTTAATATTTTTGAGGAATTCATGGGCTTTAATGAGATTCCGAACACTGAGACCAAAACTTTAAAAAGGGACAGAGTGAGTCATTCATTAATTTATTTCAGTGATCAGAGGCGCCCCCCCCCCTCCAATGATTGACAAGTCTGCGACCCTGACACTTTGTATTTTAAGAATGTACGGTCATATCTGACCAAGACTTAACCAACAAGCACGTCAGGTGTATTTGTTTCCATTAACTTCATTCTCACGGTGGACAGAGTATAGAGGTGACGTGCGCCAGTTTTCCGCGGTGTCTACCGTTACGCCATCAGCCACCGTTACGTTTCGGAAGCGCGGATGTTTACACATCTTCAAGTATGCCGAGCGGGTCACGGGCGGAAGCAAGACGACGCCTAGGGAGGAGGCAGCAACCAAAGACACAGCATCGCATGATGCAGACGCTGTCTTCCGCATGTGGACTTGGCGCAAAACAAGACCGGGAAATGTGGATGGGAACACCCAGAGGCAAGACAGGACAAGCACCCATCCACTGTAGCCCCAGCTTCCGCCAAAAATTCTGTGAGTACCATTAGAAAATCTTGCTCAGCCTGACTTATAGAATATCAGTGGCCCCTTTCATTTTTTCAAAATTAAACATAACTAACCAGCTCTCTAGCCTTCTAAAACCCGAAGGTTTATGGCTGCAGCAACAAGCTTTCCATCTGTCCCTATCCTCGGTAAAATCGATCTAATCTTTTCCATCCTTACCGATTTCCTTTAGGTCCATCTCAACGTTATTCCTCCATCTTCGTCTTGGCCTTCGTACAGGTCACTTACCATTAGGTTTCCCAACCAGAATTCTGTACATTCTTGTTTCACATTTGTGCCATATGGCCTGCCGATCTAAGTCTTCTTGATTTAATTATTCTAATAAACTTGGTCCCTTACATTGAAAGAAGAACATACATTGAGAGTATTTGAAAATAAGATCCTTGGGATGAGGAGACAGGTGAGTGGAGAAGGTTACATAATTCATGTCCGGATATTATTAGAATGATTAAATCAAGAAGACTTAGGTGGGCAGGCCATGTGGCACGAATGGGAGAGGAAAGAAGAGTTTACAGGATTCCTGTTGGGAAACCTGATGGTAAGAGACCAGTAGGAAAACCAAGATGGAGGGATAATGCCGAGATGGACCTAAGGAAATTGGTAGGGATGGAAAAGAGTATATAGATCTTGCTCAGAATAGGGACAGATGGAAGGCCTGTGTTGCTGCAGCCATGAACCTTCGGGTTTAAGAAGGCTAGAGAGTTAGTTAATAATATCTGGACAGGAATACAAACTGTGCAGTTCCTAATTATGTAAGTCTCCAGCCACATGTCTCCTCATCCCTTTTAGGTCCAAATATTTTCCTAAGCATTTTATTTTCAAATACTTTTAATTTATGATCCTTTTTTAATGGAAGGGACCAAGTTTCACATCCAAATCAAACCATAATCTTCCATTTTTTAAATTAAAATTTCCAGACAACCTTAGAATGTTTGGACTTACTGTAAGTGTTTACAGGGACATTTTTTTCACAGGGCAGACAATGTATAGTCTATCTCCGTGGCGGAGTGGTTAGCACAGCACGCTACAACGTCAGAGGTCGCGGGTTCGATTGCCGATCTGGGAATGAATGTTCTTTGCGAGCGTGTCTTCACCCACTTTCATCATATCACCACTCAATGGCAGAAAAGCGACACTAAATAATAAGAATAAAACAAAAAAAGCTTTACCTTTATATTACATATATCCTTGTAGACTTGTAAGGTCACTGACGGGTTGTAAGGATTCCATTGAAAGCCAATGTATTCATTACAACTCAGACGTTTTGTTAATTGAATTGTTCTTTTAAGTCCACTTAATGCACAGTAAGGCTAATCGGGACTGCATCTATAGTTTACAGTGCGATCCGAACCAGTATGTTCCTCCATCGGGTATCGACGACGCTTCCACTGCTCCATCGTAAACCCAAAAGTGTCCGAGATTACGAAATTATAGCCAAAATACCAACGTCTGTGTGGCGTGCAGTAAAAGGAACAGTAAGAATTCGGCTTCCTAGAAAACAGCTCCAGAGGTAGGATGCTGCGAGAGCAAAAATCACTCTCGTTTCTCTGAAAATGGCTTAAAAATAAGACACGTCCAAAATTTCTCGGGAGAGAACACAGGGCGTTGCTGGAATGAAAATGACTGCCATTAGTCATCAACTAAAAAAGTCGCTCTGTCGACTTCACACAGGAACTCCGGACGAAGCCACACGACAGGCGATGGCGCCAAGATTGCATTCCGGAGGGTCGTCTCCCCCCCCCCCCACCAAATCCAGTTCGCTTCGGCGAAGCGACTAATTGCAGCGGACGGCGATTCATACAGGAAGCTGCGTCAATCGCGACCTTCAAGAATTCTCCCCCTTGGGTCAGGCAACCCGTGAGACGCACTCTAAGAACTCTGGGACTGCGGAAATAGCCTTCTCTTCCTCTAAAATCTGTTCGCTCTTTCTCTCTCTCTCACACACACTAGAGATGCCATGATCTCAGCGGATGCCATGGGACCTCATCATCTCGCGAGAAAAATCTCTCTATTCATAAAGAGTGTAGGAGAAAGGGTACCTGGTAGTGAGCCCTACATATTGAACACGATGTCACCTGAATTCAATACCCAGGGGAAGAAGCAGCTCCCAACTCGCTGCAAATATTTACGCTTGAAAAAGACACAATTGATCATCAGTAGTGTGCGGATTTATGGGAAATAAAAAAAAAAAACTTTTATTAAGGCAGACGAATATGCGTACCAAATTAAGAAAAAGAGTACTTCAGAAATTTATTAATTTGGTTTATTTTACTTCGCTTTTCTGCCACTTTTGGCTACTTGCGAAGATAAGGGAGAAAGGGACATGCAGGGACGCCCCAAAACGAGCCACACAGGGCAAGGGCGCCCGCAGAGGGGGAGCCAGGGGTTGCCCCCTGAGATATCTGGAAAGATTCCATGAAATTCAAATGGTGAAAGTGTAGCGTGAAAACAGACAAGGGGTGCCGTGAAAGATAGCAGATTAAGTGTCAATGCGAATTATCTTAGTGCTGGGGATGCTTCATGAGAATTCTCTTAGAAGGAGGAAAACATCACTCCAAGTTACCCCCACTTTGAGCACTGCTGCCCCCTCCTGAGAAAAAATCCTGCCCGCGGGCTTGCCACAGAAGATTATATCAGGGTTGTTCAAGGTCCAGGAACCATAAATTCCAATGGGTTCTATTGGTATCCGCTGCAGGATCGGAACCTCTTTCCTCGCACAATTTAAATTCGGTCCGAGTTGCGTATTGTTTCATTGAAAAAAGGTTCCTGGACCGAATTTAAATACTTTATACATAAAAAGGTTCTTTACGGTCCAGAACACATTTACGCTTGCTGATTTTCTCTCCTGGACCGGAATTGAATTTAAAATTCCTGGACCTATTGGCTGAGAGCCCAAACGGTGGGGTAGTGTGTGTGGGAGGATACATGGATGCACGCACAATCACACACACACACACACACACACACATATATATATATATATATATATATACATATAGTATAAAATATTTTGAATAGTTCTCATGATAAACATAACACATAATGTTGGTTTTGGTTTGATTTGGATCATCTTACTTCGCTTTTCTGCCACTTTAAACATATATTGGTATTACGTTAATATAATTGCTATTATATTATGATATAATTATTAAGACAATATTATTATTGTGCTAACAATAGTTTGGTTACCAGAAAAAAGCACTGTGTGTGTGAAAGGACAGTGAGTAAGATTTGTGTACAGCAAGCAGGAGGGTACAGATTCTATTCTTATGCCTCATGGCGTCGAAATAGCTTCAAAAAAGAGAACTGAACATCTTCTAGCACTTCTGTAGGTTCTGTTCTGATTACCCTGTGTATAAAATGTCTTTTTATTCACTTCAAATGCACCAATTACTATAAGCATGTGCGTAATTGTCTTCTTGAATCGTTATCGACCGAAACATTCGCTCTGAGAGCCCAGACGGTGGGGTAGTGCGTGTGGGGGGATAACTACATGGATGCACGCACAATCACACACACACACACACACACATAGTATAAAATGAAAAACTCAATATGCTGACCAAGGCAGAAATTTATTTTATTATAAAACAACTAAACGTAACGTTTCAACCTACTAGACCTTGCTAGAAGGTTGAAACGTTAAGTTTAGTTTATGTTTTATAATAAAATAAATATCTTCCTTGGTCAGCATATTGAGTTTTTTATATCATGGAAACAAGGCTTAATGGTGTTATAGTATAAAATATTTTGAATAGTTCTCATGATGAATATAACACAATGTTGGTTTTGGTTTGATTTGGATCATTTTACTTCGCTTTTCTGCCACTTTAAACATATATTGTTATTACGTTAATATAATTCCTATTATGGTATAATTATTAATACACTATTGTTATTGTGCTAACAATCGTTTTGTTTACCAGGAAAAAGCACTGTGTGTGTGTGTGTGTGTGTGTGTGAAAGGACGGTAAACAGAGTAATATTTGTGTACATGCCTCATGGCGTCGAAATAGCTTCAAAAAAGAGAACTGAACATCTTCTAGCACTTCTCTTGAGGACAGGTACTTTAAATAAGGAGCAACAATCGTGGAAGACTACGGGAGACTTTTATGAAATCCCCGCTAATGATACTATTGCGCCAACTTTCCTTGGCGGAAACTTTATCATTACGAGCTATCTGCTCCCACAGGAAAAGTTTCTGGGGAGCCACTTAGGGGCATGCAACAACCTGTTTTCAAGGCCAAGGTTGAGCATCGGCATGGCTTCTATAAGAGCTTGAAAAGCACACCGACAGAAACTCTCTTCTTCAACTCTCTAAGATCCAATGTAGTTCCCATTTTCTTTACTTAAGCTCGAATAACACGGAACTGGATTTGCAGTAGGAATGCTCTAGTTGGTGCTGGACTGGCTACCCATTGACTTGTTTTCGCCTCACACGGTACTTGTTACCGTACTTGTCGATAGACTTGTTCCCATAAGACATTGCGCAGAGCAGACAATCTAAACGATGGACGAGAATGTTGTAGGAGAATTACTGCTTTGTGCTTTTATTAAAAAATTAAAAAAATAAAAGTATGGACTAGAGATTGACTCGAAAAAAAAAAAAAAAATGGTAATCAATGCGTATCGAAACTTGGTTATGAACTCTGGTATGCATATTCATTATTTATAAAGGGTGTTTTTTTAAGAGTGCTAGAACTTTCGATAGGGATAGCTGTCACTTGTTTTGTTTTGATGACATGTTGTTTTGTCATTTCATATCAGCGAGCATTGGCAAATGATCACGGAAAGACTGACGCCGCAACAACGTTTACAAATTGTGGAAATATATTTCCAAAATCAATGTTCTGTTCGCCAAACGTATAGAGCACTTCGGAAATATCGGTGCTGTCAGTGAATAGGCCTCACAAGATCATGGGACCTAACGCCACTGGATTATTTACTTTTGGATATCTAAACTCTCTGGTTTATGCTGATAAACCAGCAACAATTGACGCTTTGGAAGCCAACATAACTCGTGTTATTAACGACATACGTCCCCAATTACTTGAAAAAGTGGTTCAAAATTGGACTGATCGATCCGGTTCATCACAGCTACTCGTGGTGGACATATGCCGGAAATTATTTTCAAAAAGAAAATGTCAGACAGATATCTTTCAAATGAAAACGCAATTGGCTTCAAACTTATTTTTTTATGTGTTTTATTTCAATTCAAAGTTCTAACACTCTAAAAAAAACACCCTATACAAGAGATTCGCAGGATTCGTTAAAAGAAAATCAAACATTTAATTTAATACACTTGTAATAATAAGGATTTTAATTTTCGGCAAATTATATTTGCCTAATGAACTGAACACGAATGCACTGCACGTCATCTCATCACTTTTCTTTGTTTATCGAGAACAGCAAACACTCTGAAAACACAGACAAGAAACTCCCCTTTCCAAACTCACAAATTATCTTCACATGGGTAAACTTTGCTCTGATTGGCTGTTCCACAGAATCCAGTCGAGGAAAGCCAGTAGCAATTAGAACATGTCCTATTCCTTCCAACTAGTCAAGCAGCCATCACATCCGGGCACGGGCATGTAGCCAGTTCAGCGCCAACTAACTGGATATCTATTCCGTGTGATTCGGCCTTTACCCAAGCGTTCAGAAGCAGAGATCTACCAAGATATTGCTGATGTGCTTGAAACGCATATGACGAAAGGAACGAACAGGTGAAAAACATTTGTGAAAGATGGACGTTCAGATCACAAGAACTTCTCGCTTCAAGTAATCGACATGGAGTCCTGCCAGCAATGCAGGAGGCTGGAAAAGTAATAAGACCATAACTTCGGGGGTGGGGGGATGCAAAATCAGCGATCCAACCAAAACTTAGTTCTTTTCTTTCTTTCAACACCCACAACTATAGAAGTGGACGAGTATTTCCAGATTTTCACAAATCTCTGCTGTACGAGGAGGTAACTGCTGTATTGCTGTATCATTCAAGTTCCTGCACTTATGCTAATGAGGACTGAATATAAAGTTTAATGTGGAATCCTGAACGCGAACAAAGTTTTGAAACCTGACATCAACGGGGAAAAAAGGTCTTCAAAGCGAAAAACACGCACACACAAACACAAAAAGAACCAGGTCCGGAAGTAGAAATCGAAAAAGATTGTTTTGAAAGCCGAAACAAAAAAGGGGAGGTTTTGAAAGCCGAAACAAAAAAGGGGAGAATAAAAAATGTTTCGAAAATTTAAGCAGAGGAAAACTACGCTTTGAAACAGAGAAATAAACGGTTTCGAAATCCGAAACCGAGGGGGAAAAAAATGTTTCGAAAACCGAAACCGAGGGGGAAAAAATGTTTCGAAAACCGAAACCGAGGGAAAAAAAACTGTTTCGAAAACCCAAACCGAGGGAAAAAAAACTGTTTCGAAAACCCAAACCGAGAAAAAAACTTTCGAAAACCCAAACCGAGAAAAAAAAACTGTTTCAAAAGCCGAAACCGCAAAACAGTTTTGAGAATGGAATACCGGTTTTATGAATTTCACCTAAAAAAAAAAAAAAAAATCGGTTTTGAAAGCAGAGACCGTAAAACTGTCTTGAAAATCGAATACGGGTTTATGAATGTCATCTGAAAATAATAATAATAATAATAATAATAATTTGTACGCAATTTTTGGTCCTCGTAGATAGTAACTGAAAGACATCAATCCTAGTTTCAAGACACATTACTGTCGTGAACTTGCAGGGTCCGTAGAAAGATTCCGCGCAGACTGATAAAATCTCACCCAGTCTGGAAAAGCGCCATGCATTTTACTCTGAGCCTATCTGCAAGAGATATCAGCATAGAGGAATTCACAGGAGAGGGCGTCCTTTGTTTTGCAAACATTCCCAACAGATCTTAACCTTGAACCACCTTGTTAGCAACGTCCTGCCAGTAATTCCAGGTGCGAACATGTTGGCTCTATATTTTGTTCAGTTGTGTAATACATTCTTTCAAAAATAATAACAATAATATAACTAGGCGACTCGGCAAGGAATTTTATGTTGACTGCACACATACACGTAGGCTACCTGACAATTATATTAGTCATGGCAAAGACAACAAGTATTATAGTCGCACTTTGATTGCCAACTTAGTTGGTGGAGTGGTTACAACAACGCGGTACGGCGGAAGGTGTTCCGGACTCGAATCACTGTATCACTCATCCTCATCGTCGCGATTACACAAAAGTGGCAGAAAAGCAGGGCAAAATAACCTAATTCAATCCATTTCTTTCTGCAATATGGTCGTCCAGATGGCGCAGTGGTAGCGTCGTTGCATGGTAATCAAGGGAGTCGCTGTTCGATACCCGGTGGATAGTGGTTCGGATCCTACTTTAAACTGTAGGTTCAGTCCCGATTAACCTTTCTGTGCATAAAATGACCTTAAAAACTAAGTAAATAGTTTTTCTTTGCTATTCCCTCACTTTCTGCTTCGATTGATTTAAATAAAACTTCTTGGGTGCGTCAGATCCATACGCGGACGTAGCTTCGGAAGAAGACACTGCCATTTTCCTCACTGGAAATTTTTCGAATACCACACTGATAATTTCCAATTGTTAATCGCGATGATAATTGCGATTCCTTACTACCGTGAACGAGTCCAAAAATAAACTCTGACCCTAGAGCAGACCTTCGATCCGCAGATGAACAGAACGGATAACCCCAGAAAAGGCCACTTCCCTGAAAAGTTACGTAAGGAAATAACAGACTGCCTCCCGCAACGTTTAGGCGCACGACCTGCGTTCATTTACCGGCTAACGTACCCGATGACGCCGATGCTCACGGAAAAGGCAACGTGCGATTTGGGATGCTGCACGGCGAGTTGGAAGATCATCGTGCAAAGTGATAACCCTGGGCTTTTTCTCCATTTCAGAGACAAGGCATTGCCCTCTCATGCCCTACTTAGCGACATTCTATTGTTTTTTCTTGAACGGGTTCAAATCTTTCAAATTTCGAGGGAATCTTCGCTGCTTCACTTCTCCATCTTCACCAGCCTTGCAGCAATATGCAATCAGAAGTTATTCCAGGGACAGATAGTGCATACTTCAAAGCAAAAATTGTGTGTAGAATACAATGAAGTTTCCCACTTATTTCCAAAAAACAATGTTCTTTTCTTTTCAATAGCTTTCCAGAATGATTTAACGTTCAAATAAGCATTTCTATGATATATCTTCATATGATGCTAAAATCCATGTAATTTATCCTTGCAACTTGTGGTATGCTCTTAGCACATATTTGATTTATTTTTACATATAATTTCCAAACATTATATTCCATATTCGTAATATTATTACTAGGGAGCGGAAGTTGAGGATCTAAAAAATATAGGTATATGACCTATAGAATGTCCTAAAAAAACTGGGGAAAAATGACGAAAAAAATGCAAAAAATTACCATTAAATTTGTTAGTTTCAGGATAAAAATTGAAATGAAAAGGAAATTAAACAAAATGCAATCTTGCTTACAAAAAAAACAAACAAAAAAAATCATGCGAGATATGTATAGGTCTATGTTCACCTTGGTGAAAAAAAACTCAAGAATATTATCAAAATGAAAGAAGTGACAAAATATGACGAAACAATACACCGAATATTGCGAAAAATGACTGAAAAATACCGAAAATCGGGGAAAATGACCTAAAACCTGAAAATTGGCCAAAAATGCACGTTAGAATTACCTCTTTTGGGTTCTAGACGAAGTGTGATATTGTGTATATTTAAGGGGCATCGTGTACGAGATGTCAGAAAAAGAGGACATTTCATCAACTTCCGCTCCCTAATTATTATACTTTCCCTTCTTGCGTTGAATACCAGATTACGTGAATATCATCTGTATTCTATACGTTTTGCACTCTATTTTAAATCATGACAACAGACAGTGGCGAAGCGTCCTATGAGGCCCGGAGGCCGGGCCTACCCTAATATATGTGTCTATACCGGATTATTTTATTATTTATAAATTTCATTAAACGACGCTTAATAAAAGAAAACTGAAATTCTTGGTCTTCCGATAATTACCGCAAGTTTGCAACCCTGCCTGGAACCGTATCTGAGCATTCAGCGAGGCCCGCCCGAGAGTGCCTCAGCTGGTCCCATAACAACCTATGTGATTCGTGCGGGAAAGCATAATTTCAGGGGTGCGTTCGCCTGTAATGTAACCTGAGAGGCCGGCCTCTTTTCTCTCTCTCTCTCACCCCCTCTCCCTGACTTCCGAAGAGTGCCGATCGTGTACGAGCGCGTGACGAAGCAGGCAGTGGACGTACAGAGCAGAGAGCTTGTTGAAGCAGTGTTTCCATGGAAGATTCAGAGCTGTGCCGGGAGCGGAGCACACCCAGCTGCTAACGTGTAGTGAAAATGTGTTGCTAACACCTCTAAGCCTGGCCTCCCAACCTATCAAAGTAGGCATTATTAGAATTCTAACTGCAAATAATGCATGCAAGTTGGTTACCAGTGTTAAGTTTGGTGCTTTCAGCTCTTTTGACGAACCGCTTTTCGCGAAGTGTTAGCTGCTGGATGTGCCCCATACCAATTTCAATTCAGAGAGGGAAAGTATTTTATTTCTTTGAGGAAAGGGATATTGAGACGAAATTTCCTTTCATGATTAGTGACATAACTGAAAACGCGCTACTTTTAAAATGGGGCAAAGTACGTACAATGCAAACGTATAGAGAAAATCCACGTTACTGAAATTTTCTGGTCGGTGTGTTACACAGTCCGTGTTCTCATTTAGCATTTCATCATTTTCTAAATCATATTATATTTTTTTTAAAAAAATCGCCTGTTGAAGAAGAATTATATGCATAAAAAAGTTAAAAAGAAATAATTGATTGATAGATTTAGTTTATTTTACTTGGCTTTCTGCCATTTTTGGCTAATTGGGAAGATGAGAATGAGCGATAATATGATGACATTGACGAAGGGACACTCACGAAGAACACGTATGCCCAGGTGGGAATTCGAACCTGAGGCCCTTGTCGTAGCACGCTGTTATAACCAATCTGCCACGGAGGTCAGCATTAAAAAGAAATAAACGCTAAGTGACGATCAAGTGAACCAACCATTTCTGTAATGCGAGAAACATTTACAATACTGTTATTGAAGTAGCAAATAATTTTTACGAGCAGCTTTAATCTAACAAATGTAAGATGGCTAGGGCCTGACAGAATGGCTTTTTCATTGGGTGACGCGTGGTCAGAACATCGAGTCTCATTGTCACTTTTTTCTGACCTTCGAGACAGAAGCGCCTTTATTCTCAGATATCTAATCGAGACTAGATTAAAGTAGAATCTGAACCAATGCCTCCAGGAGGAATCGAACCTTCTACTTCTTGATTATAAGGCGAGAGCGTTAATCACTACATTATCCTTTACAATCACTATCCCGACTTAAGTAGACGAGATTCAGGCAATATCTTATCTTTTATTTTCTAGGGGCTATATTTTAACATACTACTGTTAAAAAAAATCACATCTTCCCCTCCCCCCAAACCCTGCTCCGTCCTGTGCCTACCCTTCCAGAGACAGCACGCTTCGCCACTGACAACAGATATGACAGCACTAGAATGGAGGCTTAAGTTTTTGCGGTGAAATCCATTGCATACATTGAATCTTACTTCATGCGATATTTAACGTAGTTTCAGTCAATATAAACAACAGGAGGAGATTCATGTTTCAGCACTCAAGAGAAAGTTTGGTAATTGTTCTGATAAAAAGAAAACACATTTTGTATTTGAATTTTGCATTACAATGTAATGTAAGCCTAATGCAATGTATCTATGTGAGCCGCTTGCTTAATGAAAATTCCCACTTTCCACAATTGTAAGTCAATATTTAAAATTAGGGCTGACCGATATCGACCAATCGGTATACTTTTCCGGCGTATCGGTCGTTCGCGGAGTCGGTAAAAATGCAGTGCGAAATTTCCATTGATTTTGTACTATCATGTGCATTTTGTGATTGCATAATAGGTATTTTAATATTCTGATGTAATTTTTTTAATATTTTAAAGCAAAACTATGGTAAATTGATGCTTATTCTGCTCACCCATTAATATCAATAAAAATTAATGGATATTTTGAACAACTAAATTAACTTTAAAATTTTCAAGCATTGATATGGCTATCTGTTGGAATAGGAAAGAATATGGGTATTGGTTGAGCTCAACTCCGTACCAGCTAACTGTAGACCAGGCGAACGGGAGCAAGTCTCTGCGCAAGTCGTGACGCGAGACAGCTCCACCAATGAACAGTGAGAGGAACGCGATTGTGTAATGGGCGACGGGAGTTACCCGATTTCTTCCTTCGCTATGCAGCGTTGCAAACTTTTGAAAAGGATAATACCTAACGCACAAACAAACTGACCGTATTTTTGTCTCCAAGTCCGTACGATTGGTTTAAGAATGTCTTAGGGAAATATTAGGGATAAAACTGCAAGAGCAAATTTTGACAAGCCGTGCATTTAGCGTACGGACTAAGGTCTGGACCGTACGGTTGGCAACACTGCGATTTCACCACTATTGTCCTTCTCTGCCGATATGCGCAGCCCTGATCTACAGTTAGCTGGGACGGGGTATAATGAAAATAAATATATATTTACATATCTAGCACTTTTTAGCACAAATAAATCCTAGCTGACAACGTTACATCGAACAAGGTGCATTTCGTGAAACTGTGGTATTATGCCTGCAAAAACTACTCAATCTTTCCGCCCTTGTGCACGGTGTATATTTGGAACAAGCGATATTCCGGTCTCCACGACTACTTTGCCCACACGGAAATCCATAAGCGAAAAAAGCCGCAATCAGTCAAGGCTTATCCACACGCGATGCTCAGAATATCTTTCCGGAAGCTTGACTTTTACGATGATTTTATTCCTACTGTACCGTAACACAAGTGGATACTTACGGAATCATAGAATACGGGAACCGAGGCTGCAGCTAAAATGCCGTAGAGTTTTCGAAATTCCGTTATCAGGGATACAAAAATAATATCTCTCATCTCGTTTTCTTAACTAATAAACTTGAAATTATGGCATCGTTCGTTTTACGTTACAAAAAAAATTTTAAAAAAAATAAAAAAAATGATATTTTTATTGTTAAAAAATAAAGTTCACCTTTTTACTATTCGAACATAATAACTAAAGTAAAAACTGCGAATGACTGTATTGAACTCATTGCTGGGCGACGTATCGGAATACTTTGTCGCCCAACCTTGCCACACACCCCTTTGCATGTTTATTACGAGCAGTCAGTGTTGCCAACTTAATTGGCACAATCATCACCTTTATTCAGACTCCGTTCTACATAAAATAATATTTCTACAACCCATGAAAATCTGGATTTCCTTTTATCTAAAAACATTAAAACAAATTTTTGAAACAGACTAGAAATAGCCTACATATGTCATATATGTGAATCCATTCTAGTGTACATTATTTTCGAATATTCTGAAATTATTTTACCTTTTATTTTCCTCCCTCATTTCTTGTATCTAAGGTGATTATGTACGTTATATATATGTTAAATATTTTTTTTCTCGTTCAATACTATGTGAAGGCTATGTTCTTAACAATGAATATATGTGTATATGGATGGATATATGTTCCTTTCCTGCAGTACTTCACTTATTATATTGTGTGTATAAATGCATTTGTGTGTATGTGTGTTTATATGTAGTCTACTGTTATAGCCTATGTTTATTATTTGAATATAATTTATGTAAGCTTTCCTGTAATTGGCGATTCTCTTTTGGAAGCAAACGAATAAATAAGTAATATTGTTATCCTGGAATCTTCTTATTCGCCCCCACTTCTTTGACATTTAAAATTACCCTACGAGGCACTTTATCCACCCTTCGTAAATCTAACTCCATGGAAGTCAGTTTTAAGTCAATTTAATGTGAAATTTAGCTCTTTATGCGCATCAGGTTTGGCAACACTGCCAGGATGGCCGTAGGAGACGAGAAATGCATTGCACTTATGGGAGTATTATTTGATTTGTTCTCATCTCAAACTTCCGATGGCATAGAAAAATATATCAACGAAAAGAGGGCAGTTTGAAGATGTTTGACAAGCGGAAAAATCGAAACTTCCATTTGATTAGCTGCAACTTGAAGTTGAAGTTGTTGAGTTTTTCCTCCATAAGAAATACAGGATTCTGAAAATTCATACTAGTCATATTTTTTAAGTATCGTGTCTTGCTTCATAATCGACATAAAAAATCCTTCCACTTGCACCATGGGGAGGAATCCATACTCTTGTACGCCCAGAATTTTTCAGTAGCAATACCCATTACGACGATATTGAAATAAAAGCACACATGGTGCGTAACAGTGACGCCTCTCTTCAGCATGTACAGTCTCTGACACTTCTGCGTTGTAATAATACCATTAGCTCTCAATGGGATTGTGACAACCCAGCAGTGTCCATGACTGTATAAGTTAATATTACTTTTGTTAACCTCCTCGGACGTGAGAAGCAAAGCATTTTTCCTGGTTTCCCGAATCTAACAGTTACTTAGCAAATTAGTACTGGGGCGCCATTTTTATGCTCCCCCTGCTCGGCCGACGCGGGGGCAGCTTATTTCGAATTTGCGAAATCAATTAGAAGTTTGAATTTTGCGTAATGTCGCGCGGCATTTCCGCGAATAAATCAAAATGCCTGAAATATATCGCTTGGTATCAGTAAATAAATTCCCACAGACACTTTCCCATACCGGCACAGTATCGGTTCAGCCCTAATACAGGGTGTTTCAAAAGTAGTGATCGCATGAAACATGAAAACCATAAGAGATATTTATGCACATGTTGCTTGCGTCTGTTCACAAATGTTGACCTGTTAAGAGTTGCCATCTAAAGGGATATGTCCCTAAAATAGCACTGCCTGACCCAAACCCATCAAATGGTGAGCCACCCCGATGGCGTAGTGCTAGCGTCGTCACCGGTGGAGGTATATAGTGATTCGGATCCCACTTTAAACTAAGTCCAGTCCCGATTAGCCTTACTGTGCATAAAGTGGATTTAAAACATGAAATCAACCAACCAGGTGCACATGACCCATATTGATCGCAAATGACAGATTGACATGCCATCAGTCGTCTAATTATGACCCTTCAATACTTTTCTGTGTTTCTCTCACCGAAAAAAATAATTACGCTGCCTTGCGCCAGTTATTAATTTATGGCATTTTCTGTATGGAATAAACTGACAATGTTAAGCATTCAAAAATATCTCAATAGATGGGGCTTTATGTGTTTTTTATACTATATTCTCTAATAATAATATTGGTTGTGGATTTTTGGATAATTTATATATGTATGTGTATATATATGTATATTTGTGCGAGCGCATCATTACTCTGCAATGTGTAGGAATACTTATGTTATACTACTTAATCTCACTTATACTCATATTTACTTTATTTATAATTTTATTAACGCCTTTATAATTGGAGATATCCTTTCTCTGTAGATGGCAAATAATAAATAACGCAGAAAACCAGGTGTAAAATATGCGTTGGAGGCGATCAAATTTTAGGTAGCAACTTTTGAAACATTCTGTATTTATACCCATATTTCGAATTTTTGGCTACTTAAAAGTCCTCACCTCATTAATGACGAAGAAAAGCATTGCTAAAAATGAAATACAAAAATAACGTAACTTTATGTTGCATATGCACGTGGAGCACCAGCGGCTGGTTGGGTAGCGCATTGGAAGTCGCAGAGCGCAGGGGATAAAACGCAACACAAATACCTTTTAGGTCTGCCTCATGCGTCACTGTCCATGACCGGTCAATGTTCTCGAGGCTTGCGTGATTCCATGCACTCGAGCGCGAGGGCAGGGGAAGGGGGTAGAGTTTGCACAAGAGCAGAACGCCACGCCGGACTGCACAATGCAGATGTTCTAAATCTCCAATTTCTTTCCTTCGTACGTATTTACCGGGAAGTTTGTGGTTCAACTAGGAACTAAATGTTTCATATCGCATAATGGATAGTCTACACAGGGTGGCCACTCTAAGACCATGATAAAATTCAAGTATAATTCACGGTTTTCACGGCGAACGTTTTAAATATTGAAGGGTACAAGCAGCATGCGGTATAGTTTCCACGGGGCTCTTCCCGAGCTCTTCCCTCCGGGCAGTGTTGCCAACTTAGCTCTCTTGGAGCCAGATCTGGCACTTTCGTGCACTCGTTCGGCTGTGAACTGAGACGCCCACCCCGGTGCCCCAGTATGATGCCATCACTGGTTCCGGCCCACATAGACCAACTTTTGTCATAATTATACACTTTGCACGTGACGTGAGATTGTTATATTGGCTGCATCGCCCCACTCCCTCTTATCTCCCCAGCTACTTCTTTATAGCGCCGTGTTTGACGTGAAATTGACATAATATTGTTATCAGGGAATTCTTTATTTTCGATTTCATACGACCATCGGTGGATTATATTGAGATGGGCGATGCCGCCGAATCTATATGTTGAAAACTAAGAATAAATTGTCATCAATTTAGAGTTAACGATAATAGCAGTGCCCCCACCCCTTAGACAACTAACATTACCCTAGGAGGCACTTTATCCAGCCTTCGTAAATCTAGCTCCTTAAAGTCAGTTTTAACTACATTTAAGGTGAAATTTAGTTCCTTTATGCGCATCAGATTTGGCAACACTGTCAGGAGGCAGAGAGAAAAGCATTGGTCATATGGGAGTATGATTTTATTCGTTCTCTTGGGAATATAAAACTTCCGATGTAATAGAAAAATATGTCAACGGGAAGAGGGCAGTTTGAAGATGCATTTCACCAACAGAAAAGTCGAAACTTCCATTTGATTAGCCGTAACTTCAATTCCGAAAATTCTTATTCATCATATTTTTCAAACATCGTGTCCAGCTTAATAATAAACATAAAAAAAAAACGCTTCCACTTGCAACATGGGGAGAAATTCATACTCTTAGATACACCCAGTTTTTTTCTTTTTAGTAGCAGTGCCCATTCGGGCGATATTGAAATAAATACAAATTGGTGCGTAACTGTAACTTCTCACCTTAACAATATAAAAGGTCTGTGCGATTCCAATGAATCCAAAAATTCGAAATTCAATTCAATTAAACGGTAGGGTCATTTGTTCAAAGACGGCCAGTTTGTAAAGACGGCCTACCTGCAACGTTTTGTTCTGCAGCGCCGCACGTGGCGAAATTTGGAGCTAACGGTGCCTGTTCCAACACGCAGTGAGGCTTTCTGAAGTGGGCTGACATAAGCGCCGTGTTGTTTAAATGAAGCATCCAGCTGCATACTCATAAATACAAAGGTAAGTGATAAAAGTATAACGATCAAAATGGCTGATATAACTCTCTCCTTAATGAAAAACTCTAGATAAACAAGCGAATATGTAGTTGTACAAAAGTCAGGTTTATAGGAGTGTTAGATGAGGTGTGGAGCATACAACGCTGCTTCCTGGTTTGAATTCCATAACGTACAAGCTTTTAGTTTGTTGTTTTCGCTGCATGATACACGTTGGGGTAAGGCGGCCCCTTCTGTGCATTAGCCATGTGGGGTAAGACGGTCCCCACTAATATTGTTATGCTAGTGGAATATGTCGTGAATTTAGATTAATAAATATGTGTCTTGCAATGATATGTAGTACAAGAGTTACAAGGCTCGCCTCCTTCATGAATGCACATAACATAACCAGGTAATTAGCTGTCATTAGATTGTTTAGGCGGGAGCATGCACTGGCGACCAGAAACAAAATTGTCCAAATTAGTGTAAGTCGTACTTTTGTATTGTGTGAACTTTATTTTTGCTGTAAGCAACAAAAGTGCCAGTGTAGACGTGGCTGTTTCCGGGTTCTCGAGCACAGGTCTATACCCTGTGAACAGATACACAATTCCACCACATTACTTCAACATCGCTGATACTACTGACAGACCTAGGGCTACTGCAGACGATGTCACAGCCTCCTCCACAGGTGCAACCACTTCATCCAGTGGTCCCAATTCCGATGTTGGCCTTGTTCAATCTCCAGTCAGACCTAGGGCTAACTCACATGTCTCAACCTCCACCTTCGAGCCCATGCCTTCAACATCTAGTGGGACCATGAAGGGAAATGCAAGCATGGCGCGGATTGCAGATATAATGAAGGTACCACGTCTTGATACTGCTGGGTACAAGAAGAAACGCAGATGTGCATCTTCTGAAGAGTTAACTTCCCTTGAATACATAGAGAAAAAAAAAAGGGAGAAATGAACAGTCAAAAAAGGAACGTACTCAGGCGCAAAAGAGTTGTGCAGATCGAGGGAAACGAATATCAATGAAACGTAGTAAAAACCATTGTTCTAAGTGTGGCGGTTATTATTACAATGCAAGTGATGGGAAGGATTGGTTCAAGTGTAACGATTGATTGCTAGGGTTGGTTCCATGAAGACTGTTTTGGGCGAGATAGAGTCCAGGTTGGAATATGTGCTGTTTGTGGTGATAGTGATGGTTTATAGTGATGATAATGATGGTTTATAGTGAGGTACATGGAATATGGAATGCTGACGTTTTTTTTTTCACTTGTTTATTACATTTAATGTAAGTTTTCATATATCGGAGTACCATTTAAGGGGGTCCATCTTTGCACAGCCAACTTTTTAACGGTGTGCCGACTTTGACACATGTTTGTAAAAACGGCCTACTTTACACTACCTGCAATTTTGATTTATTGTGCAGACAGGATGTTTGGTTAGTGGATATTACCTGTATTTTCTGATAACCTAAATAACAATAGTGTTAATAAAAAAATTGCTTTTTCTTCAAAATTAATATTTTCTTGTTATTAAGGGAAAAAGTCCTTAGGGGTGCCGTCTTTGAACAAATGACCCTATATGTATTTAAAATATTTAATTTAAGGCACGGAGTTTACATTTGCTATTTCACATACGCAGACTTGAAATACATTTACAAACACAAGTCACAAATGTTAATTGTACAATAATTTCAAACTCAAATTAACTAATGAAATTCAACATATCTTATCTTGCAATAATCTTCCGTCTGACAGATTGTTCTGCAAAGGATACTAACAAAGTAAACGGATTTAGAGAATTCTGTTTTATTTTCCATGCAGCTTTCATCTCCTTCCTCGACAAAAATGAAAGTTGAAGCGTGAAAAACTTGCTTAAGTAATTTATAAACAGGTATAAATTCAATGACATTTGGATTTTAAAACCCTGCAATTTTTCACGTCTAGAGAGAAATTCGCGCATAATTCCCGGAATTCAAGGTATTCCTGGTGAATACTCACCGTGCTACAGTATTTTGGAAAACTAAATTTTACTTAAATTTCGTCGATTTAGTGTCGCCTTTAGTCTAACACGGTGGAAGGACTAAAGGAGAAAATTGCACGTATCTAGAATAGGGATGGCCAAAAAGGATGGATATCCAGATATCCGAATGTATGCATTATCCGGAAAGTTTTATGGATTATCCGCTTTAGAGCCATCCACATATTCTTCTTTCACTGTCATCAAATCTGTACTATCCGGATATTAGAAGTGTTTGGATATTTGGATTATCCTGGTTTTGCATCCATTGCTATATTTCGGGAGGGATCCCAACCAAGTACCTAACATGTAATAGCAATAACAACAGTTTGTAATTAATGGGTTATAATATTATTAAAATTGTCAAATTAATAATAATTATTACTATTACATGAACAGGTAAAATGATGACATAACAGCATGAATTAATTATCTAGCTTATGCCAAGATCACTAAAAATTCTTTAAATTCAGCTGCAAGTTCTGCGGAAATAGCTAATCAACTTCATATTATACAATAGTATATTTAATTTTAAACTTTGCTAAGTTATAGTCCCCGCGTTTACTTCGTTAACGTCCAAGAACTGAAGGAAGCCGCCGCCACGAGTGGGTGGGGTTAAACAGCGGGCGAGTTCTTTTCGTCCAATGACACTCAACCTTCAGCCAATGGGCGAAGCTGTCATTCTGCTCGTCTACTCCACGTGGAGTCTCAGTCACATGACTGTGGATACGCTGTTGCTGTAGTGTCAATTTGTTGTTTGCAACTTCAATGAGGATACCGTGGGGAGGCATTTTTTTCTCTTTTGTCGCTGGAGAGTAGATCTGGCAACACTGTGCGTTGAATGTGATTGTTGGAGCTGGTGAGTGCGCTGGACTCCATGGACCCCCCCTCTAAATACGTCCTTGCGTACCCTTACTGTACATACCAAATGTGAACCTTTTTTCCACGTAGTGCATCCTGAACGGCATTTAACGAGGCCCTGGCGTCTGGACTCTCAGCCAGTGTAGGCTACTCCTCTGTAGAATTCCGGTTGTATCGTCCGCATATGTTTGTGACTGTCTATTCATTCATCTCACATTAGTAATTCTTCCTCATAGTTACGATTAGTCAAAAGTTGCACGAAAGCGACATAAAATAAACTAAGACCAATAAATCAAATGTGCACTTCAAACACTTAACCCATACATACGACTTAAAAATATTATTATCCAAAAAATCCAAAACAATCACACTGGACGTTGTTGGAAAAGAATCTAAGGGAGTTTTGACAGGGATGGCATAAAGGTGATACGACTGCAATCTTTGTTTCGTTTATTTTTTGAGAAGTCAATTCCCTATTTTCAGCATTCAAGTCCCTCTCCTGGATTCGAATCCCGGCCTGGGAACGGATGTTCCTTGTGAGTAGTATCTCCCCGCATAAGTCGGCTAGAGGGCTTATTGCATAGCAAAGGGGATAACTCTCTCTTGCTTATATCATTTTTTAGGTCATCGACTTCACGAACGACCCGCAACAGAACGATTTCAAGTGGCACAAAGAAATGATTATCAGCTACTGGTTGAAGAATAGGCAACTGTAAGATAAAAACTGTCTTGCTCTCACCATCATTATCACCGTAGGAACAAGTGGTGGAAATAAGTAATACAAACGCGCTTTGCATAAAAGAAATATTGATGCAGGCTGTTTGCACAAAGAGAAAGATCTAGCACGTGCGTTCACAGTTTTCAAACACAAACTTGGGCGGTTCAAAGTAAACAATAGTCTATCTCTTGTTTTGTTTCTTTAAATGGACGTTGACACATCCTGAATAAATCTATAATAAGCAGAAAGAGGGAAAGGGAAATGAGAAGGAAAGGAAAAGGAGAGAAGAAAAGACTGGTAGATGTATAGAGGGAGAGGGAAGAGAGGAGTGGAGACAGAAAAGGGGAATAAAGTAAAAGAAAGGGAGCGAAGACAGAGGGAGAGAGAAAAAGAATGAGGGAGAGAAGACAGAGGGGGAGAGAAAAAGAATGAGAGAAAGAAGACAGAGGGAGAGAAAAAGAATGAGAGAACGAAGACAGAGGGAGAGAAAAAGAATGAGAGAACGAAGACAGAGGGAGAGAAAAAGAATGAGAGAACGAAGACAGAGGGAGAGAAAAAGAATGAGAGAACGAAGACAGAGGGAGAGAAAAAGAATGAGAGAACGAAGACAGAGGGAGAGAGAAGAAAAGAAAGAAAAGAGAGGGAGAAAAGAAAGAAAAGAGAGGCAGAAAGAAGAAATGAAAGGGGAAGATAAAATAAATGAAACAAAGAAAAAGAGAGGGAGAGAAGAAGGGAAAGAAAGAGAAGAAACAAAGGAAAGGGAGAAAAGAAAAACAGACAGAGTGAGAAAGAGAAGATAAAGAAAGGAAAAGAGAAAAAGGAATGAAAGAGAAAAAGACAAGAGGGAGAGAAGGGGAAGAGAAGAAAGACTGACAGACACAGAGCGAAAGAAAGATGAGTGAAAGACTAAAAAAGGAAGAGACGAAAGAAAGGATCGTTAGTGAACTAAACTTTCCAGGGGGTTGAAACAAATCGACCGATAGATTCTCTATGTTTGATACATTACGCCGATCTTTTACTTCCCTGTGATATTCGTGTCGATCAGAGAGAATGGTGCAGTGATGAAATATAAGGTGGAATAAATATACATCAGAACCTTACCCGAGGTTCGAATCGACCAGCTGTAGCACACGGTCACAAAGGACATTAAAGACCGAGTTACCGCAACCTTCTGGGAGATGAGAGTGCAATTAGAAGTCGCAATAAAAAACCCTTGCCGCAACGGCTGCAGGGCCTATCCAGCAGTTTGCCATCGGGTGATCAGCGCATCGAGTCCCATCGCCGCTGTTCCCTCAGCATAAACTTGGATACAATTTTCTCTCAAGTAATTAAGGAAATTTAGAATAGGACTGGGCAACCAGCCGTATGTGTGGAAGAGCGCTCTCGTATGCACGTGTGGATTGCAGAACGGGCAGCGGGGCTGTAGCGTTACAAGAGGGGGGAAATAAAGGTCGCGTTCTTGCAGCGTGGAATTATAATAATGGCAGAAGATACAAGATGTGGTTCAGTGTAAAGGGGGGGGGGGAACTTCCCCAGCAAAATTTGCACGTCTCTGCTGCTTTACTGGCCGCAAGGAGCGCTCACGGACCTTCACAAGTTCGAGAGATATCCTCAAACCTGATCTACAGGAACAATGGTTACTTTCAGAATCACAAAACTACTTTGCAGCTACATACAATAAGTGATATCTTGTCTCGTTCTGGAGAACTGTGCCTACACATTACATCTTCGTGCTTGCTGTAATGAGACAAGATGGCCGCATCACTTATGTTCCTTATTAGAGTCCTCGCCTTCCCTTTACGAAATCCCTCCTGATGGAAAGTCTGAGAGTCCTATGAGAGACCCATGCATTGTAATTTTCGTGCAAATATTGCTTGTATTAAGAGATTTTATTATTAAAATGTGTAAACATTAATTATTTCAAATATTAACGATCCATTTACAACATATTCTGAAAATATTCCGTTCAAAATTTTCATAAATACAACCCTTGTTCAATAAATACGGTGAATGAATTGCTGGCGTGCGGTGTAGTTGATACTAGGCCTACTGGTTGACGGTCAGCTCAGTGAACCTCTAGGTCATCGTTCGCGAAGCAGTGTGGTTGTCCAGCGCGCAGTTTGTGTGTACGCGTTGTGGAAGTAAGGTGCAGTACAGCGACGCTGTTATGGGTGAAATGGAGCAATGTACGAACGTGAATTTCTGCTTGAAACTTGGGAAAACGCCGAGGGAATGTCACGACATGCTGCGCCAGGTGTATGGAAACAGTGTGTGTACGAGTGGTACAAGGGCTTCCGTCAGGGTCACGAAATCCAAAAAGATTAGGTGAGAAAAGTCGCGCATCAAGACAATGCTGATTACCTTTTTTGATGCTGGAGTGATCATTCATAAAGAATACCTGCCAGAAGGCACGACATTCAATGCGGCCACATACTACATGAACATTTTGGATCGCCTTCTGAAGATAATCAGACGTGTGCGCCCCCAGTATACCGAAAATGGATCCTGGTATCTGCTGCACGATAACGCACGCCTCCATACCGCCATAACCATGCAGCAGTTCCTGCAAGTAAGGAGGTTGTTGTACTCCATCACCCCCATATCCACCAGATCTGGCCCCTGCCGATTATTTCCTTTTCCCTCGCTTGAAGAAACACTAAAAGAACAACTGTTTTCGGACATTGCCGACATCCGACGCAATGTGAACGCTGAACTCAAACGCATCCCACAGGCTGCCTTCGCTCAAAGTATGCGAGACCTCTGCACGCGTTCTGAGAAGTGCATTACAATTGGAGGCGATTGTTTTGAAGGACAATAAGCTGTATTCCTGCATACATGTACCGCCCTTCCTGCAAATAAATCATTCACTCTATCTTTCACCGTATTTATTGAACACAGGTTGTATTACTTGCAGTAGTTTGAGCTCTTTTTGTTAGACTGCTCAGACATGTAAAAGCAAGTGAAGGAAACAAACTGAGCTCGGAATAACTGGAATCTGGCGACTTCCGAAGAGTTCAACGTTCACAAGGCACCGCTATAAAACGGACCCAGGAGCAAGCAGGGTTGCTAATTTACATTGGCATAAACACCAGACATCTATGAAGAGCTCAGTTATGCATCTCCTCAGAAACTTCTAATGAGGCTGGAACAAAAGCCATTACAACTCCTCCGCCAAGTTATGCTGAAACGGGCAAATGCGGTTTTCCTGCCTGATGCACGACGGTTTTAGTCACGATTTGGTCAAAGCAGGAGGGAAGTCTGATGGCCCGCTTTACACGGATACATTTCCTTTAACATTTTTTTGTAGCATAAATGCTATGTAAATGCTTCGAAAAATCTCACAGCACGCAGTACTTTCCATGGCAGGGTTCCAACGATTTATTGATTCTGAAATTCCCTGACATGTCCATGTTTTCCAGTCCAAATATGAATTTCCCCAGACATGTTTATCATCATGATTTTTGCTTTTGAACCTTGTGTTCTTCAATTAAATATACGAGGGCTGTTCAATACAGAATGATCATAATTTTGTGATAACATACCATCCCTCATCGTCCAAATTGTGATGGTCCTTTTCAAAGTATTCCCTATGCGATGCACTTGTCTCACTTCTTTTTCCATTCCTCAAAGACATGTTGGAAGCCATGTTTCGATAGGTGCTTCAAAATCGCCTTCACCACTGCTTCTGATGGTGGAAAACGCTTTCCACGAAGGTGTTTCTTCACATTAGGGGAAAAAAGTCAGAATGGGTTCGATCTGGACAGTAAGGGGGATGAGGAACACATGTAACATCTTGTGTGGCGAGATATGCAGTAACAACTCCTGCGATGTGCGGGCGAGCATTACCGTGGTGCAGCATCCAATTCTTTCTAATGTCGCGTTTTGCGATTGATATGGACTTGGAGAATTTACAGTACATCCCTATACATCAAATGTATTGGGTGCTACAATCACTTGCATCTAGCCTTCAGGCTAGGGCAACAGAGGTACATTATTTCACCATAACAGATCTCCACAATATAAAAACAACAGGAAAAAGTTCATAAAACATACACAATATGTATAATATGTACAGCACAAAAGACACACCGAGTAACACCATCTATGGTTAGAGCACGGTGTTTACATTTGAAACAACTAAAATATTCTTCCATACGTGTACTCTAAACGCTGTAAAATATGTATTTAAGCAGCGCCCTGATTTGATTTGCTTTATTTTACTTCGCCTTTTGTGCACTTTTGGCTAACTTGCGAAGATTGGGATGAATGATGATGATGAAATTGATGAATGGACACACTCAAACATCCATGCCAAGGCCAGGATTCGAACGTGGGACCCCTGGCGTTGTAGCGCGTTGTGCTAACCACTGCGCCACCGGGGCCGGCAAAAAAGCTTGACATTAGGGTGTCTTTACAAAGGACCACCCCTCACCCCCCGAATAAGGTTTGGTTTATTTTACTTCGCTGTTCTGCCATTCTTAGTTAATCGCGAAGATGAGGATGAGTGATGAAATTAGTGAAGGGACACTCATTATGCCCAGACCGAGATTCGAACCCGGGACTCCTGGTGCGCTGTGCTAACCACTCCGCCACGAAGGTCGACTCCAGAAAGAGGAGAGAGAGCCTGAGAAAGGGAACGGAGTTAGGTTCACTAATCCAGCATCCATTCTTCCCTTGCGTGTGCTGTACTAAAACATCTTTCAAGATTTCCCACCATCTTCAACTGCTTGGAGATCGAAAGCATACTCATCGAACCTAAGGAAAACGACAATTCACGAGAGGAAACCTAGGTGAAAATTGTGTGACGAACAGAACAAAAATAGCGAACTAGAAGCACGCTCCGTAACCACAAGGAAACGAGGGTTTCGACGGTTTTGATCTATACCCTGACGTAATAAATAATTCAAAGTTCGGACAGCTTAAGGAAGTCCAGAGCAAACTACGCTCTCTTGTCTGGAACAAGTGCGACGTAATGGGTGGAGGAGGCGCTTCAAAATGATTCAAGGCCCTTCTGCGACAAAGGTTTTCTCTCCGTCGGCAGAAGACTAAAAGACATTCGCAGTAAGCTAGTCGCAAATGCGGAAACTGACAAAAGAGTGCTTCCTATTGTCATAAAGACTTAACGAAACACGAAGAAAAGTAACGAAACAATTGTCAGGAAAGGGAACTAAAACAAGATGGATGTATTTCAAGAAAAGCTGTGGATCGAAGAACACTATTCATGAACGAATTGTTGTTATAAGTACACTTTATGCACAGTAAGGCCAATCGGGACTGGACCTACAGTTTAAAGTCTGATGCAAGAAGAAAACTATTCAATTCTCGTTAACCCCATGTATCCAGCCCGTATCATATTTTCACTAAAGCTTGTTCAGCAAAAGAATAAACTTCAAAACTACAAATCATTCCCTGACATTCGCTACGAGACTCGGCGGCAAGCGGCCCGGCGTCAGCGCTCGTCTTTCCCGGTCCGCGACAGTCGCACGCTACAGTCTGTTTTTTTCGCTCTCTTTCCCTTTCTGTTGACGTTGCAGACTGACGCCAGTATAATCCTCCCTCGGAAGTTGTGTTGTGTCGTGTCCGTGTGTTGAAGATTGTGGTTTAATATGGCACCACAAAAGTTTACATTACAACAAAGGCTTTATCTTGTCGAGTGTTACTTCGGAAAGAGGAATTGTGGAGAAGTGCGACGACGTTTTGCAACGAAATTTTTTGATGCTCCCGTTACACATAGGACCACTATAATAAACCTCGTAAAAAAAGTTTAGAGTAACAGGGTCAGTTCTGAATAAAAGTGGAAAGAAAAATAATCCGCACATCATCCGTGAGTTAAAAGAGTATTGTACGAGAAATCTGGAGAATTACGAACTTGCACGTGTAAATGCCAATTTCCTTCGGAGATGCCACGAATATGTTGCAGTATAGGGACATCATTTTCAACACCTTCTGTAGTCAAGGTTAGTACACAATATGAAAACTGTAATTTTAATAGCCGATTCTAGCGACTGTCGCTCACCGGGAAAGACAAGCGCTGATGCCGAGCAGCTTGCCGCAGAGTCTCGTAGCGAATGTCAGGGAATGCTCTGTATATTTTTAACTTTTCCGTCGAAAGCCACGGAGAGTCGAATGAACCGCTGAAGAAATCTGCTTGGTCCAGTTGTCGTGGTGAGGGAAAATTCTCGTGGTGGTATGAGTTTTCGAGTCGTTTTCGAAACAGTTGGCACCCTCAACAAGACCAAGCACGGCCAAGCTTAATGGTTGCCGCCGCGTAGCTCAGATTCCCTGCCTCTCTCTGAAATGCGAACGAAGGGAAAAGTGTTTTGTACGGTTGAACAAAAATCAGGCCTGTAGCAACACCTCTCTTCTCTCCTTGAAACTCCCACAACTGGAGGCGTAAAGTCTTGGTTTCCTGAAGTTTATTTTTTGACCGGTCGGCCTTTAGTGCCATCTGTGTCGAGGTGCGACACTATTTCAGTTACGTCATTTCTGCTGGACTGCTCATGTGACCATTTCAGATGTATACACGTAGAAATGACATTGATGCGTTTTATATCTGAATGGCTTATTGCAGAAAGGGACCTGAGTCACTTTTGCACAATTCTGAGAAAAACAATGAAAAATCGTATAATATTAATAGTGTAAGAAAGAAATGTGCCGTTGTTGGCTCAAATATTCAACATAATGAATAGTTAATTTTGCAACCCTCAATGCACCCCCCTGCAGTATGCTGCTAGACACAGTGGAGATGAAAAAATTAACTCCGATACCTCAAAAATGTGACTCAGGTCCCTTTCTGCAATAAGCCATTCATCTGTGTAGTACAGAATTTCCCTCGTAACCACACGATATAGGTGTATTAGGTATATACCCTGAATCGTTGAGGGGAAAATGTCAAGACAGAGACATCTCTTGGTGTGTTGCTACACTACTAGAAACTTATGCGGTGCTGATTGAGGTCAACCGAACTGTCTTTAGTGTATATCGACAATTTAGCCACAATTTTCCATCGGGAGATAGGGGGAGGGGGGA
Source organism: Lepisma saccharinum (assembly GCF_977018435.1). NCBI lineage: Eukaryota > Metazoa > Arthropoda > Insecta > Zygentoma > Lepismatidae > Lepisma > Lepisma saccharinum. The sequence goes on from NC_139258.1 coordinate 17,129,558, forward strand.
TTATAGTTAAGTTCGCATTTAAGATTGTGTAAGGGTAAATTTAGGGTCAAAATGATCATAAATTGGTCTTTTGTGAAGAAAATTTCGGGGGTGTTGAGGAAATTTCGGGGGGGGGGGTTTACGATCACCGGATCTTCTACAAATTGTCAGAATTTTTAAGTAAAGCAGCATTTGGGTTAGGTGGAAGAAGCCATAAACTGATCCAGTGGCGTGCCTAAGTGAGGGTGGTGGGGGACAAACCCCCTTTGACTCAGTATTACTAAAAAAAAATGCCACAGGCAAGAAATGAGGTATGACTACTAAATAAAATTATATGTACCTCCCCGGGACGCCACTGAGCTGAACCTTGCCCTCTAATTATGAAAATTTCAATTGAATTCGTGTGAAGAACTATAACGTACGCACAAAAAGAAAAATCGCACCTGATCCACAACCCTATAGATCTTCTCCACACAAAACTTACAGGTTGGCGAGATACGAAGTAGTGCCAAGGGGCGGGTTTATCGAGTACGCAAGCAATTCCGCAAATCGCGGTGGCAACCTTCCGAGTGTACGATATGAAATCCCCACATAACTCAATCTCTGTACTCGACGTAGTTCCAAAAGAGCCCGCCGAGGCGCTGGAGTGCAGATGCATATCACGACGCGAGCGCCACTCAGTACGAACTACGCGGAAGTTCTTCCGAAGCGATTGCGGAAAATAAACATGTTATCTAGGACAGGGAATAAAATGCCGCGTCCTCGTTCGGAAACCACACGCAATCAACAAGAAATTGCTGAAGGGAATGTTCCTGTTTAAGTTTGGCTATGGTTAATAATAACAAGGATGATCACCGAGCAGGCCCTAAAAAATTTAGCTACGGTCCAATTTTTTGTCATTTATCTAACCTCACCAAGAATCAATTCTAATCTACACTAACCAACTATGTTCTAGAGATGAGCGAATTTTTATTTGGGGGGGGGGGGCAAAAGTAGGGATCCAGAACTTTTGCTGTAACCCTCGTACATGAGAATTTTCAACCCCCCCCCCAAATGTTCGTTCATCTTCATGTTAATGGCAACACCGTAAGGGAGAATTCACACCGAAGCGACATGTAGCAGCAACGTTTCACACCGTAGCGGCATGAGGGGCATCACAAGACTGCATTCGATTGGTGAAATCCTCAAGCGGTACGTAACGGTGTGAATTATCCCGCCATCCAACTGCAGTAAAGAAATAACCAAAGCCTTTTCCCCCTAGGTCTTTCTCACTGGGCAGCTGCCGATCACCGTTGCCAACTTCGCTCTTTTGGAGCCAGATCTGGCTCCTTCGTGCACTCGTTTGACTGAACTGTGGCACCCGCCCTCTGCTTCACCATGATGCCACCACCAGCTCGGCCCATAAAGACCAACTTTTGCCATGGGTGTACATTTTGCACGTGACGTGATATTCATATATAGGCTGCGTCACCCACCCCTCTTTCCTCCCCAGCTATTTTTATATATAGCGCTATGGCTAAGGTGAAGATGACAATGTTATTATCCCAGTATCCTTTATTTTCGATTTCATATGAACATCATTGGATTTTTGAGATGGGTGATGCCGCCAAATCTAGGCGGTGAAAACTAAGAATAAATTGCCATCACTTTAAAGCTAACGGTAATAGCAGCACCCCCACCCCTCTGACACCTAAAATTACCCTACGAGGCACTTTATGCAGCCTTCGTTAATCTAGCTCCTTGAAAGTCATCTCTAGCTCTATTAATTGTGAAATGTAGCTCTTTTATGCACATCAGGTTTGGCAACACTGCCACGGTGGCCGTAGGAGGCAAGGAGAAATGCACTAGGCTTATGGGACCGTTATTTTATTCGTTCTCTCGGGAATATCAAACATCCAATGACACAGAAAAGTACATGGACGGAAAAAGGACACGTTGAACTATGTCATAGTAGAAGGAAAAGTCGAAACTCCTATTTGATTAGCCGTAATTTGAAGTTGAAGTTGATTTCCCATAAGGAATAAATGGGATTCTGTAAATACTTATTAATCATATTTTTCAAACATCGTGTCTAGCTTACTTATTAATCATATTTTTCAAACATCGTGTCTAGCTTACTAATCAACTTGAAAAACAGTTTCCACTTGCAACATGGAGAGAAATTCATACTCTCTTGCATACTAAACCCTTTCCCCTTTCTTAGATAGCAGTGCCCAATCCGACGATATTGAAATAAATGCACAACTAGTGCGTAATTGTCCCTCCTCGCCTTAAAGTATCTACATAGCGATAATTGATGTAATTTTAACAATACGGTATACAAAATTATATTTATGGTAGACACAATCGCATCACTCAAGAAGCTCATCGCCGCGACGGGAGCCGGTGTTGAGTATAGTTGACACGGCACAATACTAATTTCATCATCGGAAGGAGTGGTGCTTGTTCGTCAGGGGAAATATGAACTTGTTAGGTAATTCGCCGGTGTAGTGTTCGGGGAGATGGAAGCATGTGTTACATGTCAAGTCTTGTATACAAAAGGGCAATGGCACGTGTGGGTGACTGAGAATGCCTTATCTCTAAAACTAACAGTATTTGAAAGAGCCCACTCGTAATTTATACATATGCTAAATACATAAACAGTCACGAGAACACAGAAAAAAAATATAGAGACAAGAAAGGAGAATCCGAGAAAGTTGGGGCAAGAGGAGAAACAAAAGGTGGAGAGGGATAGAGAAAAAGAGGGCGAGAGAAGAGATAAGACAAAGTATAAACAGAGAATGTGAGGACAGGAAAAGAGAAAATAGGCACGGAAAAGAGAGAAAATAGGAACAAAGAAAAAGAAACAGAAAGTGGAGATATGGAAAGAGAAAGATAGAAAAAGAGGGAGAGAGAAGAAATAAGACAAAGTATAAACAGAGAATGTGGGGACATGAAAAGAGAAAGAAAATAGGGAAGGGTAAATAGAAACACAAAATAGGAACATGAGAAAGAAACAAAGTTGAGATAGAAAAAAAGAGGGAGAGAAGAGATAAGACAAAGTATAAACAGAGAATGTGAGGACAGGAAAAGAAAGATAAAATAGGGACAGAAAAAGATAAACAAAGTTGGGACGGGATACAGAGAAAATAGGAACAAAGAAAAAGAAACAGAGAAAGTGGAGATATGGAAAGAGAAAGATAGAAAAAGAGGGAGAGAGAAGAGATAAGACAAAGTATAAACAGAGAATGTGGGTACAGGAAAAAGGAAAGAGAAAATAGGGACGGAAAAAGAGAAACAAGGAACAAGAGAAAGTGGAGATATGGAAAGAGAAACAGAGAAAGTGATGACTGGGAAAGAGAAGACAAGAAAAGATAAACGAGAAAGTACGAGCGAGAAAAGAAACAAAGTGGAAGTGTGAGAAGAGAAAGTGGGGACGAGAGAAGTGAAACAGATAGGTGAAGGAGGAAGTGGGGACGGGAGAAGAAAAACAGAAAATTAGAAGAAATGATGGAAGAATAGTGAGAGAGAAATCAAAAAATAGGGTAAGGGTCGCAAAAGAATAGAAAAACTTTATTCTCGATAGGTCCCTAACCTATGTCAGGTACGGGTAAGCGTTTACTAGCTAAGTAGCAGACGCTAGTTCTGAACGTAAAGTTTTGAAATGTACGAAGGAACCTGAGAAAATGGAATCTCCTATATGTAAGTAAAATCCACTGGTGTATTTGCTATTGCTGTCAAGGCGCTCTACATCCCTACTTGATTCCTCCCCTTCTTGACGTTGGACACGCCCTTGCCACATCTGCTTGTGAATAAAACTGACCAAGAGACAACGCTTCCGACAACCAACCAGAGAGAGCCGCTGTATGAACGCTCCCGCGCTTATTTATCAATGGCTGGCTGATATTAAGACGAGACTAAGGCCCGATTGTATAAAGCAGTTGATCCTCGATTAGCCAGTAAAATGGATCTGCAGTCACGCTGAACTCTTGATTTTGTGTTGAATAAAAGTTGAACTGAGATTAGTCCATGCGATCTGCGATCAGCAGACATTGACCATCAGCTGTTGTAACACGCTGAACTAACGAATATTTGCTTGTAAAATGTGTTGCAAGTGAACGTATGCGGCAAGACGGGAGAATCAATTCATAAAATCCTGTTTCCATAATAATAAAGAAGAAGCATATATCGTGTGCCATTGTTATTTACTTATAACACCATTAAGCCTTGTTTCCATTATTATGAAAAATATAAATATGCTGACCAAGGCAGTAATTTATTTTATTAAAAACATAAATTAAACGTAACGTTTCAACCTTCTAGCAAGGTCTTCATCAGACTCTGTATCAAGTATCAAGTACAAAAGTAACAAGATAATGCCCTGTTTTTGGTATCTTGTTACTTTTGTACTTGATACAGAGTCTGATGAAGACCTTGCTAGAAGGTTGAAACGTTACGTTTAATTTATGTTTTTAATAAAATAAATTACTGCCTTGGTCAGCATATTTATATTTTTCATTGTTATTTACATTTTGAAATACCATGTACATTGAAATTTGCCTAAAATGACTGCAAGAGCATATTGTAACATTGTTTGATTTCACGATCAGAGAATGTTAACTTGAGAGAAATCAAGTGTTCATTGATACAAACAGAAAATATGACCCGCTTACGTTTTCTTGTTGATGTCATTGTAAAACTTGCGTTGGGATGAAGAGGGGGCCAGGTTCACGGACGTTAGAAATATTACAATTTGGCTTTACTGCATCCACCCAAGTGTCATTGCAATTCAATTTTGTCCGCAGAATGGAACAGAGCATGCAACTTTGGCTGTAGTGTATATATCTACCGCTTTATGAACAGAGCACGTTGCATTTTAGTTGGCAAAGCTTTCTCTCCTGATATATAAATAACACATATTTTATTTAGAATATTATTTGTTTGGGCCATAATTTACATCCGAAAGGACAAACGCCATTGTTGTTTCAATATTTCTTTCCATTCAGGAAAACGCAAACACATTTTACATTTCACAAGTCAGGTTATTCAATTAAGTGCAAGGAAAATTCAGTATACTACTTACAGGAACTAATGGTCCACCTGTAACACGTTATCGTGTAATCACAAAATAAATAGAATATACATATCCTCACATGAACAATAGCTCCAAATCCGAGTATAAGAAAGTTGTTATATCTCTTTTTAATATTAAAAATAAATAGATAGTTGCTTTCGTTGTCAATGACAAATCATCCACGTGGAACTCACACAAGCAATAAATGGCCGTCTAGTATCTAATTACGCGATTTAACTAAATTTGCAACATGTTCGAATATTTAGTTTAGTACGTCCAGCACCTCAGACTTATTCTTTATTCAAATATTAAATACATGCATTTTCCGAAACAGACTTTAAAATATTTGCTGTTCAGTGTTGGACAATTGGCAACATCACAGGCACACTAGCGACATGTCTAGATTTGTCACGTTCTTTGACCCAAGATCAGGATTTGATCTATGATCGACAAATCGACATTTAGCTTTATACAACATGATAGAAGCTTGAACTTCGTTCATTCCCGGATCGTAGGTCAAATCTGATCTCCAGTTAGGGATGTTTATACAACCGGCCCTAAGATGAGCGCTACTAGCAATAGGCATGGAATTTCATTTTTTCCTTACGACCTTTCAGCATTGACAGTTCCTGTATCATAAAATACTGACTGTACTAGACGAGTAGTGTTGCCCACGGGACGAGACGGGACAGGCTTTTAAAAATTCGAGACGAGATTGACCATGTGTCATAAGACAAACGAATATTTTCGAGACGAGACAGCATTTCCACGAGACTCCACGAGACGAGACAGGCCAAAGTCTCGTCTCGTGGGCAACACTATAGACGAGAGCGGTAGATAGCATTTGGTAATGCATTTTGTCAAGATCAAAACCTAAATTGTCTTGGTGGATTTGATACTTTCCTAAAAAATAAAAAGCGTCAACACCCATGTTGTAGATCTTTCAGTCCAGTGTGCTAGACAAAAACAAAATTTTATGTACATATTTTAGTTATTATACAATAATACCTTAGATCCTTCGCTAATCTCAAACAAGCAACACACATTCACACACGATTAATACACGCACGCACACACACACACTAACCAAAATGAAATAATAGCACTGCAAAGCTTAGTACATACGCGGCATGCCGAGGCTTGCTGCTGCTGGTTGGCTGTTGCGAGGATAAGGCGTGTCCAGGCACAGCCAATTGGCGAGCAGGCGAGGCACTACGACTAGATGATTTACTGCTTCCCGACTGGGTCACCTGTAAACTATCCATTGTTGAAGTCCGGTCGAACTCCGGGGATCTCCATTACCTAGGTCTCGACCGATGTTGCGCTATCATCGAAGTGGTACGTATGGGGTTCTGAAACAAAAGAGAAACCCATTGAAGACTGATGCTATAACCAGTGATAAACATGTTTAGTTATCTCTAGGGAGACAAATTTATGGTAAATAAAAACTGACGAGAGCGGTATATACCAGCGGTGGGAAAAAAAAAAAAGATTGGCACACACTTTTTCATTATGAGAGGAAACAACATACAAAATAGCTATAAATTGATAAACTACTTCATTTTTATATACTGTACACATACACAAGTACTGTCCAACCAAAAAGAAAAAAAACACAAAATCACTTCATTTCTAAATTGCATATCTCAAGTGATTTATTCATTGTATGTATTTAAAGGATATCCTTGCTGTCCAACAAATAAAATAATCACTACTGCACATACACATGTTGAAAATCACATGATAAACAAAATTCATTCATGACTGAACACAAATGAAACCATTGTTTCCCTTGATGTGCGGGAACAGACTAATCTTATCGCTGCTACAGCTAGCAAGTTCAATGAAACTGGAAGTTGAGTACACATTCGGGGGAAGAATGGAATGCAACTTGACAGGGAACGAAGTTTTCGAACTCAGATTATGTGCATGGGAAATCCCAATTGCAGCGTTTTCCTGATGTGATCGAAGATAAAACGTTCTTCAGCGGCAAGTGGTAGGAAACTTTAGACAAACGTTTCGTTACAAATCGACAGTTTGCGCGCACAACCTCGATTGCCGGTTTTTGCGTGTTTTCTACTTAATTTGATGATATTTCACGGTTATTTCGCGAAAAAGCGTTCATTTCGTGGAAAAGCACACATTTCGCATTACTTCACGATTAAAACTCATGCATATTTCATCATTGGGGGTGTAGTTTCGTGCAGAATGTTCAAAATTGCATCTTTTTTTTTTCACATTTCGCGATTTCGCGCATCGCGAAAATTCAATGTCCCTAGTTATCTCTATAACATGTCTATTAAACTGTCCTCTATACAAGTACCTCTGTAGATTCTCGTGCGGTGTCATCCATTTCAGCGGCGAAGATATAGTACAAGAAATGCAAGCACTTCTTGCACTATTAAAATATTATATAATGTACTTAATGTTTTAGCGTTATTTAGTTCCATCGCAATCGATTTCATAAGATTTTACAGCCTCAAACTCCTTCAGCAGCCCGTTGCAAGCAACACTCTCTCTGCTTGCGCCGCCGACACGTGGAATCAATGCATCCAAAGAAACATATGGCGAAGCGTGAAATCTTGTTGGGGAAACTGGCCTCAACCCTCGCAGAAAAGCTGAAGGAAACATTGCCAGCAGACCAAAACCAATGTGTGCACATTGAGATGATCAATGAGCACATGAAGATCACAAGGATACTGATAATTAATAATCATAAAATAACTGAAAGAAACCATTATCATTACTCTAAATTCCATGTAGATCACTTAAATTACAAAATATTTTGTATTTCTAGAAATTTAAGACGCGTCAAAAATTTGAGGCAATAGGTGGAAAGGGCGAGCGCTTGTGTTTCCGGGAAGAGGAATGTCTGCACCCTGCGTCCAGCTCGAATTATAACCAGTGTTGAGAGCTACAGTGTTGGCAACTGTCAAGTTATTTGCACGGTAATTCAAGTGAAATATTTAACAAATTTTACAAGTTAATTCAATAAATTAATGCCTTTTGAATAGAAATTGGGGTGGAAAGAAAGAATCTGAAAAGGGACTATCTTCAGATATTTGTAAACATCACAATCTAAATCATATACACTGTACACATTAAGAACAAAGAAACATTTTGTATTACTATGGCACTTTAGTACATAAACATTGTATACATACTCTTTCTGTTATAATGATTGTGATTCCACAGCGTAATTTCTACGTGCTCCAAACTACGAGTAATATATCTTCTCTGCAGTGGGTGATAAAATTAAGGAAATAGGTTGGTATCACTTTCTGTTGTTTCAGAGCTTTTCAAAGTGATCTTGTTAGGATGCTTTTTAGTTGGGGAAAGAATCTGTGAGGAAGTGAGTGTTTGTTGCTGGTGTTTGTGTTCTGAATTAATAGAAACGAACATAAATTATGGAGCGATTGATAAGGCAAAGTGCGGGTGCTTTACTGTTTGAGATTTTGCACAGATAGGTTAATCGGTACTGGGCCTACAGTTTATTGACTACAATTGAATGTGCCTCAACCGGGTATTGAACCCGGGACCCCTTGACTACAAAGCGACATTACCACTACGCCATCGGGGAACCCAAAGAGGTGAGCATTATTTAGCAATTTATATCTCCTTCGTTTAGCTAGAGGGAGAAAAGTGTAGCAATGAAAATCGTGTAAGCAAGGCGACCAACATCCGATTTACCGGACTTTAAACAATAATCTCATGAAGGCTTTGTGCGACACTTACAGGAGTCTGGAATTTATTGTGGTGAGTACATCGTCCATGCATGTGTATCTCTTGGATGGAGTCAGAAGCGCCACCTTAATATGAATTGGGGGGGGGGGGGCAAAATTTGAAACAATTATATATAGATGACCCATTTATTGCCACGTTTAGCGGTGCCAACCTCTACACGTGAAAATCAAACACAAATGGCTGGCTACTGAACTCATAGGCGTAACCAGAAGCTTGAAGAGGGAAGTTCCGCTGCTGACAAATGATTTTGAATGCCATATTAATAAAATTACTATTAAAAATGAAAATATAAAATAAATATTAAAATAAGAGATTTATTTAGGTTTTTCTAGTTGGGAGCTCCAAGTTCGTTTTTAGGGGGTGAAGTGTACATTTAGCATCAAAACGACCAATCATCCTATGCAGCTTTCACACCGATGAGACAATCGACACAAGACCAATAAGTTGAAAGCAAAACATTCGGCGTTCATGCGCGAACAACATACCGGGGCAACACGATGTACGCACGCTATTGAGAAAACGGCCGTCCGAGTGACACGTGCAGCTTGTGTCGCCTCGGTTCGAAAGCTTGCATTGATTTCTGAAGGTTCGATTCCAAGCGTTTATCTGAAATCTCCCTTAGTCTTTGTGGAAAAGGTTAGTGGGGTGTTAGGGGGCATGTGGCAAAATCGCTTATAACGGGATAGCAAAATGGGAGCTCAATAACAATATTGGTCTACTTTCTTCAACGAAGTCCAAAATTTTGTGGTTGATGGCGAGGAAGGTGCGTGCTTTAAAAAGAAAGAAAAAAGGTTGTTGTGAAATCGAAAAAAACCTTAAGCTTCTTTTTAGCGGAAAACTTGCAGAAGTCTCTATCGAAAACCAAAAATAAGATCAACCTATCGGTTAATAAACCTACTTTAAGACTGGATCATACAAAACTAAATGGGTATTGTCTTTCGACTGGTATTAGCAACAGACATTCATTCTATGAGTGTATATATCCTGGAACTTAAGGCTCACCGTCATGAGCATAAAATTTCCCGCAGTATCTCAATTTTATCAGCCTCAATCCAATTCCACCCTTCTCATAAGCACACAAATACATAAAAAAAATAGCTTTTTTTCAAGTAAGGCTTGGGGAGCCCCATAGCTTACCTCTATGGTCCATACAAACATTTGCTACACAATCAGAACCTTTAAAAACTTGACATAAATAACGCAAGGGTGGTATGCAGAGTTTCCACATGAGGGGGAACTGCAGATGTCCACTCTGGGGACACAAGTGTGGCACTCGATCGGAAGTGGTCACAGGAAGTCCCAGGTGTACCTTTCCATCAGCCCAACAATGGGCGCGTCCTCAACACTCCCGGTTGAGAGACACGCGACCTCAACAATGTGGTCCGTTGCCCTGATCGCTCTGGTAATTTTCAACGTGCCTCTGTTCCTGGATCGTCCGCATGCTGCTGTCATCAGCACAGGAGAGCCGATGTTGCACAATTTCCTGGTTTCCTGTGCGATAACTGGGGGATGGGGCCAGGATGAGACGACATTTACCACAGTCTCGTCTCGTGAATAAAAAAAATGGGTAACACTATAGTATAGGGGTGACGGATTTCTTCAAATTTACAGGAGAAAGTACTTACGGAAATCATTTTCTGTAGCGTTGTGGAAGTTCGTGAATGTAGTTTTGATCCATTTTAATACGAATGCATGTTGTTTTCTGCGAAAATCTCTGTCCGACACGCTGTTTCTGCTGCTGCCATTTGCTTTCTGCACGAGAGCACAATGATCCGTGTGTTAGATGACGTAACCCCTAGTCAGTGTTTCAAACTCGCCGTGTTTTCACTAGAACATAACGTGTCGAGTATTTAATTATTTTTTTTAACTATGCTTGCCTAACCTAATTTAACCTAACCTTACGGAAAATTGTTTTTGGGGCTAACGTCAATGGTTTGCGAGGTATTAGCATAATTTCAAATTCGGGCACGGAAGTAGGTATTTTCCGGTGAACGAGATTGCAACACTGCATAAATCGACAAAACACTCACAACGCGCAATGACCCAGTACACTGTCGCCATAATGTGTGTTACAGAATCGAAATAACAAATAACAGTAAGTACTCGTAAATGTAAGAAATAGACATTATCTTAGTTAGAAATGCATTATTTCACCTTAGGTAATGTTCCGCATTCCAAAATAGTACGTTAGCAATGCAAAAAAGTGCGAAATATATGATTTATAGATGTCACCCCCATACTATAGTAGTACCAAAAATTTTGTCTCGCCTCATAGAATCTTATTAAAACAAACATACATAACCTATTTTACACAAATAATAGTCATCCATGAACAGATTCTTTCGGGCTAGCGACCACGAGAGTTCTGGATAAGTTTCCGAGCTTTCGTCACTCTCATCTTCAAGGCAGAAGTGAAGATGAGAGAAACGTTAGGTCTCGAAAGCCAGGACATCTTTCTAGAACTCACCTGGTCGGTAGACAAGAGAATCTGATCATCATTCGTCGAGTAAAGCTTCAAGACTTATTTCCAATAGTCTTCCATGTCCTTGGTATGAATTTTCATATAGTCACATAGTCTGATTGAAACTATCCGAAAGAAAGTACGTGCAATCGTTGCAACCTAGAACTGACTGCGACTGTATCTTATATTTCAGTTTACTAAAGTTGCTAAGAGTCTAGTGCCTCCCCGATGACGTAGTGGTAACCTTGTAATCAAGCGGTCCAGATTCGATACCCGGTTGAGGCACAGTGATTCGGATCCGAATTTAAACCATAGGCCCCGTTCCGATTAACCAATCTGTGATTAAAGTGGACTTAAAGCCAAACTCGAAGGGTCTATTTCTCGTCTAAACGAGTGTCGACACGATTGTTAATAATAGAATACAAGAGGGGTATGGACCGATTAGATGCGTCTGAGATGTGGATTTGGCGGAGAAGGGAAAGAATGAAGCGGATCGATAGGGTGCTGCGAAACGAGCAAGTATTTGGAAGATTTAAAGGAAAGAGGCCATTTAAGAGTAATAGACAGAGAAAAGGAAGTGGGCAGGATATGGTTTGCGAGAAGGAATGCTGAGAACATCAATGGAGAATGTGGGAAATGGGAGTACTGGAGATGAAAGATGTGAGTCTCTTATGTAGAAACATGAAAAAATTCCAACTGCAGTACCAACATTGGAGTTAACTCGTGCTCAGGGTGTCTACAATAACAAAATTCACTGACATTTTCAGTTTTTCCTGACAGAACCTAAAATTTCCAGAGCAAATCATTAGGGCAATTAGTGTATATGAAAAAGACAACTATTTTATTTTTAGCTAAACACTCACAGTTAGAAAGCCCTACAACCAAGTTTTAAAATATTTTCGTGTAAAGATAATATGAAGAGAAACTGAACAGTAATTGACTATTGGGTAAGAGGAGGGCTAATTAACATTTTCTTAAAAATCCTAACTCACAGAAAATAATACATAATTATAGTAAATATTAGTAATGTATGTTCGAGATTACTATCTACACCACAACCACCCAAAAACATTGCAAGAAGAACAAACTACTGGGCGAGTCTGTTAAAAGAGGCCCCGTGGAAAATGTGCTCCTTGCATGTAGGCAACCCTGGTACACCGAAGAGAAGAGCGGGGTAGAAAACAATCCAGGATATAGGTGCCAAGCAAGTTAGACCACTTGACATAAACTTAAATGAATGAAATATCTCTTCTGTAAATAGCGTACAGTGTGACAACAACCTACCTAGAGGAGGTGCTGGAGGGCCTCCCCCATGGCGCAGTGGTATCGTTGTAATCAAGGGGTCCCGGGTTCAATACCCGGTGGAGGAACAAGTGGTTTCTTTTCAATCCCCCTCTATGTCATGATGTTGTCGAAACTGCTTGGCACCGATATCCTGGACTGTCCTCTACCTCGCTCTTCTCTTCGGTGTACCAGGGTTACCTACATGCAAGGAGCACATTTTCCACAGGGCCTCTTAACCTACTCACCCAGTACTTATTGTAGAGGGTGGTCACCTTTTGATCATCAATTACTTTTAACAATGAAAATATATTTGTAATACTGGCACATTTTTATTTTCTTAATGATAGTAACTTAGACATCACAATGATAATTTTATCGGTTTTCAATATAATGATCAATTTGAGCTCCATTTAAGTCAATACAAGCTTGGAGATGTGATTGAATCTCGTTCTATCTGTTCGTGGCCCGCTGGATTTTTAAAGGTTTGAAACACTTCCGGTTGCATCAAATAACTTGTTGGTTCTCGATACAGTGTCACGTTTAGATGCTGGAGGTCCACATTCCTGCAACACTGTCTCTGAATTTCCACTGACACGTTACTGGATGCAGAATAAACGTACGCATTTGACACGCTGCTCAATACTTATGCCACTTTCTGCCATTCTAAACAACATCCACTTCTTCAGCGATGTCTGTTAGATTTTACATACTTGCCAAGAAAGATGAAAAGAAACAAATACTAGCTTAATTAATATAAAAATTAGTGTGACAAAAGGTGTCCCCTTATTTCGTGGTCACCCTGTTAGAATCTTTCTAAATGATAAAAGAGTTCCTCGAGCATTTAAGATACAATTTATATTCCAACTACCAGTAATACTCGCTGTAAACTGGAAAACAATTTGCTCACAAATTTCAGGAACCTATTTTTACTCAACTACAAAAATATTGATTTTTCAAAGTTAATTTCCACGATTTCCAGACTGGTAGACACCCTGTGCATTATTTACAACTAGCTGAAAGCCCGGTGTTGCCCGGGTATTTATTTATCCCAATCTTCTATTAGACAGGATAATAATGAATCCTAACTATAGTGTAAAATGTAACTAATTTTATTTACAGGTATTTAAAAGTATAAGTACAGTATACAAATTATAAAGTAAAATCTTTTACAAATTCGCTTCTTCTTACCGACCCCGAAACTATGGATTCAATACTAATATCGGTCGATTTCGATTATTTTTACATGTCACACCTCCCCCCCCCCCCCAGGGGTGTCTTACCGCCACAGTATTTCTTTAAAGATTGTAAGCCATATGTGTACCAAGTTTGGTTGAAATTGCTCTACGCGTTCGGGAGTTATGACCGAACAAACATATATACATACATCCATTTTTGCATTATTTATGATTAGGAACACTTAGCGTTTAAGCATCATTCAGTTAAACCAATGGAGAAAAAGAGCCACTCATTTTTTTCTTTTTAAATTCCTAATTGTTGGCAATAACCATGTATTTTTCCTACCGTGGTGGATTCATTCTTGAAAGACTGAAGCAAAGAATGAGCTGGTTCGCTGAAAGAATACATTTCGGTTGGTTCGTATTCACCCCTTAATTAGCCCTCTTCATTCTGGTTTCCCCCTGAATGGCTGAATAGGTCGTGGTGGATGCCAGAACATGCTTTCTTTCTCGCTAGGAATAAAATACCCTTTGGTCTTGATACCTTGCCAATGCCATGAGGTACATCAAAGGGATGGAGACAGACGGAGGAAACGGGACATTGCTAAGCAGCTGTCTGTACTCTGCTCTGGGACAGTAATGGAAATCGTCCGTGTGGATGCTGAGGACCTCTCTCAAGAAGTACTCTTTTGAAATGTCTAACGAGGACCGGATCCGAGGACAAATTATTATTTTGAAAGGGTTTAATGGAGCCGACCGAAGATTAGAAAATGGGTAGAAGATATAGAAGTTGTTGCACCATGGATGGGACTGATGGTCCTTAATCCATTGCTTACCGGATGAAAGAACAATTGACCGATGAGAATGCAAAACACAGGATAGCACCTTGGTAAGATTGGTAAAATAAAGGAAATTAGGGCGTATGTGTGCACACACATGCACATAGTTATACAATGAAAAAAAAACAAGGAATTATGCGAGTTTGGATCCGAGTATGTGGAATTGATTCTTCATGGGATGAGGATGAAAATGTTAATGTATATATACACGCACATCCAGTACATGTATACATACAATGAGCGGCTCAGGAGTAAAACTGATAACTCACACTCCGTTCAAAATTAAGTTCACATTGGATTCAGTAGCCGCTGATAGCCACAAAAACAGGAAATATCTGGGTAACCCATAAGCCACAATGTAATGGACGAACTTTCACCTGTTTCTCTTAGTATCATACTTTTGTGGGTTATCAAGGTAATAGGTGATAGGCATGGTGGCTTATGGTGGCGAAAACTAAAAAAAACATCCAGCATACAGACAGATACCATATGCTGTTCCAGTCCAAGGTTGTGCCTATCACCTAATGCCTAATATAACAATATTCGAAACATACATAAATAAATAAATACAGGGTGTCTATAAAGTCACTTAACATTTCTGCAAAATCAGTATAACTCAATGTGACCACTCCTCAAGTCCAGGCACCTATGCCAACAATCCACCACAGCCCGAAACACCTTCTCCAACATAGCTGGTGTAATCTCAGCAACTGCGGCCGTAATTCGTTGTTTCAACTGGGCTATGCTGTGTATCCTCGCCCCGTACACCTTAGACTTGATAAACACTCAAATGAAAAAGTCTAATGGGGTCAGATCGGGGGGGGGGGGGCAACTCCCCGTTGCGAGACACGGCCAATCCATCTACCGGTGAAAACTTAGTTTAGGTGATCACGAACGATGATGGTAAGATGGGAAGGTACCCCATCCTGTTGGTGCATAATAAGAAGCTTGGTGTGCCCCAATCCACCGTATTATGAGCCACAGTTGGTAGATGCTGGGATTATGGATACTGAGTCGATGCGGTGGGGCTATGTGTGATCGCGTCCTGTACATTTTCCACAATTTGTGGTGTTATGGCTGGCCTACCAGGACGTTCTTCATCCTCAACGCTACCCATTCACTTGAATTTGTTGACCAGGTTCTTAATAGCCAGCCTGGTTTTCTCAATTTCCGAGTGAAGTCCGTCCGCACCTGCTCATACGTCATTCCACTCAGGCGAGCACAAGCAACGGCTATTCTCTCTTCTATAGAGTACATTTTATCAGATCACTTGGAAAATGAAAAGATTTGTCATTAGTTCTTGAAATGTTAAGTGAGTTTATAGACACCCTGTATATATGTACAGTCACAGACACTTCTGGGTTGTGATGATACCATTAGCTTTCAATGGGATTGTTACAACCCAGCAGTGTCCATGACTGTACAAGGTGTATATTGACATGCTAGCGTAGAAGACGGACTGGACGGCAGAACTGCGCCTCGCTGACTGGGAGTTGTATCTTCGTCGGGATTGAATTCCAAGTTAACGCTACTACGAGAAGGTCTTCTGGCCAAATCTGCTTTGGTTAGATGAGTATTGTCTCTATGGAAGGACGATCTGATGCTTGGGAATCGAAACAAGGTCTACCGCGTGGCAGCCAGAAGTCTTACTACACACACCTCTTAGAAAAGATGTTACTCCAAAGAAGAGCACATTTCTAGGAATTTCCCGAGTTCGAAAGACGCAGGGTGAGACGGCATGAATCGTGGGAATCTGATGTTCACAAGGGAGACGTGATCAATAGCTCCACGTTCCGCTCACGTGGCCACACACCCACGCACGCAAGGAGGGAAGATGCTGAGAGAACTACCTGCGTGCGTATGGTGCGAGAGCGCCGGGTGGGAAGGGGGGTGAGCGCCCACCGTGTATCGAGCTGCGTCGCGCGGCTCGCCCCACTTCCCGTGCGGGGTTGGGAGGCTCTCTCCCTCATCTCCGCCTGATCGATACCTCCGGAGCTACAAGAAAACTGCAGCCTGAATTAACGCCCTCCGCCATTCACTCGTCCATCGGCCACGTGTTTGCTCCACGCACACCAAATTCTTTGAGGTAACTAGGGAGTGGTCTTTTATGACGGAGCTGAGTTTGATATTAAGTCCACTGTATGCACAGGAAAGCTAATCGGGACTGGATCTACAGTTTAAAGTGGGTTCCGGACGGCTGTGTGTCTCCATAAGGTTTCAAACCATTGACTCTTGATTACAAGGAGAGAGATGTTTTTTTAAGAACCGAGACAAGAACGAAAATAAACTTTGCTTCGAGTCCACTACGCTAATCTTTAAAGTACGATCCGAAACAATATGTACTTCCAACGGGTATCGACCCCGGGACCTTTTGACTACAAGGACAGAGAGACAAGAACAAAAATACGGTTTCGAGTTCACTGTGCAAATCTAGACTGGATACGAAGCGCTGTGCAATTTGCCTCCACCGGCGAACGAACCGAGACCCCTTGATAACAAGGCTACTAGAGTGCGCGTCAAATCTCCTGCATGTGGCGATAGCCAATAGCAGGCGCAGTGCAGCGGTGCCATGTGGAAATCTCACATTGAAAAGAGACAGCGTGGTTGAGCGAAACGCCTTGTCACGGAGAGCAGACAACGCCGCACGTCTGCGATTCGCTGGTGCTGTTCAGCCATTCAAAGCCATATGCAAAAGATTTGACGCGCACTCTAGTACAGAGATACAAGAATCTCTCGAGGTGAGAGACCTATCTAATTTGTTTGTTTAAATCAACATTATGCACAGATAAGGTAATCGGGACTGGACATATAGTTTCATGTGGGATCCGAACTACTTTGCAAATCGATATTTTACTTTGCTCCTCTGCCAATTTTGACTAATCGTGAAGATCAGGATGACTGGTGATGGGACGATATGGATGAAGCGACGATCACAATATATAGGGACAACACAAGATAATTATACTGGCTGCGGATCCATGCGCCAGACCCTCGCTATCCTGCGATACTGCAGTTACCAAGGTCATTTTCTAGACGATACAAGACGGGAAAAGCTAATATTTTCGAGACGAGACCGGCCAAAGTCTCGTTGCCAACACAACTTCTGCCACGCCGCACAGTTACGAATTAGATGAAGAGAGGTTTTCCACTGCACGAACGCGACCGACGAAGCCTCCATTTCGCCTCTTACAACGCTACAGCACTGATGCTCCCTCTGCAGGCCACACGTGCATACGAGAGCACAGCCAGGCAATGATATCCGGTCAGATTGTTCCCAACTAAAGTTATAATGGGCGTAAGCTCTGGGCACATACGAAGGTAACTTGAAAAGTTAGGTAAACGAAGCAGAGATGGAAGCACCATAATCGAAATCTATGCATGGTCGATCCTTCAAACGAGCTCTTACAGAGTTTCAGCTCAGTGCGTTATGAGGTTATTGTTTGATCACGCGAAGTAGGTGAACGTGGAAGAGTTTTCAAAAATTGACAAAACCACCAGGACAATGCACCTCTTCACACGTCAATGGTATCGATGGCTAAAATCCACGAATTTAAGTTCGAATTGTTGGATCATCCGCCCTATTAGCTCGATCTAGCTTCCTCTGACTTCCATTTGTTCCTTAACCTCAAAGATGGCTCTGAGTAGAACGATGACGAGGAAGTGATTCATACTGTGAAAGGCTATTTTGCAGACCAGGAGAAATCACTTTATAAACAAAAACCTCACAACGCACTGGGCTGAAACGTGCTATTATGGTGCTTCCATCTCTGCTTCGTTCACCTTACTTTTCAAACTACTCTCGTAAGACCGTTCCAGGGAAGAGTTTCCAATCACGAATTCTCCACCACATTCGACCGTTCTGCTCTTTGCTAAAGCTCCTCCTTAAAATGGTTCCATGCCCTCTACCACAATTCTTCATCTTTCTTGAAAAGAGGTAGGGGAAAAGAAGAAAAAGTCAAGTCCGCTAACCCAAGGAATTTTAACACATACATTCCTCCCCCTCCCGCGGCCCCGCTTTAATTTTGCTTTCTTTCTCCTCCACCTCACTGATGGGTTCCCCCAAAGGTCTTATTACACTTTAATCTTAGTTCCCCCTCATTATAGTCCCTCCTCCTGATGGCCTTGGAGCGAGGAGGAGACAGAGCGTGGTTGTCGGAACACTTCTGCCTTAGCTTCCTGTCTCCCCCTCTCTCCAATTACATCCTGCTCTTGCCACTTTTGTCTCTAGCTGTGGTCCTTTCCTTGCTTGAAATGTTCGAGCTGCGATTATGACAACCGTGTACTCTAATCAAAATGCCTCGTTGATTAAAAGAGCTCAGTACGTTTACTCCCCTCATTACTCAATGTTGAATACATGTCATTCGTCACCAGTCCATTAGCTGCGCGTGACCCACTGTCCCCTCCCCTGAGGCAATGACCGCAGAACCTTCCCCTCCGCCCGCTAGAGTTGCAGTAAGTAATTTTCGCAAATTTATGCCATTCATGCAGACTTTGGTACCTCAAAAAACGAAACAAATATACTATATCCAGTTATATTTGCTCTCTTGCCAAACAAAAGGAAATAAACATAGCTATATTAGACTTTTCCGCCTTGTTATTGAGGCCAAACAGGAGTGGAATCCAGCGACGGTGACAGTCGATTTTGAATCGGCAGCAATTTCTGTCCTTAAAGTTGTACCGGGTGTCCCAGAAGTCTTTCCCTGATTACAAACTTTATTCATATCCGCTATATGCAAGGTAGAGATGTGAAAGTGGTGCCAAGATGTTGGAAAACTAACAAAGTTTCTTTGTTGCAGGTTTGAGTAACGTGGCTGTAGTGTAGCAGTGTCAGTGCCCAGAAAACCGGAAATGTTCACAATCAGGAAAGAGCTCAGCATGGCCTCTGGTATCACGAGACCCGGTCACCAATAACAGTGCAGAGGAACTTTCAAATGTAATTCTTTCGTCTAGAATATCTGCCATCAATAAGTTGGTATTAAAAAAAAAAATGGAATTTATCTTCATTCCCAAATCCTGTCAAGTCCAAGAAACATTGTATGGAAAAATGCACCCGATGTCAAGAGCATTAATTCCGGATTCCTCGGCACTGACACTGCTACACTATAGCCACATTACTGAAACCTGCAACAAATAAACTTGGTTAGTTTTCCAACATTTTGGCACCACTTTCACATCTTTACATTGCATATAGCGGATATGAATAAAGTTTGTAATCAGGGAAAAACTTCTGGGACACCCGGTATTTCCCGCAGTAGAGGTAAAAGGTTGCTACATCCACATGAGAAAGTGCATCTGGAGAAAAGTTCAAGATTTGGGACCTGCTTGTGAGTATATGAAGAACGAAGAAGTGAGGATGATCATCCGCATGTGTGCTACTTTGGCGTTTCTTCGGCCTGAGGATGTTCCCGACGGCTGGCTGGAAATACATTCTAGAGTGCCTGACAATGAAAAACTTTCTGGATTTTTTAACTATTTCGTGGAGAGATGGATGGAAAACGAAGAAGTTCCAGTCGAGCTTTGGAGTTGTTACAACAGGCGTCATCGAACCACCAACTCTGTCGAGGGATGGCACAATAAAATTAATACCGAACTTGGAAGACCGAATCCTCGAGTCAAGGACCTCATCAACTGTTTAAGAAAGAAGCAGAAAGCACAGCATGTGCGCTAATAAGGGCCCTGCTCAGCATGGAAGGTAAACGAAGGAAGATTGCTTACATGACTAGATGACAGACTGGAAAGAACGGTTAAAAATATGAAGAAAGTGGTGATATTGTCACTTGTTTGAAAACAATTTCTCATCTCCACAAAATTTGAAGAGTTACTATAAAGTTCAGGCTCAGGGGAGAGGACAGTGGGTCACGATCAGCTAATGGACTGGTGGCGATTGACACGACACTCAACGTTAGCACAATTATCATTCGAGAATGACACCTTCCAATGTGTAACGTAATGTATTCTTAGGAATATGCTGTCTTAAAGAGAGTCAGCAAATTGGAGATACGAGACTCCACCCTACTGCTAAGGATTAGAAGTGGAGATATCCAAATAGAGCTCTTCAGAGGAGATTATCAAAGCAGCATTCCTGGAGTTACGGTCCTCTGGTCCTCAAACGACCATTTCGGTGTTTTCCCTTACACCATGGGGTATCTACGTGGTCGTGTGTGTGGGGTGTGTGTGTGTGTGTGTGTGTGTGTGTGTGTGTGTGTGTGTGTGTGTGTGTACATTTCTCTTTCTCTCTCTCTCTCGTCTGTACACACAGAAAACTAAATGCATCATATCGATTGATGCACCAGAATGCATGGATTGACGCACTAAAGTGTGTTTTATGGCTTCTTCAAAGAACATTCACATTTGATGCATTTGGGTGCATTTTTGTATGTCGTGATAGAAACACCAAAGTGCATTATTTGACTCAAGTGAGGATTTATTACAGTCGAGATGCTCTTCAATGCATCAGTATATTTTCGTGGATGTACCTTCCTGCATCCTTTTGGATAATGCACTTAAACGTTTGGTCTGAGCTACAGTTTATGTAGCTCAGACGAAACGTTTAAGTGAATCATCGAAAAAGATGCATTCTCGTGCATCAAAACGCATCTGATTCTTTGAAGAAGCTACAAAACACACTTTAGTGCATGAATCGATATGATGCATTTAGTTCTCTGAGTACGTGTGTGTGTACCTCTCTCTCTCTCTCGTCTGTGTGTGTGTGTGTGTGTGTGTGTGTGTGTGTGTGTGTTGTTCTCCAGGGTGCGAAATCCTGGGGAAGGGGGGCAGGTTTTTTTTCCCCAACCAACAATCTTGTGTTAAAAAAATCGCGCCACCAAAAAATTCCGGGGGTTATTGTTAGAACAAAACAAGATAAACAATTGGTTAGACTTCAATTATACTTTACTAAGGATAATATTGTAAACGCACACAAAGAACAAAGGATAATGTATGTGTCTGTGTGTGTGTATGATTGCTACATGCTCTCTCCTTCAAGATAAGATTAACGCTAATAACAATACATGTACAGTAATAATATTAATAGTAATTTATTTGCTTTTATATGCATTAACATAATAAGTGTATCACATCATAATCATGTGTGTGTAAAGTAAGATCTTCATCCCCCACCAGTCTTAAATGATTTCGCACTGTTTCCCATTTCGTATCTGCATTTCCCTCTCACTATTTTTCTTCCCTCTCATTCTCATTTTTACGACTGTTTCTCTTTATCGATTCTCTTCTTGAAACATCCACATTTTACGATGACGTCTCGCTTTTCAGTACCTATTCCACTTCCGTACACAGCTTTTGCATTTTGGCCCCTCCTCGACTCGCCACGTTTGTTATAAAAAGTTACTGCAGTCTTGATCGAGGGATTTCTCACTGCGCCGAGAGGACTGAATTTCCCTCAGCCTCCAAAAAAGCCACTCGTCAGTACCACATCTCCCCTCTCCCTCTTTTCAGCAACTTAAAATTGCTTCTGCAGCATCGCCCGAGGTAGTTCCAGCGTTGTATTTTCTGCTCAGCCTCCCATTGTTCCGGATCGAAGCCGGAGTGCCGAGAGGATGAGAGATTGATGGAAATGATGCAATTAAAGATGGTGGGATTGCTGTTTCACTGCTCATGGCTTTCGAGGCTGTTGTTTAGAATGCGATGATGCCGTTCTCACTCTGCCTCTTCGGTAGAGTTAGGAGAGAGTTAAAGGCGTTCTTTCCTGGTGGAGTTAGCGGGCTTCGGCTCGGATTTACTCAGCAAAACGTCTCCCCTAACTTCTCCTCACATTCCTCGACTGTTCCCTCGCTCCTTCATTTTCCCTTACCCCTCCCTCACATTCATTCAGTCTCGTTCTCTCACAGCCAACCTCCGTAGCGAAGTGGTTAGCACAGCGCGCTACGACTCCAGGTGTCCCGCTTTCGATTCCGGGATATCAAACTTATGAGGGTGTAGAAAAATACATGAACGGGGATACGACAGATTGAAGATGATGTTTGTGGTCCGGCCGTCACATGGGTATTCTCTGCGAGTGTCCCTTCACCAATTTCATCGTATCACTCATCCTCATCTTCACGATCACCAAATGAGGCAATGTACTCTCAAGGAGTAGAAAAATAAATAAGCATATTTGTACAAATGCTCTCATGAAAGACTGATAAGAGACTATTTCTTGAGAGCTATTGCCCACAAGGACTACACACAATTGCCTTTGTGAACTAAGGTAGAAATATTGGACGTGGTGCGGTATTTGGCCACTGCTGTGCTCAACACTAAAAATGAATAAATAAATGACAATTTTTGAATGCGTCTGCACATAAACCCTTACCTTCTAGAGCACGAGGAACAGTTACAATGTCCAGCCAGACGCGAGGACCCGAAACTGCTCTCCCCCCACCGATCTTTCCCCGCGGCGAACTGGGGAGAGAGAGGTCTGTGGGCTGGATGCTTGGAAGAGGAGAGAACGTAGCATTACGCTTATAGCAGTATTATTTCACTTCTTCTCTTGGTATTATCAACTTACGAGGATGTAGAAAAATACATGAACGGGGATACGACAGATTGAAGATGTTTGTGTTATATCTATATACAAAGGTCGATCAAAAAGTAACGCACAATCCACTGTAGCTCGGGAATGGTAAGGACTAGAGAAATGAAATTTTGTAGGTAGAAGCATTGGTCCTTTGGAAATGTCACTCAATGTATGATCCATGTGCTTCACTGCACTGCAGCCATCTTTGTTTCCATGACACGAATGCAGGTTTGTAAAACTCTTGAGGTTGGTCTTTACACCACTTTTTCACACACGCAATGAGCTCGTTGACATCTCCAAACAGTTTCCCAAGCAGATGAGCCATCAGTCGTCCAAAATGATATAAATACGATTGCGCTAGGTCAGGACTGTATGGGGGTTGTGGAACTACATCCCAGATGGCCAATGTACTTAACTGTCATGATTGCAGCATGCGGTCGTGCGTTATCGTGATGTAAATTGCATACACAGATTTGTTGGATTCTTCTCGACATGGAATTAGGTGTTGATTAGGTGGTAAAGAACCAATGCTTCTACCTACAAAATTTCATTTCCCTAGTCCTTAATCCGAGCTACAGTGGATTGTGCGTTACTTTTTAACCGACCTTTGTACATATATGTATATAAAAAGCCGTAACTTGAAGTTGCTTGTCCGTAAGGAGTACATGGGAGTCTATAAATAAATTATTCACCATATTATTTACAAATCGTAAAAAAAACGCTTCCGCTGGCAACATCGGAAGAAATTGATTATCTCGTCCTATGTTTTTATTCCCAGTAGCAGTGCCCATTCCGACGATATTAAAATAAATGCAGTCTGGTGTGAAACTGTCACACTGCGTCATAAGTAGACCTCGGATTGTTAGGTTCAAAAAAGTGTCCTTTTGGGTTCCTAAAATAGTCTCTAAAAATCCTAAATTAGGTTCCAAAAAACTTAAAATGATACAAAATTCCTGAAAAATACTGATTTTACAATAGCTAAAAATAAAATTTCACAAGAACCGTAGGAAAGGTATATATAACAACCAAACATTAATTTTCTTAACAAATTTCAATATTTTTACATCATTTTGAAAATTATCCACACATTATTGTGTTGCTATACTTGTGCTGTTAGCAAAAGTTACTTGTTGATATGAGAAATGAATGCATATGTATAATTTGCTGCACATTATCAGGGTGGGTACTCACTTAGAATTCCTTGAATTATGCTTGAGTTTTGCTAAACCATGAAAGAAAAGGTACAAGTAGATGTTTTCTCTATTCCAAACTTTTATTAAGGGGAAGGGGGGCAAGGACAGTTTACTTTGTCTTAGTAGACAAAGCTTAGCAATAAGAGTCTATACTGCGGGGTCAAAAGTAGGAAGAAACTGCTCCTCTATTGTTCTTTTTAGAGTTTTGAAAAACATTACAGACTTGGAGGGAAGGAAATAGACAGGAAACATGTTTCAAACACGGGAGTCAATGAATTGTTTTGTCACCAATACCTCTACAAGATATATAAATCCTGTAAAACCTAAAAAAAAAAAAAAGATTCATTTAGACAAACACAAAATAGGTTCTAACAAGCCAACTAGGTTATTTTAGGCACAATAAAACTTCGTCAGTTGTTGAGTTTTTTAATGAAACGCTGACGTAACTTGTTATTTCTTATTTACCTGCAAAGGAAAAAATAGGTTAAAAACAGAAAATCCGAGGTCTAGTCATAAGTTAAAAGAGGAGGTGCAAAGATCATCTTAAGTTAAAAGTGCAAGGCTATAAAAGGACTTGGACAGGGCCTACGGAACACCACTACACAGGAAAGGTAAAGAAAAAGTTCCTCAGAAACAGTGCAAAAGATTCACACTACTCAAAAAGCTAAAAGAATTTGTTAAAACAATGTACTCATCCCGTAGCATGGATGAAAAAAACACTTGGGAATATTAAAACTTTGTCCTAGGAAAGCAGGCTTGTTAAAAGTCCAGGAACCCATAAATTCTAAAGGGTTCTATTGTGTTCCGCTGCAGGACTGGTACCTTTTTTCTCGCACAGTTTAAATTCGGTGAAAGTTGAGTTTTTTTCATTGAAAAAGGTTCCTGGACCGTATTTAAATTGATCCGGAAAGAGGGTTCTAGGACCGAATTGAAATACTTTACTGATACAAAGATTCTTTACGGTCCAGAACCCATTTACGCTTACTGATTTTCTCTCCTGGACCGGAATTGGACCTTTATCAACCCTGGAGGAAAGTAGGTTTTAAATTCAATCGCATTGAAACGGACAAGCAACGCGCACCATCCAGAAATCCCTCACCGTAATGCGGCGTGCGATCAGAGAAGTCCCTCCCCCCCACCTCGCCGCCTCAAAAGCAGAAGGGCATTGCCACCAAGATTTTCTCGGAAGATACGCCACTGCAGTGCACGTACCTGTGGCGATGGCTGGCGAGGTGCCAGCGGGAACTTGCCACTTGCATCGGTCCGGGGTTAGCACGGTCTTCTGGGACCTCAGACAACGGAGAAATGTTGGAACGCACTTCCTAGTTGAGGGGCATACTTCTCTCCCGTGCCAGAAGAAGCCGTGGCTGCTTTCGACGCGAATTACTCGATACTGCACACGCTGGTCTTCTTCTGCAGTGATCAAATACACAATTAAAAGTTGACTGAAGTTAATATTCCAGTTAAAATTTAATAACTTGCCTGTTAATTAACCAAAACGGACACAAAGGGTTTTCCTTTTTAATTTGAATATTTCATCTTGCATATATATATATATATGATCAAAAGTATCTGGACACCTACCCTAAACTGTAGTCACTAGCGCTAGGATTTTCATGACTTAGCATATATTTTTTGGTAAGGGTGATGTGTTCCCTAAATATATAGAAATTCATATTGTGAAGAAACTAATTGAATTGAGGTGCTTTTTAAGGGCATATTTTGGCATATTTGGCCATATATACGTGATAAAGCATATTTTGATGGATATTTCGGTCATATTCAGCATATTTTCGCTTTTTCATGAAATACGATGTGTCGCTAGAAAGACACCGGACTGTTGCTACAAAATCAAAATTGGTAATTTTGTACAATACGAACATCCACTTCAAAATACTCCCCTGTACTATCGATACACCGCTCCATACGAATCTTCCATTGCTGGAAGCAGTGCTGGAAATCATTTTCTGAAACCATGTTCATGACCTCCGTCGCTTTTGTTTTCACAGATCCTACGGTCGTAAATGTGGTTCCTTTCAGTGCTAATTTGACCTTTGGGAATAAAAAAGTAGCACGGAGCGAGATCCGGCGAATAGGGTGGATGTTCTAACACTGGAATCCCATGATTGGCCAAAAATGCCTTGACTGACAATGCCGTGTGGGCAGGAGCATTTTCCTGATGAAGAATCCATCACTTGCTTTTCCACAAATCAGGCCATCTTCTTACTCGCTCACAAAAGGTCGTCAGCATCGTAATGAAATAATGTTGGTTGACAGTTTGACCTTCGGGTACTGAATACGAATCAATTCACCGACATTTGCATGTTTGATTCAGTTTTTGACGTGCAAGGCCGTCCAAGATGCGAGTCGTCCGCGATCACTTCTCATCCCTCTTTAAAACTTTGAAACAACTCAAACACTTGCGTGCGTGTTAAACACTCATATCCGTATACTTCCTTCAACAAACCATAAGTTTCTGTGACGGATTTTCCGAGTTTCATAAGAAACTTCACATTGATACGCTGTTCCACTTTCACACTTAACATTTTTCCGACGGAGCACAAATGTACGGTTCACTTCGTCCACAAGCTACAGCGGAACTAACTGCCGCGCCCCCTGGGCAATCACACAGCGATAGGCAGGATATCACGTTATATACTCATGAACCGCTTGAGCTTCACGCGCTTGCCGTTTGTCGACAGCAATATCAATCCGGTTTTTTTCTAGCCACACCTCGTATACAGTCATTTTCGGAGTGGATTCGTTCTAACTTCCATGTTCACTAGAAGTTTTCTTTTTGGACTGCAGAAAAATCATTTTTATTTGAAGGTTTACAGAAAGCATTGCAACTCATCAGGACCCATAAAGTGAACTAAAAATAGTTTGTATGTGGAACTATCCCAGCATTTAGATATTCATGTTTGAAACAGTCCAGTTATAAGGGCATATTTTTCAAATTATAGTGCATATTTTGAACAATTTTAGGTCAAAGAGCATATTTTATTTTGCATATTTTAGTGAATTTTAGGTAATAAAAATCCTAGCCCTAGTAACCACAACCGTGAGGACCAGGGCCTACGTACCGACTGCCGCCTGACTCCAACTGTGTGGTCAGCACGACGAACCCCCAGTCGTTGTTGTACGTTTTCGTGACCGGGTTACGCTACTCATTTGTAGCTTCCAAATTTCCTGACGATGATGGGTGGCAACAGGTCCCATACACAGGTTGAAAACTGTGAAGGAACGCATTCCGTAACCGGAGCCCAAAGCATGATGCCTTAAACTGCACGGCCACGGTGCGGGACACCCACTCCCAATTACTAGACATTAATATCGGGCGAGTCCACGCTTTGCCTTCATCACAACATCAGGGAGACTTGCTCCCAGACATCTGAACGTTTCTCCAGGAATGGCAACCCATTCGTCCTGTAGAGAGGGAACTAACTACCTACTACTTCGTCCCATCAGTGTTCTATGAGGTTAAGATCTGGACTCTAGGAAGGCCAGCCAACTTCAGGATCCCGATTGTCCACAAACCATTTACGTACAGTACCCGCTTTATCAGGGTATCTACCAAAATAACAAATCCAAAATTCTTGACTTTTTCTTGAGCTTATTTCCTTTCTCTTGACCTCCCCCCTCTTTCCTTAACATTTATTTTATCGCCCCCTACTCAGTATTAGTTGGCAATTAAGAAAATATAGATTTTTATTCAATGTAAAATCTTAACCTCTAGGCCGGTTAAGATGAAAACTGAAGCTGTACTTTAACAAGAGATTTAAACTTGCTTTAATTATTAATGCATGTAAAAATTAGACTTTATTGTGGATGGTGAATGGGCACGTAATTCTTAAGAAACAAGTGAACACATCTTAACAACAACTCAATACAAATTTACATTTCCAAACGTTCAATTTTATCAATACAGGTATATAACAATGTAAATTCACTACAATTTAAAAGAATAGCAAATATTTTTGACCACAAGCATAATTACTTTTTTCTTGACTGGTCGAAAACCTGTTAATGATAGGAAGCCTTGTCATGCTGGTTTAGACAATTGTCCTCCACCATAAGAAGTACACACCTGGTCAAAATGTCCTTGTATCCAACCGTATTGAGAATGCAGTGCAGCTTTTTTTATCCATAAAGAATACACGGGATTCTTATATTTATTAAACATAGTATCTAGCTTAATAATCTTTAGTAGGAGTGGCAATTCCGATGACATTCAAATAAATGCGAAACTGTCACTCAGCCTTATGGCGACACTATGCATTCACACCGGAAATGGTTGGTTGATGGTTAGGTACTCGGCTGTGAAATTATCCCATCCATCTCAGCTCTCGACACAGTCATGGTGTTGTTGTTAGTAGTAATGTGGAACTCATGGGTGATTGTTTCACGAACCACCATCTTCAACACTTGATTCCGGTCTCTCAGTACAAGCAGCGTATACCTGGCGCGATTTTCTTAGGCTCCTGTCAGTTTCCACTTCACAACCACATTACCAACAGTTGATTTCAGCAACTGCAGAAGGGTAGAAACCTCCGACAGACTTCTTACTCACGTAGCAACAAATGCCAAGTTCATATTCGAAATCACAGTTCTGCTGAAGCTCCATTCTGGTGATACCTCGTACCTATAAACACCGCGAGATGGCCTGCCTTCTTTTACACCCGGCTGTGACGTCTAGGTCTCAGTTCACTATTGCAATGACGTGTCCGAATACTTTTGATACTGTACATAGAAGATTATGAATTGCACTTGCGTGCATCATAAATACAGTTTTAATAAGTGAACCATTTAAAATAACATTAACTAGGTTAATGTGTATAATGGCCTTTAATAACTTAAAAACTGTCGCCGTCATTTTTACGGTAGTTGGATGGCAACGGAAATTGCCTGTTTTAGACCGTAATTTTTTCAAAAAACTGTTTTACAGAGTAAGAACGTCAATTTCCGCTGTATCTGTATTAACGGAGTTTACACAGTTGCCCTAATTAACGTAATTTTAATTATTCACAAACGGTATAGTCTTGTAGGTGCATGTGGTGGGAGGGTCCTCGATTTAGGTCTCGTCTAAATTCATAAACTGACTTATGGAACACACTGTATATTAAGATATGCACGTATAAATAATGAAAGATTATGAAAAACTAAATATGCTGACCAAGGCAGTAATTTATTTTATTAAAAACATAAACTAACGTAACGTTTCAACCTTCTAGCAAGGTCTTCTTCAGACTCTGTACCAACTACAAAAGTAACCAGATACAACAAAAGGGCATTATATATACACAAACATTACTCCCTCCAGAAGAAGGTTGAAACGTTACGTTAGTTTATGTTTTTAATAAAATAAATTACTGCCTTGGTCAGCATATTTAGTTTTTCATAATCATGGAAACAAGGCTTAATGGTGTTATAAATGAAAGATTGTAATTAAACAGGATTGGGAACAAATACAGGATGTCAATCAATGCCGTTACGCAAATTTGAATCTGACGGTTTCAATAAAATAAAAAAGAAATACAATGTAATGCATATTATTGTATAGTGGAACCAGAGGCAAAAGTGTCTGCGGAGACCCACGACTCCTGTGCATCATACTCCCGCGTGGAGGGGAGGAGGAGAGTGGAGCATGCTTCCTTGTGGCTAGGGTTGAACCGAAGGAGGCGAAGGTGCGCGAAGGCTTTTCGGCGAAGGTTCTTTTCCTTGCGGTCGCTCTATAAGAAACACTGAACATTAACCTGAAGTCAAAGAACAGTTCAAGCACAGAGCACTCAGCCGCACCCGTAGCTCATCAAGTTTCGAGTCCGACTCGTAACGAATGTAGCGCTTTAAGGGGGAGTGGGGTGGGATGCAAGTTTTACGAGGAGTGTTAACGTTGCCAGGGCATTGTACACAAATTACGGACCCTTCCGTGTGCACAAGTGGAATAATGCTGGACCTGATCGATATCGAACGCCGTGGAGTTCTTTTTTTCCATCCCCGAAAGAACACTTCCACTGCGGGTGATTGGCATTCGATTATCACGCAATCTCCCCCCCTCCCCTTTCCAGGTCGATTTGTCCGCCTTTCCAAAAGTACACTTGTCTACCTGCCCTACAATGCGCCGCACAGCGTGGCACATGTGCTGCAACATTCATTCAGTCGATACTAACCCACTTATTATGGTACCCAATTAAGGCACAAATCTTATTGGAAGTGAATTTTTAAACAATTGTAGCTTGCATATTAAGGCCAATTTTCGAATATTCCTCTCCTTTCGAGAACCCATTATGATATTCCAAATTCTGAAATATTGCATGTGCTCAGAATTCCTCTAGAGCGTTCACGTGAATTGCCGTGCGGTTTGTTCGATGATGGTCGATTGATTGAGTTGGTATTTTAAGTTCACTTTATGCACATAAAACTAATTGGGACTGGACCTACAGTTTAAAGTGTGATCCAAACCACTTGTGCCTCCAACGGGTATCGAACCCTGGACCCCTTGATTACAAGGCGACGACGCTACCACTGCGCCATCGGGGAGGTCATCTATGTAGTCGCAATGGTTTCGTGGCTGCATAAGCCTGTTAAATTATTGCGAATATCTAGACAACATCAAAAGTAAACGACACGAAGATTCACCTGAATGCTCTAGAACAATATGATATGATCCATATTTTTATGTGACGTCATAGCTTTAAAATATATCACTAATATTTTTATTTTGAGCAAAGAAAGTGTAATTTCAGTGTCATTATATGTAATATTTCACCTTGTTTGTAATGTATATCTTTTGTTTAATATTTATTGTATTTTATGCTCTATTATGAGTAGTTCAATGTATTTTTAGATTTCAGAGAGTGAACTACGTGAATTTGTATTTCTAAACATGTATACATG
This sequence comes from Lepisma saccharinum, assembly GCF_977018435.1. Classification (NCBI taxonomy): domain Eukaryota; kingdom Metazoa; phylum Arthropoda; class Insecta; order Zygentoma; family Lepismatidae; genus Lepisma; species Lepisma saccharinum. Next base: position 17,160,695 of record NC_139258.1, read on the forward strand.
TCCGTTTTGTTGATAACATCCTTTTGTATTATAGATAGTGAGTGATTCATTTGTACTTGAATCTGTTCTCGAAAATAGAATAAAAGCGAGGATATCGCATAAGAAACATCACACATTCGCCACGGATCGTCGAAGATTTTAAACTTAAAAATAACTCCTCGGTGTTGTGCATACATCTTGGTATGGTAGTTCGGGGCGCAATCTAAGCCTATGTAACCATAGGTATGCCGATGGCCATGCATTGATGCTATGCACAATACTGCAACCATTCTACGTTAAGAAATAAAGTTAGCCTAAGGATTAATTTGGAAATAAAAGGCTAAAGAGCAAATATTGGCTCAGTTATTATTGCATCTCTCTTGGTGTGGCAGTTCGGGGCGCAAGCTAGGTCTATGTGATCATAGGCATGCCGATAGCCACGCATTGAGTTTATGCGTTTTAGTTGAGTCAAGTCATCGACAAAGATAAATCCTCGTCTTCGTACTAAGCCTGTTTGCATTATAATTGCAATAAATAAAGAATAAAACCTTTCAGTTTATACATACTGCAGTAATGTGGTTTTATTCCCCTGTGCTGTGAAGCATTGTCTTTGCCTAACACTATCCCTGTACCTGAGAGAGGTCTATGCACTTCACCGAGTCTCATCACTCACCGCTGGGTAATACTGAGTTATTATTAATAAGTATAATAATACGTTTAATAAATAAAGCAGCTTGAACGTATGAAATGTTCCTCAACGGGCGGGACGCGGCCCAGTACCGGGCCTTGACGTCAAATATCCCGGGACGCGAGAGGGTCTCCTGAAGTTTGTGACTTGCAACCCGAGGTGGCGAGCACCTGGAATAAACAGGAAATTCTTTTTTTTAATGTACTTCGCTCTTGTGCCACTTCTGGCTAAATTCGAAGACGGGGAGCAGACGAGCAGCGCGTGTGCATTGCTGAAGAGTATTTTACTACTCATTCTTACACTCATGTGCAAGAAGTTTTCCAAGAAAAATCTCCTGGTTCTGCTGTACCTCACAAAGCAACTGTTTTACGACTAGTCAAACACCAACAAATGATCCCACAAATTGTTAAGAGTTGGTATTATTATTGAAGATTAGGCACACGCAGAAGATGTACTACGTAGAAATTTTTAGATAAGAATGCAGGCTCGACCAGGACTCGAACCTGGGTGTCTGGCATACAGTACGATTTCTCTAACCACTGAGCCGGCCTGGCCTCGTCCGATTTCTCTCTGTTGCTGTTTTAGGTGCAATCGTGTCTGCCAGTGCTACCGCAACAGGATGTTAATGCATGTTTCGCTGAAAATTTCTACGTAGTACATTTCCTGTGTGTGCCTCATAATTAACATCTCTACGCTGGGAGGAACGAGGCAAAGTCGAAGTCTACGGTGTTTCAAAGGCAACAGATCCCGTTGAGGTAGCACTGGCAGAGAAGATTCCACGCAGGTAAAACAGCGACAGCTAAAATCAGTCGACGCCAGGCCGGCTCAGTGGTTAGAGCAATGGCACGGTATATCAGAACCTTAGTGTTCGAGTCCTGGTCGAAGCTGCATTTCTTGCTGAAAATTTCTACGTTGGTATATATATTGTTGAAAATTAATTCTCAGATGTTTTCAGCAAATTAACAATATTTTTTAAAATAATGTAATTGATTTTATTTTGATACATATTAACATAAATTTATTAATCCAGAGTGATAGCGTACATGATTAGTGCAGAAAACCTCTTACGGTTTTCATGATATACATTTTCAAAGTTTGGGTTATGCGACTTTTGAAACACACTGTAGTATGCACAATTGCTAGTAGGTAGTTTCCTGGCGCCTGATTTTCAGAGCTGGCGCCTAGCTTTCAAGAGAATTTTTCGAGCGCTGGATATGAGTGCTACTATTTCGTTAAGTTTTTAATGATTGATTTACTTTATTTTACTTCGCTTTTTGTGCCACTTTTGGCTAATTTGCGAAGATGGGGTTGAGTGATGATATGATGAATGATATTCACAAACATCCATGCCCAGACCTGGGCCCCATTTTGTTATGTGAACAAATACTGGTTTGATTGAATTGTTGTCTTAAGTCCACTTTATGCACAGTAAGGCTAATCGGGACTAGACCTACAACTTAAAGTGAGATCCGAACCAATATGTGCCTCCACCGAGTATCGAACCCGGGACCCCTTAATTACAAGGCAAATACCGGTATAGGTTGTATGTGGCGTAGGCTCTTGAAAAATGAGGAGAATTTTAAATAACGGACAGAGGGTAATTAGATATAATATCAATGAATTATTTAGTTTATTTCACCTTGTTTTTCATGGCGAAATTATGGCTGTGGAAACTTCTCTATTTAACCATGTTTGCATGAAATCTAGACGACACGATCGGATATTCACATAATACGTATTATGGTGAAATGAAATGCAGCAAGCAATGCAGAAACCATATTGAACTCAACAAGATAGGTTCAAGAGTGAAACAGGACACATAAGTAACATACGTCGCCACAACCTGGGTTCTAAATGCAGACGGACCGCTATCGGAAACCTGACTCCCTAACCACAGGATATCGATTGACAGACCTCTATTGGAAAACAGACGAATATTAGCACACGAAGTGTTTCGGGACTATAAACATTCCTCTTCACCATAAATAGTATCCGTAGGGTTCGGATAATTATGCATTTTTCATATGCAAATGCATATTTAAGGATTGTTAACTAAAAATGTACAGGTAATGGACAAAATAATATGAACACCAATGCAATTGCAGAAAACTTGCGTTAGTAGGGGGTTGCCCCCCCCCCCCCTTGCCTGAATGACAGCTTGTATCCTACGTGGGATAGACAAATAAAGGTCCTGTACAGTGTGAACTGGAATACGTAGCCACTCCTCGCACAAAACAGTCTCAAGTTCCGAAAGTGTCATTGGAGGTGGAAACCGATTACGCACTTTGGCCTCCAAAATACCCCACAAAGGCTCAATGATGTTAAGATCGGGGGACTGTGGACACCAGATGAGATGTTCTACCTCATCACTGTGCTCATCAAACCATGCATCAACGCACCTAGAAGTGTGAATACGGGCGTTATCATCTTGGAAGATGGGGCATGCATCGGGAAACAAAGTCTGAACCATGGGATGCAGGTGGTCATCCAGGATGGTGCAGTACTTCTCTGAGTTGATTCTCCCACGCAGGACAAGTGGGCCAACACCATTCCAAGATATAGCCCCCCAAACCATCACAGACCCCCCACCATGTTTCACGGTAGGCACTAAGCAGTCAATATCAAATACTTCAGCAGGAGTTCTCCACACAAACACGTCCTGTGGTCTGAAATAATGTGAAAGACGATTCGTCTGACCATATCACATGTTCCCATTGCTGCTGTGTCCAATTCTTGTGCTCTTGGCACCACCTTCTTCGTGTCACTGCATTACGTGGAGTCACCAACGGTTTGGGGATGGCAACTCTGCCATGAATGTTCACAGAATGCAGCTCCCTTTGAATGGTTTTCGTTGATACAGGGTCCTGGAGGTGATTGTTCATCTCTGCGGTTATCTGGGACAGTGTTGTCTTGTGCTTTCGAGTCACTATTCGCTTCAACACACGTCGATCCCTGTTGGATAACTTTGTTTTTCGCCCACTATTCTCCTTTGCAGACGTTGTCTTTCCATGTTGTCTGTAGGCTGTCAGAACATTTGACACTGTGCTCCGTGCTACACCAACAAGTGTAGCTGTTTTTGTCACAGATGCTCCAGCCAGGCGGGCTCCTATGATCATGCCTCTTTTGAAGTCTGAAAGGTCGGACATACCTGCATTTGACGAATAGCTCACTGCTCGCATGCAACTCTCACACCAGCTTCTGATAGACTGATATGTTTGCTTTCATCGCCACCAGATGGTTGAAATCTCTGCTGAGTGTTGTTCCTTTTCCACGACGGCGTATATAGGCCTTTGCAAACCAAGGTGTTCATATTATTTTGTCCATTACCTGTATATTTCACATGCAAGGTACATATATGTATGAAAATAAGTTGATGTTGTGCATATTTTTGTGCCCACAGCCAACACCGAGCATATACTGTATTTATTTTTCTTCTCCTCGCTTCTCTTCTTTTCTTTATCTTTTCTCTTTCTTCTTTTTCTTTTTCCTGAATTCTATGAAGATCCTGTGTATGTACAGAAATTGGATGCAGTATTGAAAAAGAACAGTAGGTATGCAACAATGATGAAAGTTTGCAAAATTCTGCGTACAAATGGACAACGTGTGGAAGATCTGGAACTTGATGTGTGTGACTTTGTTGCCCTAAAATACAGTCCACTTGTATCTTGCGAAGTGGAACGTGTTTTTTTCTGAATATAAGACTATTCTAGCTGAAAACAGGAGTTTCAAATTCGAAAATTTGAGACTACATGTTATCAAATGCAATCATGATCTTGATCTGTAATGTATTGCGTTTCATTTAACGCAGAACCATATGAAACTGCTTCAAATATGAATAATGGAGGAACAAAAATCTCCATTACATCTTGTAGAATATTTCTTGTTTGAATCTTTCCCTCGGCTCATCATTGGTTAATGGAATTTAACTTCAGAACCTAAAAGTGGCCGCCATTTTACAATATGGCGCCCGTAGCAAGATTTCCTTGCTTCACCTAATTTTTTACAACTTTATTAAAACTTGACCTAATTTCACTGCACAATTATAGATACTGGCATGGAATCAAATACCCCGTGTCACGTTTCGTTCCTGAAGGGTGGACAAGGGTAAAGTTGGCAACAAAGTAATACGACCTTATTTAATGACAAAAATCTCGCGTCCCAGAAGATGAGACAGTCGTAAATCTTGGTGCATAGGTTCTGCAAGACATGCGCGGTGGTAAAACCGTGGTTGCCAAAAGCTTCATGCTTCTTGCTTCAGCTGTCCGCGTGCTAAGCCAACAGGAATCACATGGCAAAGGGTGGTAACGCTTCCAAGTGTTCTTTGGCTTACGCTATGGGAAGGGGGTGAATGGGTGACGTAATACCTTGGCACAAGGAATGAAAGAATTACAGAAAGGTGCATTGCATAATTTTGTCGTGGTATCCTGACAGGATTCCCGCTCATTTTTGACAACACAAATTCCCTGGCTTTTATTTTGAAATATATTTTCAGACCAATGAGTGATGCTTTAAGTGTTGTAAAAACAAGTTCCAAGCGTTAAAAAAATAAATAGCAAAAATAAACTATAAAAACATTTTTATACAATATCTCCCATCAAGAAGCTGCTTCTAGGAAAAATGTGAAATTTATTTAGTACTTTCATTGCTCAATGTGGAACAAATCTACTAAAAGTATAGGAACATTGGAATCTTCTTAACCAGTTTTTAAAAGTTTAACAACTTTAAAAGATATCAAATGGTATTGTCTCAATCAGTTTCTTGTTTTACTTTTGTTTTCAGCATATCTATTTGGTAAGGAATTTGAATTTGTACATCATTCGTAACACCAGTGACAAGATTTTTTTTTCTAATATTGAATTTAAAAATATTTTCAAAAATATAAACAATGTGCATTTACTTTGCTCTTTATCATAACACAATATACATTTCATGTATAAGGTTCATTCAGCTTTCAACCTGCAAAGACTACAAATTTGGTAACACCCGTAACAGTATATTTCCGTCAATTTCCCTAACAAGCTTCTATTTTAGTTCGTGTGAGTTCGGCCGTAGCAAGTTCTGATGTATTACTCCTGTTACAATTGGGAAAGAAAATTAGTCACACTACCTTAAAGATCAAAAATGGGGGATGTAACACCCGTGACAAATGGATCGGCTCTGTGACAAGTCCAAAGGCACAGATTTCTTACAGACTTCCCACGTTTTGGTATGGACTTTCAGAATTCTGTCTTTTACACTCTTAGGCAAATTTCCAGTATTTTTCCGAGGTTTTAAATTCAGTCGGCTAGATATCTATGGATCGGATAACCTATAAATTGTTTTAAAATAACCTACAAAAATGCCATAGATAGGACCATGTAAAAGTATAATTCTCGGTTTTCAAGGCGAACTTTATAAAAATTTCAGGATACAAACAGACGTATCCTCTTATTTTAACGTTACAAATTACCGCTTCTCACATCCCATGTATAAACATAAATATATTAACAATATAAAGGGTCTGTGTGATTCCAATGTATCCAAAAATTCTAATTCAATTAAATTAAACGGTATACATATGTAATTTAAGGTTTGGAGTTTACATTTGACATTTCATATACTCAGACTCGAAATACATCTACAAACAAAAGTCGCAAATGTTACGGGATATTCTAAATTACGAAATTTTTTTAATTGTACGAGAATTTCAAACTCAAATTTACCTAATCAACTTCAAGATATCTTATCTTGCAATAATCTTCCGTCTATCAGATAGCTTCTTCTGCAAAGGGCACTAACTATGTAAATGGATTGAGAGAATTCTGTTTTTGTTTTTTTCCACGCAGCTTTCTTTAGCTTCCTCGATAAAAATTAAAGCTAAACTGTGAACCTTGCCTCAAAGCATATACAAATATGTATAACTTCAATGAGATTTGAATTAATAACAGTTGCGACTTTTCACGTCTACGGAGAAAAATTCACGCAGAAATCCCGGAACCAATAATTCAAGCACAATTCCCGGAATGAGTAGCCACTCTGTATTAATACTGAATTTTTCATTAATACCAAAAGAGTATTTGATGAATTTTACACATCTCTAATTAAACTACTGAATTAAATGGAAAAATTCAATATAATTTATTTACATCTGAAAGCAAAATTAATTCTCCTGTACTTTGCTATTCCTGTCGTCATCTGAGACCAGGTTCGCTCTGCCGAATAAAAAGATAATTTTCCGTTGTTGAACTTTGAACGAAGTAAACACGACTAAAATATGTGAAACAACCGTGAGGATTACATGGAGAAATATAAAGTTAGAGGTTTTCTGCGTTTTCTGCACAAGAGAGGATGAATGCAAGGTCTGTCATATGAGATAAATATTTCGGAGTGTCATTCTTGAGGGTTTTGTGCAGAAGCTCACCTGCGCCTTTATTCCAGTCTCGCAAAAGATTACAAAGCCAACAACGGGCGGCCGCAGTGACAACGTGACTTGACGAAAGCTGCATTATCAAAAGAAGCTCGAGGACACCCAGAAGAGAGGAATCCATTCTCTCCTGCCAGAGAATGCTCCTCTGTGCCAATCACTCTTCAGAATTAGATGCTGACGGGCTGAAGGTGCAAAAATTGTTTTCCTTGGCAGCCATCGCCACGGTGCTAAACGAATTCCTCATCAATCAAAGTTATGAAACCTTCCAAATTTTCAATGTAAGTTTTCATACTAACATCATATATTAAGACTGTGTGTTGCTCTATTTTTACTATTTTTACTTTGCTTGTGCAGGCATAATACATAATATGCCCAATTGTTTGATGGATCTAAGCAAGGTGGATTCATTTAAATAACTTTAAAGAATTAATTAATAGAATAATAAGGGTTTTGAAGAGATCAGAATTACGTTTGGTGAAAATATAAGGTGCATTCAATAAATAACCGGAAAAGTTGTATAAAAAAATCGAAAATACGACCATGTTTGGTGTTTCTTTGTTATTTTGTGGTGGCGTCCTAGAACTATTAACAGATGGGCCTGGCACGCCTGCCTCGCGAATGGGGTGTTGGGAATCAGTGAAACAAGATGGCGGCACCCTTGCAGGTTTGCACCAACTTGGAGCAGCGAAGTGTCATTATATTTCTGTTAGCTGAAGGGTTGAAACCAATCGAAATTCACCGTCGGATGGCAGTGCAATATGGTGAACGCTGTTTGAGTCGAACACAAATGTACGAGTGGGCAGAGAAGTTCAAACAGGGTGTAATAAGTGTTCAAGATTCGCCACGTCCAGGACGCTCTGTCTCTGCAGTCACGGAGAACAACATTGCCGGGAGTTGACGAGTTGATACGAGGGGGGGGGGGGGGAAGGCGTATTACGGTGAGTGAGATTGCATGAGAGATTAACGTTAGTGTCGGATCAGCCCACCATATTGTTCATGACGTAATGATGTTCAAGAAAGTGTCCAAAACATTTGACACCAGAATTGAAAGAAAGGCGCATGGGTGTGTGCTGGGAGCTTTTGCGACAGTACGAGGCTGAAGGGGAGGCATTTCCTCACCGTATTGTCACGGGAGATGAAAGTTTGATACATTTTTACGAACCTGAACGAAAGCGGGTTACAATCGAGTGGCGATATTCTTCATCTCCAAGACCCAAGAAGGTGCGAGCTGAAAGAAGTGCTGGTAAGGTCATGCTGACTTTATTTTGGGATCATAAGGGAACAATTCTTGAACATTAAATGCCGAGAGGTCAAAATGTAAACAGTGTGACATACGCAAACTTTATGCGTGAAAATTTAAAACCAGCAATTTTGAAGAAGCGACGTGATCTGGTGTCCAGTGGCGTCCTGTTACTGCATGACAACGCGAGACCACACACTGCTAGTCGCACATTAGCTACCACCAATGACCTAAAGTTCGTCTGTTTACCCCACCCCCCGTATTCCCCGGATCTGGCACCTTCAGATTATCACATTTTTGGCCCACTTAAAGACGCTCTTAGTGGCTCAAGGTTCGAGGATGATGAAGACGTCCAGGCATCAGTGCTTGACTGGTTACGCACACACCCAAAAGATGATCAATCGATACCATAAATATTTGCATGATTAAGCATTACAAGGGAGCATTGAGTACATTATTTTGTTGACTCATTAATTGTGACGTAATTAAATCCGAACAATCTTTAAATGATTTTTTTACATTTCTCATCGTAATGGAATAAATGTTATTTATGTCTGGTTAGAAGCGCTATAGCCATGTAAGTCAGGCACCTTTATTATCTACCAGAATTTAATTTTTTTTTTTCAGGGTATCGGGTACTCAAGTAAATAAGTGCAAATGTGTACTTTCATATTTTGATCATTTTTGGCATTTTCAATCCTTTGAATAGACTATAGTTTTGACCTTTGTGCATAAAACTTACAGGAGCATTATGTACTTGCTCTATAATTTGGCAATAAAATTATCAAAATATGATGCATGATTTAGGAGGAGCATGAGTTAGGGTGGATGCTCAGTGAGCGATAAGTCGAGTTAGGGGGGATGGGTAGAGAGCGATAAGTCATCTATTTAGTGGCCATGATAACTGTTGTAAATTTGGAATCATTTCGGTCAAATTATTTCTGCAGCTAGAAAACTTGAGCAAAATAGGACAGTGTTTCAAGATGGTGGATGAGAAACTGATTTTCCCCATGTTGCTCTATGCTATGCCCTACATTTTCGGAGGAAAATTAATTAAACAGTCATTTTAGAGATTTGATTGGTCCATAATTTTATCGAGGTGTTTTTTTTTTCGAAAAAACTGGCAAAATGCCAACACTGATACATAGTACGACTCTTACATCATATTGTCTCTTCTTTCGATCATTCCCATCTCCCCATCACCTAATTGTTCAAACTAGTGACGTTGATCTAATCTACCAACCAATCTTCCTGGCGTTGCATCGACATTTCGCATGCATCATGCACTCTGATAGAATCCCTGCTTTTGTATTGATTGTTCGAGGGACAGTATGTGGATGTACACAGAACGAAGATAATGCAATAAGCGTAGAAATGAAGCAGTTTGAAATTTCCATAATATGTAAACCAGATTTGAATGTTGCTGATCAATCGGTGAATGATTTAGATAGATTCCCCACGTAGCGTTGCCGGTTCATGGAGTAGAGAGTTTTCGAACAGTCCTTCCTTCTTTAAAATTCACCATAACTTTGTAACAGAGATATTTCAGTGAAATAAAATTTGTACTTCACAGCAGTCTTTAACGTTTTACTGGCAACACTGCATATATGTCGTCCTCGTCGCCACACCTCCAATTGGGCACCATTGACATCGATGCAATCCTGCAATCTCGTCCTGAATCCGAAATGATGCCGATGACTGCAGATATCTTTACTTTGAGGTCATCCAGATCTCTCAACTTTTGCGCGTACCTTGACATATCCCCAGAGCCAAAAGTTTCACGGAGTCAGGTTTCGCGACCTTGCAGCCAATCAACTTGCCTCCTGATTCGACGCCATCTTGTAATCACTTGATCGCTCGCAGTCACGTGATCCTCTCAACGCACAGTGTTGCCAGGTAAAACTTGAAAGACTGGTGTGCAGTACTAACTGTAGTTCACTAAATTATATATTTTCGTTACAAAGTTATAGTGAAATTAAATGGGGAAGGACTTTTGGAAAACCCTGTATTATCTGCAGACAATTGATTTCAAGCACGGTGGAAAAATCAAGCTGTGATAATTGGTAGATAGGAGAGAACAATCACTTTATTGTCCCTGCGCAGTTTTATGTGGCTTACACATGCAATGATCTCGAGTTGTGATTGATTTTCTGGAAGAGAGATTTTCCCCGTTGCTACATCGAGACTTGTTTCCTCAAGTGGATTCCTATAGTCTCCGCGATGGCGTATTCGTTAACGTTGTCGCCTTGTAATTATACCGCGTTTGTTAGAACCTGTCCCTTTTCCCGCGCTAGGGATCGCCCGACAGTTTCGGTGCCAATGAGAAACTAGGAAAAAATCGTCTGCTGGACAGCGAGGAGCGAATGGAAGCCAGAAGAGAGGCGCTTACGTAGACGCTGTTGCGACGTTGCGTATTTTAATTGGCTGCCTGGCTTTGACTTTCCCCAGCACCGAGAAAAGCCAGCGATCAGCTAGCGCGAGAACCGGGAGAGGTTGTAACAAACGCGGTATAATATATCGCCAGCTGAATACTATTTTGTCGTATGTCCATCTGCACTAACTTCACAGGAGATATGATTAAAGTTTGATTAATGTGGATTTGGAATACACTATAAGATTAGCATAAGCGTTTCATTATTGTTGATAATTTACGCAACCTGGCCACCTGATTCATCGCTTCTGAACATGACGCATTAACACGCACGGAACACTGTAACGTCATCAACCCATCGCCGACAATAAGGTGGAGATACAATAAGCATTCCGCCGGCGATATGTTGTGTTCGGTTCTCGGCGAGTTACATTTCATTGCCGAAATATTTTTGTATATTTACTATTTTACGTGGATTTTATTCCTTTTTCAGGCTATATGAAATTCATGAGTCCGCAATATTTGCCTGTATGTCCAGTCGCCAGAACCTCCTAGTCTGCGAAATGCAGTCCAGGATGTTATACGTGGAAATGAGGTTGACAGTTGGGTGCCGTCTGCGAAGGTTATGAGAGAGTATTGTCAACCAACTAATTTATAAGCTATAAACGTAAAACTTCCTTACTCAAATTAAATTTCACTAATTCGCTGACTAATAGTCTGATTTTGGTGAAACGTGCGGCATTTTTTTTAAGAGCTTAAATTGAGTTCTGTCTATTGCTTGTAATAGAAGTCCTTCAACGAAACTTGAAATTTCTGAATTTAATAATAACTGAAATGACAACAGTAAACTTATAAGATAATAACCAGAAAATGACAAGGCGTAACCACTAGCAAAATTAAGAAAACCTGATGAGTTCAAATAAGCAGTGTGTCTACCAGTGAAGAATGTTAAGAAATTAACAGGTAGATAGATCAAGAAAGTCAAGATTAGGCTTGTGGTCAAGAAACTATGCTATTTTTTAAACTGTAGTGAATTTACATTGTTATATACCTGCACTGGAATTGATTTGGAAATCTAAAATTGTATTGAGTTGTGGTTATGATGTGTTTACTTTGTTAAGAATTATATTCTTCTATGGGTGAGTTTTGTAAAAATATTCAAGTAATGTGGCCATTCCCCATCCAGGATGGGAAAGCATTAAGTTTTACATGCATTAATAAATAGAGCAAGTCTAAATCTCGTTAAAGTACAGCTTCAGTTTTCATTTTTAAAAATAACCTTGTGGTAGGGTTTTCCATTGAATAAAAATATATATTTTCTTAATTTGCAACTATAAGTAGGAGGCGGTTAAATTAATGTTAAGAAAAAGGTCAAGAAATAGTAATGAAAATGTCAAGAATTTTGGATTTGTAATTTTGTTATACACCCTGAACATGCAATCAGGCAAGATTCATTGTAGTAGTGGACGAAAATAAATAATCGTTAAACCTCTCGAAATACCTGGTATTTCTGTTTCATGTCGCAGCCGCATGCCACATTCTAAATCTGCCCATTTTTGTAAGGGTCGCATTACGTGCTTCGTTCAGTTTCCCCCTTTCTGACGTGCCGCAGTGGATATTAAAAACCAAGTTTGCGTGACGAGGTTTTGAAGTTCACGTGAGTCACCTAAGGAAAAAAAACTGAATATTTCTGTTTAGCTTTTACAGAATATCATGAATATTAAATTAAAGCCTGTTAAGTACGACCGGGTAGGTCAGTTCTTTTTAATTTTCTGACTCTTATTAGATCTTGTCATGTGACTGTTTGCGAAGACTGCAGTTACCGGTGTGTTAACTTTTGGGTAACTTCTGAAAAGGTTACCCCCTTAGATCCAGGGTGGATAAAAATAATATTTTTTTGATTTAACTGATTTTTTTTTACATATAGATCGATGTTTTATTATTTTAAAAAAGGCACGATTAAAATTGCTTGTATGTTTTTTGGCACCGTACACGTAGATATGTTATACGGAAATTATACTTGAATTTTATCATAGTCCTAGAGTAGTCACCCTGGAACATGATTATTATTTCGTATATTATTGTACACAAAATGTTTGCTATTTTTGCTTATAAAAATTATTGATTTTTAAATCAATAGAAATTTAAGTGTGTTTACATATTACATTTCATTTCGTATGAGCTTCACCCCATCAGTACATATATTTCTTGCATTTTCCTTTCTTAGAGCCTAATAAACACCATTCAACGATTACGATATTAATGTACAAGGTTCATTCAATAAATAACCGGAAATATTTTTTTTTGCAGAATGTATTATTCGAATGGAATACAACACATGATAATTATTCAACGTAGTCCCCCTCAAGTTCAATGCACCTGCGTGCATGATGTGCGACTATGGTTTCCCCTCCCCCCACACATAAGGAAGTGCCTGAACCAAAGTGCTACCATATTTCAAAATTATAAGCTTTGGACAACTACGTTGCATCAATCAATGCAAATGTTTTATCTAAAAATGTATGATACTTTCTTTTTTGTTTATTGGATACATATTATTTTTATTTCTGTTAAAATTCAATTTCTATAATGATTTTAGGAAAATAGCCTGAAAAAAACACTATAACTGGTACTACATTTATTGTTTTTAGTATTATAAGCTCTGCTAAGACTTTCTTTCAAGCTTTCCAAAAAAAATGTTGACAATCTTAAAACCTCAAGCATTTGAGGCAATAATTCACAACATTTTTTTTTTACAAAAAAGTTTTTTTCGAGATGGGTTTTTCTAAAAAAAAAAAAAAACACGTGGGGAAAACTGTGCTGGGCCCACTTGGGCCACCCTGCTTCGAATCACTTAACATAATCACTCTTTTGCCACCCTCTGCAAGCTTTAGTTCCACGTCATGTTCACATAGGCTAATGGTGACTGGATCCAGAATTTAAAGAGGGATGTAGGCACAATGTACCTACACGGGATATCGAACCTCGGACTTCACTTTAAGGTGAGATCGTTACTATTACGCCATCAGGAAAGGTTGCAAAGAAGCTTCAAGGTGTCTTTTGTCCAAGGAACAAAACCCCCTGACTTTTCCAGGATTCTTAGACCGGTAGACAGCCTGTAATTTAATTTAAATGTTAATCTTGTTGAAAACAAATAAATTTGATCTAGAACAAGAACATGACATTTGCTAGTTTAAAAACTAAGAATAATGATTTATTGATTGATTTGCTTTATTTTACTTCGCTTTTGTGCCACTTTTGGCTAATTTGCGAAGATGGGGATGAGTGATGATATGATGAATGGAAACTCACAAACATCCATGACCAGGCCGGCAAAACTAAGAACAAACGTTAAACATGAAAATCCAGTTGGTATAGCCAGAAGTGAAAAACGGAACTACTGGAATATAAATTAGTGTGGACAAATTACTGATTCAGCACTTGCATATTTGTGTACATATTATTTTAATGTTTTCTTCTAATTGTTTCTAATAATAAAATTTGAATTTATCTACCTCCAAGAACGAGAGGGGATTTTCTCGCAAATACATGTATTAACCACTCGCATAAGAATCCAGAAATATACAACATGCTTCAAAAATTAAAAGTGTAATTTAAACAGTATAAGTAATTATCTTTGCCCTTTGTCGTTTCTGAAACATAAATTACCTCCCCTCGCCCCTAAACGGCCAAGTGTTGATGCAACAACCACGGCGAGTTTGGGAAACTTTGCTGTTGGTATAATTTGCAACAGCCTGGTCCGTATGCAACCAGCATACCTTAATTGTTTAACGGCGTTGCATACAATCAGGATATGAGAGATACAAAACCGTCCCGGGCACAAAACCAACTTGTGAGGATATATCAAGCCTCATGCTACGCTCCCCACACCCTGCCCACAAATCAGAACCCTGGGTACGCCAGTGTATGTAATCCCGTTTCGCCTAATTGCTTATCAGCACAATATCAAGAGATTTATGACCTGGCCGCCCTTTTAGGCGAAACGGGATATTCTCTTTCAAATGAGAGTAATTTAACGGGAAGATACGTGCTCTATGTTCTTATACCTAGGTATGCTAAACCATCCTTTGCTCTTCTTGATGTCACACACACAGATTGACTAGCTTTTATCTCTATGTAATCTATCTTTATTAAAATAATACTAGTTTAACAATAACAGTATATCTCATTTCGCCTAAAATGCCGAACAGCTGTCAGATCTGATTTGCAGGTGTTAAAAAGCCGTTAGGCGAAAGGGGATTAGGCAAAGTGTGATGATGCTATCAGCCATCGATTGCAATGTATCTGCATCATTGTGTGTTTTGCCAAATTGGGGGGAGGACGAGTAACATGCTTTTACTTTTGGGAGTTCATGCCTGGATTATCTGCAGCAAGTACCCGTGGAAGTCTGAACAAGGTGGGAGGGAAATTTATCGAGCACTTCGTACCATCCTATGAAAGCACTTATGGAGGAATGTGGGGGTAGGAACCCACACATTCTCGAACTCGGTCATTTTCTTTGAGGTGATGTGATCAGTAATAAGTAGGGCCCGGGACTTATGTCCTATAAAACTGTAAAATATGTATGTAATTATGTCATATAAATTGGAAAATATGTCATGAAAAATTACAAATATGTCAGAAAAATTCAGAAATATTCCCAGTAAAGTCAAAAATATGTACAACAGTACTCTCGAATTTCTTCAATACCCGATAGAGTAGAGTAGGGGCTGTAATGTACCGAATGTTATTTTTACTTTTGACTGATTTTTGTGAAAAGCGAAAAAGGCAAATAAATGAGAACGAAACTTCTTTACTTCCCGTGCAACAATGAGAGAGAACATTTTCCCGCAATAATGTTTGCATGGCTATCAATATCATGGGGTATTGTTGTTCTGTACTAAGAAAAGACGGCACCTTTCTTCCTCCGTAATTTCCATATCATGCCATCGACAATATGAACTATCCGTTGTGGTAAAGCTACGAACAAAAAAATTATGAAATAACCGATTATGTGCGAGAGAATTACGAAATTATACAGAAATATGTCTTATTACAACAAAATTGAAGAAATATGTTGTAAAAACGCGAAATAGGTGAAATATGTCAAAAGATGCTTTGTCAAGTTTGTCTATTTCGGCTGATTTTCATCAGATATGTAAAGATCTCACCCCAATATTAGATCCGAAGCCAAATGAAAAATATGTTATAACAAAGTCCCGGGCCCTAGTAATAAGACTCCGGACTCCTTTACCCCCCAGAGCTACCACTCATTTATTTGAGGCTGGGTGAACCACAGAGGCGCCTTATGCAAGGATAAGGCCAGGAAAATTTCAACCAAAGATCACCCACCCCAATAAACGAACCAGGGTCTCCCGCTTGGCAATCAGACGTCCTACTGGTTACACCACCGTGGCTACTTTTATGGGGAGAGGGTTAAAATTTGAAGGAAAAATAGTTCCCAAGTGGAACGTGCGTGTTATGTACATATACAGGGGTTAGTCGAAAGTATCGGGACAGGCCAGAAATAACGAGACGCGTGGACGGAGGAAAATCACATGTTGCAAGTGGGTATTGGTGCGGAAACTGCATTGAATGGGGGGGTGTAAAAGTTTTACATATATTGTGGAAAAATATATAAATGTTAAATCTCATTATTTGGAAAGGAAAAAATCCTCCCAAAAAATCTCGATGGCGCAGTCTGCGCCATAACTCACCCCCCCCCCCCCCCTCTGGGCACCCCTGGACAGTAAAGGAAGTATACAACGAGATAAGCAAGAAGAAATAGATTGTAAGACATGCGAAGGAAGACAAATATGTAGAGAAAGAAACCTAGAAAACGTTAAAAGGAATGAAAGAAAAAAAATAAAACCGAGCCTGTGCAAACTTTATGAGGCAAATGCTCTTGCAACAAGAAGTTCCACACTGAGCATTGTCAACAGTTCTAATCTCAACCAGACAAGCCATACAAACATACGTGACTCATACTAACACACTCGACTTGCCAAGGTTACCCAGACATCCACGGGGCAACTAAGCTACATTCCCATCTGGGCACTACTTGCCCGTTGTTTACATTATGGTGTTATCGTTGAACAGAACACTGACACACTTGAAGAGAACGAAGATTCATGGCTATGAATTTATTTTCAAAACTCAAGACTGTTCACACATACTTGATATACGCTCACCCTTGCCAATTTAGTTAAGGTTGTGTGATATTTTGAAATTTCGATAATCGATATATCGGGGCATCCCCGATGGCGTAGTGGTAACGTCGTCACATATTTATCAGGAGTTCCCGGGTTAGACGCGGTGGTCCAATAGTAAATGTAGGTCCAGTCCCAATTAACCTACCTGTGCATGCAAGGGGGATTTAAACAACTCAAACAATCAAATGATATCACATAGCTCTACTTCGAGTCAATGATTCTGCCGGGTTCGATATCCGGTGGAGGCATATGAACGGTAGTTCGTACCCCACTTTAAACTGTACGTTCAGTCCAGATTAACCTTTCTGTGATAAAGTGGACTCAGGGCCTCCCCGATGGCGCAGTGGTAGCGTCGTCGTTTTGCAATCAAGGGGTCCCGGGTTCGATACCCGGTGGAGGCACATAGTGGTTCGGATTCCACCTTAAACTGTAGGTTCAGTCCCGACTAGCCTTACTGTGCATAAAGTGAACTTAAAACACTAAATCAACCAAAGAACCATAAAGTGGACTCAAAATCAAGCATTCAATCCTGCCACAAGTAAGGAATATTTCAAAAGTTTAGGAGCTAAATCTCCTATGAAATTTCTGACTGTTCTTAAAACTTCTCGTGTACAAAGTAAAGCTAAAACTAAGTCCAACTAAGTGCATTGCAGCGTACCATGAAGGCACACATTCTCGATCTCGGCAGTGGAGGTCATGTGATCAGCACCATCCTCCGGTCGCCCTTATAAGACTTATCATAAATAAAGAACTGCTGTTTTACGTTACTCAATATCCACTCTTCGTAGCTGACAATGAGTGGTAAAATTTGAGTACCCTGCAATGTAAAACCCTTCCACAGTACAGTCACGGACACTTCTGGGTTGTAGTGATCCCATTGAAAGTCATTGGGGTTGCTACAACCCAGAAGTGTCCTTGACTGTACAACTACAAGGCTAACCCTCGTTGATCTGCAAAATACTGAAGTTGACATTTGGGCGTCTTCAGAAAATATCACCCCTTAAACCCCCCATAATTGAAATAATGCATTGTACGACTCATCTATCAAAAAATTCCAGGTAGATGCATTGGCGTGTGTGACGAAATCGCAGTGAAGTAAATTTGGGTTAGATATTTTTTTCAATACCCTACCAAAGTCTCGAAGAGTCTCCTACTGTTCTGAGTTCAAATACTTATTATTTATCAAATGGAGAAGTTCACTCTGCGGCTATTGTGCCACCTAACCCCAATGGATACATACACTACACACAAACAAACCAAAATAAACACAAAATGTGAGAACAAAATGATATACACAAGAATAGACACGATTGTGTTTGGCGTCATTTCGATAACATTAATACAAATTATTAATATAAAAAATAACAAAAATATGATAATACACGAATAAGGACAACATTAGTCAAGCATTGGTGACATGTGGGGGAAACTTAAGTCACCAAATAAGAATAATTGCTTTAATCAAGTTAGTTCAGAAGTAAGAATATGATGGTAGCTGTTATTCTTGACTACTTGCAAAAATATACTGTTCATTTCACAATATAATTTTGAGTTGTCTTTGACTTTGTTACGACTAGTGAAGGACGTCACGATATTTACTAGACGTTCTCGGCAATCATACATAACCGCGTTATTTCTAGTAGGTAAGTAAAGTGACTTGTATCGAGTTAATTTGAGTAACTAGCCCATCTCTCAGAAATCAAAAGAAATAAGTGATACTACTCACCCTTAAACAGACCAGTAACTTGAAAATAAGCTCACAGTGAAACGAACCACAAGACAATCCAAACGGAAATGATTGAAAGTGTGCGAAATGCAATAATTCATACTAGATACTGAATGACACATCCTTTACGATAAGAAGCGATAAAATTTCGCTTTGTGTATACTAAACTGTTATCAGCCAATAAGGAAAACAAGGTTAATGCTGCTGAGGATCTATTCCGGAGTTCTGTGAACCGCTATCGTTCAATGTCATTAGATGTAAGCAATCGTTGCGAAATGAATTTCTAATTTGTACAATTGTATGGTGAAACTAACAACACCATTGTTAACACGTCATATCTTTTCGAAGTGAGTGTGGCGTTTTTTATATAAATTGCCTTAAAGGGTGTTAAGAAGTTACGCACCGTGCCGTTTGGTCTAAGGTGTGAGGTTTCAGGCCCGGGCTACGGAACGCGCTCTGGTTCGATTCTCATTGGGAAAGCGTAACAACTTCTCTCGAGACATTTCGGTCCGTGTATGGGACCGGTTGTCACCCGCCATGGTGAGGAAATTGGGGAGCTACGAATGAGCAGCGTATATATAAGTTATATTAGGGGTTCACTATGTTATTTTATACAGGGTGTATCATAAGTAATAGCGCAAACTGACACGGTTGAAAGTACACGATAATAGAAGCAAAAAAGTCTCAGTAAACATGGGTCTGCAAACGAACAGTTTTCGAAATAATTGCGAATGTGTGGTTACAAGCCGCTACTGGCTTCATTGTTTGTAAACGTCGTCCTAGTTGGTAAAATGCTAATACAATAATAATAATGTTCTCTAAGGCGCTGATGTACCCTTGTAAATGTGCGACTCCCGGGGTGCCTTCGAGCAGGGTATTTTTCTTGGTACAAGCGTGCAGCCTCCCGTCCATTGGCGTTAACCAAACCATACATGAAATGCATATCCGCATTATCTTCGTTGCTGTTGCTAACATGAATAGTGACACTCCCAATGCCGTTCCATTTACTTATTCTTGCTCCTGGAGTTGAAACGAAAAATGTTGTTTATAATCAAGTTTTGAGTTAAATTAATATTATAGTGAATTTGTAAAAGATTTTTTTACTTTATTAATTTGTACTTATACTTTCAAATACCTGTAAATAAAATTAGTTACATTTTACACTATAGTTAGGATTAATTATTTTCCTGTCTAATAGAAGATTAGGATAAATAAATACCTGGGCAACGCCGGGTAATCCGCTACATCAACTAATATAAAATATATTGGGACACGGATCTTCCGGAATTTTCTTCCCTTTCTAAAATTTAAACATCCGGAAATCGTAAATGGTAGTCACCTCTCCCAAACTGGATTTTCTACAAATTAAATACTTTTGCCTTAATAATGCTTATATAAAAGGAACAATTTGTGAAAGTGGAAGACATTTCCACATTATTTTACGTATGATCAAGGATTGGATTTATTCTAGTGACGTCAACAACTGTTGTGGTGCAACCGATAACTTTATCTAAAACGTAAAGCTATCCACAGTGTCCTGAAGGCACATAAGAGATGTGGAGGTAGGGCCACAGTGAAGGTGATGCCATCGGCACCACGCCATGACTGGTTTTATCTACAGAGCTGGTCTCAAGTACCTGTTAATGAGATGCTGAGCGAGCCCCAGATACGCTACATACGTACAACAGGCTAATCTGGGCTTGACCTAAAACTTAGAGCGGAATGCGAATGGAGAACAGGGCCCTTGATTATAGCTACCTGGTAACACCTATCCTGGAAATCGAACAGGGTCTCTCGCATTGTAGTCCGATGACCATTAGACCAGCGTGGCCTGTTTCTAAATAAATAATTTTAAACTGTCAATATTTCAAGATTCTGGGAAAAGACACAGCGTTTTTAATGGCAGAGTTCATTGAGTGGTTGACTTTCGATCTCAGCACAGTTACAGGGTTCGAGTCTCGACTCGGCATGGATGTTGTTCGTGAGCAGGGTGACCACTCTAGGACTATGATAAAATTCAAGTATAATTCTCGGTTTTCAAGGAGAAATTTCCAAAAATTCAAGGCTGCAAGCAGATGTTTTCTCTATTTCAACCTTACGTATCGCCTCTCACCACCATCACACACACAAAGGCAAATATATTAATACCGTGCGTCCATTTCGATCTACAGCCGAGAGATCGGGAGAAGCGTGGCGGGCGGCGCTGGCGGAGATGCCGACATTTGCGGCCTGAAATGCCCGCTTATTTTTATGGACATATGCAGACATTTATATAAATATTGCAAAACGAGCACTAACCTGTGTTATAAGAGCATGGTTTTAATTTTAGTAGCTTAGTGGCTGTATGTGCTGATGATTTTGACACTCCCTTCTCCTGTGAAACACGGCGTAGAGGTTTGTTTGGATAACTTTCTAACGCTGCCCCAATTTCATCGAGTTCATCGAGGAAGCTCACGAAAACCATTGACTTTTAATGGTTTCGTCGGCAGCGTAATCTTGATACAGTGTTGCACATTCGAAACCTCCAAACGATCCCCATCGACACAAAACTCTTTCAAGGATATAAACTTAAGCAGGACGTTGCTGGTCAAAACTATGATTAAAATGTTTTATTATCTGTGACTCTTATCGTCACTTCTAAAGCGTATTTTTTTGTGTATATAATTGCAGAACTTGGATGAATTACAGATGATGAATTATAACCCAGGTTAGTGCTCGTTTTGCAATATTTATATAAATGTCTGGATATGTCCGTAAAAATAAGCGAGCATTACAGGCCGCTAATGTCGGCATCTCCGCCAGCGCCACCCGCCACGCTTCTCCCGATCTCTCGGCTGCAGATCGAAATAGACGCACGGTATAAAAGTATGCGTGATTCCAATGAGTCCAAAAATTCTAATTCAATACAATTAAACTGTATATATATTTAAAATATTAAATTTAGAGTGCGGAATTTAAATTTGCCATTTCACACACTCAGACTCGAAATACATCTACAAACACAAGTCACAAATGTTACGGGATATACTTATCTACGAAAAACTTAATTGTATAAGAATCCCTAACTAAAATTTTAACTAATCAACTTCAATATATGTTATCTTGTAAAAATCTTCCGTCTGTCAGATAAAACTGTTCTGTAAATGACACTAACAAAGCAAACGGATTGAGAGAATTCTGTTCTATTTTCTACGCAACTTTATTTTCCTTCCTAGATAAAAATAGAAGCTTAACTGTGAAAAACCTACCTCAGGGCATTTATAAATATGTATTAATTCAATGGTTTTTTATTAATAAAATTTGCAATTTTTCAAGTCTACGGAGAAAATTTCACGCACAATTCCCGGATCCAATAATTCACTCAATTCCCGGAATTCAAGGAATTCCCGGTAAGTAGCCACCCTGGTGAGTGTCCGTTCGTCAATTTAATGTAAACATCGCTCATCGTCATCGTCGCAATTAGACAAAAGTGACGCAAAAGATGAAAATCAAACACACTAGACGAAAGATCGAGGAAGACACTTGCAACTGGCCAGAACGAGAGAGTTTCGTCTCTGAAGCATATTACGGATGGCTAAATCCGGATAAAACTTTATCCGGATATCCGAATGCGTGCATTATCCAGACAGTTTCATCGCTTATCCGCTTAACGGGCCATATACGTATTTTTTTATTCGTCACATTCGAATTTCACTGTACGGATTTTCTGTAAACCCTTCATCAAATCTGTACTAACCGGATGGATATTCGAATTATCCATATACTTGGATTATCCAGCTATCCGCACTATCAGGATGTTCTATTATTTGGATATCCTTACCGAAACGGATATAGGATAATTTGAATTCCGGATTTCGTGGCCATCCCTAAACCATAGCTAAAATTTCACCCCTCCCCATATCAATTTATCGTGTAAACACACCGACCCTGTTACATATTATAATGTTGCCCACACTGCTCGAAACCAAACAATGCAAAAGTATGACGACCGGAATTCACCCAGCGCCTCGCTCCGCAAGGACTTCGCGCATGGCACTCTCGACCTCTTCTTAATCAGCATTTGCACAGATCGCCGCTCTTATCGCTTGAGTGGCCTGCGTAACAACGAAAGCATCCATCATCCGAGTTGGACTTCGATTAGCGCAGAGTCAACGGCGTGCGTTGATCTCCGCGGAGCGATCGACAGAATCCATTCCAAGACGGGGAAAAGGCGAGTGTATGCAACCGAAAGTCATTTCTTTACACTGAAAAGTTTTTCTTCCTGCTTTTTTTAGAGGATGGAGCACAGTGTCGCATAATGACGTTTAATTCAATGCTGTCAAAATTATCACGAGTATAGCATCTTCAACTTGTTTCCAAAATATTATCTCATCTTGTCGAAATCTTCGCCGATGGATGAGGATCAGTCATGTGCGTCTACGCGTAAACAACGACAGTTCTTCACGTAGACTATTTTATACACGTAGATGACGTAATCTATGTAAACAACATGACGAAGGAAAACAAAATTATACTGCGTATCAGTTGCTGATGCGTAAGAAGAACTTTTCATACGCTCCCTTCCAAATTCGAACAATTTCTTACCTAGGGAAAAACCTTACATAGGAAATATTCTAGTATTTTATGGGAAAAAGACTAATGTTGCCTCACGACTGCCATCTGTTGTTTTTCTTGCATACTATTTATCTTCCATAGTTGGTGATAGAAGAGAAGAGAAATTTTGTTGTAAATTGGATTCTTTTAAGTTCATTAGGAACCAATATAGTTGCAATGTCACTTTCCTTTCATGAAAGCCTTGAAAATTAATTTTAATGCACTTTAGATTGTCTACGTAGTCTATATAAACTACAACCCAATGTAATCTACACGTAGATTACGTGTGGATAACGCATGTAGACGTAAACTCATAGGGTACGGCACATCACTGATGAGAATGAATGTTGACCATCCGGACGACGACCCTCACGAGGGCAGACATCAACCTCCTGAAGGCTTGTGAAGATAGGGCGAAGTTGAGTCGTGAGGGTGAGG
Source organism: Lepisma saccharinum (assembly GCF_977018435.1). Taxonomy (NCBI): domain Eukaryota; kingdom Metazoa; phylum Arthropoda; class Insecta; order Zygentoma; family Lepismatidae; genus Lepisma; species Lepisma saccharinum. The sequence continues at coordinate 17,184,348 of NC_139258.1, forward strand.
GAGGATGATTAAAATAAACACCTTTCATGTTGAGTGGAACAAACAAGTGTTCGTCGCTGTGCATCCTCCTCTTTCGTGTGGGAATGAGTTAAGCTTCTACTTCTACTATTGAGCGGAGAGGAATAGTGTTTCATTTTAAAAATGTTAGGTACAAATCAATGGCACTGCTTACATACAAACTTTGTATCGCATAATGGAAGAATAAATTAGTTGTTTCAATTGTAAACACCGAGCACTGGCTCGTGGACAGAAATATCTTAATATGAAACACAGATAATCTCAATTTATGTAGAGAAATTTGACAGATTTAATGTTTTGTGATACACATTGCATTGTTGTACATACTGCAAGTATTGTCAGTACTTCATATGACCACCTTTGGCTCTTGAGCCAATCTTAACCATTGTTTATGTAAAATTCCTTTTCACTCCTTTTTCTAAACTTCAAACCACGTGGTTTGTGAAATTACGTGTTGCTCCGAAGATACAAATAAAGAACACCCTAACAACAACCAGAATTAATATTATTTCCTTTGTTATAACCAAAAATAGAATAAATAACACGGTAAACAATGTACGTATTGTTCCAGGCATTTTTGCGAATATGCAAAGACTCGTGCTGCCACATATTCTTGGGACGCAGTAAAAGAAAGGATTGTGGGAAACAAGATTATATCGAAGCAGACAAACAGTTTAATCCCATAAAAATGTTATAACTATCGTCAAATATATTTAGTTAGATCACTTTCAAAACAAGGAAATGTGCTTCTTTTTTACAGAGTCCAATAATTTGACAATACGCAATATTGATGGTAAATTAAGGCTACAAAAAGTGTAGAATTTCAGTTTACACGATAACCAAAAATAACGATGTCCTCTTTTCAATTAGATCTCTTCCTCTTTAAATTTATTAGTTATTTAATGAAAACCCGTAACTAATATGCCTCGTGTTAGGTATGAAGTAAAGTACCCATATAAGAGAGATATTTTGTTAACCTGCTTACAACTGCTTATAAATGAGGGCGGAAATAGAGATTTTTAATCTATCGCAGTCTTCGTTTATATTTCGAAAGCTGAGTCCCCTGATGTCCTCTGCAAAAAAGTCCAATGCAAACGGTTTTCGCTCCTTCCTAACTGACTTGAACCACACCAATCTCCACTTTCCACTTTGTTGCTACTTGCAAGCTCTCTGCAACGAGGTTAGCTATTAACACCACTCTCGGCGCTCGTTCTACAAAATAGACACGAGATACGCAACGCAGGCGGAGGGACGGAGTGGGTCCGCTTCGGGAGGTAAACACGTCTTCAGCTCTGCCAAAGCACAAGATGATCAATACGAGAGATCGGCAAGCGCCTAGCTTTACTTCAAAAGGTCAATAACCAGAATTTCTGGTACTAGTCCGGGCGCTGCGGATTCCTTAGCTTCAAAACATAATTAACTAACTTCCGCATCACTTTTCCTTCTTTTGGGACTGGTGGTATCTTAACCCTAGCTTACCCGAGGAGGACATGGAGGTACCAGGCCCACCGTTTCTTCTTTTTCGATTAATTTGCTATAATTTAGTTTGCTTTTGTGCCACTTTTGGCTAATTTACGAAGATGGGGATCAATAATATGATGAAATTGATGAATGGACACACTCAAACATTCATTCCCAGGGCGCGACCCCTGGCGTCATAGCGCGATGTGTTAACCACTCCGCCACGGGTACCGGCCCTTTTTCCATTAAAAAATGAAAATAATTTACAGTTCCCTATGGTATTCGCAATATATCTGTATTACTTTTGTTCATAAAATCGTAAAGATAATGTACATAGGAGGCAAAATTCACGTGGTTGGTCTATCAGGGCTCCCCTTTGGGATGTTCAGACACTACACTCATGCCTGTGTGTACAATCGGTTGGTTATTATGGTAATTTTTGTAATTACTGGTAAAAGTTTTTGTAAATTTGGTTTAGGTGAAGTTCTTAAATGTCATTCCAAAGCCTCGAACGAGATCTATAGTTCCAAACATGAGGTCATGACCTGGTCATCATTTCACAGAGGTCTGTCTCGTTCGCGTCTCGATTTCTACAATACCATCTCTGTCCCTTCCCTAGAGGAGCTAGATAGAAACAACACACACATGTGTGTGGGGTTGGGAAGGAAGAAAACACATCAAAATGTATTGAAAGTAACAAGTGCATTCTCCATGTGTACCCATAGTGTATTCTTTAGAACACAACATATTACATTATTTATAAAAATACACAATATATCACGAAACAAAAACTTATTATGATCAAGCATCAGTTAGCCATTGAATTTTCAGTTTATCGATAGATCTAAGGTGGGTGTGCAAAGGAAGTTAAATCAAGAAAAACAGATGAGTTTGCACGAATATATCAAAATTTCCTTGCATATGTCTAAAATTCAAATCAGCCTCAATATGACTTAGAAACTTACATATAAGTAAGCGAATTAATTTGTCTTTCTCGCAAACAAAGCTTTATTCTCTTATTCACCTTTAATGCTAACATTATTTCTTAAAAATACCTTCTCCATGTTTCCGTGTGACACACACTATACGTCAAAGAGATGCAAATGCGTTTGGCAACCAGTGTTGCCACATGAAGAAAAATTTCGCTATTTGCAAGGAAATTGTGACCGAATTTTAAGCCAGAAGGGAATTTCGGTGGAAAAATATAACAATTTCATGGAAATGTGAAGTTATCGGACTGAATAGTACGCATTATATTATGTTTTGTTTCCTTATTCACATAATTTTATTGCTGTCACTTGGCATTTCCATTCCTTTGAGTTTAAGCTTGTATGTATACTTAAATTTCTATCTTTTTTAAGTCACATTTCCTGGCCAAGGTTCGAACTTGGAACATCTGACCTGATTATGTAATCATTGTTAAACATTTTCCGTAAATACGAACATTGAACAACGAAAATACTACACACTACTAATACTTATTATATATTATCAGCACTTAAACTTTATTCTTATTATACCTATGATTTTTTTTAGTTGAAGGGAAAAATTAGTCGAAAAAGAGAAATTTTGCTCCTTGCAGAGGGAAATTGTGATATCATATTGTGGTAACACTGCTGGCAAACCCTTGTCTATCCCTTCAGAAGGAGAATGGATTTGGTGGGAAGCGTTTACATGGGCCTGTCCCCTTCAAGTAAATCAATTCGGACATAACTTTCCAGGTTGGCGACTCTGGCCAAATACTTACGTATCGCTCCACTTTCCTTGATGCACCAGTTAATATGACGTACCTGGAAGAGAGAAAGAACGGTCATTATGATTGATTTATAGTCAAAATGTACATTGCATTCAATGGCGTGCTTCAAACTTTCAAAAGAGGTGCTGATGAGTTATGGGTTTGTTTTTGGTAGTCAAGCTATATTTTGTTACGGTGTTTACGAACACAACAAAAATTGAGAAATTTTTTCTCACACATTAAAGCTTGAATCACACGGAACTGGATTTCCAGTAGGAATGCCCTAGTTAGCACTGGACTGGCTACCCATTTGTTAGTTTTCGCCTCACACGATACTTGTTATCGTACTTGAAGATAAGACTTTTGTTCCCGTAAGACATTCCGCAGAGCAGACAATCTGTAAAGATGGACGAGCAATTTGAAGAATGTTGTAGCAGAATTACTGCTTTGTGATTTTATTAAAAATTAAAAATGAAAAGTATGGACTAGAGATTGACTCGAAAACATTATGGTAATCAATGCGTACCGAACAAGCTTTTTAATTAACTCGGATATGCATATTTATACATGAAATTCGCAGGATTCATTCACAAATTTAAAAAAATTAAACATTTAATTTAATACACTTGTAATAATAAGGATTTTCATATTCGGCTAATCATATTTCTCACGCACACATCTCATCGCTTTGCATAAATACCTAAATATAAATTAACTGAACATGAAACCCTGGACGTCATATTTTTCCTTCTTATCGAGGGGAAAAAACTAACAAAAACAGCCAACACTCGAAAACCACACACAAAAAAACTCCCCTTTGCAAACTCATAGATTATCTTCACATGGCCAAAATTTGTTCCGATTGGCTGTTCCACAGAATCCAGTCGAGGAAAGCCAGTAGCAGTTAGAACAAGTCCTATTCCTCCAAACCAGCCAGCCAGGCAGCCATCACATCCGGGCAGGTAGGCAGTTCAGCGCCAACTAACTGGATTTCCAGTTCCGTGTGATTCGGCCTTTAGATATTTTTTTATCTAGCAAAAGTATATTTAGTGGTGCCATTATAATACACTCCAAATGAAATGTAGTAGAAAGGAAAAAAAACAACATTTATGAGTTTCTCTTCATTTGTCGCAAGCCATGCAACTGTAGCTGTGATAGTTTCTTGTAATAAACCCTTGTAATGTTGGAAAGACCTCTCGCTCCCCACCCTGTACAGTTTAAAGAGTGACCCGAACCATTCGGCTGGCTGTGAAGGCCAGGACCTCAAGGGGAAACGGGCACTGAACGTTTAAAGCAGTCGTTAAGAGCTTCAATCTCACATTATGGCTTGAAGCTTCAAGTTGTCAATCAAAATCTGTTTGGCCAATCTTCTTTAACCCCAGCAGCCTGCGAGTTTCTTTCTCTTTCCCCTTCCACGTGGGGGACTGTGGGAGTTAACTTCTGCATTGCAATACTTTCTTGTCACCTTACACCTGCACTTGGTGTCCAGTGACAGGTCCTCCTCGAGTAAAGTTATTATAATTGATCACGAACATAAGCATTTTGGGTCCTGCCGAACGACTTTTAAAGCTTAAACCAAAAGGCCTATAATTTCTCAAACATCCACAGTGATGAAAATATTAACCAAATTACTATTAAAAATGAAAATAATATAATAAAAATAAATATTGAAATAATTTTAAAAAATAACGGCACTGATTTTCATGTAAATATTTCACATATGTGGTGGATTGGTAAGTTTATTTCTTGCAAATATTTTTGCTATTCATGTTGATAGTTTCCAAGTTTTCTTGCAACAGAATTGCTTTCAAGTTTAATTGAAAGTTTTCCTGGACTCTCTTCTCTACTACGAATAATTATCGTTAGGGAATTCTTGGAAAGCAGTGAAATTTTTACGATTACACCCACATCCATAAACAAACATGCTGATGTATCGGTTTCGGAAAAAAAAAAAATAGGTTGGAATTTATAAACCGATATCAGCCGATATTTTGCCGGCAGTTTCCCAGGGTCCACAAAAAGGACGCGCTACACTTTCGTGAAGATTAAGTATCCTGGGAATTATGCAGAAATCTAAGTTTCTTTTTTATGTTGCACTAGGTTTGCGTGCAAAACTGGACTTGTATGTAACATGTATCTTAATATTCTGATGTCATTCTTGAATATTTCAAATTAAAAACTCTTGGTAAATTGATGCATATAATAATTGGAGTGGAAAACTAACACACTAACGTTAATCAATACAGTAAAACCTCGTTAATCTGAACTTCGCTTAATCCGGATAGGCAAAATAAAAAAAATGCAAGGCTTTAAATGTAGCTAGAAGTCAACAAGAGAACTTCCCAAAGAAAAGGCAGTCAACCACTGATGAAATTCTGTTTCCCGTACTGTATAGTGTATTTAGGCCTATGCCTACACACCACAATAAACTTATTTTGTTGCTATAAACTGAGTTTCAATGCACTTTCTACTGATCTTTAAGGTTATTTCAGTTAATCCGAACTTTCGTTAAACCGGGCAACTTATCCCCCCTATAGTCCGGATTAACGAGGTATTACTGTATTTTAAAGAACTTTTAATTTTTACATTTTTACAAGTGGTATCGGCTCAGTCCTAAAAGCAATCTTACATCATGTAATGCTTCTTCATTTTTACAATTACCTAGCTTTGTATGCCTAAAGGACTAAAAAATACATTGTTTAAGGTGTGTAATGGCTGTTTAATGTGTGTGTGTGAGAGAGAGAGAGAGAGAGAGAGAGAGAGAGAGAGAGAGAGAGAGAGAGAGAGAGAGAGAGAGAGAGAGAGAGAGAGAGAGAGAGAGAGAGAGAGAGAGAGAGAAAAGTTACAACTTCCACCGTGTCGAAACTGTCACAAAAATAAATGTTATGCTAACGAACAATAAACGAGAACGAAAGTTTCAACGAGTACATTTCACCACTTCAAATGAAAGATTCTGATTGCTTTTCCAACATTAGTTGTCTATGTCTGAACTCTCAAACTCCTGTTGATTGAAAGGAGTTCCACAATATGCTGACGGCTGTTGAGGGGGGAGATGAGTTAAGTGGCGAACAGTTGGGCAGAGTTGATCCTTAGCACACACAAGAGTTAAAGCATCCTTTATGCATCGACTATTTCCACATTAAGAGCATAGGCGTAACTTGGCAAGGGCAAGGGGTGGGGGCGCGCCTTCCCCCAAAAAATTTCAAGTTACTAATTTTAATAATTCAAGATACTTTTGGTAACCTCTTGGGACAGGAGGGGCAGGGTTTTGACGAGTATTTTTTTACGATTGCTCAAATGTAAGTTATGTAGCAAATAGTTCTGGACTTTTTGTGGATGGAAAACTTGTCCATCCTGCCTCCCGAAGTCCCCAAGTTTGATTCTGCCGTCGAAAGTTAAGTCCCAAGTTTGATTCTGCCGTCGAAAGTTAAGTCCCAAGTTTGATTCTGCCGTCGAAAGTTAAGTCCCAAGTTTGATTCTGCCGTCGAAAGTTAAGTCCCAAGTTTGATTCTGCCGTCGAAAGTTAAGTCCCAAGTTTGATTCTGCCGTCGAAAGTTAAGTCCCAAGTTTGATTCTGCCCTCGAAAGTTAAGTCCCAAGTTTGATTCTGCCCTCGAAAGTTAAGTCCCAAGTTTGATTCTGTTTTTATCCATTTGCCTTGACTCATCTCACCCAACAGGTTTATAGGTGCCGGGGCTTGCCCCCAGTTGATATTTTCCTGGAGATGAGGCCTGCTTTATTATCTTTGTGCACGCCACTGATTGCGGCTGGTACAGTCAACGGCAAAGATAATGGTAGGTAAATTGTCCACCACTATTTTCATAACATTTTTATTCTACATCCTGTGTTGTTTTAAGAAATGAAAATATGTTGGTTCGAAGCAGGCATTGTTCTCTGCTTATTGACGTCATAATTTCAATTCATTGTCATCACATTGTGTAATACAGACCGAATGAAAATGGTGGACAATTCGCCTACTGTTTTTTTTTCGCCGTTGGGTGTACTAGAGAAGACCTTTAAAAATCGAAACCAGTCAGAGACTTTGCTAAACTATAATGTATGACATCACAAATTCCAACTGCTCTACTAACAGACTTATTCACATGTACAGTCATGGACACTTCGGGGTTGTAACGATTACATTGAAAGTTAATGGAATTCTTATAACCCAGATGTGTCCGTGACTGTACCAACCAATTTGGGTACTATGTCATTTTGTTTATCGTAATTGCAAAACAATCCATTAGTGACAACTTTGAATGTGTACAAAGTGGGTGAATGATAAAATTAAGTTTTTCCGAGGATTAGTGGCTGGTACAGTTTTTCTTCTTTAATTTCTCTTCGCTTTCCTGCCATTTTTGTCAAATTGCAAAGATGAAGAAACGAGATCACGTGGGCATGGAAACAAGCCCCATATAGAATGCTGTGGGTCCCGGCGCCATAACTTCGTTAGTCAGTAAGAATTCAGTCTACAGTTAGGTGACCACACTCCTGTGTTAGCCAGGAGAGTCCCTCTTTTTGTGACAATGACTTATCGGCATAGAATTACTGCAACACTACACCTTCACTAATATTACTACGAACCATGGCACTGTTGGAGTAGAAATTTCACATTTCAATGTCAACAATGTACAATATTACAATTTTGAAAATATTGGAATTCCCTTCTCTTTTTACCTGGAACTAATGCCCCCACTGAACGAGTGTTTTTGTGCATGAATGATTTGAGGGTAAGTGGCAAGAACGCGCTTTTAGTACAAACTTTAAAAGCTATGTTGATTAATAAGGTGGACCTTAATCACGTGTAAACTTTTACAAAAGGTTACAGTAAAACCTCGTTAATCCGGACAGGCAAAAAAGAAAAAAATGCAAGGTTTTAAATGTGGCTAAAGTCAACAATCGCATTCGCCGTACGTACTGCATTGTATGTATAGTATTGTTTTATATTTTACTGAACTGTATAATGTATTTAGGCCTATGCCCTTTAAATACACCACAATATACGTGCTTTGTTGCTATAAACGGAGTGTTAATGCACTTTCTACTGTTCTTTTAGGTTATTTCAGTTAATCCGGACTTTCGTTAAACCGGTCAACTTATCCCCCATTACTCCGGATTAACGAGGATTTACTGTATTTGAAAGGAAGGATGGACTGACGAAGATCCATTAAGTATGCTGCGATAAACTGTATTCTGCTACGTCATTGCTTTCCCCTTCTTTGGCGTCAAACCAAATAAGCGAACATGTTGAATAAGCTAATCAGGACTATCCATACTTCCGGACAAACTTAAACTATGAGCTTATCTTTCTCACAATCTTGACGACACGTGTGGTCACCACATGTCCATGTGGCTGTCAAAGCATTGGCAATATAGGAACAAATGGTGACCATACGCCTCGTCAAGATTGTGAGGAAGATATGCTCAGAGTTTCTTTAAGTTTGTCCGGAAGTATACAGTTTAAAGTGGAACTCGAGCAATCCACCTGTGCAGTTGAGGTGCATTATAGCGACCTTGAACGTGCCCCACACAGGCTATTTCTGCGAATAATACAGCGATAAATGGTTACTAATACACACGCGGGTGAACTGTAACGTCACAAGGCAGCGGAGACACCAATGCGGCGCTGGCAATCAATACGCTTGATACAAGACAACAGAGCGTTGGGAGAGAGAAGTAAGGAAACAATTATCACGTTGCGATGAAGCCAAGCTACATTGAGCTGCGGTACAGTCACACCTTTTGCTAAATTTAGGATCGGGGTGGTACGAGATTGATTTCCTTTATTTTACTTCGCTTTTATTTCACTTTTGGCTAATTGCGAAGATTGGGATCAATGACTGTATCATGAAATTTATGAATAGACACTCGCAAACATCCAGGCTGGGATTCGAACCCGGGACACCTTGCGGGGTGGTGAGAGAAAACAATTGTTCCCCAAAACTGAAGAAGTGTACGGAACCCTGTTTATTTCTAGTTCAGTGATGTATTACAAGCAGGAAATTACTGCATAGAACTGTAAGCGGAAAAAAAAGAGTCGAACCTATGACATTGCTCTACCAAATGAGCTACATAGTCTGTACTGGTTTGGCCTGATTTTTCGCTTAGCCTGTTTTACATGTGTGAAATTGTCCATTAGTGATAGCGTTAGGGTAAAAATCTGATATTCCCCGGACACCTATAACTTCGTTTTGTCAATTTTTGACATTTGTACTTACCTATCTGCTTCGCGGAACATTCTTTAACGTGTATTCACGTTTTTTTGATCAAAGTAATTGCAATTTTTGTTTTAAAAAAGTGTTTTTGTAACTGAAGAACGCACGTTTCCGCAAATGGTTTGTGGGGCTGTGTGTCAATGGTTCGTGGGGCTATGCGAGAATGGTGTGTGGGGCTACGCATATTTTTTTCGAAACCAATTTTTAACTATTGTAACCTATACGTGACCCTACCTAACCTTACCGGAAATGGTTCGGGGGGCTATGCGTCAGTGTTTGAATTTCCGCTATGGAACATTCCCCCATCACACAAAACACCTTCCAGATGTTGGACAATGCTACAGGAACTTATTACCGTAAGTAGTTTCTTCTGTAAAAATGAAGAGTACAGAGGACTAAACTGACTGTTAGTCCAGGCGCCAAAACCTCACTTGACTGCACGAATGCAATACGTCGAAGAGACAACTTCTGAATGTTTTGTAAAAACTCCTTTACCTTTAATCCTCCTTAACAAAAAGTGTGAGAAAAGCAATCAATCAACCCAATGATCTTCCCGATGGCGCAGTGGTTATAATGCAGTCCCTTTGCAATTAAAAGGGCCCGGTGGAGAAGCATAGAGGTTCGGATCACACTTTAAACTTCAGGTCTAGTCCCGATTAGTCCACGTGTTCATGAACTGGACTTAATAAACTGAAATCGTACAGTCCAAAAGATAGTGCTAGCCACTGAAAAGGCGGCATGACATGTCCCCTTTGCGATTATATACACCCCTCACAAAATTCCAATGCACATCACAACAGAATTTACCATATGGGGTACATTGTAGTTTCTGGGGGTGTAAAGGTACATTTAAGGGGGTGTTGTGTGGAAAAATCACTGAATCTTCGTTTCCGAATTCTCTAAAACTAGTATCCCGTGTCAAAAGCCACAAATATTATTGCACTACCAATAAAAATGTTGAAATCCCATCCATGCTGCGTCCACCCCCCACCTTCCTGGAACAGCCAATGCCAAACAAGCTCGACGTACACTTACCTTTAAGTTCGCTCGAACAGGGGCTTGCCGGGGATACGAGAAAAACGCCAGAGCCAAGTTCCTGCCAGGATTTTCTTTTCTTTTTTACGCTATTCGTAAGGACGCAATCGAAGAGACTTTGTGGAGGTCATTCCCAGCATGCAGTTGGCCAGGACGCTACGTCTATTCCTGAAGGCACGTCGGTCATGCCGCTCCCGAGCACTTGGTGAAGGGGGGACTTCGGGCACTGTAAAAACACTGCACTGCGCGAAACACCGCACTGGAAATAAACGACATGGCCGCGTGCACTCGGCGCTCGCAGTGGTCCGTTTTCCCCTCGCCGACCTTGGCTCGAACAGCTGGGCCCGCCCCGACTAACTTAACCCGTGCCGCGCGCGTGCGCCCTCTATCTGGGGCGCCCATCCTCCCACACTAATACGCCGGCAGATGGTGCTACTGAAATATTTCCTCCCCTCGCTCGCAGTGTAGCCAATTTTGGGGCAACTCTACCAAACACTTTTTCCAATATTTGTAAAATTACAATTTGATTTTTGTTACAGACCTCACAGCGCGCTACGACGACAAGGGCTCCGGGTTCGAATCCCGGATTGGGTGTTTTCTTGCTGAAGTTTTAAGCCTATTCTATGCATAGGGTATTCCAGCGTTACGCGTGTGATATTTTACACACAAAATTTAAGGTTCTAGACATAAGATCGGATTAAAATATTCATAATGAACTGATTTCATTTAATTATCAAGTACTTTGTGGTGTCTGCTAACAAATGAAAAAAAAAACTTTAGTATGATGGCATGGGCTGAATGCATGAAAAGCATTAACAAAAGTGCGTTACGTGTGTGACGCTTTAAAAATGTAGCAAATTTTGACTTCATTTGTCTGTGAAGCACATGGGCTGCAGATGCTAGTAACTTTTATTAATTAAATGTGCAAATTTTTTAAATTAGCCAAAAGTGGCAGAAAAGCGAAGTAAAATAAATCAAATTAACAGTGGCGTATGCTGTGTCTAAGACCTGGACTACCTCACCATGAGGAGGGGAGACGACTTGGCTCATTTTTGACGTCTTCAAGGAAGCCACGTTGCCATCCCAACGGTAGTGAAGTTGCAAACTTATAACAATTCAGGTTGCCAACCTGTGAAAATTCAGGTTGCCAACTTGTCAAAATTCAGGTTGCCAACTTGTCAAAATTCAGGTTGCCAACTTGTCAAAATTCAGGTTGCCAACTTGTCAAAATTCAGGTTGCCAACTTGTCAAAATTCAGGTTGCCAACTTGTCAAAATTCAGGTTGCCAACCTGTCAAAATTCAGGTTGCCAACCTGTCAAAATTCAGGTTGCCAACCTGTCAAAATTCAGGTTGCCAACCTGTCAAAATTCAGGTTGCCAACCTGTCAAAATTCAGGTTGCCAACCTGTCAAAATTCAGGTTGCCAACTTGTAAAAATTCAGGTTGCCAACTTGTCAAAATTCAGGTTGCCAACTTGTAAAAATTCAGGTTGCCAACTTGTCAAAATTCAGGTTGCCAACTTGTCAAAATTCAGGTTGCCAACTTGTCAAAATTCAGGTTGCCAACTTGTAAAAAATTCAGGTTGCCAACTTCAGAATCGTCATTATCTTATTTTTGAAATCAGGTCAATTCACAGTACCTAATCGATTTTTCTTCAGTATTTTACATTCTAGGCTTCAGGCTTCGCAGATAGCCTAGCTAGCGTGGAATATACGCTCCTGCAAATCAATCAATTGATTCTTGTTATTTAAAGTCGCCATTCTGCCACCTTTGTTAGTTGTAAGTTATTAGTTTATAATAATTATCTCTTATATTGTTATTACTAACGCAATTTATAAAAAAGTCGACATCTGGGGGAGGAGTGGTGAGCACATTGCTTTACAACGCCAGGCGTCCCGGGTTCGAATCCTGATCTTTTCCTTATGAGTGTCCCTTCATGCATTTCATATCATCATCACTCATCTTCACGATTAGCCAATAGTGGAGGTAAAGCGAAGCACAGGGTACGGCAAAAAGATCTGATGGTTTGTAAGTAAAAACAACGAACGTATTACACAACATTTGTACATGATTATGTATTCAACAGATTGGGTTACATGTGCCATTTAAAAGGCATTAAAAAAATATTTACAACAAAGGCTTAGGTTTTGAAGATGACATCATCCAAGCGTGTCCAGTTCTCGCCATGCATGCAGCAAAATGATCTGCCGGTTTTCATTGGTGCAATGCGAGGACGTGTCTGGGGAAAGGGGCGTGGCTTGATCAGCTGCTGCGGCCATACCAAATCAAATGTTGGGGCGTTTTTTTGACAGCTTCGGCAGGAGACTTTAAGAGTATTGGTTAATATTAGTGGGCGAGTATTCCGCCACAATTACAAGCATCAATTTATTCACGTTTGAGCAACTTGTAACAACTCTTGTAACAATTTTGAAGCATCGGTGTCGGTGTGAATCGACTCAGTAGTGTAGTCCCTAGTCATTAGTTCATAATAATTATTGATTATATTATTACTAAATAAGTTTACATAGAAATCAATTTTATATCGACGTCACGATACTTTGGCGATATATACAGGGTGCCTCAAAAGATTTTGATTGGTTGATTGACTTAGTTTATTTTACTTCGCGTTTTGTGCATCTAGGCTAATTTGCGAAGATGGGGATGAGTGATGAAATGATGAAATTGATGAATGGACATTCACAAACAACCAAGCCCGACCGGAATTCGAACCCGGGACCCTTGGCGTCGCAGCGCGATGTGCTAACCACTCGGCCACAGGGTCGGGCGCCTCAAAAGAAATAGCGCAAACTGACACAAGTGAAAGTACACGATAATAGAAGCAAAAACGTCTCAGTAAACATGGGTCTGCAAAGGAGCCGTTTTCGAGATAATCGCGAATGTATGATTACAAGCCGCCACTGACTTCATTGCTTGTAAACGTCGTTCTTTGGCACAATGCTAATAATTTGTGCGAATGTGTGGGTACAAGCCGTCACTGACTTCAGTGTTTGTAAACGTCGTCCTAGTTGGTAAAATACCAATAATACAGTATGAAAAATCAGGAGATCTCATTGCTTTTATTGAACATTCTACTTACTTTAACAAGAAATACAGCACTACTTTAGAATGTTCTACGTTACAATTACTGTACACTCGTACCTGTTAAAGGAGGTGTTCGAAGTGTCGTCCTTGCATGTGGATGCAATACTGTACGCGATTCCGCATTGAGTTTCAAATTCTTTCGAACACCCCCGGTTCGCTTCGGAATTGGTCACAAGCATTACAATTCTCTGTACTGATTGTATCCATCCTGTTTGATTACAACGCCACCTCTCGGAAATGTTCTGATTTGTCAACAAAGAGCAAACCTCGGAATGAGCAAGGAGTAAAGCACTCGGTGTTTACAAAATGCAATCAGTGATGGCTTCTAACCACACATTCGCACACACTATTAGCATTTTACCAACTAGGACGACGTTTACAAACAATGAAGTCAGTGGCGCCTTGTAATCACACATTCGCGATTATCTCGAAAACGGCTCGTTTGCGGACCCATGTTTACTGAGACTTATGTGCTTCTATTATCGTATACTTTCAACTATGTAAGTTTGCGCAATTACTTATGATACACCCTGTATATAGTGTCGGCGATATATCGTCACGATATATCGCCAATATCGGAAAAAATATCGTATCGTTTCTGACGATCCCTAAACCTGACCCACCGCACGAAAATTTCTGGAGACGCCCATGACTGCTCTTGTGAAGATCACAGAAAACTCGGTTCGTGGAAGGAAAAAACACGCATCTCTGTAAAGCAAGAATTCGCAGATGAAAAGGGAACCTTCTTATTGGATTTGCTCAGCTGCCTCGTTGGAAAGCCGTCGAGAAAACGACAGGTACGTGCTGCATGTCACAACACCCAGTGGCGGGGCGTGCTCAAATGAAATTGAACAGCTGTGAAATGTTCTCTGGGAACAGGTGCAGCTGTGCCAAGTAGCTAAACCTGTTACAGATAAATTCCCTTGCCTTTCCATACCTTTCCTTACAAGAAGGTGGCAATACCGATTTCTAGAGCGACCCAAAATTCAAATTGGATCTGCACATGGTTGGTTGGTAATTCCAGCACGGACCTGTAACGACTAGTGTCGGACAAATATTATAGATACCCGAGTTTGTTCTGCAATTAAAAATTAACCAGTAGCCAGCCCTACATAAAAACGAGTTACATCAAAATTTAACTTTTTTAATCGTCGTGAGAACAAAAAATAAAGTACAGTCTCTTTTTTAGTATTGCAAATGATTGCTCTCTTTGAAATTATATAAATAAGAAACGGATCGTTCCATTTTGAACAAATTTTAGTATGGTGCAGGCAGAAAGGTTTTAAACACAATTTTCAGATTTTTAAAATTTGCCAAAAAACAAATTTTGCGAAACAACTTTTTCTTGGTATCAGGTAGTCCTACAAATATAATATAGGTCTTGTTTTGAATGTCTTTGCATTTGTTTTTAAAATCCAATATCATTGTCAATTGAGGACTACAAGTGGTAAGCGTTGTAAGTGCCAAAAGCGAAAGTGTTGGGAAATCGCAAATAACTGATTTTCCACGTATCTGGCACTTACAACGTTTACGACTTTCTCACTCTCAACGTGAAACCTAGTTTGGTACCTGGAATAATAAATTAAGTTTATTTTTATGAAATGTTCATTCTTGTGTATGGGAAAACATGTTGCATTACCTGTTCCTTGTTTGTAATGTTTTATTGTTTATTTAAATTACACGCAGTGGTCTCTCTCTACAAACGTAAACACAGACTGCTTTGATGCTGTTCACGAGGAAATATAGCTGCAATCTCGCTTGGCACTTCCATCGTTCACCAAATCAGCCCGCAGGGACGTTCACACTAGCAATGTCTTTACACGCCCTTCTAAACTACTTACAGGGCTACCCGCCACATTTCACGTTTACCTCATTATAAAGCATGGCACATTTGACAGTTAAACGTGGAAAACGGTGTTTCAATTTTTTTGGCACTTACATCGTTTACCAATTTTAGTCTTCAATTTCACGTTGCGAAATCGATTTTAAACAGATTTTTATCCAATACAGTAAAGATGTACGTAAAATGTGGCAACACTGCACGTACTGACTTGCAGTGACAGCCAGCAATTTCCACGGTTCAACCGACATCACTGTGTACAGATTAGCGCAGCACTGAATAAGCTAAATTTTGATGTAACTCGTTTTTATATAGGTCTACTGGTTAATTTTTAATTGGAGTCCAAACTCTAGCATCTATAATTTATAATCCGACAAGAAGGTGTGGATTTGTAGATACAGTAAACCCTCGTTAACACAAACTCGCTTAAGACGAACACTCGGTTAACATGAACAAAATGTTGGTCCCGGCAGGGATGTATTATATCTTATAGCTAGAAAGTTGTATCGGTTAACGTGAATTTCGGTTACCACGAATTACGAACTGGTTTTTAGTCCGTTGCGTCCTTAGACCTCATTTAACACGAAGTTTCAAAGTTTATCATATTTTTTTTTTTTTTTGTTCCTCTGTCGTTCCTCTGCTAGGTATGTAAGAAATCGCTCAACAATCTCTATCATCTTGTCAACAATCAACTTATACAGAATTGTAACCAACAGATTCAGATGAACAATGTGTTCAAATGTGTTTTTCTATTATTTAAAACATAGCCAGTACAAGTAACATCAAGATTAGAACATGGGTGCAATTGCTCGACAATCGCGATCACCGCATCAACAATGAGCTTATACGTATTTAACCAACAAATTCAGTTGTGTGTTCAGATGTGTTTCTCTATTTGATATCAAGTTGCAAGCAGAAAGATGGGAGTCATGGCCAAGAGAAAGCAGACAGGCATCGATCTGCAAACAAAACTGAGAATCCTAGAGGAAGTAGACCGTGGTGCATTGAACAAAACGACAATTTCTGAGCAGTATGGAATTCCCAACTCTACATTATCTACAATACTTAAATACGTAACACGTATTGTAAATGGTTAATGTGTAGAAAGAACTGTATTGCAACAATAAAATTTGAGTCCCCGGTTAGCACGATTTTTTTAACACGAACTCTTAATTTTACGGTCCCTTGGGATTCGTGTTAACGAGGGTTTACTGTAATAAGAACTTGTAAAAGTAGTCAGGCAAACAGCTGCAAAATTTATGAAAAAAAAGGTACCAGACCAGGGAGTGTGATTGTCACAAGAAAGATCCGGATTCGATTCCCGGGTGATCTAGAGATTAGGGATTTTTCCGACTTTGTCCCAGTATAAAGAGGATCTGGAGTTCACCCAGCCTCTAAGAAATGGGTACCCCGGGCAACTACAAGCGCGGAGAGTAAAGACGGCCGGAGCGTGGTGTTGATCACGTCACAACCACAAATGACCCAAATCATGAAAATTTGGCGCCCTGTCTCCACATTTCCGTGTATGCCTTCACGACCTGTTGCATTGTGCATTGTGTGGAGTACCTTTATCTTTCATACTCGCACACACGTACGCTGTGTTTCGTGACAGCAATTTTTGAAAAACCAAGAAATCTGGCAACACTAATTTTTGCTCAAAATCCTTGAAAGATACTTCAACGAAATAGGATGTCCCCCTCAGGGCGTACTTAGGGCTGGTCCAGGAGGAAAAGATAAGTGTTTACTGTTATTGAATAATAAAAAATTAACTTCTTGGAAGTATTTGCGAAATGTAATGTATAACAATAGCTAAAAAACAATATAATATACGCAAAAATAATCAACTGTTGATTATTTGAAATATTGAATTTTCCAATTTATTATAACATTAATTTTCTTGGTAGAACAGTGTTCTTTCATAAGTGTTACTGACCTTCTCTAGAAATATGCCAGAGGGGAGGGGGAGAATGAAAGTGTGCTGTTATAACTCTCTCTTACACCGTTTTTAACCTATTCAAGTAGTGATGATAATTATTAATGACAGACCTATTAATGCTCATTATAGACCAACAATTACTAACCCACAACCAACACTTAATAATGAAAATTATTATTTTCAAAACCTTATTTTGAGTAATAAGTGATTAGGTATTACATTATATGTGAACAGCGTACGAGGACCGTTCCGACCCAACAAAAATGATTGAAATCTTAGAGGTTGGGGGTCGGTACCTGCTGAATCGACTAGGAAAGCACGGGTTTGTCTCAATGCGTCAAAACTTGCGGCCTCCGTGGTTGGCAACACTGCTCGCCGAGCTGGAAAACTGCCAGATAATGTTTCAGCAGAAAATTCACCCGAAGGATATAAGCACAAGATATGTTGGAGGGTCAAAAACCTGTGCAGATCCTATTGGGACGGATGTTCCGGAACTTTTTCAAACTCGCTGCCTCCCCCCTTTCATCTGCGTTATCTTCCGGGCTCAGGTGGGGCTTTCCGAACCCAACACCCCCTGCAATTAAGACATTACGGATTAACGTCAACTGTTCTCGTGCCCTACTTATCGCAAATGAACACGCCGAAAGTTGAACTTATGTTATATTATATATATAAGCGCCGAATCGATACCATCCCAAGGGCAAGGATGGTCTCTATTGAAAGTGTCTACTCCGGGTACAAAGGTAAACATTTAAGTTCCGGCTGCATCAGCCTCAATTAGGTTCAGAAAGTCTCTGATATACCTTTACACACACATGCCTATATACCATACCATAAGAGCCGTCATGGTCCACTCCGTAGAACGGGCTAGCCGATTTCAGGGGAGAATTTTTACAGAAATGTCCTTGCATGGAGAGGCTATAGGATTCACTCAGCCTCTGATAAAGCGTGTGCCCTTCACACCCTTTACGGCATAGTGTAATGTGCAGGGGGTATATAGCTTTACCTTAAGCAAACACAGATACATGCTCTGGGACGATGATAAAATTAAAATATAATTCCCGGTTTTTAAGAGGAACTTTTCCAAAAATTCAAGGGTACAAGCAGATGTTTTCTCTATTTCAACCTTGCGTATTACCGCTTCTCACCACCCACACCCATACACACACAAATACATTAACAATATAAAAAGTTTTTGCGATTCCAATGTAACCGAAAATTCTAATTCCCTTCAATTTAAGGGTGTATATTTATTTAAGGTGCGGAGTTTAAATTTGCCATTCCAAACA